>NC_057810.1:345068977-345673660 GCF_018294505.1 Triticum aestivum
TAGTTCATTCTTTTAATTGTTGTTTTATAAAATATAAATACAACTCCTAAATTAATGTTATAATTTAATCTACTGCTCCAATAAGTATGACACCTAATTAAAATAGTTTGCATTATTATTATTTTTAAAAGGGCATTTAATTAATCGTCATAGCTGCGTTTTAATTACTTTAGAGTCTTTAAACGTTTTATAAAAGTGTGGTTTCTCCACAATAATTACCTATGCATTATTTGGCAACACCCCAACATCTTAGTTTTAATATTTGAAAATCTTTACCATTTGACTTTATTTTAAGTTTTAATTTCGAATCGATTTTGAACTAACACGAAATTAACAACAGTAACCGCGGTGACGTGGCATCATTATCTTGGGATTACTGTAGCCTAATTATCCGGGCGTCACAGGCCAGCTGCTTGGGGATCTTCTCCCGGAGTCGCTGGAGTGCCGTCGCCACGCCCTTGAAGAACAAGCTGAGCTTGGCGCTGGGTTGGAGATGCTCGTCGGAAGAATACCCGAAGTCCTCCATCCCCAGCTGCGCCAGCTCCCCGTCGATGACTGCGGCGATATTCACCAGACCCTCGGTCCAGTGCTCCACCGTCTCCCTAAATGAGTTCTGGGTAACGGCGATGCTCGCCAACAGCGCCTCGTCGGCCTTGATCTTCTTCGACAAAGTCTTCTCTCGCTCCTTGGCGCCGTCCAGCGTCTGAGTCAGCGTAGCCAGCTTCAACTCGAGATCCGTGTTGGAGTCCTTGGCGGCGCTGAGCTCCTTGCTCCTCTCAGCGAGAAGACCCTGCAGCTCACCATGGGCGGCAGCATCCTTCTCGCGTTCGCGATTGAGCACGGCAAGCTCCTCGCCGCTCGCCTTGAGGTTGGCTTCCAACTGCGTCATCCTCGTCTCCAGCTCCCTCTTGGCGGCCTCTGCAGTTGCGGCAGCATCCCTTGCTTCTTTAAGAGCCCCGCCAAGTATTTCCTCGCGCGCGACAAGCTCCTCCTCGTAGCTGTCAAGGTTGGCCTTCCGCTGCACCAACTCGCCTTCTCGCGCGGACTGCTTCTCGGCAGCAAACCTTTGTTCCTCCTCAGCTTCAGCCTTCTCGAGAAGGAAGGCCGTACGCTCCTCGGCGAGTCGCTCCCGCTCCTGTGCCAGGGACCGAAGAGCTTCCTGGTTGAGGCCCCGGAGCTCCTCCGCGCGCTTCTCCATATCCACTCCCGCCTTCGCAACAAGTGCTTCCCGGGAAGCTAGCTTGGCTTGTCGGGTGCGGTAGAGTGACAGCAGCTTTCGCAGCAGCTACTCCTCCTCAGGCTCGCCACTGCTGCTGCTTGGCGCATCAACCAACGACAGCCCAGCGGAGGCGAGCAGCTCTTCATCAAAATTCTCCCCTTCGACCGACGCCCTGGAGCTTGACGCCCAGGGAAGCTTGATGAAGATGCCATCGCCGGCCTTCAGATAGGCGCCGGGCTGGGGCTCTTTGGAGCTTGACGCTGCAGCAGCGGCAGAGGGATCGGCGGTTGGTGCAGCGCCTGGTGCTCCTACGGCCTCGAGGTCGTCAGTGCGATCGCCAGACCCCTCGCTTGCTTCTGCGGCAGCAGCCTTGGCAGCCTCTTCTCTGGCGGGCTCGTCAGCGCCGGCTTCTCCTTCGGTGGCAGCAGCGTCGTCGACGTTGCTGCGCGCATTCTCCTCGCTGGCGGCCTCGGTTTCCATTGGCTCCGCGGCAGGTGGATCTGATGCATGGAAGAAGGAGGAGAATCAAGCAAATACTCAAAGAGAAAATCAGAAGAAGAAAAACCCGAGGGAAGTTCTTAAGCAAGTGGATTACCTGAGTTGAGATCTGCGGTTGCGGTCTCAACTACCGCAGGGTCACTGGTGCTGTCCCTTGCCGGAGAACTGCCCCTTGCCGGAGAATTCTCCCTTGCCGGAGAATGCTCCCTTGCCGGGGGATCCTCCCTTGGCGGCGTAGTTGAAGCAGATGGCACTTCGGGAGCGGCTTCCGGGACCTCCTGGTGAAGCTGCTCTGCCCCTACGCAAATCCAATAGTTAAGATATCAGCAAAGAAAGAGCACCCATGAGTGCATGTCAGCAAGAAGCAAACCGTGTACTTACGCTGGGGGTTGCGCTGGGGGCTGCTTTGGGGAGTAGCTGCCGGGTCCGTCAAGGTGGTCTCAGACACACCCTCTGCTGACACGGTGGGATCATCTTCGATGACAATCACCAAGGCCTTGGCTCTCTTCGCCGCTCTCTGGGCTAGCGTCCTGAAAAGGAACGGATCCAGATCGAAGCAAGTCAGATACAAGACGAAAGCAACAAGATAGCAATAATTGAAGAACAACGAGGACAACAAGGGGATCTTACTCTTCTTCTTCGTCATCGGAGCTGAGCGCGGAAAGATTGAAGTCCGGCTCGCCTCCGGTGCGGCGAGTAGGCTCCCTCGCCCGCTTGGCAGGAGCGGGGGCGGTGGACCGGGAGGATCCCGCTCCAGTTGCCGCGGTAGCATGAGGCGCTCCCGCGGCAACATTGCTTGCCGCGGTAGAGCATGTCGCACGGCTGGGCGGCTGTTGGCTCGTTTGCCGCCCCGCTACGTCCCCGGCTCTGCGGAGACGCCTTCTTGGCGGGGCCGGGGGCTCCGCCTGCGGCAAGCTGTCTGAAGGCTCGGGCTCTTCCTTGCCGGGCTCGCTCGGCTCAGCTTCAGGGCCGACAAGATCTTCCTCGCCGGCAAACTCCTGGCACTCGGCAAGGCTTGCCACCTCTGCTGCCTCTGCCTCCTCCACGGTGAACCCGAATGCGCCCGCGGCAGCTGCTGCCGCAGCCTCTTCCGCCCTAGTGGCGATGCGCTGCAGCTCCGCGTCGGTAGTGTCGCGGGTGAGGCTCTTTTGTTCGTCGGCACGGACCGGCACTTCTACCAAGTCGTCGAAGAACGCTTGCACGACGTCATCCGCAGGTTCTTGCCAAGTTGGGGAGATTCCGTGTGAATCGCACAACGGCATCATCGCGCGGATCCGGTCAAGCGACAAATTGTTGCACAGCGGAACGACGCTCCTCGGCAGCGTGAATGGATGTTGGGGATCTCGTTTGAACAACTCCAAGAGCATCGCATCCAGCTCTAGGACGGTGAAGTTGAAGTTGAGGCCCGGGCGCAACCTCATGATATCCGCCGAGTTCTTGAACTCCCAGGCGGGTCTCCCCCTCTCCTGCAGGGGGGCGATGCGGCAGCGAAGGAAATCTGCGCTGACAGCGCCTACAGTGAGCCTGGCAAGCCTGAGGCGAAGGATCCTGGTGATGGCGATCTTCAGCCTCTCGTCTTCAGGGGCCACGTTGCTCCAATCATTACCATGCACTATGGGGGCTTGGCGCAGGGCAGTGAACGGCTGCGGGTTTTCCTCGATGATCCAACACCACTCCGCTCTCCACTCCTCCCACTTGCTGCGGAGCTCACCCTCCAGATACGCTTCCTTCTTGCCGACTCTCGAGATCCAGGCGATCCCTCCAGCAAGCGGCTCTCCTCTCTCGACCCGAGGCATGAAGAAGTGGCGGAAAAGGGCTACATTGGGATGGACTCCGACAAAGTTTTCGCACAAATGTGCGAAAACTGCCATGGTCAAAACGGCGTTGGGAGTGAAATCAAGGAGGCGGAGCCCGTAGGTGTTCATTATGTCGCAGAAGAACTCCGAGAAGGGCGGGCAGAGCCCACAATAGAAGAACAGCGCGAAGAATGGGCACCCGTTTGGAGCCAGTTCCGAAGCGGCGGCCGGGAGTACCCTCGTGCACGGATGCGCTCGCGTCTCCGTCGACCAGAAGAGGTAGAAGTACTCCCTCAGCTCCTTCGTGCCGAGCTGGGGGGAGAAGATCGCCCGCTCCTTCCGCAGCGCCGCGAGGCGCTGCGCCTCGGCCGACTCCACGCCCTTCCCCTTGTCAACTTTTGGAGCCATGGCGAAGGTGGTGGGGGAGATCGGCGGCGTTGGTGATGCTGGTGGCAATGGGGGGAGGAGCGCTGCTCTCTCTCGGCTTCGAGAAGAAGGGGGGAGCGGCGGAGGTTGTGAAGATGAAGTAGTAGCGACCAGCGGGGGGGGGGGGAACGAACTGCCCCTATTTCCCCTGCTTATAAAGAGGGAGGGGGCGGACGTTTCGCCCTTCCGAATAAAGAAACCACCCACGATCTCCCCCACGATGCCGCATTCAATGCGTGCCGTTGGGGGAGGGCGCGGTGGATACGACGTGGACCAGGCCGCGTGTGCCCGTGCCCTGTTTTGGGCCTGGCCCAATAGCGCTCGGCACCGTGTGTGGCCCAGGCCCGGGGGCTCCTGTCGGTGTACTAGAATAGGGGTACCCTAGTACCCCGAACTTGTGCACGGGCAGTTGCAGCGCCCCGCGGCAAAGGCTTGCCGGGTGACCGCCAAGATCCTGCATGGCTCCTTTGGAGCCATTCAAGAACAAAGTGTTCAAGTCAAGGAGACAAGGCCCCGACAAGAGGAGCTTGCCGGGAAGGCCAACCAAGGCATCTCAGGGAACTTGCCGCGACGCGCCATGCGTCCCGGCAAGGCCCGGCGAGCGACAAGTTCCCGGGCGCGACAAGACAATGACTGCGGCAAGGCACTTGCCGCGGCAAGCGGTCACTCTGTGCCCACGCTCCAGCGCATCCACCAACGTGTCGCCCTGGGGGCCTTTCCAGGCGCGCGTGGCGGAAGGCTGTGCAGCCAGCGGTGTGCAGTGGCATGCGATGCTGACAAGATCGCCATCGTGGCAAGTGGTGGCGCCCCTGACGGTACCTTTCTGCACTGTTTGGGCGACGCAGACGGGCATATACTGCCTTTGTCCCCTACCGTCAGGGTTAGGTAGGATACACTGTGCAAGTGGTTGTACCAACCGCAACCCCTTTTCCACTTTTACCCTTCTCTGCGTTGCCACCTGTCGGTGACCCCTTGAGCATATAAAAGGAGGCCCATGCGCAACGTAGAGGGGGTTCGGTTCATTCGGAAGCCAGAAAAACACTTAGCTCTCTCTCGAGCAAGAACATAATACAATCAGACAAGCAGCAGTAGGAGTGTTATCTCTCCGGAGAGCTCCGAAGCTGGGTAAACTGCTCGTGTGCTTCGCCTCGATCCACTCTTCGTGCGATCTCCGTCCCCCGCCGAACCGAAAGGGGCTCGGTCCGCCGGCCCCATAGGTGTCCGTGGATCAGTTTCCCCGACAATGACGTTGGTGATGATTTCCCCCTCCCGGAGGGAAGTGTCCTCGGCAGAACAGCTCCGCCGGAGCTCTAGATTGGTTCCGCCAAGGTTCCGCCTCGTGGTGGTGGAGTTTCGTCCCGTAAGCTTGCCCACAATTTTTTCCAGGGTAAAAGCTCTAATATAGAAGAAGATGGACACTGGGGCCCACTAGGGGGTCCAGGAGACAGGGGGGCGCGCCCAGTAGGGGGGGGGGCGCACCCTCCACTCTCCTGGATAGGGTGTGGGCCCCCTGGTGTATTTCTTTCGCCCAATAATTCTTATTAATTCCAAAAAGATGTTTCGTGGAGTTTCAGGATTTTTGGAGCAGTGCGGAATAGGCTTCCAATGTTTGCTCCTTTTCCAGCCAGAATTCCAGCTGCCAGCATTTCCCCTCTTCATGGTAAACCTTGTAAAATAAGAGAGAATAGCCATAAGTATTGAGATATAATGTATAATATCAACCCATAATGCAATAAGTATTGATATAAAAGCATGATGCAAAATGGACGTATCAACTCCCCCAAGCTTAAACCTCGCTTGTCCTCAAGCGGAAGCCGATATCGAAAAATATGTCCACATGTTTAGAGATAAAGGTGTCGATAAAAATAAAATACGGACATGAGGGCATCATGATCATTCTTATAATAACAACATAAATAGATTTTATCATATGATTTCTTATGCTCAAGTGATAATCAATTCACAATGTTAAGTATGGTTCAAAAACTTCATTGGGAACTAACACACTATAATCTCAGTCATTGAAGCAATTGCAATTTATCATAACATCAGAAAGAGTCAACAATAGAGCTTTTCAGCAAATTCACATACTCAACTATCTTGTAGTCTTCTATAGTTGCTAACACTCACGAAATACTTGTGGTTATGGAGTTTCAGCCGGACACTGAGAAAGATAGGGGCTTATTGTGTTGCCTCCCAACATATTCACCTTTAGGTGATGTCAACAATAATAGCTCATGCTAACTAACATCCAATTGGTATATATATATATATATATATATATATATATATATATATATATATATATATATATATATATATATCATGATCTTTGAAACACGAGGAGCATGCCAAATGATAAAATGAAAAAGGGAAAGGTGAGGATCACCTTGACTCAAGCATAAAGTAAAAACATAAAGTAAAAGATAGGCCCTTCGCAGAGGGAAGCAGAGGTTGTCATGTGCGTTTAGGGTTGATGCACAAAATCTTAATGCAAAAGAACGTCACTTTATATTGCCCCTTGTGTGTTGACCTTTATTATGCAGTTCGTCGCTTCCATTACTTCCACAACAAGATCGTACAAAACTTATTTTCTCTGCACTAATAAGTCATACATATTTAGATAGCAATTTTTATTGCTTGCAACATGACAACTTACTTGAAGGATCTTACTCAATCCATAGGTAGATATGGTGGACTCTAATGGCAAAACTGGGTTTAAGGATATTTGGAAGCACAAGTAGTATCTCTACTTGGTGCAAGGAATTTGGCTAGCATGAGGGGGAAAGGCAAGCTCAACATGTTTGGAAGGTCAATGACAATATACTTTAACTGAGATGTGCAAAAACATAAACCATTACGTTGTCTTCCTTGTCCAATGTCAACTCTTTTAGCATGTCATATCTAATCAGTGCTCCCAATCATAAAAGGTGTCCAATATAATATATTTATATGTGAACCCCTCTTTCCTTATCACTTCCTATTAATTGCAATGATGACCAAAACTACATTCATCAACTCTCAACAACTTTTATGCCTCATACTTTCTATATGTGAAGTCATCACTATCCATAAGAACAATATGAACTCTTTTCTTTTTCTTTCTACTTTCTCAAGATCATGGCAACAAAGCAAAGCCCTTGACTTAACACTAATCTTTATTATAGATAGCTCATGGACTCGATTACAAAAAGAGATCACAAAGCAAAACTCAAAACTACTTGATATCAAAACTTCAATCTACTAGATCAAGATACTACTAAAAGGGATCAAACTAAATAAAATGGTAAAGATAGGAGTGTGATGGTGATACGATACCGGGGCACCTCCCCCAAGCTTGGAAGTTGCCAAGGGGAGTGCCCATACCCATGTGATTATGTCCTTGGAGGTGATGGAGGAGGTGATGATGGTGGTGGATAATTGCACATTGAGCGTAAAAGCTCCTCCAACTTGCGGATAATTCCCTTGAGTCTGGCGATATGATCCTTCAACAGAATATTCTCCTGCGTGAGATACTTGTTTTGAATGCGAGCTAACTCAATCATCTTGAAGCTTCAATCTCTGTTGAGGTAAAGAGGTTAGGTAAAGGTTGAGGGATCTCTTCTTCTTTCACCGTCGGAGCTTGAACCTCCATGGCCTTCTTGATCCGTTCATCCTTGTTGATCTCTTTTGGTTCTTCTCTTTTCAGCTCTATCTTCAGTAGCCAAGCATCCTTGTCTTTGTTGTTGGAGGAAGGTGACGTCATGATGCTATAGATCTGAAACAGAAACAACTCAAAACGAAAACATAGGATATTTGCATGATACGGTGGTCAAAACCTTCGGGAGTATATATAATGAATTTTTACCGATCAAAATACGTAATGTGAAAGAAAATGGAGTCGGGGAGGTACACGAGGTGCCCACGAGACAGGGGGGCGCGCCCATAAGAGGGGGCGCACCCTCCACTCTCATGGGGGCCTCGTGTCCCTTTTGGAGTACTTCTTTCTTCCTAAAATTCTTAAATATTCCAAAACTGATAAAAATTGCCATTGGAGTTGTTTTGAAGTCGGTTTACTTACCGTACCACATACCTATTCCTTTTCAGATTCTGGAACGTTCTGGAAAGTTTCCCTTATGTATTCCTCAGGGGTTACGGTTTCAATAATATTAGTTTCAACATTGATAGGATTACCTGAAATATAATGTTTAATTCTTTGACCGTTTACCACCCTCGGACTTGTGCCTTCGAAGTTGTTGATTTTTATAGCACCAGAACAATAGACCTCCTCGATAACGTAGGGACCTTCCCATTTTGAGAGAAGTTTTCCTGCAAAAAATCTTAAACGAGAGTTGAATAATAATACATAGTCTCCTACGTTAAACTCACGCTTTTGTATCCTTTTATCATGCCAGCGTTTGACTTCTTCTTTGAATAGCTTGGCATTCTCATATGCTTGGGTTCTCCATTCAACAAGTGAGCTAATATCAAACAACCTCTTCTCACCGGCAAGTTTGAAGTCATAATTGAGCTCTTTAATAGCCCAATATGCTTTAAGTTCAAGTTCAAGAGGTAAATGACACACTTTTCCATAAACCATCTTATAAGGAGATATACCCATAGGATTTTTGTATGCAGGTCTATAGGCCCATAATGCATCATCAAGTTTTTCGGACCAATTCTTTCTAGATCTATTCGCAGTCATTTGCAGAATTAATTTGAGCTCTCTGTTGCTCAACTCTACTTGAACACTAGACTACAGATGATAAGGAGATGCGATTCTATGATTGACATCATACTTAGCAAGCATCTTACGAAAAGCACCATGAATAAAATGTGAACCACCATTAGTCATAAGATATCTAGGGACTCCAAACCTCGGAAAAATAACTTCTTTAAGCATTTTAATAGAAGTGTTATGATCAGCACTACTAGTTGGAATAGCTTCTACCCACTTAGTAACGTAATCAACAGCAACTAAAATATGTGTATAACCATTGGAAGCAGGAAAAGGTCCCATATAATCAAAGCCCCAAACATCAAACGGTTCAATAACAAGAGAATAATTCATAGGCATTTCTTGACGTCTACTAATGTTACCTATTCTTTGACATTCATCACAAGATAAGACAAACTTACGAGCATCTTTGAAGAGAGTAGGCCAATAAAAACCAGATTGTAGTACCTTGCATAGGATCTGTTCCTGTTCATGCTCAGGCACATAACATCTAATAACACCATATACTCCTTCTTTATAAAGGTTTGGGTCATCCCAGAAGTAATGTCTTAAATCATAAAAGAACTTTTTCTTTTGCTGGTATGTGAAACTAGGCGGTATAAATTTAGCAACAATGTAATTAGCATAATCAGCATACCAAGGAGCAGTACGAGAAGCATTAATGACCGCTAATTGTTTATCAGGAAAACTATCATCAATAGGCAGTGGGTCATCAAGAACATTCTCTAACCAAGACAAGTTATCTGCAACGGGGTTCTCAGCTCCCTTTCTATCAATAATATGTAAATCAAATTCTTGGAGCAGGAGAACCCATCTAATGAGGCTAGGCTTAGCATCTTTCTTTTCCATAAGATATTTAATAGCAGCATGATCAGTGTGAATAGTAACTTTGGAATCAACAATATAAGGTCCAAACTTATCACATGCAAACACAACTGCTAAGAACTCTTTTTCAGTACTAGCATAATTTCTCTGGGCAGTATCAAGAGTCTTACTAGCATACTGGATAACATTCAATTTCTTATCAACTCTTTGCCCTAGAACAGCACCTACGGTATAATCACTAGCATCACACATAATTTCAAAAGGTAAATTCCAATCAGGTGGCTGAACAATAGGCGCAGTGATCAAAGCTTTCTTAAGTATTTCAAATGCTTCTACATAATCATCATCAAAGACAAAAGGAATATCTTTTTGCAAAAATTAGTCAGAGGCCTAGAGATTTCAGAAAAGTCCTTAATGAACCTCCTATAAAAACCGGCATGACCAAGGAAACTTCTTATACCTTTTATGTCCTTGGGACATGGCATCTTTTCAATAGCATCAACTTTGGCGTTATCAACTTCAATACCTCTCTCGGAGATCTTATGCCCCAAGACAATGCCTTCATTAACCATAAAGTGACACTTTTCCCAATTGATGAAGAGACTAGTGTCTTCGGATCTCTGGAAAACTCAATCAAGGTTGCTCAAACAATCATCAACAGAGGATCCATAAACGGAGAAATCATCCATGAATACCTCACAAATCTTTTCACAAAAATCAGAGAATATAGCCATCATGCATATTTGAAAGGTACCAGGTGCATTACATAAACCAAAAGGCATACGTCTATAAGCAAAAGTACCAAAAGGGCAAGTAAAAGTAGTTTTAGATTGATCCTTCGCTGACACAGGTATCTGAGAGAAACCAGAATAACCATCTAGAAAGCATAAATGTGTGTGTTTGGATAGTCTTTCTAGCATTTGATCAATAAAAGGTAAAGGGTAATGATCTTTCTTAGTGGCTTTATTTAACTTACGGAAATCAATTACCATCCTATAACCTGTAATAATTCTTTGCGGGATCAATTCATCTTTATCATTAGGAACAACGGTAATACCTCCCTTTTTAGGAACTCAATGGACAGGGCTTACCCATTCACTATCATCAACGGGATAAATAATACCTGCCTCAAGGAGTTTTAGTATCTCCTTTCTTACCACTTCTTTCATCTTGGGATTTAGTCGTCTTTGAGGATCTCTAACTGGTTTGGCATCTTTCTCCACTATAATTTTGTGTTGGCATAATGTGGGACTAATGCCCTTAAGATCATCCAGAGTATATCCAATAGCTGCTCGGTGCTTCTTCAGAGTTTTCAATAATCTTTCTTCTTCTTGCTCTGAAAGGTTAGCACTAATAATAAGAGGATATATTTTCTTTTCATCAAGATAAGCATACTGAAGATTATCAGGTAAAGGTTTGAGTTCAAACACGGGATCACCCTTGGGTGGATGGGGATCCCCAAGAATTTCAACGGGAAGGTTATGTTTTAGCATAGGTTCCTGTTTGAGGAACACTTCATGAATTTCCCTTCTTTCCTTCATAAGCATATCGTTTTCATGGTCTAGCAAGTATTGTTCTAACGGATCAGTAGGAGGCACAGCAATGGAAGCAAGACCAATAATCTCATCCTTACTAGGTGGTTCCCTATCACGAGGTTGTCTACGAAACTTAGCAAAATTAAACTCATGAGACATACCATCTATGCCAACGGTGACAGTATCTTTTTCACAATCAATTTTAGCACTAGCTGTATTCAAGAAGGATCTACCAAAAATAATGGGACAAAAATCATCTTGAGGGGAACCAAGACCAAGAAAATCAGTAGGGTATTTAACCTTCCCACACAAGACTTCAACATCTCTAACAATCCCAATAGGTTTAACGGTATCCCTATTAGCAAGCTTAATAGTAACATCAATGTCTTCTAATTCAACGGGTGAAATATCATGCATAATTTCTTGATATAAGGTATAAGGTATTGCACTAGCACTAGCACCCATATCACATAAGCCATGATAACAATGATCTCCTATTTTAACAGAAATAACAGGCATGCCTACGACAGGTCTATGTGTCTTAGCATCTGGTCTAGCAATATTAGCAGTTTCACCATAGAAATAAATAACATGCCCATCTAAATCATCATCCAAGAGATCTTTAACCATAGCAATACTAGGTTGCTCAGGAGGTGTATAAGTCCTAGTATTACTCTTACGAACAACAATCGAAGCTTTAGCATGATCGTTTATCCTAACAGGAAAAGGAGGTTTCTCAACATAAGTAGTAGGAACAATAGGATCATTATAGGTGATAGTCTTTTCTTCGACTATAATAGGTGCAACTACTTTCACTTCAATAGGAGGATCATATTTAAACCACTTCTCTTTAGGGAGATCAACATGAGTAGCAAAAGATTCACAGAAAGAAGCTACTATCTCAGAGTCAAGTCCATACTTAGCGCAAAATCCACGAAAAGCATCGGTATCCATAAAAGTTTTAACACAATCGAACTTAGGTGTCATACCTGACTCCTTACCATCGTCGGAATCCCAATCTTCAGAATTGCGTGTAATTATTTCCAATAAGTCCCATTTGAAATCAATAGTCTTCAGCATATAAGAACCAGCACATGAAGTATCGAGCAGGTTGCGATTATCAAGAGAAAGCCGAGCATAAAAATTTTGAATAATCATTTCCTGGGAGAGCTCATGATTGGGGCATGAATATAACATTGACTTAAGCCTCCCCCAAGCTTGAGAGATGCTTTCTCCTTCGCGAGGCCAGAAATTATATATGTAATTACGATCACAATGAACAAGATGCATAGGATAGAACTTCTGGTGAAATTCCAACTTCAATCGTTTATAATTCCAAGATCCCGTATCATCACATAGCCTATACCATGTCAATGCATCTCCCTTCAAAGATAAAAGAAAGACCTTCCTTTTGACAACATCATCGGGAATACCTGCAAGCTTAAATAATCCACAAACTTCATCCACAAAGATAAGATGTAAATCGGGATGCAATGTTCCATCTCCTGCATATGGATTAGCTAGCAGTTTCTCTATCATACCTGAAGGAATCTCAAAGTAAATATTTTCATAAAGTTCAGCAGGTTGAGGAGCAACTCTTTGCTATTTTGGTTGGGGTGAAGATACCCCGAACAAGCCCCTCAAAGGATTAGTTTTCATAGTGACAAGTAACAGAAAATTTCAGCACACTATATAAATGTTTCCTTACCAAGTTCCACTCACCAAAAGCACTACACTCCCCGACAACGGCACTAGAAAAGAGTCTTGATGACCCACATGTTTAGGGGATCAATCGTAGTCCTTTCGATAAGTAAGAGTGTCGAACTCAACGAGGAGCAGAAGGAAATGATAAGCGGTTTTCAGTAAGGTTTTCTCTGCAAGCACTAAAATTGTAGGTGATAGATAGTTTTGTGATAAGATAAATAGTAATGAGTAACAAGTAAATAAAGTAAATAAAGTGCAGAAAGGTGGCCCAATCCTTTATGTAGCAAAGGATAAGCCTGGACAATTTCTAATAATGAGAAACGAGCTCCCGAGGACACATGGGAATTATCGTCAAGCTAGTTTTCATCACGTTCATATGATTCACGTTCGGTACTTTGATAATTTGATATGTGGGTGGACCGGTGCTTGGGTACTGCCCTTACTTGGACAAGCATCCCACTTATGATTAACCCCTATTGCAAGCGTTCGCAACTACAAAAGAAGTATTAAGGTAAACCTAACCAAACATTAATCATATGGATCCAAATCAGCCCCTAACGAAGCAACGCATAAACTAGGGTTTAAGCTTCTGTCACTCTAGCAACCCATCATGGTGAAGTGTCATGTAGTTGACGTTCACATAACACCACTAGAGTAAAAGACAACATACATCTCATCAAAATATCGAACAAATACCAAATTCACATGACTACTAATAGCAAGACTTCACCCATGTCCTCAGGAACAAACGTAACTACTCACAAAGCATATTCATGTTCATAATCAGAGGGGTAATAATATGCATAAAGGATCTAAACATATGATCTTCCACCAAGTAAACCAATTAGCATCAACTACAAGGAGTAATCAACACTACTAGCAACACACAGGTACCAATTTGTGGTTTTGATACAAGATTGGATACAAGAGATGAATTAGGGTTTTGAGAGGAGATGGTGCTGGTGAAGATGTTGATGGAGATTGACCCCCTCCCGATGAGAGGATCATTGGTGATGACGTTGGTGATGATTTCCCCCTCCCGGAGGAAAGTGTCCCCGGCAAAACAGCTCCGCCGGAGCTCTACATTGGTTCCTCCAAGGTTCCGCCTCGTGGCGGCCGAGTTTAGTCCTGTAAGCTTGCCCATGATTTTTTCCAGGGTAAAAGCTCTAATATAGCAGAAGATGGACATCGGGGGCCCACCAGGGGGTCCAGGAGACAGGGGGCGCACCCAGTAGGGGGGGGGCGTCCTCCACTCTCCTGGACTGGGTGTGGGCCCTTGGTATATTTCTTTCGCCCAATAATTCTTATAAATTCCAAAAAGATGTTTCGTGGAGTTTCGGGATTTTTAGGGCAGTGCAGAATAGGTTTCCAATGTTTGCTCCTTTTCCAGCCAGAATTCCAACTGCCGGCATTCCCCCTCTTCATAGTAAACCTTGTAAAATAAGAGAGAATAGCCGTAAGTATTGAGATATAATGTGTAATATCAGCCCATAATGCAATAAATATTGATAGAAAAGCATGATGCAAAATGGACGTATCATTGATCTTTAATGGATTCGAGCCCATGTTAGGTGCACCCAATAGTCACGACGAGCATGACTTAGATCTGCCATCGGACAGTGTTCGGGAGATCACGCCCGTGGCTGCCCCGGCCGTCAATCCAGAGCAGATCATGCCATCCTCGGACGGGTGGATGGACCACACCACGGAGGCCACACACTCATCGGCGCTAGAGGCAAACACAGACTTCACATCCAAAGAAATCTGTGTCATAGGACCCTTAGACTCGTCTCCGGCCACAGGCTCCGAACCGCGTACGTCCGTGCCTATCAAATCTGATTGGCATCGATCATGGAGTTGACCTTCGCGGATATCTTTCAACACTCGCCCTTAGGCGACATGCTAAATTCATTGAGGTCTCTCTCTTTGTCAGGAGACTCTTGGCCGAACTATGTCCGGCTGGAGCGGGAAGCAGACGATGAAGAAATTCATTCCCCACCCACCACCCACTTAATAGCCACTGTTATGACTTAACCGACGTGCTTGACTTCAACTCCGAAGACATCGACGGTATGGATGACGATGCAGGAGAAGAACAGGAACCACCACCCACAAGGCGCTGGAGAACCACCTCATCGACGCTGGACAACTGCAATGGAGGTTAATCCCCTTGAGAAGCAATCTAAGCACCAGCGTCATCGACACCACTCTAAGCCCCGCTGGAGAAAAAATAGCAATACCAGCACAAGAGATGATAGCAATCCGGATGGTGCTGAAGACGAAAACAATCTCGCCCAGCCAGGCTTCGAGCAGGTTGAGCGGGAGGAAGAGCAAGCTAGCCCTAAGGAACATGCAACGGATGGAGAATCAGAGGATGACAATTACATGCCCCTCTCTGAAGACGAACTGAGCCTTGGCGACAAAGAATTCATCGTGCCCGAGGATCCTGTCGAGCAGGAGTGCTTCCAGCGCCGGCTTATAGCCACTGCAAAAAGCCTAAAGAAAAAGCAGTAGCAGCTTCAAGCTGACCAAGATCTGCTAACTTATGGATGGACTAAAGTCCTTGCAGCCGAGACAAAGTGCATGATGCGGCTGACCGGCCACCTCGTGGCCGAGACAAAGAGGCGTATCAGCCCGAAGTCCATCCCGCACCCCGACGCCAAGCAAGAAAAAACACGAAGGCCCGGGGTTCCATGCACAACCTGCGAGAAAAATTGAAAAACAAAGCAGGACAGTCAAGATCGATCTACGGATCATGGGGGCGCGCCCCAACGCGTGACAATGACTGTCACACCGGATAGTCTAACAAATCCGGCCGGACCGAATACAATGTAGCCCGACATAGGGCGCCGAACACCCCCAATGCTTCACTGATGAAGTAATGGATCATGAATTCCCAGAAGGGTTTAAACCCGTGAACATTGAATCATATGATGGTACTACATACCCCGCGGTATGGATAGAAGATTTCTTCCTCCACATTGACATGGCCCGCGGGGATGATCTACACGCCATCAAGTACCTCCCACTAAAACTCAAGGGACCGGCTCGTCATTGGCTAAATAGCTTGCCGGCAAACTCCATCGGAACTTGGGAGAACCTGGCAGACGCATTCCTGGATAACTTCCAGGGCACTTATGTGCGACCACCGGACGCTGATGATTAAGTCACATAACCCAACAGCCCGGAGAGTCAGCGAGGAAATTCTGGACTCGATTCCTAACTAAAAAGAACCAATTGTCGAATGTCCGGATGCCGAAGCCCTAGCTGCCTTTAAGCATAATATCCGTGATGAGTGGTCGGCCTGACACCTCGGCCAAGAAAAGCCAAAGTCCATGGCAGCCCTCACGACTCATGACCCGCTTTTGTGCGGGCGAGGATAGCTGGTTGGCCCGTAGCAACAACATAGCAAGCAATCCTGGCACATTAGAGGCCAGAGATAGCAACGACAAGCCCCGACGCAACAAAACAAGTGTCGCAAAGTTGGTGATATCATCGAAGACACGACAGTCAATGCCGGATTCAGTGGCTCTAAGTCCGGTCAGCAGAAAAAGGCATCCAAAAGTAACAATTCGGGCATGTCCAGTTTGGACCGCATACTCGACCGTCCATGCCAAATTCATGGCACCCCAGGAACACCAGCCAATCATACTAACAGAGAATGCTGTGTCTTCAAACAAGCCAGCAGGTCAGGTGCCGAAAACAAGGAGAAGGGGTTTCAAAGCGACAAGGACGACGAGGAGCCCCAATGACCGAATACTGGAGGGCAAAAGAAATTCCCCCCGCAAATCAAAATGGTGAACATGATAAATGCCACCCACATTCCCAAGATGGAACGGGTGTGCACTCTTAGGTATGCCGAATTAACGAAGCCAGTCGCCCCACAAAATAAAATATGGCCGATCACCTTCGATCATACGGATCGCACGACCAACACCAATCAGGGCAATTCAGCCGCACTCGTCCTTGACCCAATAATTGACAGGTTCCACCTCACACGAGTCCTTATGGATGGAGGCAGCAGTTTAAACTTGCTGTATCAAGACATAGTGCGCAAGATGGGTATCAATCATTCAATGATCAAGCCCACTAAAACCACCTTTAAATGTGTTATACCAGGTGTGGAGGCAGTTGTACAGGCTCCATCACTCTGGAGGTAGTCTTTGGATTACCAAACAATTATCGTACCGAAGAGTTAGTCTTCGACATCATCCCCTTTCGCAGTGATTATCAGGCACTGCTAGGACGAACCGCGTTCACTCTATTCAACGCGGTGCCACATTATGCCTACCGTAAGCTGAAGATGCCCGGTCCGCGTGGTGTCATGACGGTTAATGGCAGGGCTGAACTCCCCCTTGGTGCCGAAGAGTATATAGCCGCTTTAACAACAGAAGCAATGAGTGGCATCTTTCAATCAAACCTCGAGACAACGGCCAAGCTCCCGGACACCGTCAAAGGAGTCCGACCTACTTCGCGGCAGGATAGCCCGGCTCATCCGGAGCTCAATTAAACACTCCGGTAAAAGCTAGGACAGGCCACATACCGCGGCTCAACCGCCCTGTGGCACACAAACATTTCCTGCATTTTCTGTGCAGGTTCACCTCTGCGTAGGCCAGGACTGGCGACATGGAAACAACTTGAATGCATAAGGGAACCTTTGGATATTCCCCTCTATGACCATCCGACTACACTCCGGATCCGCACACAGCTTCCCCCCGCCTGGTCCTAGCAGGTTCCGCAGTCATATTCCTTTTTATCACATTACTTGTACTCATACGCATCGGCGTACTATTCAAATACAACATGTGGATTCATATGATGCTTACCAGCTGTTATTTCTTATTAAAGTTCTTTTGTCAAAAAGCATCTGCACATCGCGATATGCCTTAATATGCCAGGGGCTTCATTGTACCCATAATACGGTAATAAAGTTTGAACATCTTCACGGTAGTTCGGCACCCCGAACTTATAGCATTATATGGATCAACTCCGAATCATGTCTGGGGTCAATAGTTGGGTTTGCCCGGCTCCCATGTTTTGGTACCTTACGCTCCGCTATATCGGCTAAGGTAGCATAGGGAGAACTACTGTGATTGTGTCCCGGTACTTCTGGGCGAGCACCTCAGTAGAGAAAGCCGAAAACTGCCTGTCATGATACGTCGAGAGCTGGTCAGCTGTTCGAGAGGTTGTACAATCTTTAAGGATTTCTTCCACACAATGCCATAACTAATGCAGCGTGTGATGGATCGGCTTTTCTTACGATTAGGCGCTTATAGAGCCCCTCGTGCGGTCTTCCGAACACCAGGGGCTGCGCCTACCTTCCTTTTGTCAAACTCTTATGGCTAAGTGAGAGTGATAAAGCCCTATAGTCCGATTGCCTGGTTCGTTGTGCTGAACACCTTCTTTAAGGACCCAAAACTGGGATAAAGAGTGTTCAGGTTTATCCCAAACACCCCCGTAGTTCTTACGTGGGGGCCGAAGCCGACGACTGGCCAACTCTCAGGATTAATATATAAAACGGCCGCACAGGAGGAAAAACTTTCAAATAACAGGCAATAAATAAATGACCTTGTTCAATATCACAAAGGACAACATGATTGTGTTCATGGAAATATAATGTCCTTGGTGCATAGCTCCGCCGCAAGGAGGGCTCCTTTCAGGACACTATCATAATACAATTCGGGCTTGCGGTGCTCCTTCCCCTCCGGCGGTCCCTCGGTCATCAGCTTTCCCGCATCCATCTTCCCCCAGTGCACCTTTGCACAGGCGAAGGCCATTCGCGCACCCTCCATACAGACCGACTGCTTGATGACTTCGAGTCGAGGGCAGGCACTCACAAGCCGCTTCACGAGCCCGAAGTAACTGCTTGGAATCGGCTCGGCAGGCCATAGCCGGATAATTAAATCCTTCATGGCTAGTTCTGCTGCCTTATGTAGTTCGATCAGCTGCTTCAGCTGATCAGCAAATGGCACCAGATAATTTGGCGCCAAATACTGCAACCGAAAGAGCTTCTCCGCAGTACCCTTTTCCTCGACTTGTTAGAATTGGGTGGCATCAGATATGCTGTGTGGCAACTCTGCAAATACCCCTGGAGAAATCAGAATTCAAATTACCAACTTGATTTTCTCCTTTCAAATAGCTGCTTTGTATAGAAAAAGCCTTACCAACCGCAATCTTCCTCGCCTCCTGGATTTCTTTCAGGGCACCTTGGGCTTCCCCCTGGGCATCACTTGCAGCTTAGCGAGCTTGGGAGAGTTCGGATTCTTTCCCTGATAGACTCTGCTCCAAGGTCTCGCATTTCTTCCTGGCCTATTGAAGCTCTCGCTTAGCCTCAATAACCCTGGCCTCGTGCTTTTCACGAAGGGCCTGCTCCGCGGCGGCCTTCCTCTCGGCTTCGGCCACACCTTCTTAAGAGCCTCAGTTTCGGCCGTCGCCCCTAGAGCACATCATAAAAAAAAATTCATCACGAACACTTATTCATTTGTGCTAAATGAACAAGGTTTCTACATACCTTGGTTATCCTCCAACTGCTTCTTCACCCGGCCAAGTTCTCCTTCGGCCCGCCCTAGACTCTACCTCAGTCCGAATACTTCCGCAGTATGAGAGGCGGCAGTCGCTACAGACGCCTACTTATAAAAAAAGAGAGATAGATGTCATCAAGTGAGTCTCCTCCGAACGTAAATTTGATCCTCTGCCCGGTTCTTTCTTTCACCGAACAGTGTATCAGGGGCTACTATCTATACTATGACACTCTTCTAAACCTCATAAAACATACCTCAAAGCCTCTTATAAGGCCGATAGAGGATTCATTCAGTCCACTCTTAGTGGACTGAATCTTCTCAATCACCGCCCACATAAGGGCAAGGTGTTCATCGACGATGGAGGCGCCTTTCAGCGCCGCTGATAAAGTATCCGACACCTCTAGTTGGACAGAGGTTGCCGGTGGAACAGGCACACCCCCTCCAGTAGAGGGAGGCCGCCTGCCTAGAGCCGTATAGGTCTACGGGATTGTGTATGGCTGGGGGCCGAATTCAAGATTGCTCCCGCCGTCAACGTCCATTGGAACCTTCTCTCCCATGTGTCCGGCCCCTGAAGTTCAATCTCCTGGCGCTGCCTTTCTGATCTTGTCCCCCTCCTTCGCCTAAGTCCTACTGGGACGAAACCTCGGTGTTGTTCCCATGTTTGGGGGAAGGGGCCTTCAGGGGTATCCCGCTCTCCATAGCATCCGAACCCACCGATTGTTCGGTGCAGGACCTCGCCGGACTACAAAAAGGCATGGCTCAGATTAAAACACTATGCCACGATGAGTCTGGACGCACAAACGCATTTGGATATTATACTCACGAGTTCACCAGGGGCTGGGCCTTGGTATCCCACTCCGGGCTGCTGTCGGCAGCGGCAGTGGACTCCTCTGGAAAAGGAGTTTTTACCCTCTTAGGCGACTCGGCCTCCAAGGACGTGGAGGCCATCCTCTTCTTTCTTCCCCCACTGGGGATTCGTCTTCCTCCTCCACCTCATCCTCTTCGGAGGTAGAACGGGCAATGGAGTCTTTCGACATTGCGTCCGAGGTGCCGCGGCAACGGAGGCCGCCCCTGGTCTTTTTGGCCTCCTTCTCGGACTTCTTCTTCGGCGCCTTGTAAGGCGCCGGGACCAGCATCTTCGTTCGAAGTGGGCCGGCCGGTTCTTCAGGTAGTGGAGCCGGACAGTAGATCCGCCCCGCCTTCTTCGTCCATCCCTAGGAGAGTTGAGGAAAACACAGTAAGCATTTCCCTTGGGTTATGCGAATAAAACTTATAATGACTTACCGAACTTGCAGGGCGGGACAGTTGGTATCTGCGGTCCTCGGCTAAGTCCGGCCATGATTTGCTGGACTTGAAAAGCACCCTCCAGATGTCTGTTGCGAGGAGCCAAAGAGCTCTCGCAAGGTCTGGTGCTTGGCCGGGTCGAATTCCCATAAATTGCAAGCCCAGTGTTGACAAGGAAGGATCCGACGAACTAACATCACCTGGACTACATTGACAAGTATGATATTCTTGTCTTCCATATCCTTGACGCGCGTCTGGAGCACCGACAGTTCGTCGGACGAAGACCAGTTCAGGCCCTTCTTGGGCCAGGACGTAAGCCGCCGGGGGGCTCCGAACCTGAATTCGGGAGCAACGACCCATTCCTTGTCGCGCGGTTCAGTGACGTAAGACCACTACCGCTGCCACTCCTTGACGGAATCATTGAAAGTGCCTATTGGCCATGTGACATTGCGCATCTTGCTGACCATGGCACCTCCGCACTCGGCGTGCTCGCCACTCACTACTTTGGGCTTCACGTTAAAAACCTTCAGCCATAAGCCGAAGTGTGGTGAGATGCGGAGCAAGGCCTCGCACACGATGATGAATGTTGAGATGTTGAGGAAAGAATTGGGGGACAGATCATGAAATCGATCCCGTAATAGTACATGATGCTGCGAACGAATGGGTGGAGGCGAAACCCTAGCCCGTAGACAAAATGAGGGAGGAATACAACCCTCTCGCGTGGTTCCGGAGTAGAGACGATCTGTCCCGCCGTCAGAAGACGGTGGCCAATTTTCTTGGACCAATACCCCACCTCCCGAAGCTTTTTGATATCCTTCTCTTGGACGGTAGAGGCCATCCACTTGCCTCCTGCTCCGGATCCGGACATTTTTGGAAGACCTTTTTTAGGCGGAGAAGAAGAACGCTTGGGCGCTAGGGCTCGAGCGAGGGGGAATGGATGAGCAGAGGAAGAAGAAGGCGTGGGTGAAAAAGGGAGTCCTTATCTCCAAATAAAGGCAGCAGGGATCCTGCGCCTCCCCACTTGCCTGGTAAACTTGCTTATTCCCCAAGCGCCGCATTGATGGCGTGGTTGGGTTACCCACACCCGTATTGATGAGAATCCCGTGATAAGGGGACATGATCTCTCCTTCGACAAGACGGGCCAATAAAACCACATCGCGATATGTGCGGTGGCAGGTCGAGAAAAATGGTTCGAATAATGACCGGGCCGTGGCGTGGTGTCACGCTACGGAAGGGTGTCCGTAGATTAGGTTTCTGGAACATTTTGCTCCCTACGGTGCTGTGTGGAATTTGTTTTGCAGAGATGAACATGATCCTTGTGTTCAAAATCTTCTATGGAGTATTCGGAGAAGGAACCCGTCTTGCAATGCCGAAGACAATCTGCGCGCTAGACTCATCGTCATTGAAGCCTGATTCAGGGGCTACTGAGGGAGTCCTGGACTAGGGGGTCCTCGGACAGCCGAACTATATACTTCAACCGGACTGTTGGACTATGAAGATACAAGATTGAAGACTTCGTCCCGTGTCCGGGTGGGACTCTCCTTTGCATGGAAGGCAAGCATGGCAATTCGGATATGTAGATCTCCTTCTCTGTAACCGACTCTTCGTAACCCTAGCCCCCTCCGAGTCTATATAAACCAGAGGGTTTCGTCCGTAGGACAACAACAATCATAATCATAGGCTAGCTTCTAGGGTTTAGCCTCTACGATCTCGTGGTAGATCAACTCTTGTAATACTCATATCATCAAGATCAATCAAGAAGGAAGTAGCGTATTACCTCCATCGAGAGTGCCCGAACCTGGGTAAACATCGTGTCCCCCGCCTCTTGTTACCATTAGCCTTACACGCACAGTTCGGGACCCCCTACCCGAGATCCGCCGGTTTTGACACCGACAGTCGTGGTTATGATTGCCGTAAGGATCACGGGCCAATTATTGGTCATGGTTGTGATCGCCTTAAGGATCACGGTTTGAGGCCAATTATTGGTCGTGGTTGTGATCGCCGGAAGGATCACGAGATGTCTCTGGGTTGGCATGTTTGTGATCCAGGAACGATCATGTTTGGTAAGCCAATCCGAGGGACGTTTATCACAAGAGCATGGTCACAGCATGTTGGATATACTATTGCATTGTTATAAATTGGTTAATTGTCATGATATTGTTTGTCATTATGCTTATGCTTGTTGTGGGATTTCAAGTACATTCAATGTACTGAGCTGGCGTGTCATGCCAGATTTCAGGAAAGTCCCGTTGGAAAGGAGTGCTGTCTGAGTCTAGATCATGTCCACATCGGTGTCCATGTGCTTTGGAGTTCCGCTACGACGTTGTTCCGCTGCCGTGTAGTTGTCGTGATAGAGGCCCTTTATGTTCACTAAATAATGTACATATTGTTCAGCCGCACCATGTGTGCCACTTGTCCTCGCCAACTATTGTAATATAAACTCTGATCCGCTAGCATCAATAAAGCGGTTGTTTTCTGTACCAAGATGTCGTGTGTTGCCAGAAGACAAGGTCTTTGGGCTACCAATGCATGGTAAACCGTTGCTCTGAGCCAGGTTGCTGTTGAAACAGGGGTCCGGTTCATCGAGAGGGGTGCGGCGTACCGCAAAACGGGACTCCACTAGATAGTGTTCATCACCACCGTTGACGTCCTCCATCGTCCACGGGCTACTGTTCATCCACCGTCCACCTCCTCCAGCCTCCACCTGTGACTGTTCATCTGCAGGCTCCTGTTCATCCAGCCTCCACCCCGCGCTCCTCCACCGGCTACTGTTCGACCAGCCCTCTCCACGGGGTCCTGTTCAACCACCCCTCCACAGGCTACTATTCATCCAGCCCTCCGTCGGCTACTGTTCAACCATCCCTCCACCGGCTACTGTTCAACCTTCCCTCCACGGGGTCCTATTTATCCAGCCCTCCACAGGGTCCTGTTCATCCACGCCCAACCGGCTCGATCGATCGGGGTCCTGTTCATCCAGCGGCAACACCACGGGGTCCTGTTCATCCAACCCCCCACCGGGAACTGTTCATCCAACTCACAATAATGCTCATTGTTCATCAAGGGAAGGAGGCAGCAGGTTTGATCGACTTCAGTTAGCAGTAGTAGCGAATGAAGGAATTGCTCGATCGGGTTCAGTAATGTGTAGCCTGCAGTGCAATCGCTCGGGTTCAGTTAGGCGACGCCTCACTCGGGTTCAGCTAGAGGCCAATGCCTCGCACCCACGCGCGTACATGTACGAGAGAAACGTGCATCGCTTGGCCCCCGACCAACCACCGTAACAGGGAGCTCCCCAATATTTTCCTCGCCCTCGCTTCTACCACAGAGTTTTTCATCATGCACGGCCCAAAGAATGTCATGTAGCTGCGTCTCCGGCCCGCCCAGGATGAAAAGCCCATTTTTTGTCATGATTTTTTGTCATAGAAGTAGGAGCCCACCACATTTATGATGATACCGGGTTTTGTCACAATTATCGTCAGAGAAGTGTCATAAGTGTGACAAGGAAAAAATTTGTTCAGCCCAAAATGTCACGGACGTGTCTTTTTTTGTACTACTTGTTCACTCACACCTACAAAGTAAAGCTTATCGAGTGGCTTGGTTAGGACAAGTGGCACAAATTCATGCAAATTGAAGTCCAAGATATTGTAAATGTTGAAATAAATCCGAAAGGACTTAAAATTCAAAGAAAGTGATCACAAATAAAGAAGTGGGCAACATAGAAACACACACGGTGGGATAATGGGGCTTGTGCAACTCTATGAATGAGCAATACAAAATAGCCTAACGAAGACTAAGCTCGTGTTGCACAAACACAAGGAGAGACGCTAGCTTGATTACACGTTTGGGCATGATTCACTACTTGGCACCAATCCTATATGCAAGCAGAACGTTTCCAATTCCATGTATCCACATGCACAAGTAGCTCTTTACACGCTCCACTCTTTGCTTACAAGCTTTGATTCCTTTCTTGCTTAGAAGCATTCTTTTTTTTGATATTTTCTCTCTCATTTTCTTCCATTCCACTATGCTCTTTGAGCCTTAACAAAATACATCAGACGAGTATCACAAGATATGCATGGGAGCAAGGAATTGCACTGTATGATATATCAAATGATGCAACAATATGATACCATATCAGTATGGTGCTCAAGTTTCCGTGAAGCCCAGCAATATTCGGATAGCTAGTCTCGGTAGGTATGGAGGTAATCACAAAGATGGTGGAGCTGTCAAATTGTAATGGTAAGGAAGGAGAAGTATATGAGATAATGGATACATTCATCACACTATAACCTTTCATGAAGTCGGGGAGTAACCTACCTTGCTTCCGGTTGAAGATGGTCTCAAAGGAAGGATGATCGTCGTCGGTTGTGGAAGCTCGGTTGTTGATGTAGTCGATGTAATGATACACATCACCGGTGATTGATGAAGAAGTAACCATCCCTAAGTAGAAAAACACCTTAGTAGACTCAAATCACAACTCAAACAACCACAAATGCATTGGGAAATAAAATGGGTTAGGTTGCGGAAGTCTATGGTGGTATCGCGGATGATATGGTGGAGGTCCTCGGCAAATATGCCATAATTCTAAATATTTCATGGAGTCAAATTATGGTGTTAGTATGTTTGTGGGATGGTGGATATCAATAGCTACAAAATGAGCTAAAGAACGCGAAAAATGGACTCCGGATGAATTAGTTATGGCAGAAACGGTTTTTGGAAGTGGGCTGTAACTAGGGCGTGTGGGTGTCGGTGTCAATACCGGCGGATATCGGGTAGGGGGTCCCGATCTGTGCGTCTTAGGCTAATGGTAACAGGACACAAGGGACACAATGTTTACCCAGGTTCGGGCCCTCTCGATGGAGGTAAAACCCTACTTCCTGCTTGATTGATATTGATGATATGAGTAGTACAAGAGTTGATCTACCACGAGATCATAGAGGCAAAACCCTAGAAGCTAGCCTATGATGATTATGATTGTGATCGTCCCTCTAAGGACCAACCTCTCCGGTTTATATAGACACCGGAGAGGACTAGGGTTTACACGGAGTCGGTTACAAAGGAAGGAAATATAATATCCGGATCGCCAAGCTTGTCTTCCACGCAAAGGAGAGTCCCATCCGGACACGGACGGAGTCTTGAGTCTTGTATCTTCATGCTCCAACTGTCCGGACAAAGTATATAGTCCAGCCGTCCGGATACCACCTAATCCAGGACATCCTCAGTAGCCCCTGAACCAGGCTTCAATGACGATGAGTCTGGCGCGCAGTTTTATCTTCAGCATTGCAAGGCGGGTTCCATCTCCGAATACTCCAAAATAATTATCGAACACTTAGACCGTGTCCGGATCTGCAAGATGATCTTCATACACCACCGTAGAGAGAATGATATTTCACAAATATAACATGCTGACAACTTTAGACAAAGTGACATGACACTACGGTCGGGTCATTATTCAAACCGTTTTCCCACAACCAGCCATAGCGCATATTGCGAGGCGGTTTCCTTGGCACATCCTGTCACAGCAAAGATCATCTCCCCTTATCACGGGATTTCCATCAATACGGGTATGGGTAACCCAATCGGGCAATCAATCGTGGCGTTTGGGAAATAAGCGATTCTCAACGGGAAAGTGGGGAGGTGCATTGTTCGTCGCCTCTATAAAGGGATAAGGATTCCCCATTTGCACCCACGCCTTCTTCCTCCTCTGCTTATCCATTCCCACACCCTCGAGCTCCAGTGCCCTGGTTCACGTTTTCTCTGCACAGCCAAACATGTCCGGAGCAGGAGGCAAGTGGGTGGCCTCCACCGTGAAGGAGGAGCATATTGCGAAGCTCCGGGCGGCCGGGTACTTGGCCGCAGACATCGCGCATAGGCTGGCGGACAAAGCGCACGTCACTCCAACTCCGGAACCCCATGAGAGGGTCGCATTTCTCGCCCGCTTTATGCATGGACTGGGATTTGCACTTCATCCCTTCGTCTGCGGGCTCACGTTCTACTATGGGCTAGATTTCCACGATCTAGCCCCAAATTTCGTCCTCAACATCTCGCGTTTATCGTCGTGTGCGAGGCCTTCCTCCGCATCAGGCCTCACTTTGGCCTGTTGCTACGAATCTTCTTCGTGAAGATGAAGATCGTGAGCGGCCAGCAGGCGAAGTGCAGAGGCGCCATGGTGGGAAAGATACCCCACGTCACCTGGCTTGACGGCTCCTTCACGGAGACTGTGAAAGGGTGGCAATCGGGGTGGTTCTACATCGCCGAGCCGTGCGACGCTAACTGGGTGGCGGCCCCCGAATTCCAATCTGGAACCCCCATGCGGCTCACCTCCTAGGAAAGGAAGGGCGTGGCCTGGGGCGAACCTGTAGAGCTGACCGGACTCCAGAACTGCATCAAAAATATGAAGGACAAGAAAATCAAGCTTGTTAACATGGTCCAGGTCATGCTTGTCTGTCGGATTCTTCCATGCCAAAGATGGTCTTTTAATCTGTGGGAGTTCGTCACGGCCGAACACCAGACGCTTCAAAAGCTCTACGGCATGACGCACAGAGGCGCCTGGAAGGCGCTGTTCAAGGCCTCCGAAGTACCTCCTCCTACATCCCAGGATCGCAGACTTCATGCCGCGCGTCTCCCCCGTCCGGTGAGTTTTTTGACTACCACCGAATTCGGTTCTTCCCAATGTACTCATGGGGGAATCTTAAGTTATTGTGTGTATTTGATCAGGAGTACGTGGATACGACAGAGCGGATTGACTGTCCGGCTCCACTGCTATAAGGCCCAACAGATGCTCTCCTAATGGAGATGCTGGTCCCTACGCCCTACAAGGCACCGGAGAAGAAGGCCAAAAAGAAGGCCCCAGGGACCAGGGAGTGTCTCCGGCATATGGTTGTACCAGAAGCCTCGTCCGAAGACGACAAGGCACACTCCTCCCCCGAAGGGGAGGATGAAGAGGAAGATGACGCCCCATCCGTAGAGGATGGGGGGCCTAAGGAGGGCCAGGGGACCGAGAAGGGTCCCCGGTGCAAGACTGTTATACCCTTGTCGTCCGAAGATGACGAGGCAGATTCCTCCCACGGAGGCGGGGGGAAACACGAAGAAACTCTGCCTCCCCTTACTGGGGAGGAGAAGAAGAGGAATGCCGCCCCAGAGGGGGAGGCTAGGATGCCCAACAGGGGAATGGCGTCCCTTCCAGATTACTCCGCCACTTCCGCCTATAGCGAGGAGGAGAGGCTTCCCAGGGGGAAGCCCCTAGTAAGATCGTATGTATCCGCACTCTATCGTACTTTAGTGCGACTTTGCTTCATAGTCTTGTTATAGCGCAGAACATATATGCAGTCCGGCCAGGGTCCATCCCGAGGTATCGTCTTCGGATGGGTCCTTGAGTGATTCAGCGGTGAACTCGCCCCCGACGGCCACTACTCCTCGGCCTGCGGATGAAACGGCGGTGTTGTCCCAAAGGATCCCGGAGCAGGGGGAGGTGACTCTGGAGACACCCCAAGCCGGCATTCCAGACGCCGGGCACACGGGGTATAAGATCCCCGTGGATCATGCGGACGAGAGCCGCAGCAAGCCGGGATCTCAGCCGGATACTGTGCCGGAACCTCAAATGGTTCTGGATTCGGGCAGGCGGCACCTCGCTAGGGAGGGCGAGCCATCCGCGCCGATGACTTCCGTTGCCCCAAGGGCGTCGGATAGTCTGCTAGAAGTGCTTCGCGGCACTTCCATGGATGAAGAGCACCATACTCTTATGAGTGCGGTGATTCAGAAGCTTCTGTCCGCCAAGAGCGGACTAACCGAAGCCAGCACCAGCCTCCTGACAGGTTTTGAGGTAAGTAAGAAATATGTAAAATTATCACCCGATAAGTAGTAGCCCCTAATACTCTGTTTGGTGTTCGGAAAGAAGAGCCAAACGGAGGGTCAATTAAAATTCATAGGAGTCTAATAGTAGCTGTGCCTGTGGATAAGCAGGCAATGCTGCTTGTCGCTGCTGTATGCATGGCCGAGGTCACCGGACTCAAACGGGACCTGGAGCAAGCGTAGGGCGAGCTTGGCCTCACGAAGAGGCAGCTCAAAGAGAACAAAGGTTTGTGATTCCCCGTTCTCATATAATAAAGGATAGACAAATTTGGTTATTCTAACGACAAAGCGTCGTGACTTTGTAATAGGGGCCACCACCGAAGTGGCGTCTCTGAAGAAAGCGCCGTTCGAGGCAGAAGACAAGGCGGCCCTGGAGGGCAAGGAGCGTGAAAAGCAAGATGTTAGAGTGGGCGAGGTACAACAAGAGCTCCAGGAGCTCGGCAAGAAGTTTGAGTCCTTGGAGCATGATCTTAAGATGAAAGAGACTGAGCTTGCGAAGGCCCTTGCGAGTGTGAAAGATGCCAAGGCCGAAGCCAAAAAGGCACAGCAGGAAATCCAGGTGGCCAAGAAGATAGCGGCGGGTAAGACATTCTTTATGCAAAGCAAGAATGTGGAGGAGACATTTCTTTTACTTACCCGGATTCTGAGCTCTCTAGGGGCATTCGCAGATCTGCCACGCAGCGTCTCTGATGCCGTGGAGTTCTACCGTGCCGAGTAGGGGAGCTCAACAAAGAAGTTGTTCTGGTCCCAGTATGCTGGAGCCGAACACCAGGTGCCTCTGAGTGACCAGCTGAAGCAGTTGGTGGAACTCCACAGGGCGGCCGAAGTGGCCATGAAAAATTTCATAGTTCGGATGTGGCCTTGTGAGCCTTTGCCTGCCAGCTACATCGGCCTCATAAAGCGAATGGTAATTGCATGTACGCGGCTGGAGGTGATAAAGTGGTCCGTTTGCATTGAGGGTGCCCGCTGGGCCTTTGCCCGTGCGAAGGCGCACTGGGGCAAGCTGGATGCGGAGAAGCTGATGAAGGACGGGCCGCCGGAGGGCAAGGCGCATCACTGTCCCGAAAAATATTATGATGGCATGATGAAAGGCACTGGTCTCGTGGCCAATGAATGTACCAAGGACACGATCCTTGAGTAAATGTACTTCTGTCATTGTTGTAATATAAAGACGAGGTTACTTGCGCTATATAGTGCTTTTTGACTTAAAATATTACCTTCTGTGCGGCTGTTTATAGGATTCTAGAAGTAGGCCAGTCACCGGCTTCCGCCCCCACGTAACTAGTACCGGGGTGTTCCTGGAAAAACCCGGACACTCTTTATCCAAATGTTTGGTCCCTTAAGGAGGTGTCTAGCGCAGCGAAAAAGGCAATCGGACTATGCGGCTTTATAACTTTCACTTAGCCCTAGAAGTCTACAATTTTAAATTTCGGTGAAGCCCCTAGAATTTGGAAAGCCGAATTGGGGCGCTATATACGCCTAAAATGGACGAAGCCGATTCCTCGCCTAAAGCAGAAAAAATCTTTAAGGATTTTAAGACCTCTAGAATAGCGACCAGCTCTCGCCTCATCATGCTGGTCAATTTTCGGCTTTCTCTAGTGAGGTGCTCGTCCGGAAGAACCAGGACACAATCGCAGTAGTTCTCCCTGCGCTACCTTAGCCGATATAACGGAACGTAAAGTACCAAAACAAGGGAGCTGGGCAAACCCAACTATTGACCCAAGACATGATTTGAAGCTAATGCATATAGTGCTATAAGTTCGGGGTGCCGCACTGTTGAAAGTGTTCGGACTTGTCTTGCCGTACTATGGGGCGACATAAGAAACCCCTGGCAAACTGAATGTACCGAGGTGTACGGACGCGATATTAAATGAACATTTATAAGAAAAATGTGCAAAATAGGAATAATAAGCTGACGCTATATATTATATCCCATTGATGAATAATATGTTGAAGCGTATGTTTACATTGAGTGCATTTAAGCATAAGTGAATAGGACTATTTAACATGTCCTGTCCAAGGGAAGGCTGCATGTAGGTATATAAAATAGGTATAACGATCGTGAACAGATTCCACCTGGGTATTTCCTTTGTGCGCAAAGCCTGTTGCCTCCTTGGTTTTCTCTCTTGTGTAAGTCCGATAATCCGGATCTTCTGAAGATGCTTCCTAAAGCAGTGTCCTGAAAGATAAAAAGGGAGGGTTATGAAGGTATGTTGCGGTTATACTACACTATTGACTGAGTCACTGTTGGCCCTCCGCCTATGCCCATGGTATTTTGAGTGCGTAATTGTGTACGCGTGGCATGAATGCTACTTTGATGGGCCTTGACCGGAGGCCGGACTACTAGTCACGCTCTTGGCGTGCCTGGTGATCATGTTGCGGGGTGCTCTGGACATGCTTGACGATGTTCGAGGTTGTCGTCCCCGGATTGGTGGTTTGTCGAAGGAGGCCGCATTATACTTCCGCCGCGAGGGCAGCAGTATGTTCTTCTGTACGGAGAGAGCGGTCCATGTTTCATTGACTGTTATGACCCCGCGTGGTCCTGGCATCTTGAGCTTGAGGTATGCCTAGTGTGGTACCGCATTGAAACTAGCGAATGCGGTTCGTCCAAGCAGTGCGTGGTAACCACTATGGAAAGGGACAATATCGAAGATTAACTCTTTGCTTTGGAAGTTATCCCGAGATCCGAAGACCACTTCCACTGTTATAGAGCCCGTGCAACGGGCCTCCACTCCTGGAATTACACCTTTGAAAGTGGTTTTGGTGGGCTTGATCCTTGAAGGGTCGATGCCCATTTTGCACATTGTGTCCTGATAAAGCAGGTTCAGGATGCTGCCGCCGTCCATAAGGACTCGCGTGACGTGGAATCCGTCAATGATTGGTTCTAGGACCAATGCGGCTGAACCGCCGTGACAGATACTGGTAGGATGATCCCTACGATCAAAGGTGATCGGACAAGCTGACCATGGGTTGAATTTTGGGGCGACTGGCTCCATCGCATAGACGTCCCATAGTGCTCGCTTCCGTTCCCGTTTGGGAATGTGGGTGGCGTAGATCATGTTGACCGTTTTCACCTGGGGAGGAAATTTCTTCTGTCCCCCCGTGTTCGGACGCCGGGGCTCCTCGTCATCGTCGTTGTGCAGCCCCTTGTCCTTGTTTTCGGCGTTTATTTTACCGGCCTGTTTGAACACCCAGCAGTATCTATTAGTGTGATTTGCTGGCTTGCCTGAGGTGCCATGAATTTGGCACGAGCATTCCAGTATGCGGTCCATACTCGACGGTCCCTGATTGTTTCTTTTGAACGGCTTTTTCCGCTGACCGGATTTGGATCTGCTGAATCCGGCGTTGACTACCGTGTCTTCAGCATTGTCGCTATTGTTCCGTCGCTTATGTTTGTTGCACTGTGGCTTGCCGCTATTGTCGCGGACATCCAATGTGTCGGAATGTGGCATGGTGCTACTGCGAGCCAACCAGCTGTCCTCGCCCGCACAAAAGCAGGTCATTAGTGTCGTGAGTGCTTCCATGGACTTGGGTTTTTCCTAGCCGAGGTGTCAGGTGAGCCACTCGTCACGGATATTATGCTTAAAGGCGCCAGCGTCCGGACAATCGACTATTTGGTTCTTTTTAGTTAGGAACCGAGTCCAGAATTTCCTGGCTGACTCTCCGGGATGTTGAGTAATGTGGCTCAAGTCATCGGTGTCCGGTGGTTGCATGTATGTGCCCTGGAAGTTGTTGAGGAACGCGTCTTCCAGGTTTTCCCAACTGCCAATGGAATTTGCGGGCAGGCTGTTTAGCCAGTACCGGGCGGCTCCTTTGAGAAGCAGTGAAGCAGAGGGGGTGTGCGGCGCCTCTGTGCCGGGCTATGTGGCTGCGCAGTTCGAATGGGTCTGGGTGGCTGTATTCGGCCCGGCCGGACTTGTTGATAGTGTATCCGGCGTGACGGTCATTGTCACGTGTTGGGGCGCGCCCCCACGATCCATAGATCGATCTTGGCTGTCCTGCTTTATTTTCCAGTATATCTTGCAGGTCTTGCCTATTGCCCCGGGCCGTAGTGTTTTGGCGTGGGGGTGTGGGTTGGGATTCAAGCTGATATGCCGTTTTATCCCGGCCACGAGGTGGTCGGTCAGCTGTGTGGCGCTCGAGTCCATATTCCTCGACTGCCAGGACTTCAGTCCATCTGTTTGTGAGCACGTTTTGATCAGCTTGGAGCTGCTACTGCTTCTTTTTCAGGCTCCTCGCAGTGGCCATGAGCCAGCGCTTAAAGCGCTCCTGCTCCATGGGGTCCTCAGGCACACCGAACTCGTCGTCGCCGAGGCTAACCTCGTCTTCGGAGGGGGGCATGTAGTTGTCCTCCTCCGAATATCCGTCCGTCGCCTGTTCGTCTGGGCTGACCTACCCGTCTTCCTGCTCGGCCTGCTCGAAGGCGGGCTGATCAGGGTTGTATTCCTCTTCAGCACCATCCGGATTGTTTTCGTCTCCTGTGCCGGTATTGCTGTGGCGGGGCTTGGAGCGGCGCCGGCGATGCCCATGCTTTGCTTTCTTCCCTGAGGGGTTATCCTCCGTTGCCTCATCGCCATCGATTTCCTTCGGAGTGTCCACCATATATATATCATATGAGGAGGTGGCTGTCCACCGCCCCGTGAGCGGTGGTTCCTGTTCTTCTCCTGCATCGTCGTCCATACCGTCGAGGTCTTCGGAGTCGAAGTGAAGCACGTCGGTTAAATCATCGACCGTGGCAATGAAGTCGGTGGTGGGTGAGCAACGAATTCCTTCGTCGCCTGCTTCCCACTCGAGCCGGACATAGTTCGGCCATGATTCTCCTGACAAAGAGAGAGACTTTAACGAGTTCAGCATGTCGCCAAGGGGCGAGTGCTAGACGATATCCGCAGCGGTGAACTCCATTACCGGAGCCCAACCAGGCTCGGCGGGCTCGGGAGCGTGCGGCTGGAACCTACAGCCGGATACGAGTCCGGGGGTCCGGCGTCACAGGCTTATTTAGGGGTGAGGCCTGTGTTCGGCTCTACCGCCGATGAGGGTGCGGCCTGCGGGGCGGGGTCCATCCAGCTGTCCTTGGGCAACGCAGTCTGCTCCGGATTTATGTCCGGGGCTACTGTAGGGGTGATATCCCGAGCATTGTCCGACAACAGGTCTAGGCGGTGCTCATCATGACTGTACGGCGCTCCCGGCACAGGCCCGAATCCATTGAAGATCAAGTCTCCGCAGATATCTGCCGTGTAGTTCAGGTTTCCGAACCTGACCTGGTGGCCAGGGGCGTAGCTGTCGATCTGCTCCATTTGGCCATGGGAATTGGCCCGCAGTACGAAGCCGCCGAACACGAAGATCTGTCTGGGGAGAAAAGTCTCACCCTGAACCGTGTTGTTGATGATTGAAGGAACCATCAAGCCTTGCAGCGACGACACAGAGGAACTCACAATGAAAGCACCAATGTCTGTGTGTCTTAGGCTAATGGTAACAGGAGACAAGGGACACAATGTTTACCCAGGTTCGGGCCCTCTCGATGGAGGTAAAACCTACTTCCTGTTTGATTGATATTGATGATATGAGTAGTACAAGAGTTGATCTACCACGAGATCGGAGAGGCTAAACCCTAGAAGCTAGCCTATGATGATTATGATTGTGATCGTCCCTCTAACGACCGACCTCTCCGATTTATATAGACACCGGAGAGGACTAGGGTTTACACGGAGTCGGTTACAAAGGAAGGAAATATAATATCCGGATCGCCAAGCTTGTCTTCCACGCAAAGGAGAGTCCCATCCGGACACGGTACGGAGTCTTGAGTCTTGTATCTTCACGCTCCAACAGTCCGGACAAAGTATATAGTCTGGCCATCCGGATACCCCCTAATCCAGGACTCCCTCAGCGGGCACCTGGGGTTAGGAGGGTGCGTGTGCCCGGGGTGGTTAGGGAGTTGGGCGGAAAAGTGTCCCGGGGGTAAGGGGTGCGGGCGCCCGGGGTGGTCCGTGAATTTGGGCGAAAGTTGCCAGGGGTCCAGGTGCCAGGGGAAAAGGGGTCCGGGTGGCCGGGGTGGTCAGAGACTTTGTGCGGAAATATCCCGGGGTCCATGTGCCCGGGGTAAAGGGGTCCAGGTACCCGGGGTAGGCCGAGAAGGCTAGGTTTTGGATGAAATTTTTAGATCTTGAGCTATGGACGGAAGAACTTGATTTCAAACTCCAAATTGGGTGGGTAAAAACAAAAATTGGGGCTAGGGAATGCCAAGGGAGGTAGACCCACTTGCCAAACACTAGATCCACGGATCAAAATCAACAAAAATGCACTAGGAACAACAAATCACAAAAAATTGGTATGGCTCTTTTTGTTGGAAATTTTTGAAATTGGGCAAAAACACTCAAAATTAGACTAGAAGACGGTGAAGAAGACTCCAAATGCTTGATCGACCTGGCTCTAGATACCAAGATGTTGTAGGGTGGAGACCGTAAGTGGAGATCTTTCACGAATTGGAGGGGGATCCACAAAGAATGTGAAGAACGTGACGAACAAGAGGGGAAATCACAAGAGGAACACTCAAGAACAATTCCAACCATACACCAACTAGACTCACAAACACATGAGATTCAGAAGGTACAAGAGCAATCAAAGGGAAACAAGATACATGGTAAAGTTCATCCTAAATCCGATCAAGGAGATGAGTCTTGATGATCTAGATAGATCCTTCTCTTAGATGGGGTCTTGATATCCAATAGAGATCTTCTCTCTCGAGAGGAATCCCACAAGGGAAGATACATGAGCAAAGCTTTAATGTATAGACCTATTCTTAGCTAACCCTAATTCTGAGCTAGGGAACGTCTATCTATAGTCTTGGGAAGATTTGGGGAGAAACAATGGTACATGGGTCATTTGGCCCTTAATGCACGCATGCACTTGAACTCCACTTCATCGTCGATGAAGCTCCGGTATGCCTGCACAAGAGAGGGGATGTGAAGTTGTATACGATCCTCGAAGGTCTCAAGTGAACACTTGTAAAGGAGATGACTAACCCTTATGTATGCGAAGTAGATGTCACATGTGTCACTTTCCGAACGAACTCTTGACATGGTGATGTTCGTAGGATGCTCAGCATCAATGATGCTGCCTAAATTGGATACATTTGTTTTTCTTACAAATGAAGGGCCTATCTTGGACAAGAAGGATGAGCATTTGAGCAAGATCAAGCATGGAGATGATGGCATGCACAAGGGGAACAAGAACGGAGTTTCAAATGATGATTTCTGGACTTTGAAGCCACCATAATAAGTGCATGAAGGCTTGGACGAAATATACAAGATGCCACTTCATAAATTTTCATCCAGAGGCTACTATAGGTGTTGCATCACCTTATTATGGGACATACACATATAATTTGGAAATACTTCAATATAGGCGCTTTTTAGAGACCGTATGTGTGGGGAAACAGAGTTAGGTTTCTTTCGGACCCCTCCTCCAAGGGGTCACGAAATTCCCCCTATTCCACCATACATACAACCCTTAGGGCAACATTGAGACTTTGGGTTTTGTTAGATTAAAAGTCCGCCATAGCTGCAACTTCGTGTACTTCATTTGTGTTCAACGACCAAACCAAGACATCACAGAACCCCACTTCATTAATAAAGCTTTTCTCTTATATTCGCAATATGAAGATTGCAGTTTTGGTTTCTTGCTTGTTGTTTGTTTGCTTGCAGGAAATAGACTCTCGTGTAGATATTTGGTGTAGATGTAGATGTTCTCTTGCACTTGAACTCCACTTCATTGTCGATGAAGCTCTGGTATGCCTGCACAAGAGAGGGGATGTGAACTTGTATACGATCCTTGAAGGGCTGAAGTGAACACCTGTAAAGGAGATGATTAACCCTTATGTATGCGAAGTAGATGTCACATGTGTCACTTTTCCGAACGGACTCTTGACATGGTGGTGTTCCTAGGATGCTCAACATCAATGATGCTGCCTAAATTTGATACATTTGTTTTTCTTACAAATGAAGGGCCTAGCTTGGACAAGAAGGATGAGCATTTGAGCAAGATCAAGCATGGAGATTATGGCATGCGCAAGGGGAATAAGAACGGAGTTTCAAATGATGATTTCTGGACTTTGAAGCCACCATAATAAGTGCATGAAGGCTTGGACGAAATATACAAGGTGCCACTTCATAAATTTTCGTCCACAGGCTATTATAGGTGTTGCATCACCTTATTATGGGCCATACACATATAATTTGGAAATACTTCAATATAGGCGCTTTTTAGAGACCGTATGTGTGGGGAAATAGAGTTAGGTTTCTTTCGGACCCCTCCTCCAAGGGGTCACGAAATTCCCCCTATTCCACCATACATACAACCCTTAGGGCAACATTGAGACTTTGGGTTTTTGTTAGATTAAAAGTCCGCCATAGGTGCAACTTCGCGTACTTCATTTGTGTTCAACGACCAAACCAAGACATCACAGAACCCCACTTCATTAATAAAGCTTTCCTCTTATATTCGCAATATCAAGATTGCAATTTCGGTTTCTTGCTTGTTGTTTGTTTGCTTGCAGGAACTAGACTCTTGTGGTCAGGATGATCATGCTCCAGCTTGGTCAGTAACCTCTCGGAGTTGGTTTAGTGATTACTAAGGCGCGACGTTCACGCACATTTGTACTCGGATCGCCAGTGTTTGCTCCACCAAAAATGATAGCCACCATCTCGGGCGACCGTAGCCCGACGCTCGGCGCGAGCCCTGGGTGCGTTGGCCATGGTTCAAATGACGGAAGAGAGGATCCGATGCACCCCTACGTGGCGTGCCAAATGTCAGATTTAGGGATCCGGCAACCTTTGACAGGTTCAAACTCTGGGGTGCATGCGGAGATCTCAACCTGCCCAGCCTGCCTACTCGCGATCCTCCCTAGCCTAGCGCGTCGAGCTCAAGGAGACATAAAGACACAGAGATTTATACTGGTTCGGGCCACCGTTGTGGTGTAATACCCTAATCCAGTGTGGTGTGGCGGATTGCCTCGAGGGGCTATGGATGAACTAGTACAAAGGATGAACAAGCCTCAGGAGGTGAGGTGTTCTTGAGCTGGTGTGGTGCTCTACTCTTCTGATTTCAGTCCCCCTCCAATGGTGGTGGCTAAGTCGTATATATAGTGGCCTTGGTCCTCTTCCCAAACATGAGCGGAAAGGGATTCCACAACGGCGGGATTTGAAAGGGGACAAGTAGTACAGTCTATCGTGACAAAAGTAGGCTTCGCCTGCGAAAAGCCTCTGGTCGTGGCGCTGCGGTGGGCTCGTTGATGACCTCTGTCCTGCCGTCCTAGCGGTCTTGGTCTTGTTGCACCAGAATGGAAACCTTTGGTTGATTCCTCGGGACTCCACGCCTATGGCTTGCCTCCCTTGCACTAAAGAGGAAACACGTGCTCTGCACCCGCCTGGCCTTGGTCGTTATGGCTCACGTCAGACCGAGCCTCATGAGATATCTCGCATAGAACTCTCCGCCCTTAGGAGCCCTCCTGAGGAGGCCACTTCCTTCGGGGGTCTTGGCGCCGTCCGCCTCGCGAGGCTTGGCCCCTCGCGAGGGTCTTGTGGTGTTGGTGTTGAAGCTGGGCCGTACCAGGCCGTTGATGGAGTCATGCGGCAGGCCGCAGTAGGCAGGACTGGATACCCCCAAATCCAGGACGCCAACAAATGGAACATGGCACATGTGAAGAAGTGACATTGTTGCAACCAAACATATGATAGGAGCAAGTAATCCAAGAAGTGGATGCAACCCACAAGGTATATATGTTGTGAAGCATGGAAATGTGGCAATCATGGGTGAAAGCAATATCTCGAACATGCGTGCAAATGGTGCAAGCAACACATGAAGTATGATCCACAATATCCAAGCTCAAGAAGGATGTCACCTTGAAAGCGTGTCCTTGTGCATTCTTCACAATGCCGAAGTGGTAGGAAATGTGGTGTAGAAGCGAGTCGTGGTAGAATATATGAGGCTCGCTCTCAAGAGCTCGAATGGTCAACTAACGTGAAGTGGAAGTCGACACAATGTCCAAGTATCCTACGCATGCACACAACAAAACAATGAACGTATGCGCATGGTAGATAAAAACATCATCCATCATGATTGTTCTCATCTTTTGCACATAAGCATTAGAAGCACAAGTGCATGAATAATATGATGCAACAATGGTGATATTCATGGCACTAGGTATATGGTGCAAAGAAGTAAGACAAGCATGCTTCAAAAGAAAAATGTCAAAATATCCTAATATAATAGAGAATGCTATGGGGGCAATCTCATTAGCAAGACTAAAAGCATTGTTTCACTCAATACATGGCAAATCATCTAGCATGAGAGAGGCAACCCATGGAGACATATGGCAAGAAGCAATAACGATCATGTGTAAGCATAGTAATGGTTGTCATCAACCGCATGAAATGAGCAAGTGTGAATCATGGGTGATGTAACATTTGCAAGCATAAAGATCAAATCATGCAAGCTAGTAGTGCGAAGATGCAACATACTAGAAGAAATCATGGAAATCATGTCATGTGAACAAAAAATAGGCATGGACAATGCACATGACATATCGTAATCACGAACACAAAGCAAGATGAAAGGATCTTCGTAGGAATGGTGCCCAAAGAAAACATGGCAATAACAAGCAATATCTCCACCAAGCTTGCAAATACACATACGAATACTAGAATCAATCATGATGTGTAATGCAAAGCATGGGTCACAAGTGCATGGCAAAGGCATATTAATGAGCATATCATGCAAAGTGAACATGCCAAGATCAGCATATAATATGTAACAGAGAATAGCCCATAGCAAAGTGAGGGCCATGTAGAAGAAATGTGTGAAGTCTTGCGCAAAGAGAGATGTGGGAAAGACAATCCATGGGATCCCAAGTCATCATTGCTCTCTAGAGCTCGTTTTGTCAACTCATGGGGTTGTGAGGTTGACAAGTATTCATGGGTACCTACACAAAAGAGACACAAACAAAAGAAATTGTGTGTGTGGTAAATGTACACATCATCCATCATGATGTGTATGTGCACATGTGAGTTAGCACAACATAAGCATCGCTCAATGAAATTTGATGCATGGTATAAGAACATGTCATCCATCATGAAAGAATAGTTATTGTATATAACATGATGGGACACAAATTGAGAATGCAAGTATATGGCACATCAATAGCATGTTTATTCATGGGGATCATATGGTACACAAAAGTATTGGGATCATGCAATGAATTGGATGGATCAAAATCTCCTAAAATGTATGAGGAAACTATGGGGGTCTCCTCATGAGCAATAGCGAAAATATCATATGGAGAAAATGGACAACATCCAAAACAGTGCATATCCGAAGCTAGGTGGTCATGGCATGGCATATGAGATAAATGATGCAAAGGGATCATATCAATATCATAACAAGAAAAACACATGCCAATAACCATGGGCTTGTCATCTATGCCATATATGAAAATTGGGTTTATTTAAATGACATATGCATAGTCACTATGAAGAGATTGCAAATAAGACATATGGTTGATCTCATTCATAGCATATGATAAGTCAAGAGGATTATCAAACATGATGTGACCTAAACAATTGTCACAAGAAATACTATGTAACATGGCATCACAACTAATGGACTCCATATGAGAATCATCATACTCATCATAAATGGGAAAATTGTTGCATGGGGAAATCATACTAGCATGAAGCATGGTACTGGGTGGATCAACATCATGCAAGCAATCAATGTCAAGAATGTCCAGTAGTGGGACTTGAGCATCACCTTCACCTATGTTACCTTTTTCATTCCACTCAAGTGGTGTAGGTGAGGTGGGAAAGACCAAATGGTGTTCATCTTCATCTTCATGGAACCATGTGGGGGTGCATCATATTCCACCATGGACATCGTCTTGTCCAAAGGGAGGACGAAGGCGTCGAGGATCTGTGCGTCATCATAGATGGGACCTAGCACCAAATGAGAAGACACAATAGAGGTAGAGGTCAAGTAGTTAGTGATGAAATTGGCCTCACAAGATCTATCAACTATGTCACTCTCTATGTGGTGGTTCACTCACTCCCTCCAAGTAGGTGCACTTAGTCACACATATGGTGGAGTCACTCATCTCACTCAAGTGGTGGGGGTTGTGGCTCTCGTCACATGGGAATTGGGGCAACTCTTCATATATGGGGCTAGTGGTTAAGTCACTCACAATATGGTGGCAAAAGTCACTCAAGTCATCATACGTCGCTGTGGTCGAAGGGAAAATCCCCTGCTCAACCATCTTGTTGTCGTCGCCGTGGATGAAGGCCGAAGATGGCACATCATCACTCTCCTCCATGACCGAAGGGAAAATCCCATGCTCGATCTTCTCGTCATCGTCGCCGTGGATGAAGGCCGAAGATGGCACATCATCACTCTTGCCTCCAAAGATGGAAGCATTATCCCTGCTCGCCACCTTGTCGCTCGCCTCCAAAGCATGGTCCTTGAAGGTCTCCGTAGTCTTACTCATCACCGTACCGTCTTGAAAAAGAGTCGAAGTAGACTCAACATCATCAATGCCACAAAGAGGGATGGCGGTGAAGTCGAACTTGGGACCATCGTGAGCTCGTCGGGCTTGGACATCTTGGTGGTACTATCCTCATGCTCGTTCTCATGGAGCTTGGTCTTCGTGAAGTGAGCTTGGGGTGGAGAAGTCTTGGCCTTCATGAGTTCTTCTTCCACCTTGACATCACCAACATAGTTATCATCGAGGGACTTGTTGTTCTCGAGGAAGATAGTCTTGGAGATGTCATTGTTCGATCCCATCATGAAGTGGAACTTCATCGAAATCGGGTCATCCACGTCGGCTCGTCGCAAGGCAATCTTCATCTCCTTGAAGTACGCGTCGATGGACTTGGATCCTTGGATGGTGTTGTCCAATTGTCGTAGAAGTTGTTCTGTGTAGGTTGGAGGCATGAACTCTCGCTGCATAGCTCTTATCGTCTTGGACCAACTCCTATCATAGCTCTCCGAAGGTGTGTGAAGCCACCATGTGGATGCATAGTTATGGAGGTTTCTTGTGGCACACTTCACTTGCTCTTCGGAGGGGACCTGATGTAGCTTGATGTAGTCGTCCATCAGGCGCTCCCACTCGAGATACTCCTCAGGTTCTTGAGTCCCATAGAAAGGAATCTTGTGGTTGGTGTCGAGGTCATAGTAGCTTGTGGAAGTCACGGACTTGAGCTTTGGGAGCTTCTCTTGATCGTAGTCTTGAGGTGCTTGTTGGTGAAGATGACGTATGTCCGTAGGCGAAGATGCTTGAAGTCTCTTGGCGAAGATGCCAAGGGAGATGGTGAAGTCGTTGAGTGGTTGTTGGTGTTGATCTCTTGATCTTCACATCCTTGTCGGTGGTGGTGTCGATGCTGATGTGATCTTGCCTTAGATGGTAGCTCGGAAGCATGTGCACTTGAGTGTCTTCTCGACGATGAGAAAGACCGCTTGTAGGCATTGATGAGGGCTTTGATCTCTTCCATTTGATCATCCATCTTGGCGTGAAGTTGTTCATGGCATCAAACTCGTTATTGTTGTTGTAGACCGAAGGAGGTGTGCTTTGCCAATCCATCACAAGACTCGAGTAGAGGTGAGTAGGAAATGAGATAAACAATACCAAGTTACCTTTTTCCCAAAGTTGAGGATGTATCCCGTTTCACTCAATGTGAATGAAAGAATAGTGGAATTGGTACCGGACTTGTTCACTCACACCTATCAAGTAAATCTTATGGTGGATCTCGGTGAGGATAGTGGCACAAAAGTTTAATGCAAAATGTTAGCAAGAGTTAATAATGTTGAAAGAGATTCACAAATTTGCAAGTAAAACAAGTATACCAATAGCAATATGTGGCACACGAAAACACACGCACGGATAGATAAATGTGTCGGGCAACCAAGGAATGAGCACAAAATGTGGAATCCATGGAATACGCTCGTGTTGCACAACTCAAGAGAGACGCTAGCATGATTGCTCAATAGGCGGATACGTCAATTGTGCACAACCTATAAGATGCAAAATGGATAAACTTTCTATCCCAAGTATGCTATGTTTGTATGTTCCGGTGCTTTAGCACAAGATGATCCAAGATGATCGAGTATGATACCACATGATATATTGTGATGCCATGGCTATTACTTACAAGCTCTTTGTTCACTCTTTTTCTTTGCTTAAAAGCTTTTTTTATGGCCACTTATGCGAAATGCACAATCCAATATGGCAATTGTCTATATGCGGGAACAATCTTGCGACACAAGGGATGATATGATGATACCAAGATGATATGGTATATATGCAATGGAAGGTATGGATCACTAATGTGCACAAGTAACGTTGCCGGCAATACTCAGTGGCTAGTCTTGATAGGCAAGTGACGCAAAATGGGCTACGGGTTAACAATGCAAAGGCAAGGGGAATATACAATGATGTCGTTGAAGTTACCGTTGAGGGTTTCTCGTTTGTACGCCAGAGAAGAATGACGGTGAAGTAGTCAAAGTCGATGACGACCTTGTGGCGATGATGAGAGGCAGTTTTGTCGATGTCGACCAGTTCCTAATTAGCCGAAACACCTTAGGAAGCGTAAAAACCGCAAACTCAAAATCTCCAAAGGAAAATGTCAAATGGTGGTAGCGGAGAAGAGGTGGTGGTTCGCACTCGGCAATGCGGAAGTTAAGTGATGGGTTATGTTGCCGTCCCTAAGTAGCCAAAACACCTTAGGAGACACAAGCCACAACTCAAACAAGCTCAAACAGAATTGTGATATGTTGGGGTGGTGGAAGTGTATGGTGGGCAATGGGTATGTTGAAGTGGTGGTGGTGGTTGGTGAAGAAGCAACCGTCCGTAAGTATCCGAAATACCTTAGGATAATATGGTGAACAAAATGGATTAGGTTGCGGATGGCTATGTTGGTTATGCGGATGATATAGTGGAGGGCCTAGGCAAACATGCCAAAATTCACAAAACATTGATGGAGTCAAATGATCATGGAAGTATTTTTATGGGAAGGGGGATGTCAAGAGCTTCAAAATGAGCTAAAGAAATCAGAGTTTGGATGAATTAGTTATGGGCAAAACAAAAATCAGCCGAAGAAACTACAGGTGCCGGACGTCCGGTAATGGATGGATGTCCGGTCGCCGAACGTTCGCCGGGCTCACCAATCCATTATTTCAGCTTGGATTTGGGGCTCCGGTCATCCGGTAAAGGTCAGACGTCCAGTGGGTCGGGGTCAACGTGGGATTTGAGCTCCGGGACGCGGTTTTGGGCAGAATTTGGGGATTTGGGGTCAATATTGGTGAGATTTCGTGGATGAAAGACGGGGAAACTTGGGGAGATGCAAGGTCCACTCGAAACAAAGCAAATCCATGGATCAAAATCAACAAAACATCATCAAACCAACAAATCACAAAAAATTTGGGGCTATTTTTGGTGGGGATTTTCGAAATTTATGACGAAATCAAGCAAAAGAAGGCTAGAAAATGATGGGAGGGACTCCAAATACGTGATCAACGTGGCTCAAGATACCATATGATATGGGGCTAACCCGGTGTAGGCCCATCTTTCATGATTGGAGTGGGTTCCCTCAAAGAACACGAAGAACACGGGGAAGAATGGAGAGAAATCACAAGGAGAAACACTGAAGAACAAGTCCAATCACACATCCACTAGACAATCAAACACACAAGATCCACAAGGTACATGAACAACAAAAGGAAAGATACAAGGTAGAGTTCATCCCAAATCCAAAGGAGATGGGGACTTGATGATCTAGATAGATCCTTCCCCGAAGGGGTCTTGATATCCCTCGAGATCTTCACCGAGGAGGTCTTGGCCTCCAATGGATTAATCTCTCTCTCTCTATCAAGAGGAGAAGGTAGGAGCAAACCTCACATACAAATGAGCTATCACTTTGCTAAACCTAGCCAGGAGGAGGTAGCGGGTATTTATAATCTAAGTGGGCGAAAGGGTAAGTGGGAAGGGATACAAGGCCAAAGGCCCGCGGCTGCGCACACAGGCATCGGACGTCTGGCCTTTACCGGTCGTCTGGTGGCTCGCGAGGGTCCGGACGTCAGGTAGGGTTTGGACTTCCACTATTTTTTGGTTCTATTGAGGTGGCACCAGATTTCCGAAGATGGCTGGTCCTCCGGTCGCCGGTCGTCCGGTCTGGGACGGACGTCTGGCCGCTGTAGCTTGCACTTGCTAGGAGGCTAGTACTTCCAGGCATCGGACGTCCGGTCCCTACCAGTCGTCCGGCCGCTGTAGAGTATCGGACGTCCGGTGGCACGTGTCGTACGTCCGGCCGCTATAGGCTCTACAGCTCCGTCTTCTCTTCCGTGCTTCCCTCGCAGATGGTGTAGTTGTTCCTTGGCGCTTGCATGCCTCCTTGTCTTCCGTGAAGCTCCAGCAAAACCTATGCATGCACACGAGTGGAGTGTCAAGTAGTATACCATCCTCAAAGGGGTCAAGTGAACACGTGTAAAGGAGAAGATTCACATTTATGTAAGAGAGGTAGAGGTCGCATGTGTCACTTGCGAAATGGACTCTTGACATGGTGATGCCCGTAGGATGCTCCACATCAAAATGGCCGAGAGAACTGGTGTGTGATTACCTCGTAGCCGAAGCATGCAGGTGTGATGCCACACGTCAGTTGAGGTATTGGGGCTTCGTATTTCGGGTCAAAGCACTCCATGGCACTGGCTCGTAGGTGATCGTGACGGTCTGGACAGAAACCAAGGTGGTACTGGATGGACCCTGGTTGGTTCTTTTTCATCGTGACCTGTATTGTGTGGTAGAGGTCGTTGGTGCCTAACGCCGTTTCGTGCTCCTTGGAGCTATTTGTATTCTGGCCCTCCGGTGTCGACTAGTAGGATGCCATGCGCATTATTCAGTTGATTTTCTTGGAGCTCGGCTATCCTGTGCACGGCTATGATGAGGTCGGCAAGGATTCTAGGGTATGTGGGTGTGGCTCCGAGCTTGTTAACCAACATGACTGCTTCTTGTATCCTCTGAGCTCCCGTGGGGAGCTCTATTCGTTCGTATTTGACTATGATTTACTTGTCGTCCTTCTAGCTACCGGCCTCCATATTATGTTGACGACCTTCCCAGCATGGTTTCCTGGTACCGTAGACTGTTGCTTAACTTGGTTGTGTGCCTCTTTTGACAGTGCATGTCACGCAGCCCCAGGTGTGACGATCTCGTGGAGCTCCCCCTCTAGGGATTTTGGTAGGCTGACTGTTTGGGAAGTTGGGTTTGGGAGTTTTGTGGCTTTTTCCAGTGCTCCTGTCGTGGTGGTCGAGTGAGGTGTGTTGTCACTTGCCTCGGCGTCCACTTCTACGAACATCACTTTCTGCGACGAGATTGGTTGTGGGACATACACTTGGACTCCATCTTCCATCTCCTGCAGGGTGTGGTGTTGTTCACCGCGGTCTCCATGTCCCGGAGATCAGGTCTTGGTTGGCAGGGTCGTGGTGCCGTGTCTGTGTACAGAAGTAGTGGTTCTACTCAGTACCGCTTTACCTGTGCACGGGAAGTTAGAGCCACGCCACGGCCTCACTAAGCAAGGCAGGTGAGGAAAGCCGAGGCCATAAGGCGATCAAAGCAATGCCAAGGCCGAAATACACAAGGACCAAGAGGGCAGGGTAGGCTCCCCCGGCAGGACCTTTTCCAGGGCAGCCTTCGTAGCCACGGCAAGAACCTTGCCGTGACAACTTGCCCAACCCCAACGGAGCGCGCCATCCTTGAGCCCAAGGTTTCTGACAACCACATTGTAACCAATGCTCGGGAGGCACCTCCATGATGGCATGTAGATCTTTGTGAAGACAAGAAGCACACAGAGTTGGATGAGGATTAGAAGACGATGAGCCTCGGCCAAACCCATGTCGAGGGCATCCACGAGACCTCTGGCAAGATCCTTGCCGGGGACGACCACGGTGCCGCGGCAAGGCCCTTGTTGGGGACCCGACAAGGCTCTTACCGAGGACATGCGTGGCGCCACAGCTAGGCCCACACCGGCCAAGGTTCCACCGCCACTCCCATGCAGCTGCCAGACCACCAGCTAGGCAGGCATCTGCGTGTTGACATGAGGCTTCTAGGCCAACTCAGCGCGTGCCTACGTGGTGGCATGCAAATCTTCGTGAAGGCCCTAGCACCGTGCCACCTCAGCAGCTTGCCAGCCTACATGGCACCATGTGCACCCCTAGCCTGGACGCGTGTCAGAGCGAGGTGGGGCGGCGGCGGATGGGACAGGGGCTAGTTTCCATCCCCAATAAAGTGAGATGGACACCTAAGGGGCGCATTAAATGCGTCTTGTTCCGTAATGGCTAAGCGATAAGCTTAGACACTGTACACCGATGCCACCTCCTGTGTGCCACTGTGGCAATCCCCTTGACTACAAAAGGAGGCCCAAGGCATCCAGGAGGGGGATTCGGACCCTTGGACAAGTTACACTCATCGTAGCTAGCTCAAGAACTCTAAGAACACTCAAATTGACACAAAAGCAGGACTAGGGTATTACGCATCCCCGCGGCCCGAACCTGGGTAAATGACCCGTGTGCTTGTGCTGATTGCTGATCCCACTCTTCTCACGACCCCGCGCCCGGCAACCGTAGTAGGGATTCCCGTGATCCCATAGGTGTCGCTTCCACCGACATCTTTGGCGCGCCAGGTAGGGGGCACAGTCATGAGAATCTGGTTTAGCAGCTAGTTGAACAGCTCTTCATCGCCATGGCTCCCAAGAGGAAGATAACCATGGCGATCGGTTCATCTGGAACCGGGCTGCCTGCACCAGTGCAGGCCGGTAGCAGAAAGAACCCGTGGCGCGACCCGCGAACACCCACATCACCTTGGTAGTCCAGACCCGGCGAGCGGCATCGTTCGTGCGCCAGGCGACGGGCCGCACACCGCAAACTCCAAAGACGGAGTCGGGCCCCCCGCAGGTAGTGCCGGGCCCTCAAGGGGCGTCACCATGCCGCTAGACGGCGGCGCGACGGCCTCCAAGACACCAACACCGGCGCCCGCGGCACGTTCTTCCCAAGTTGTGCGTGATGAGCAGCGCCACCCGCTGGTGTAACGCCCCGAGACCGATGGTCCAGATGCCTTCTATTTATTTTTGTTGTTTCCATGATTGTCATAATAAATTGTTGCATCATCATGCTCGTGTTATTTGTTTTTCTCACTTTGTGCATTCCATCTTCATATATGTTGCCATATGCATTTGCATCCATCATGTTCATGATTGCTTGCTTGCTTGTGAGGTTTGTTTTATTATTATTTGCATCATGCATTCGTCTCCATATGATTGTTGTGCTTGTTTTCTTTTACTTGTTCATGTGCATTGTGAGATTCATCTTGTTACTTTACTTGCGCTATGTATGTGTTGATAATCCTACGACTTGTTTCCTCTCTCAACCTATCAATGCACCATCTTCTCCTCCTTCCTTCTTCTTTCTTTCATTGTGGCAAGTGACATTTTCTCCTCCATAAATGTCCAATATTTTTCCTATAAATATTAGACCATGTCCTAAACCTCTCTGTCCAAATTCATGATATTTTAAGTTGATTTGATTGGGTTCAAAAATGGCTCAAGTTTGAGTTTAATCCAAACTTGAATTATTTTTCTATCCTCAAAAATGCCCAAAGCAATTTATCAAAATTCTGCGCAAATTTTGGACTCCATACATATTCTCATATCTCTCTCATGCCTTCCCTTTATCTCTGAGCTTTTCTCTCTTATTTTCTGTTAGAGGAAATTGAGAAAAGAAACAATAAGAGGGGGAGAGAGAGAGCCCAGCTTCCAGCAGCAGCAATGCAGTCCAGCACCAACGCAGCAGTGCTGCTCCAGCCGAGCCGCGACCCATTTAGCCCAGCCCCGCAGCCCACCGATCACCTCCTGGTAAAATTTTCCCCGATGGCCAGCCGATCACCCCGCCGACCCCACCTGCCAGCGACCCGTCGCCCTCCTTTTCTTCTTCCTCCCTCTCTGTCTCTCACGGTGAAAACCAGAGGGAGCACATGGCCACCGTGGCCACGACACCGCGCTAGCTCCTCCTATAAAACCCCCGCTCCTCGTCCTAGGGTTCCTTCCCTCCCCCTCTTTCCTCCTTTGGCGCCGCCACAGGTAAGGGGGCACCCACGCGCCTGCTTCCTCCACCTCCCGACGCCATGTCCACGACGGGCTGAAGCTCGTCTCCAGCAAGAGCTCATCACCGGAGTAGGAGCATCGCCGGCCTCCCCTCCGTCAACCCCGAGAACCACATCGCCTCCTCAAGTCCGTTCTAACACTGATCCGAGCCCCAGGACGCCTTCCCCGACGTCCTCTTCTTCCCCTTCGACTTCTTCCCGGATCAGAGCATTCGCCAAGTCCCTCTACTTCCCCTGCATCCTCTACATCACGCCCGGAGACAACGAGCGCGCCACGAGGGTCTTCTTCCCCGACGTCGTCTTCTTCGACTACAAGAAGGCCAGGAGCCAGTCAGTTCCAAGGCCGACGCGATCGTCTTCCTCTACGACCTCTTCTTCCCCTGTGTTCTCTGCTTCACGGACATCAGCGATCTGTGGGTCCCCAAGCCATCTTCACTGCTTCTCCGACCGCCCTGCCAACGAATTCGAGCCCCTCGTGAGCTCCTCTCGCAAACCCCTCCTTTTCCCTTTCAAATCCGTGCATGTAGGCGTCGCTCCGGTCGAGATTGTGCACGACCACCATGAACGAGTTCGTGGAGTTTCTGTTGTTTTCTTTTGCAAGCCCGTGGTCTGTTCCTGCGCTTGCACACCCACACCCTTGCGTCGTTGCTCCACCACACGCACCCTGGCGCATTTCCGCACCCCCGCCGGCCCTGTACAACCACAACAAGGGTTGCTGCTGGCTCCCGTCGCCGGCGAGTCCTCGTGCGCATGATTGAGTTTTGGTCCTGGTCGCGATGCGCAGATGTTTAAGTTTCTGTCAACTTCACTCTGATCACAAACACACAGCTAGCCCAGTGGCTAGCGAGGCCACTATTCATTCGAGGGGTCTGGGGTTCGAGTCCCAGCCGCCCCCATCTTTTGCTACGTTTTCCTGTTATTTTGCACATTTTCACAGCCACATGGGCGGAACTCATCTGGGCCGCTGCATTGTGATGCTTCGGGCCCGTGCATATTTTTTTCCCACTCTGTGTATTTTAGCTTTTTTCAGTGCATGCATAATTACCAAATTGCCACTGTTTTAAAATGTCTATAGCTAAATATGCATGCATCCAAACTAAACAAACTATATATGTAAAATGCTTAGAATTTTATCTAGTTTCACAATGTGCTGCTTTCATCCATGTTCAAAATGTTTAAATTTTTGTTTGCATTAATTTGCATAATTGCCAAGCTAAAATGATTTATTTCATAACTAATTAATCGTAACTCGGTTTTTAATAAACTTTATATGTAAATGGGGTGAAAAAATGCATAGATTAATATGGTCCCCTTTGTTTTACTGTTTAATCATATTAAAATATGTTTTAGGGCAGAACAGTACCAAATCTAAAATATGCACATGAGGATTTTCCAGAATTGTTGTTTGTTGTTCCGGCCTCATTTAAACTTTCCTAGATAGGTAGTTTCCATATGCTTCACCTATTGCCATGTTTAACAACATTTAATATTGTTGGGTAGCTTAAACGAGAGAGAACGAGCTCCACTTAATTTGTAGTATTGTTTGTTGCACTTTGCCATGACATGCCTCTTTAAACCGGACATGAATCATACTTGTTTGTGTATCATGCCATGTTTATGCTTGTGTGTTTACCATGTTGTTTGTTTCTTTCTGGTGTTGCTTCTTAGTTTTAGTAATGTTGCGATTGTGAGGATTCGTTCGACTACTCCCATTCGTCTTCTTCATGGACTCGTTCTTCTTCCTTGCAGGATTTCAGGCAAGATGACCGCTACCCTGGATCTCACTACTATCATTGCTATGCTAGTTGCTTCGTTCTATAGCTTTGCCGCGCTACCTATCTCTTGTGATCAAGCCTCCCAATTTGCCATGTCAGCCTCTAACCTTTTTCACCCTTCCTAGCAAACCGTTGTTTGGCTATGTTACCGCTTTGCTCAGCCCCTCTTATAGCGTTGTTAGTTGTAGGTGAAGTTGAAGATTGCTCCATGGTGGACAGGGTTATGTTGGGATATCACAATATCTCTTATTTAATTAATGCATATATATACTTGGTAAAGGGTGGAAGGCTCGGCCTTATGCCTGGTGTTTTGTTCCACTCTTGCCGTCCTAGTTTCCGTCATACCGGTGTTATGTTCCCGGATTTTGCGTTCCTTACGCGGTTGGGTGATTTATGGGACCCCGTTGACAGTTTGCTTTGAATAAAACTCCTCCACCAAGGCCCAACCTTGGTTTTACCATTTGCCTTACCACCACCTATACCCTTCCCTTGGGTTGGCCAACCCGAGGGTCATCTTTATTTTAGCCCCCCCGGGCAGACTGCGGGGCCACCTCGGGGCAACTCGAGGGTTGGTTTTACTCGTAGGCGACCTATCCGGTGTTGCCCTGAGAATGAGATATGTGCAGCTCCTATCGGGATTGTCGGTGCATCGGGCAGCTTTGCTGGTCTTGTTTTACCATTGTCGAAATGTCTTGTAAACCGAGATTCCGAGACTGATCGGGTCTTCTTGGGAGAAGGTATATCCTTCGTTGATCGCGAGAGCTTATCATGGGCTAAGTTGGGACACCCTTGCAGGGTATAAACTTTCGAGAGCCGTGCCCGCAGTTATGTGGTAGATGGGAATTTGTTAATGTCTGGTTGTAGATAACTTGACACCAGATCCGAATTAAAATGCATCAACCATGTGTGTAGCCGTGATGGTCTCTTTTCGGCGGAGTCCGGGAAGTGAACACGGTTTTGGGTTATGTTTGACGTAAGTAGGAGTTCAGGATCACTTCTTGATCATTGCTAGCTTCACGACCGTTCCGTTTGCTCTCTTCTCGCTCTTAGTTGTGTATGTTAGCCACCATATATGCTTAGTTGCTGCTGTAACCTCACCACTTTACCCCTTCCTTACCCATTAAGCTTTGCTAGTCTTTATACCCATGGTAATGGGATTGCTGAGTCCTCGTGGCTCACAGATTACTACAACAACAGTTGCAGGTGCAGGTTATGCAATGATCATGATGCGAGAGCGATGTTACTTGTTTTGGAGTTTTTCTTCTGCTTCTTCTTCGATCAGGGGATAGGTTCCAGGTCGGCAGCCTGGGCTAGCAGGGTGGATATTGTTTGAGTTTCTGTTTGTGTTCCATCCGTAGTCGGATGTTGATCTCTTACATGATGTTGATGTATTCTTGGGCGTTTGTGCCTTATGTATGTATCCCCAACTATTATGTAATAGTTTGATGTAATGATATCCACCTTGCAAAAGCGTCTTTAAGATGCGCTTCTATCCTTGGTGGGACCTTCTAGTTCCTTTAGGATAGGGTCGCATCTTGGGCGAGACAGCTGGTGACGCTGGGAGCTACCCTGGGTAGAGTCCCGCGCATTCTTCACAGGACGAGGAAGGCCAGCTTGCACGCTGAGGTGCTGGTGAAAATGGCGGACAGTCGCAGGGCCGTGATAGAGCTCCTTCTAACATAGTTAGAAGTCGAAGCGCATTACGGTCCATGCAGCTTTCGCCGCCGCCCACACCAGCAAAAGCTTTGGCGCACGCGCAGCTGCTCCTTGACTTTTCTCCTGCTGCGGAGAGGCTCGACGAGTGGAGAGCCACTGTCCGGAGCCTCGTCGGCATCACGAACAAAGATGAGCCGCGACCAGCGAGGCCCGTAGGCCATCGCTCCGTTGGACCACCACATGCCAGCGGCCGAAGGGTCGGGGGCGACGCAGCCATGATGCACTCTCCTCCCCCAGGCCATCCACCATGGGTGTCGATCTATCGCGATGACGCTTGCGATAATATCTACATAGCATCGTCTGATCCGCGGACCCACCGCGACTAGCGTCAAGTTATTCTGGAGCGAGCCCTTGAAGACGCTTGAGCCACCATCGAGCGCCGGCTTGATGCACTCCACCAATCTGACAGGCAGTCAGGACCCATTATGGACCACCCGACACCGGGAGGCTACGGTGGCCTACCCTACGAGGTGGGTTATCCGGCCTTGACCGGTGAGCTGCGTCAGTTCTAGTGGCCCTCCCACCGCACGTTCAAGCCCAATGTTGGTGAGAAGTACAACGGCAAGACTCACCCATCAAAGTTCCTCAGCATCTACACCATCGCGATGCAAGCTGCTGGAGCCCGCGACGATAAGGTGCTTGCCAATTACTTCCCTTTGGTGCTCAAGCCCAATGTCATGTCATGCTTGATGCACTTGCTGGTGGACTCCATTTCCTCTTGGTCAGGTCTATGCCATGAGTTCGTTGGCGCCTTCACTGGAGGCCATCGAGTTCATGGCCAGGCAAGCGACCTGCATATTATCCCCCGGAAAGAAGGAGAAAACTTGCGCAAGTACATCCAAAGGTTTAGCCTAGTGTGGTATAACATCCTAGATGGTCATCCCGCCGCCATGATCAGCACATTCCATCAGAATGTGCGAACTGCAAGATGCGTGAGGAGCTGGAGATGAACAAGGTCAAGGATGTGGCCAAACTTTACATTCTGGCCGATCGATGCGCTCGAGCTCAAGAGGGAGGAAGTACCCTGGTGAGGAGGTTGGTGTGGAAACTGACTCCACAGACGGTGACACCGCCACCCCGACAAAGAAGGGCCGGCACCGTAACAGAAAGCGCAAGGGCAAGACTGTGCTTGCCATCGAGGGATCCGACGACACCGACTCTGCCAAGAAGGCCAAGGCAAGCGACCCCGGCAAGGAGGTTGCCGGTTGTGCCACTTGCCGGGCCTTGGCGGCTGCCGACAAGCCAAGGGGATCCGACAAGCAGTATTGCAAGATCCATCGCACCAAAGCCTACGACCTCTAGAACTACTGACAAGTTGAGCTGCTCGCTGAGAAGCAGAAAGCTGAATATGAGAGGCCGGACAAGGAGAAGGGTCAAGATGGTGCCGAAGGGTCCGGCAAGAAGCATAGCGGTCAAGGAGGCCACCGCAGCAAGGATAACCAGCAAGAGAGGCCCTCCCGGGGCTGCGACAAGAAACAAGAAGATGATGATCATGACGAGGATGACGAGTCCGGCGACCATGAGTTTCGGAAAGCTATGGAGGCCATGTGTGTCGATTGTGGCGCCTCACTGCACACCTCTCACCGCCAACTCAAACAGTGGGCGAATGAGATCACAGTGGTGGAGCCAACACTCGATGCACAGAAGCCACTGAAGTGGTCCGGCACGCCTATCATCTTTGACACCGAGGATCACCCTGATCGCACAACTGCGGTCAGATGTTTGCCGTTGTTGGTTTCACAAATGATCTGCAACCTCAAGGCGACGAAGATGCTAGTTGACGGCGGGGCTGGCCTGAACTTGATCTCGCCGATCATGGTCAAAAGGCTGCAGATTCCTGATGGAGACCTCGAAGAGACGGGCATGTTTAAAGGGGTCAATTCGGGGAGAAGCCAGCCGAAGTGTAAGGTCACGCTACCCGTGACGTTTGGAGGAGAGCTGAACTATAGAACAGAGAGGATTGTCTTCGACGTGGCCGAGATCCCCTTGCCCTACAACGGGATCCTCGGCCGCCCGACACTCGCCAAGTTCATCGCGGTGTCACATTACGCCTACAATACGCTGAAGATGCCGGGGTCGATGAACATCATTACCGTCCCGTTCGACAAGAAGGACGCGCTGATCTTCACTGACCAACTCTACCGGGAAGCAGTTACAGCAACTGCCGCTAAGGCACTTGCTCCTGCCTCTATCCCGGGAGGGAAGAAGACCAGGGAGACCTCTTGCACCCACTCCGGCAAGCGCACCTCTCCGGAGTCTTGTGCCCCCGTTGAGGACGTGCCACAGAGCTCCACTAGCAAGGGCAAAAAATCCAGAGCTGCACCACCAAAGACCAAGAAGGTGTTCATCAGAGAGGACGGCATGGGAGGTGCTTTCACCATACGCTCCACCCTCGACAACAAATAGGAAGGTGAGCTTGTCACTTTCCTGCGAGCGAATGTCGATGTATTTGTGTGGCAAGCATCCGACATTCCCGACGTTCCCAGGGAAGTGATTGATCACCATCTTGTTGTCTGTCCTCATGCGTGGCCCGTCAAGCAGAAGATTAGGAAGAAAGCTCTCGAGAGGCAGGAGTTCATCATAGAAGAGATCAAGAAGCTAGAGGCGGCAGGCTTGGTAAGAGGGGTACTCCATCTGACATGGTTGGCCAATCTGGTGGTTGTGCGCAAGGCAAACGGGAAGTGGAGGTTGTGTATTGATTACACAGATATCAATAAGGCTTGTCGAAAAGATCCTTTCCTGTTGCCGTGCATCGACCAGATTGTTGACTCCACGGCCGGGTGTGACCTGTTATCATTCCATGAAGCCTACCCAGGCTACCACCAGATTTTCATGACAAGAGAAGATGATGAGAAGACAACATTCATCACCCCATGTGGTACATATTGCTTTTTACGGATGCCTTTCGGGTTGAAGAGTGTTGGCTCGACCTTTGCAAGAGCAGTCCAAATTGGTTTTGAACCCCAGCTACATAGAAATATCGAAGCTTATATGATGACATAGTGGTCAAAACCAAGGACAAGGCGACACTTGTGCAAGATTTGGAAGAGACGTTTGCAAATTTACGCAAGATCAACCTCAAGTGTGTCTTTGGTCTCCCGTCAGGCAAGCTTCTCGGGTTCTTCGTGTCGCAGCCTGGGATTGAGGCGAACCCAAACAAGATCATGGCCATCGAGCAGATTGAGGCACCTAAGCAAATCAAGGATGTGCGTCGGCTCACTGGCTGCGTCGCCTCCATGAGCAGATTCATCTCCAAGTCCACTGAGCGTGCCCTTCCCTTTTTCAAGATCTTGAAGAAGGCGTGCCCAATGGAGTGGACCCCAGAGGCCGAGGCGGCGCTGCAAGACTTAAAGAAGTACCCCTCCTCCACGCCAATACTGGTTGCACCTAAGCCACAAGAGCCGCCGCTGCTGTATCTAGCAGTGACGAATCAAGTGGTTAGCACCGCGCTGGTGGCGCAGAGGGAGGTCAATGAAGGGGCGGTAGCAACGGCAGAGTTGGCGGATGGCGAGCCGGAGCTCACCCCGACAGGACCTGAGCCCGGCAAGGCTAGGCCCCAGGCAAGGTCTGACACCAGTACGACTGTCACAGCTCAGTTTAGGCCTTGCCTATCTTTGCATTAGCCTCCATGCATCATGTCTAAATTCTATGAAACTCTGAAACAGGGACTGATAAACCCTAGTAGCAAATGAATTTCAACTTGGATCAAAATAAAATAAAAAAAATTCAATGAATCCACAGTGCCTTTGAAAATGTTCATGATTTTTGATAAAGGTGAAAACATCTGCCAAAAATGATGCAATTATTTTTAGGCCATTCTAGATTTTTGAATTAATCCATATTGTATTCGAATTGGGGCATTTAAATTCTATAAATAGTTTAAATGCTCAAATTATTCTAAAATGATTTGAGGGCTATTGGAAATAATTTCACAAGTGCCCACAATTATTTTCAGCATTTTAATAAATGGTTTAGTATTTTTACTAAATCAAAACAAAACAGAACAAAATAGAGAATTGAAACAAAAAAAGAAAGAGAGAGAAAGGAAACCTACCTGGGCCTACCTACCGTGCGGCCCACCTGGCCTGGCGTTGTGCCGGCCCATCCCACCTCCACCTCCCATGTCGTCTTCCTCCCTAGGCCAGTAGGCAGAGCGCGTGCTCGCCACGCGCGCACACGCGCCCGAGCCACCTCCTGCCTAGCTGCCTGCGTCCCCGACGCCCTAGACGCCTCCATGCGACGCCACGCACCCCCTGGAATCCCCTCGACCTCTCCCCACGCTTCTCCCCTTCTCTGTCTCTCTCATGTGCAGCCGCCCGAACCCGCTCGTCGCGCCGCTCGCCGTTCCCGTGGCCACCGGCCACCCCGTGCCTCACCGACGCGCCCACAAGCTCCGCCACTTCGTCCTCGACCCCGTCACTGAGCCACGCCCCGCTGGACGCCCTCGAACGCTGACCATGCCGTCTTCTTCAACCTCGGTCCGCCGAGATCGCCATCGCCGCCCCGCTTGCTCCGGCCCCTCCCCGAGCTCGCTGACCTTCCCATCGTGCTCGTGGTGAGCTTCTCTTCCTCCTCTCCCGAACCCCGTTGCTCGCCTCCACCTCTAGGCCGTAGTTGCGCGGACGCCGAAGCTCCCCGACGCCATGCCTCATCGCCGCCGCGGCCACGACTACTGCCACCCGCGTCCGAGCTTTGCCCCGTGCTCAACACTCTCCCAGGAGCCGGGCGCGCCCACCCATTCGACCTACCGTCCCCCTTGCACCAACCCGCACCAGCCCCGAGCTCCGACAGCCACCGTGGGCTCCACTCCGGCAAACTCTGTCCACCCGACTCCCTCCCACTGTTTCCCCTGGTTGCACGTGGGCATGAGCTACCTCCTGGTGCTTTTCCCGCGTCCAACCGTAGCCCTGAGCGCCACTCCGATGAGTCACCGCCGCCCTGGGTCAGCACCGTCGTCTAACCGCCGACGTTCTGACATGGCTAAGCCATTAGCGACTAATCACCCCGCTAACTAACCCCTGACCCACTTACAGACGGGACCCACCCCCTTAACTAGCCACAGGGTTATTCCCTGTTTAAATTAAGCTAATGCATGTGGCCCCACCGGTCAGTTTGACCCTGCCATGTCAACATTGACCTGGACCCACCGGTTAGCCTCTGTTCCTGCCCTGTTACACTGACGTGTGGAGCCCACACGTCAGGTTTGATCCGGGCCAGCCCCTGCTGACCTGCTGATGTCACAGTGATGCAATGCTGACGCAGTAAAGCATTTTCTGGATTTAAGTTTATTCAGGAAATTCCAGAAAATGTCCTAAACTTCTAAAAATCATAGAAAATCAACCGTAGCTCAGAATGAAATAAGTTATATATGAAAAATTATCAGAAAAATCCAATCTATCCATCTATACTGGTTTCTTACATATTAAAGCAACTTAACCTTTCTATTTAGTGCAAAACATGATAAGGCACTGTTTAAATTCATAAGTTGAGTTTGGGATTGAACTTTTGGTTCAAAATGGCTCAAATCCATCTGGTTGTAGTTGCATTAGCCCAACACACTCATTCTACCATGTCATGATCATGCATCATATTGTGCAGTGCATTGATTGTGTTTCTTCCTTGTTTATTGGTGCTTGTCCCCTCTCAGTAGACGGGTACCGATGATGTGATCGATGACACCAATGAAGAACTATACTATCTTCAGAAGTGCCAGGCAAGCAAAACCCCCTTGTTCATTCCGATACAATCCTACTCTCTTGCTCCTGCTCTCTTTGACGGCATTTGGACAACAACGATTCATCTGTTACTTGTTGCGGTAGCTGAACCCCTTTATCCTCTAAATGACCTGTCATTGCCACAGTAAATAGATGAAACCCACTGGCATGAGTAGGAGTTGTTTGAGCCCTGTTGTGCCTACTCATTCATGCTTGTTTGTCATGCGTGCTACTGCTTACAGTTGAGTCAGGTCTGATTCATCGGGGATGAATCAGAGGTGTGTGAACATGTCCTACTGTGGGTGAGCTAAGTGTGTGAACACGATTTGGTAAAGGTAGCGGTGAGAGGCCATGTAGGAGTACATGGTGGGTTGTCTCATTGAAGCCGTCCTCAGAACTGAGTTCTGTGTTTGTGATCCATTAAATAGCTACTACCATGCATTGGGCCCTGAAATATGACCCCGCTTGACTTCTTAATCACCCTAGTCCTCTGTCCAGGGGTTGCAAGTAGTTTCTGGTGTTTGTAGTATGCTGGAGGCCGTGCGCACCACTAACCGGAGGGGAGGGCTATGATGCGGTAGGCACCTGGCCGGGTATGCCGGGCGCCCGTTTGGTGTCACGGAACCCTGTACACATCATTCGGGGCCGTATGTGGAAACCTCGGCTGGACTCCCTGCGGATGGAACCTAAATAGGGGATAAACCTAGACTAGAGACTTGAGTGTTTAGGTAGGTCGTGGTCTACACCCTCGTCGGCTTTCGCTTGAAGTCTGCCGAGCACATGTCATGCGCAGACGCTAAGTGGTGGAAACATGTATGAAGAAGTACACCCCTGCAGGGTTAACATCATCTATTCGAATAGCCGTGTCCGCGGTAAAGGACTTCTGGGTTGCCTGTACAGTTCATAGACAAATGAAAGTGGATACTCTAAAATATGCAAGATAAGCGTGAGTGCTCTGGATGGCGTTCTCGTAGGGAGACGGGAGTGGATCCATAGTGGTGTATTGATATGGTGAATATGTGGACTCGTGTGCGGCATCATAAAAGTGTTACGTGCAATCATAGTTAAGGATAGCCACCGAGTCAAAGCTGGCTTGCTGTAGTTAAACCCCACCATCCCCTTGTTGATACTGATGCATATGTAGTCTGTTCTTATGTAAGTCTTGCTGGGTACATTTGTACTCACGTTTGCCTATTTTATGTTTCTGTAGAGAGACTTCAGTCTCACTAGTAGTTCCGCGTGAACTTCAAAGTTTAGCTTGTTACCTCAGCTACGATCTTGTGCCCTCGGAAGGATCTGGTAGTTAGTCAGGCTTCACAGCCTTTTTCCTTTGTAGTTGTCTGTACTCAGACGTGTTAAGTTTCGGCATGTGCTTTGACTTGTATGCTCTGAATATTGGGTCGTGAGACCCATGTTTGTAATATCTCGCTCCTCGGAGCCTATTGAATAAATACTTGAGTTGTAGAGTCATGTTGTGATGCCATGTTGTATTTGCAGATACCGAGCATATTGTGTGTATGTTATTGAAATGCTTGGTATGTGTGGGATCTGACTATCTAGTTATTTATCCTCGGTAGCCTCTCTTATCGGGAAATGTCTTCTAGTGTTTCCACTGAGCCTTGGTAGCTTGCTACTGCTCCGGAACACTTAGACTGGCCGGCATGTGTCCTTCTTCGTTCCTATGTCTGTCCCTTCGGGGAAATGTCACGCGGTGCCTACCGGAGTCCTGTTAGCCTGCTACAGCACGGTATATCGGAGTCCTACTAGCCCAGTTGCTACAGCCCGGATTCACTCGCTGATGACTGACACGCTCGTTGCTAGGTCATGTATGCCTGTCCCTGTAAGTTAGTGCCACTTTGGGTTCACGACTAGCCATGTCAGCCCGGGCTCCTTGTCATATGGATGCTAGAGACACTATTATATATGTGTGCCAAAAGGCGCAAATGGTCTCGGGCCTATTAAGGCGACACCCGTGGGAATACTATGCATGAGGCCGCAAAGTGATATGAGGTGTTACATGCTAGATCAGTGTGCCATTGAGTCGGGGGCCTGACAGCTTTGGTATCAGAGCCTGACTGCCTGTAGGATTACCATGCCAAACTGGTCGAAGTTCAGTCTAGAAATTTTGTAGTTATATAAGGGAATTGATTGTGTGATGGAACGTAAGGCTCTTTTTACTCCTTTATCTTATGCCCTTCTGATCCGAGTCATCATATCTTTCCTACGGGGTTAAGAATTTAGGCTATCTCTTCTTTCTATCAGGATCACGTGTTACTAGTCTGTAGACTTATAGGATTGATTGTTCTAAGCTTCAGTTTGGTTCCTACTACTTCCGTGTATTCAAAGCTGGCCTCAGAATCTTAATATTGTGATGATCGAGTGGTTATGCCACCAATTTGTAGGATGACTCAAATCTTTTCGAGCATTTACAGTCGTTATGCTGTCCGAGTCGTCCCAGGTTTCTAAAGAGTCTGATGCAGTTGCAAATTCCTTCTTATCGTTCTGAAGTTCCTTTGTGCCAGATCAACCACACTAACTAGTGTGTTGAGGTACTTCATTGCCTCAACATTTTTGTTGGAGCTATTATTATGACCCTAGGTGTCTAGAGTATCACCTAGTAATTTAGCCATGCTTTATGTTCCCAGTGAGATGATTCTGGCCATCATTCTCGAAAGCATCTCGTGATGCCAGTTAGTATGTAGGTATTCCACTTCTGGGTTTTGAACCCGAGATTCACCCTACTTACTTCATGTTGATAGTAATTGCTAGCTCCCTTAGGTTATTAGTAACCTTTGTGTTAGTCCTCGAGGTTCGTGGTATTTCCTTTTCTTCCAAATACTATGAACCGTTTATGGCGGCAGTTCCTCGTTGAACCAAAACATCACAACCAGAGTGCTCCTGTTGAGTTCTCCATTCTATGTTGTGGCTCTGCCAGTTCTACCTTTCTGCATGGGTTATCCGAAAGAAAAAATACTAGTTGGTCATGGCGGAAAAATTCACCAAATGGATAGAACCGAAACCAGTTAAAACGGCCGAATCCGTACCAGTGATAGACTTCATATCCGGGGTCATACATCGTTACGGTGTACCCCACAGCATCATCATCGATAACGGCTCCAACTTCATAGCTGACGAGGTGAAAACTTGGTGAGGCAACATGGGCATTAAGCTCGATTATGCCTCCGTCTATCACCCCCGAACAAACGGTTAACTCAAACGAGCAAATGGTCTTATTATGAGCGGCATCAAACTCAGACTAGTGCGATCCTTGACGGAATCAGATACGCACTGGGTTGAGGAGCTCGACTCCGTACTATGGGGGTTGCGGACCACGCTGAATCGCACTACCGGATACACACCATTTTTATGGTGTACGGCGCAGAGGTGGTATTACCCTATGATATCATTCATGACTCACCTCGAGTGCGCATGTACGAAGAGAGAGAAGCCGAGCTTGATCGGCAGGACAGTTTAGATGCCCTGGAGGAGGAGCGTGGCATCGGAAAGGCCCGTTACCAATTCTATCAGCAACAAGCTCGAAGGTATCAAAGCAGAGAAGTACGGGCCAAAACTTATAACATTGGCGAACTCGTTCTACGTCTACCGGAGAAGAGAAAGGACAAGCTCAAGCCCAAGTGGGAGGGTCCCTTCATCATTGATAAAGTTCTAACCGGAGGGGCGTACCGTCTACGTGATGCATCTGATAATCGACTCGAGCCAAATCCATGGAACGCAGCCAGACTCCAAAGATTCTACGCCTAGTGTCGAACTCTGTGTTCGTCTCCTTACCTCCACCTTTCTTTTTTAAGTTATATCCTCTTTATTTCATTCATTCTTTCTTCCTTCCTTTTTATAGCCTTATAAGCTTCAATTGTAGCTCGACTACACACTCTTGCCGCACTATGCGCGCTCAATATACCTGGGGGCTTCATATACAGAAGCTTAATATAATTATCTTCAGGGCTTCATGCCCACTACATATGCGTCACTTTTCCATATGTACCTTCTATTCGCCATTACATGCATCGATATGACTTAAGTTTTGGCCAAGCTGGGTTGCCTGGCTCCTGTGTTTATGCCCTACGTTCCCGTTAGTTCGGCTAGAGCATAAGGGGAGTACCTCTGCTATCGTTACTGCCGGGTCATCTGGATGTGTACCTCAGACTAGGTGAAGACGAAAGCTAGCATTCTTAAGGGAATATTCGGTCGATGAACAAAAGATATTTGTTACCTATTACAATATATGCCCCCAGATGTTTATATCCTGCGTATCTTTTCGCAGTACGGACATGCACATTAATGCATGCGTGCCCAGGGAAAGGTACCCTTAACGGAACTATTCTCCTTGGAAGATGTTTCTTACTATCCATGTAATATAACATAGCTAGTTGGGTACTTGTCTGTTCAAGCACGTATGACCCCTATGCCTGGGTTCCACGCGTACCCCGGTTTTTACATAACTGAGCGGGTATTTGGATACACTCCGGACTATCGGGTCCGGAGGTTGAAGCGAAAAGGTCGACCATGAAAAATGATTTACAATCCGACTAAGGACAAAATATGTCATTTGAAGTACACAATCACTTAGACTGACTAAATTCTTCTTCTATACCATCCAACAGGTTGTCTAGCCTACAATCCTGTTGGGAATACTTCGTGGCTAATCCTACCTGGTCATATACCAGACTAACGGGGATCTCTTTCCCATCTGACCCTACAGGTCCGACCTCGGCCATGTGATTCGGGTCAACCTTGGTGTACCGCATCTTCACCATGGCCCAGGCTTCCCTTGCACCTTGTCGGCAGGCTGATATCTTCCATAATTGGAAGCGCCACCATGCTCCCTTGAGCATCTCTACAAGCTCCCCATGCCTCCAGGCAAGGAGGCGGAGGGCCACAAGGCCTGGGCAATACCCTACATCACCTGCCAAACTTGTTCGTGTAGTTGTGAGAGCTCTTGCAGAAGATCGCCTGCAGATCCGGACATCTCCTCTTCGGGACAACCTATCAGCATACCTACATACATAACTCTGTTAGCCCGCTTCTTCGCCGAGCTATATAAAGGTTCGTTCGAGCACTTACTAAAAATGCCGCATCAAAGCCTCTTATTCTCCTTCACGGAGTCAGCAAGCTGGGCCCGAACATCTTTTAGTTCAACGCCCAGCCGGGTATGGGCATCCTGGAGATCATTTTTCTCTCTAATAACCCGTGTAAGCACGCGCTCGCCAGCCTCTAACTATCATTGAGCATGCTGCTCATCCCCTGGTACAATCTCCGGATTACCTCCGGGATTGTCTGCAGAATCTATTGTTAGATTTGCATGCATGCCGAATACAAACTGGTACATGTCATTACATTCTTTTCGGTCAAGAAAAGTATTACCAGATGAGGCCTTCTTGGACTCCTCCATTCCGGCAATTGCGGCCCTCCTGTAGCATGGCTTTGCACTCCTCCAGCTCTTGAGACAACTGGGTATTCTTCTCCATAAGGACCTATGCAGAAAATGATGCTTAAATCAGTCGTGCCAACTGTTTGAAGTCCCAGGGGCTACTGATATACATAATTATCAGATTTTCTTACCCGTATATCCTTTATATATTGGTCCATGGCTCTAGCAAGACCATCTTGAGCAGCTCGAATGTACGCATCTCCTGAGTTGAAGGCATTGAACGCCTCTTCGAAGAAATTAGGGTCGCGGAGTACGGCCCATCGACGCCTGTGGTTCATGGCTCTCTCCACTTCGGAATTTGTAGTGGACACTCTATCCGCATCCACCGTAGGAGGACCGTCCGGCGTTGTCCCTGCATTATCCTCCGCCCCTAACTCCGGCTCTGGAGTCCGGCCGGTGGAGGCGTGGCCGATGGGCTCTCCAGACACAGTCTGGCGAGCGTTTTTTCTGCCAGGGACCATGGACATTATTATATTTTAAAGATGATAATCACGGAGCAGGTTCTTAATCATACCTCTGCGACGGCGTCTCGGTCCTGACCGCCTTCCTTTTAAGCCTACCCTGCTTCGGTGCCCCTTGTTGGCGAGTCACCGCGGGTTTGGCACGGCACCCCGATGGCCTTCCCTGTAAGACGCAATACATGTGCGGTGGGTAAAGTGCAAAGAAGGGATCCTTCTCGGAAGTTGGGACTCCGGTTTTACTTACATGTGATGTAGGGAGTAGGCCAGGGTGATCATCTATGATGGCCACCAAGGCACGTCACATCTTAGCTGATAGAACATCCTGTCGACGAGCTCCACAAATACGTCCCGATCTTCTTCGAGTCCAGGGTCGAGGGCCCGGTCGGGGTCCTCTAGCTGTGGACCTCCCACACAGTTTTTCGCAGTTCCTGCTATGAATTAGCAAGGTAAATATTTGTGATGAAGAATGCAGGAATGACTGGAGTAAAAGATAACGGCTCACCCAACTTGGGGGGTTGTACATGGAAAATTCATCCCATTGCTTAATACGGATAAACTCCTCTTCTTCTCCTTTGTATAAATCGGACAGTATTTTCTCCAGAGCGGTGGCGGAGTCCGGACCTTTATGACCGCAGCGGGTGGCATCGTCTTCTCCATTGAAGTGCCACATGGGTTTCCCACGATACTGAAGTGGCTGCACCCCCCGCATTATACATATTGACAAAACCTTGATTATTGTCAGTCCTGATTTGGCCAGCGTTTTTATCCTGCCCATCAGGTAAAGGACCTCTCTGTTATCTTCCTCCTGGGGGCTCCGAGGGCGCCAGCTATGGTGTTTCTTCAACAGGGCATTAGCAAAATCAGGAAGGCCCATTCGAATAGGGTCCGGAAGGGGGACGTCCTCCATATAAAACCACTCCGAAGGCCAGTCTTCAGACGTCTTCTTCGGAGTACCGGACAGGTATCCGGTCCCGGCGATACGCCATATTTTGGCTCCACCCACTTGATATATTTCGGCTCCACCCACCCACCGGGGTATGAGGCAGAATAGCCTCTTCCATAGCTCGAAATGAGCTTCGCAGCCCAGAAATAGCTCGCAAAGGGCGACGTAGCCTGCGATGTGTAGTATGGAGGCAGGAGTAAAGTTATGCAGCTAGAGGCCGTAGTACTCCAGGAGCCCGCGGAGGAACGGATGGATTGGAAATCCGAGGCCCCTCAGCAAGTAAGGGAGAAGGCATACCTGCTCCCCCCTGGATGGGTTGGGAAAACTCTTCGCTTGCTCCCCGCCATTGTAAGTGGCTAGTCCGGCTCGGACGGGGACCATATATGAAGGCGGGAGAAACCCCTGCTTCTGCAACTCTACCAATCCTCCATGGGGGATGGAACACTTCTCCCAGTCACCTGGCTTAGCGCTACGGGAGAGAGTGGAGGAGCTGCGGCGGCCATGATGGGATGGCTTTTTTCGGGCGTGCTCTGATGGATACTCGCTGGGGGAAGATGGTGTGATTTGGATCTGAGGATCCCCGTCTCTTTAATAAACGATTTACTAACATGGTCAGGGTGGCAGATGTAAAAATGCCCCGACTTTTCGCATTCGCTCGACACGTGGAGACTGCCATTATTAGGGTACAAAAGCCAAGGAGTGCAACATTAATGGGAAGCCGGACACTGCTCGTTACAAGAGGTACTCAGGGATTTTGGAGAAGAACCCGCCTTGCAATGTCGAAGACAATCTGCGCGCCAGACTCATCGTCATTGAAGCCTGGTTCAGGGGCTACTGAGGGAGTCCTGGATTAGGGGGTCCTCGGACAGCCGGACTATATACTTTGGCCGAACTGTTGGACTATGAAGATACAATATTGAAGACTTCGTCCCGTGTCCGGGTGGGACTCTCCTTTGCATGGAAGGCAAGCTTGGCAATTCGGATATGTAGATCTCCTTCTCTGTAACCGACTCTGTGTAACCCTAGCCCCCTCCGGTGTCTATATAAACCGAAGGGTTTAGTCCGTAGGACGAGAAGAATCATAATCATAGGCTAGCTTCTAGGGTTTAGCCTCTACAATCTCGTGATAGATCAACTCTTGTAATACTCATATCATCAAGATCAATCAAGCAGGAAGTAGGGTATTATCTCCATCAAAAGGGCTCGAACCTGCGTAAACATTGTGTCCCCTGCCTCCTGTTACCATTAGCCTTAGACACACAGTTTGGGACCCCCTACCCAAGATCCGCCTGTTTTGACACCGACAGTGGGGGCGGCCGAAGGGCAGCAATTTGCCCCAGATCGGGCGTCACTGCTGTGGCTGTGCCCTTCGGCAAGGGGGAGTCATACATATGGAATAACCTCTTTTTCCATACCTCATGGAGCATGGCTACCAGGATGTTGCTGATCCTGCTCTCCTGCGGTGCCTCCCGCTCCTGCCTCGGCCGTGGGGGTGGTGGTAACAATGCCGCCTACGCCGATCGCGTCCCCGCAGCGCCCGCATCCTCATGCGCCTCTGCATCCCCCGTGGCGTCGGCGGCTACGGGTGGCGGAGCCTTTCAGGTGGACCGGTGAGCTACAACACTGGGTTTCTTCTTTGGTGCCATATTCGATGGAGCCGCCGACTAGGAAAATGGCAATGAAGATGATGCGCTATTCATGCTTTCGGGTTTGCATAAGTGTGGCTCCTACCTGGCGCGCCAAAAATGTCATGGGAAACTGATACGTCTCCAACGTATCTATAAGTTATGAAGTATTCATGTTGTTTGTCGGATTCCGGGCTCTGCTGACCCAAGAAAGGTTCAAACTCAGGGGTGTGTGCGAAGAACTCAACCTCTCAAGCCGACCGACTTGCTGCTCTCATGACCTAGCTCGATGAACAAGAAGGAAAAGAACACGGTAGTTTACCCAGGTTTAGGCCACCTTGCGGTGTAAAACCCTACTCTTGCTTTGTGGTGGATTTAGCCTCGCGGGGGCTGTGGATGAACTAGTACAAGGGGAAGAACAGCCTCAGGAGGCTTGTTCTTGTGATGAACTCTTGGGGTTTTGTCTCTCATGGTCTCGATGACTCGATCCCTTCTATGGTGTGGTAGGCTATATTTATAGTGGCCTTGGTCCACTTCCCCCAAAACTTAGGTGGGAAGGGATCCCACAACAGCCAATTTGGAAGGGGACAAGTAGTACACTTGATCCCGACAAAACGTGGTCTTCGCCTGCAAAGTGTCTGATCGTTAAATCGTGGTGGGCTCGATGATGACATCCATCCTGTTGTTCTGGCGGTCCTGGTGTCGTTGCACACAAATCGCAAACTTTGGTTGATTCCTTGGGACTCCGCACCTGCGCTTTCCTCCTTTGCACCAAAGAGGAAACTTGCCGCTCTGCGCCCGTTGGCGCGCGCCTGGCATTGGTTGTCATGGCAGGTGTCACCTCAGCCTCATGAGGTGAGGGCTTGCATACAATTCACTACTTCTTCGGAAGCCACCTAGGGAGGCCGCTCCCTTGGGAAGTCTTGATGTCGCCTGCCTCGCAAGGCTTGGCGCCTCGTGAGGGTGTTATCTTGTCATGGTTGAAGATGGGCTAAACTAGGCCGTCGATGGAGCCACGTCGTGGGCCGTAGGTAAGCAGGTCTGGGTACCATGGTTCCCAGAACACTGATAGAAGCCCCCGGCCCGAGCCGCGCTCGCACTTGGCTTCAAGGCGAAGCCAAAGGGCAAGTGCGGATTGCCGCGGTCCCCAATCGCCCGCGGGCCGAATCGACGCGTGGCGATTGATAAGACGTGGGTCCTCCGCTTCCCCATGCTGCCTCGACAACCGACTGATTTGACAACTGCCTGTTGCGAGCACAGCCTTGCCTTCATTGCCTGCAGTGCTCGTCTCTTGCGGCTTCCTTCCCTTACGAGCTTGAGTGCCTTTCTGCAGACACTGTGCCCCACCAATCTAGCCTCGTAGCCATGGCTCCAAGGCCGAAGAAGAAGAAGGGGGGAGTCCGCGCGCCTGAGGATCCCTCGGCGGGGTTGGAGCCTGCGCTGGATCGGTCCATAGTGATCAATCAAGAAGGGCTGGACAACGTCCGCCTGTCCCTCGCAGCCGATTCCAACAAGTGGAAGGTGACGAAGGCCTAGCCTGCACCTCGAGCTTCGATTGAGATGGGGGCCACTGAAATTCCTCTTCATCTTCATGCCCTCTCGGCCGGCTTGATCCCTCCTTTCTCCAATTTCTTCAACGTCGTGCTCCCGCATTACCATATCCAGGCATTGCACCTGGATCCCGCGTCCATCTTCCTTCTTTCCATGTTTGCCTTCTTATGCGAGGCCCTCGTGGGCATTTCCCCATCCATGGCCTTGCTCCGCCAGTTCTTCTTGCTCCATCTTGTCGACAGCTGGCAACGCTATGGGTCCGTGTCTGGTGGCGGTGACGGCCGGCATCGGCATCGACTTCACATTCCGCACGGACACCGTAGAATTCCGGAAGCGGTGGGTGTATGTGGATGCCGCCGTGCTCAGCCCCCTTCTCCTTCTTCAGTGCACACCGGCGGTCCCAAGCTTCGGCTGGGGGCCTGTGGAGCTGGTCGACCGCCTTCTTGGGCGCCTGTGGTCCAGGTTGGCCAAGCGGAGGGAGGCAGGTGTGACGGCGCCGATGGTGGCAAGGAAGTTCATCCGGCTGCGCATGGCACCGCTTCAGCGCCATTCACGCCCAATGTGGACCTTCACGAGCCCCAAAGACCCCATGAGGCTTTAGGTGACTTCAGTTCCCTCCAAAATGCTGGGCACCATGCTTCAGCTCCTGACAGGCAACCCGGCTCCTGCCGTTCTCACTGCAGAGGTGGCCCTCCTCTTGTAATACTGCTCGAACGGAGAGGACTTCGTCAGGTAGATGCCGCACTTTGATGAGTGGGGGCTGCTTCCCGCGGGCCAAGAGGTGCCTTGCGATAACCCTATTGTGGTGGCCCCCGTGCTTGCCCTTCAAATGGTGGTGGCGACGCATGCACCGTCGACTACTCCCTGATAACCCACAAGTATAGGGTATCTATCGTAGTCCTTTCGATAAGTAAGAGTGTCAAACCCAACGAGGAGCAGAAGGAAATGACAAGCGGTTTTCAGTAAGGTATTCTCTGCAAGCACTGAAATTTTAGGTAACAAATAGTTTTGTGATAAGATAATTTGTAGCGGGTAACAAGCAATGATAGTAAACAAAGTGCAGCAAGGTGGCCCAATCCTTTTTGTAGCAAAGGACAAGCCTGGACAATTTCTTATAATGGGAAAAGTGCTCCCGAGGACACATTGGAATTATCGACAAGCTAGTTTTCATCACGCTCATATGATTCGCGTTTGGTACTTTGATAATTTGATATGTGGGTGGACCGGTGCTTGGGTACTTCCCTTTCGTGGACAAGCATCCCACTTATGATTAACCCCTATTGCAAGCATCCACAACTACAAAAAGAAGTATTAAGGTAAACCTAACCATAGCATGAAACTAGTGGATCCAAATCAGCCCCTTACGAAGCAACGCATAAACTAGGGTTTAAGCTTTTGTCACTCTAGCTACCCATCATCTACTTATTACTTCCCAATGCCTTCCTCTAGGCCCAAATAATGGTGAAGTGTCATGTAGTCGACGTACACATAACACCACTAGAGGAGAGACAACATACATCTCATCAAAATATTGAACGAATACCAAATTCACATGACTACTTATAGCAAGACTTCACCCATGTCCTCAGGAACAAACATAACTACTCACAAAGCATATTCATGTTCATGATCAGAGGAGAATTAATATGCATCAAGGATCTGAACATATGATCTTCCACCAAGTAAACCAATTAGCATCAACTACAAGGAGTAATCAACACTACTAGCAACCCACGGGTACCAATTTGTGGTTTTGATACAAGATTCGATACAAGAGATGAACTAGGGTTTTGAGAGGAGATGGGGCTGGTGAAGATGTTGATGGAGATTGACCCACTCCCGATGAGAGGATCGTTGGTTAAAACGATGGTGATGATTTCCCCCTCCCGGAGGGAAGTTTCCCCGGTAGAACAGCTCCGCCGGAGCCCTAGATTGGTTCCGCCTCTTGGCGGTGGAGTTTCATCCATAAGCTTGCTTATCATTTTTTCCAGGGTAAAAGCCTTCATATAGCAGAAGATGGGCACCAGAGGGCCACCAGGGGGCCCAGGAGACAGGGGGCACGCCGAGTAGGGGGGCGCCCCCACCCTCCTGGCCAGGGTGTGGGCCCCTCTGGTATTTTCTTTGCTCAATAATTCATATAAATTCCAAAAATGAGTTTCATGATTTTTGGAGCTGTGCAGAATCGGTTTCCAATATTTGCTCCTTTTCCAGCCAGAATTTCAGCTGCCGGCATTCTCCCTCTTCATGGTAAACCTTGTAAAATAAGAGAGAATAGCCATAAGTATTGTGACATAACATGTAATAACAACCCATAATGCAATAAATATTGATATAAAAGCATGATGCAAAATGGACGTATCAACTCCCCCAAGCTTAGACCTCGCTTGTCCTCAAGCGGAAGCCAAAATCGAAAAATATGTCCTCATGTTTAGAGATAGAGGTGTCGATAAAAATAAAAATACGAACATGAGGGCATCATGATCATTCTTATAAGAGTCAATTACACTGTTGGTGCTACAACTTGGTGCAAACGGGTATGTCGTCCTAAATCTTTGGGTGGTATGGGAGTTCTAGACTTGAGCTCTCAAAATGATGCTTTGCTCATCAAGAATCTTTTTAAGTTCTTTAATAAGTTGGACGTGCCATGGGTATCTCTAGTTTGGGACACTTATTATGCCTCTGCGCCCCCCCAAGCCACTCAAACCTGCGGTTCTTTCTGGTGGAGGGACGTCTTCAAGTTATATGATAAGTTTCGCAAGTTGGCAGTTCCTCTAGTTCGATCTGGAGATACGGTGATCTTCTGGCTTGATCGTTGGCAACTTGGCAGCAATATGGTTAGCATGCAACATCAGTTTCCACGGCTCCACTCTTTTGTGATTGATGACACTCTCACAGTTAAGGATATTATGGAGCTGACTGATTTCACTGATAATCTCCATCTGCCTCTCTTCGCTCAGGCCTTTGAGGAGTTTAATCAACTTCAGGAGATGCTTCCTTTGCTTAATCTTCAAGATGGGATTAATGATGTCTGGAAATGGCCTTCCAAATCTGGTGATTACCAGTCCAGGATCTATTACTTGTTCTGCTTTTCAGACAGTGTGGTTGACCCCATATTCAGGTGGATCTGGGATTGCTCTTGTACTCTCAAGCTTAAGGTTTTTGGGTGTCTCTTATTGATGGATCACCTAAACACTAGGGACATGATGCAGCGGCGGCATTGGATTATCCAAGATGACACATGTGTCCTATGCCCCTTGGCATCACATGAGGACAGAGCGCATCTCTTCTTTGCTTGTAATTTTAGCCAGCGCATCTGGAACTACCTGGGTATTTCATGGAGTCCTCATCCTAACCAGACCACTTATGAGATGGCTTCTGATGCTAGGAGGGATTTTGGCCTTCCTTTTTTCTCCGAGGTAGTTTTCACTGCCACTTGGAATATTTGGACACAAAGAAATGGGAAGATCTTCAGGAATGAGACACCTTCTTTTAGGGCATGGAGGAGGAATTTTTTGCATGACATCTCTCTTTTAGCTCATAGAATCAAATGTAAATATAGGAATAGACTAATTTCTTGGATAGCTGCCTTACCCTAATCAGTTTCCTTGTAAGTATTACCCTCTCCCCCTCTGTCTTACCTTTGTAACTTTGTATTACTTTGGCTCTGTGGTTTAATAAAGGGCTGTGAGGCTGTTGCCTTGCAGTATATAGTCAAAACAAAACTTGGTGCAAACGGTCACTTTAGTGCTACAAGTTGTGGCGTACATTAAAGTGGTGCAAAAACTTAGCTTGGATGTGCAAATACGGTTGCTTATCACGTTTGTATACTAAATGTGCACAAACTAGGCATGTGGACCCTGCTGTCAGTGGCTAGACTAAGGAGAAAGAGCGTGTGGCCTGATTTTCACAAAATAAACCTCGGAACTTTGATTTTAAAAAAGGTCCATGTAGATGTGGCATTCTTCACCTCAGTGACTAGCGGGTCCCGCCTGTTAAAAATAAATAAATAAAAGTAGGTGCCGCCAGGATTGGAACCCAAAACCACTCGCTACATCATATACGGGCCAAACCACTCTACCATACATTTTCAACTGGCTATTGTATAATTGACATGGTGAAGTACAAAAACTTTATAATTTTATATAATACAAATATTTCATAAACTACAACTAAAAATATTGTTTCAATTATACAAGCATTTTAATAATTATATGCATATTTGTATAGTTACATGTTTGTATAATTAAAAATATTCATATTCTTACATTTAAAGTTTTGATTTGAATATTCAATCATGTATATTATTTAAGTTAATACAAATACACACATTTATAATTCATCATGTTAATTATATTATTATTAAAATATTTGTATTATCAAAATTTGTAACACTCATTACAATAGAAGCAAAGGATCCTTTTGGTGGAAAGATTGCATGAAAATGTATGACCTTTTCAGGGAAATGACTACTTGTGACATCAAATCTAGTTGCACTAATCTGCTATGGGATGACATATGGAATGGTGATATTAGGAAAATACCCTGAGCTTCACTCTTCTACCCAAAAGGAAAGCATATCAATCAAAGAAGCCAAGGAACTAGAGAACCTTTACAGCTTGTTCCAACTTCCACTTTCCATTCAAGCCCACCAACAATTCCACTTACTATCAGGAGAACTAAACAATATCAGAAACTCAGATGATAAGGACACATGGACCTTCAAGTGGGGTAACAATAACAATATTACAAAGAAGATCTATGGATACCTTATGAATGGTAAAGATGCAGCTGCCACCTTTAAATGGATATGGAAATCATGTTGTCTTCCAAGACACAAATTTTTCTGTTAGCTCATGCTAAATGACAGAATAAATACATGTGATCTTTTGATCAGAAAAAGCATGCACCAGATTCCACTGTTTGTGTTCTATGCAACAATGAAGACTGTGAAGACAGGACTCATCTTCTATTCACTTGTCCATTTAGTCAAGGTTTCTGGTGGAACATTGGATTTGAATGGAATTCGGATATGGAGATCAACAATATGATTATTGATGCTAAACAGAGATATAAAATTGACCACTTCATGGAAATCATGATTCTTGGATGCTGGAGCATATGGAACCAAAGGAATGGGATGATTTTTGAAGGGATACCTTGCTCAATAAATGACTGCAAGATTGACTTTGTCAGATATTTCAAAATGACCATGCTGAGGGCTAAACCCACTCTAAAAGAGGGCATGTCTTCATGGATAGACAATATTTATTTTTTCAATAATTTCCTTACTTTCTTCCCACTAGAATGTACCTATTTGGTTGTCCCCCCAACAACCACTTGATTATGTAATTTGGATACTCTCTTTATAAATGAAAATGACTCACAGTAGGGGACTTACCCTACTGTTCTTTGGTAAAAAAAAATTATAACACAGAAATATCCATATTAATTAGATATTTTAAATATAATACGCGGTTGTATATTTACAAATCATAGTTTGTTTGTATAATATTTATAACACATAAATTTTTGAATATAAGTTTTTTTACTTAGTTTTACAAATATCTTAAAAAATAGTTGGTGCAAATAGGCCGCAATATTTGCAACCCATTTAAGCTCCACCTTCGTACCGAAGGTATATACACGCTGTTAACCATAATTGTAGGTATAAAACATATGGCATAGTGGCTAGATACACATGTTTTGTTGCAGATGGTCGCGCGTTCGAAACCTGGGCGCTCCACCATTTTTTATTTTGTAAAAAAAGACCAATATTCCGAGGTTTTTTTAAAAAAACTCCACCATTTTTTATTTTGTAAAAGATATTTTGATGGTTTTCTTTTAAAAAAACAGGCCACATACCCCTTTTCCTTGGTCTAGTCGCTAACAACGGGGTCCACATGCCTAGTCAGCACAGATTCCGTATACAAACGAGATAATCACCATATTTGGACGTCCGAGCCAAGTTTTTGCACCACTTCAATGTACGCCACAACTTCTACCACCAAAGTGACCGTTTACGCCAAGTTGTGGCACCATCAGTGTAATTGACTCTTCTTATAACAACAACACATAAGGATTTTGTCATATGATTTCTCATGCTCAAGTAACAATTTATTCACAATATCAAGTATGGTTCATAAACTTTATTGAGAACTAGCAAACTATAATCTCAGTCATTAAAGCAATTGCAATTTATCATAACATCAGAAAGAGTCAATAATATGGCTTTTCAGCAAGTCCACATACTCAACTATCATATAGTCTTCTACAATTGCTAACACTCATGCAATACTTATGGTTATGGAGTTTTAATCGGACACTGAGAAAGATAGGGGCTTATAGTTTCACGTCCCAACATATTCACCTTTGGGTGATGTCAACAATAATAGATCATGCTAACTTACATCCAGTTGGATATATATATCAGGATCTTTCCAACACGAGGTGCTTGCCAAAGGATAAAATGAAAAAAAGGAAAGGTGATGATCACCTTGACTCTTGCATAAAGTAAAAGACATAAAGTAAAAGATAGGCCTGTCGCAGAGGGAAGCAGAGGTTGTCATGTGCTTTTAGGGTTGGATGCACAAAATCTTAATGCAAAATAACGTCACTTTATATTGCCACATGTGATATGAACCATTATTATGCAGTCTGTTGCTTTTATTACTTCCATATCACACGATCGTATAAAGCTTATTTTCTCCGCACTAATAAGTCATACATATTTATAGAGCAATTTTTATTGCTTGCAACATGACAACTTACTTGAAGGATCTTACTCAATCCATAGGTAGGTATGGTGGACTCTCATGGCAAAAACTGTGTTTAAGGATATTTGGAAGCACAAGTAGTACCTCTACTTCGTGCAAGGAATTTTTGGCTAGCATGAGGGGGAAAGGCGAGCTCAACATGTTTGAATGATCCGTGACAATATACTTTAACTGAGATGTGAGAAAACATAACCATTACATTGTCTTCCTTGTCCAACATCAACTCTTTAGCATGTCATACTTAATGAGTGCTCACAATCATAAAAGATGTCCAAGATAGTATATTTATATGTGAGAAACTCTCTTTCTTTATTACTTCCTATTAATTGCAACGATGACCAAAACTACGTTTGTTAACTCTCAACAACTTTTATGCCTCATACTCTTTATATGTGAAGTCATTACTATCCATAAGATCAATATGAACTCTTTTATTCTTTTTATTCTTTCTATTTTCTCAAGATCATAGCAAGATAGCAAAGACCTTGACTCAACACTAATCTTTATTATGGATAGCTCATGGACTCGATTACATACAGAGATCACAAAGCAAAACTCAAAACTACTTCATACCAAAACTTTATTCTACTAGATCAAGATATTACTTAAAGGATCGAACTAATTAACGGGTAAAGATAGGAGTGTGATGATGATACGATACCGGGGCACCTCCCTCAAGCTTGGCAGTTGCCAAGGGGAGTGCCCATACCCGTGTAATTATGTCTCCTTCTTCAGAGTTGGTGTTGTAATATTCTTGGCGATGATGCCCCTGAGGATACGATTCTCCTCCTCGAGCTTATTGAATTGTTGCTTGAGGTCCATATTTTCCTTGCGGAGCTTGTCCGTGATGGCTAAAGGTCCTTTTACCCAAGGATGTTGCATAGCTTCTGGAGAGCAAGTGACACTCTTTTTCATATTTTCATAAGAAAGAAATTTAACGTTGGAAGGGATAACCGAATTTGGAATAGCCGGACTCTGTAGTTCCCCCATCATGGATACTGCTAGGAAGCGAGAGATAACTTCTTGATCTTCCTCCATAGCATCTATCCTTTTCAAGTCAGCCTCAATCTCATCCTCTGTTGATGGTCCAAAGTGATAAGTATCGCTATTTGCTGTTGGAACTGGTGTCGGGTGAGACACCTGACTCTCCCCGACTGACTCTTGAGAAGACATCTTGCTCTAAATCTGCAACAGGAATAGCAAACAAAAACAGAGGATTTTTGCATGAAATGGTGGTCAAAACTATCGGGAGATTATATAATGAATTTTTACCGACCAAAAGAAGTAACATGCAAGAAAACGGAGTCCGGGAGGCACACAAGGTGCCCACGAGACAGGGGGCGCGCCCTCCACCCTCGTGGAGGCCTAGTCTCCTTCCCGGATTACTTTTTGCTTTCCAAAATTCTTAAATATTCCAAAACGGAGGAAATTACCATTCGAATTGTATTGGAGTCTGTTTAGTTACCGTACCACATACCTATTCCTTTTCGGAGTCTGAAAAGTGCTGGAAAGTCTCCCTTATGTATTCCTCCGGGGTTACAGTCTCAATAATATTAGTTTCAACATTGATAGGATTACCTGAGATATAATATTTGATTCTTTGACCGTTCACCACCCTCAGAGTTGTGCCTTCGAAGTTGTTGATTTTTATGGCACCGGAATGATAGACCTCCTCGATAACGTAAGGACCTTCCCATTTAGAGAGAAGTTTTCCTGCAAAAAATTTGAAATGGGAGTTGAATAGCAACACATAATCACCTACGTTAAACTCACGCTTTTGTATCCTTTTGTCATGCCATCTTTTAACTTTTTCTTTGAATAGTTTGGCATTTTCATAAGCTTGGGTTCTCCATTCATTAAGTGAGCTAATATCAAATAACCTCTTCTCACCGGCAAGTTTGAAGTCATAGTTGAGCTCTTTAATAGCCCAATATGCTTTATGTTCAAGTTCAAGAGGTAAGTGACATGCTTTTCCATAAACCATCTTATACAGACACATACCCATAGGATTTTTATAAGCAGTTCTATAGGCCCATAATGCATCATCAAGTTTCTTGGACCAATTCTTTCTAGATCTATTAACAGTCTTTTGCAAAATTAATTTGAGCTCCCTATTGCTCAACTCTTCTTGACCACTAGACTGTGGGTGATAAGGAGATGCAATTCTATGATTAACGTCATACATAGCAAGCATTTTACTAAAATCACCATGAATAAAATGTGAACCACCAACAGTCATAAGATATCTACGGACTCCAATCCTCGGAAAAATAACTTCTTTAAGCATCTAAATAGATGTGTTATGATCAGCACTACTAGTTGGAATAGCTTCTACCCACTTAGTAACGTAATCAACAACAACTAAAATATGTGTATACCCATTAGAGGCAGGAAAAGGTCCCATATAATCAAAGCCCCAAACATCAAATGGTTCAATAACAAGAGAATAATTCATAGGCATTTCTTGACTTCTTCTAATATTACCAATTCTTTGACATTCATCACAAGACAAGAAAAACTTACGAGCATCTTTGAAAAGAGTAAGCCAATAAAAACCGGATTGCACTACCTTATGTGAAGTTCTATCTTCAGCGTGGTGTCCTCCATATGGTTCGGAGTGACACTTGCGTAGGATCAATTCCTGTTATGCTCAGGTACATAACGTCTAATAACACCATCTACTCCTTCTTTATAAAGGTGCGGGTCATCCCAAAAGTAATGTCTTAAATCATAAAAGAACCTTTTCTTTTGCTGGTATGTGAAACTAGGTGGTATAAATTTAGCAACAATGTAATTAGCATAATCAGCATACCATGGAGCAGTATGAGAAGCATTAATGACCGCTAATTGTTCATCAAGAAAGCTATCATCAATAGGTAGTGGGTCATCAAGAACATTCTCTAACCTAGACAAGTTGTCTGCAACGGGGTTCTCAGCTCCCTTTCTATCAATAATATGCAAATCAAATTCTTGGAGCAAGAGAACCCATATAATAAGTCTAGGCTTAGCGTCTTTCTTTTCCATAAGATATTTAATAGAAGCATGATCAGTGTGAATAGTAACTTTAGAATCAACAATATAAGGTCTGAACTTATCACAACCAAATACAACTGCTAAGAATTCTTTTTTAGTAGCAGCATAATTTCTCTGGGCAGTGTTAAGAGTTTTACTAGCATACTGGATAACATTTAATTTCTTATCAACTCTTTGCCCTAGAACAGCACCTACAACATAATCGCTAGCATCACACATAATTTCAAAGGGTAAGTTCCAATCAGGTGGCTGAACAATAGGTGCATTGATCAAAGCTTTCTTAAGTATTTCAAATGCTTCTACACAATCATCATCAAAGAAAAAAGGAATATATTTTTGCAATAAATTAGTCAGAGGCCTGGAAATTTTAGAAAAGTCCTTAATGAACCTTCTATAAAAACCGGCATGACCAAGGAAACTTCTTATACCTTTTATGTCCTTGCGACATGGCATCTTTTCAATAGCATCAACTTTAGCTTTATCAACTTCAATACCTCTCTCGGAAATCTTATGCCCCAAGACAATGCCTTCATTAACCATAAAGTGGCACATTTCCCAATTCAAGACGAGACTAGTGTCTTCACATCTCTGGAAAACTTGATAAAGGTTGCTCAAGCAATCATCAAAAGAGAATCCATAAACAGAGAAATCATCCATGAATACCCCACAAATCTATTCACAGAAGTCAGAGAATATAGCCATCATGCATCTTTGAAAGGTAGCAGGTGTATTACATAAACCAAAATGCATATGTCTATAAGCAAAAGTACTGAAAGGGCAAGTAAAAGTAGTTTTTGATTGATCCTCCGCTGACACAGGTATTTGAGAGAAACCAGAATAACCATCTAGAAAGAAGAAATGTGTGTGTTTGGATAGTCTTTCTAGCATTTGATCAATAAAAGGTAAAGGGTAATGATCTTTCTTAGTAGCATTATTTAATTTACGGAAATCAATTACCATCCTCTAACCTGTAATAATTCTTTGCGGGATCAATTCATCTTTATCATTAGGAACAACAGTAATAACTCCCTTCTTAGGGACGCAATGGACAGGGCTTACCCAATCACTATCAGCAACGGGATAAATTATACCTGCCTCAAGGAGCTTTAGTATCTCCTTTCTTACCACTTCTTTCATCTTGGGATTTAACCATCGTTGAGGATCTCTAACTGGTTTGGCATCTTTCTCCACTTTTATTTTGTGTTGGCATAGAGTGGGACTAATGCCCTTAAGATCATCCAGAGTATATCCAATAGCAGCACGATGCTTCTTCAGAGTTTTCAATAATCTTTCCTCTTCTTGCACTGAAAGGTTAGTGCTAATAATAACAGGATATATTTTCTTTTCATCAAGATAAGCATATTTAAGATTATCAGGTAAAGGTTTGAGCTCAAACACGGGATCACCCTTGGATGGAGGGGGATCCCCTAGGATTTCAATAGGTAAGTCGTGTTTCAGAATAGGACCCTGTTGAAGGATTACTTCATCTATTTCCCTTCTTTCATTCATAAACATATCATTTTCATGGTCTAGCAAATATTGTTCTAACGAATCAGTAGGAGGCACGACAATAGAAGAAAGACCTAATCTCATCCTTACTAGATGATTCTTTATCACAGGGTTGTCTACAAAACTTAGCAAAATTAAACTCATGAGACATATCCCGTAAACCTATTGTAACAATATCCTTTTCACAATCAATCCTAGCATTAACATTATTCAAAAAGGGTCTGCCAAATATAATGGGACAAAAGTCATCTTGTGGGGAGCCAAGAACAAGAAAATCAGCAGGATATTTAACTTTCCCACACAAGACTTCAACATCTCCAACAATCCCAACTGGTGAAATAGTATCTCTATTGGCAAGCTTAATAGTGACATCAATACCTTCCAACTCAGCGGGTGCGATATCATGCATAATTTCTTCATATAAGGAATGAGGTATTGCACTAGCACGAGCACCCATATCACATAAGCCATGATAACAATGATCTTCTATTTTAACAGAAATAACAGGCATGCCTACAACAGGTCTATGTATCTTAGCGTCGGGTCTAGCCATATTTGCTGTTTCACCACAGAAATAAATAACATTCCCATCTATATTATCATCCAAGAGATCTTTAACCATAGCAATACTAGGTTCAACTTTAATTTTCTCAGGGGGTGTATAAGTTCTAGTATTACTCTTATGAACAACAGTGAAGCTTTAGCATGATCCTTTATCCTAACAGGAAAAGGTGGTTTCTCAACATAAGTAGTAGGAACAATAGGATCATTATAAGTGATAGTCTTTTCTTCAACTGTAATAGGTGCAACTACTTTTACTTCAGTGGGAGGATGATATTTAAACCACTTCTCCTTAGGGAGATCAATGTGAGTAGAAAAAGATTCACAAAAAGAAGCTACTATCTCAGAGTCAAGTCCATTTTTAGCGCTAAATCCATGAAAAGCATTGGTATCCATAAAAGATTTAACACAATCAAAATTAGGTGTTATACCTGACTCCTTACCATTGTCGGAACCCCAATATTCAGAGTTGCGTTTAATTCTTTCCAATAAGTCCCACTTGAGTTCAATAGTCTTCAGCATATAAGAACCAGCACAGGAAGTATCGAGCATGGTGCGACCATTGAGAGAAAGCCGAGCATAATTTTTTTGAATAATCATATCTCTTGAGAGCTCATGATTGGGGCATGAATATAACATTGACTTAAGCCTCCCCCAAGCTTGAGCGATGCTTTCTCCTTCGTGAGGCCAGAAATTATATATGTAATTACGATCATGATGAACAAGATGCATAGGATAGAACTTCTGGTGAAATTCCAACTTCAATCATTTATAGTTCCAAGATCCAGTATCATCACATAGCCTATACCATGTCAATGCATCTCCCTTGAAAGATAAAGGGAAGACCTTCCTCTTAACAACATCATCGGGTATATCTGCAAGCTTAAATAATCCACAAACTTCATCCACAAATATAAGGTGTAAATTGGGATGCAATTTTCCATCTCCTGCAAAGGGATTAGCTAGCAGTTTCTCTATCATACACGAAGGAATCTAAAAGTAAACTCTTTCAGTAGGTCCAGTAGGTTGAGGAGCAACCCTTTGATCTACTGGTCGGGGCGAAGATACCCCAAACAAGCCCCTCAAAGGATTAGTTTCCATAGTAACAAGTGACAGAAAATTTCAGTACACTATATAAATGTTTCCTTACCAAGTTCCACTCACCAAAAGTGCTTCACTCCCCGGCAATGACGCCAGAAAAGAGTCTTGATGACCCACAAGTATAGGGGATCTATCGTAGTCCTTTCAATAAGTAAGAGTGTCAAAACCAATGAGGAGTAGAAGGAAATGACAAGCGGTTTTTAGTAAGGTATTCTCTGCAAGCACTGAAATTGTAGGTAACAGATAGTTTTGTCATAAGATAATTTGTAAAGGGTAACAAGCAATGATAGTAAATAAAGTGCAGCAAGGTGGCCCAATCCTTTTTGTAGAAAAGGACAAGCCTGGACAATTTCTTATAATGAGATAAGTGCTCCCGAGGACACATGGGAATTATCGACAACCTAGTTTTCATCACGCTCATATGATTCACGTTCGGTACTTTGATAATTTGATATGTGGGTGGACCGATGCTTGGGTACTGCCCTTTCTTTGACAAGCATCCCACTTATGATTAACCCCTATTGCAAGCATCCGCAACTACAAAACAAGTATTAAGGTAAACCTAACCATAGCATGAAACTAGTGGATCCAAATCAGCCCCTTACGAAGCAACGCATAAACTAGGGTTTAAGCTTCTGTCACTCTAGCAACCCATCATCTACTTATTACTTCCCAATGAGTTCCTATAGGCCCAAATAATGGTGAAGTGTCATGTAGTCGATGTTCACATAACACCACTAGAGGAGAGACAACATACATCTCATCAAAATATCAAACAAATACAAAATTCACATGACTACTAATAGCAAGACTTCACCCATGTCCCGAGGAACAAACATAACTACTCACAAAGCATATTCATGTTCATGATGAGAGGAGTATTAATATGCATTAAGGATCCGAACATATGATCTTCCACCAAGTAAACGAATTAGCAACAACTACAAGGATTAATCAACACTACTAGCAACCCACAGGTACCAATTTGTGGTTTTGATACAAGATTGGATACCAGATATGAACTAGGGTTTTGAGAGGAGATGGTGCTGGTGAAGATGTTGATTGAGATTGACCCCCTCCCGATGAGAGGATTATTGGTGATGACGATGGTGATGATTTTCCCCTCCTGGAGGGAAGTTTCCCCGACAGAACAGCTCTGCCGGAGCCCTAGATTGGTTCCGCCAAGGATCCGCCACGTGGCACCGGAGTTTCGTCCCATAAACTTGCTTATGATCTTTCCAGGGTAAAAGCCTTCATATAGCAGAAGATGGGCACCGAAGGGCCACTTGGGGGCCAAGGAGACAGGAGGGCGCGCCCAGTAGGGGGGGCGCCTCCCACCCTCCTGGCCAGGGTGTGGGCCCCCTCTGGTATTTTCTTCACTCAATAATTCTTATTAATTCCAAAAATGACTTCCGTGGAGTTTCAGGATTTTTGGAGCTGTGCAAAATAGGTTTCCAATATTTGCTCCTTTTCCAGCCAGAATTCCATCTACCGGCATTCTCCCTCTTCATGGCAAACCTTGTAAAATAAGAGAGAATAGCCATAAGTATTCTGACATAACGTGTAATAACAACCCATAATGCAATAAATATTGATATAAAAGCATGATGCAAAATGGATGTATCACTCCCGAGGCAGCCCCAGGAGGCCAGACGCCTCCTGATGCTCCTGAGACGGCCCTCGGGGCCCATGTGCTATCAGAAACTCCTGAGGTGACTCCCTGTGGCCCTGAGGGTGACCCGAGGGGAGCCCCGTCTATAGCCGAGATGGTCTCTCCCGTCTCCGGGGGTAGCGCGCCCCACTCTAGCACGCCTCCTCGGCCATCAAGGTGATACGTCTCCAACGTATCTATAATTTTTTATTGTTCCATGCTATTATATTATTTGTTTTGGATGTTTAATGTGCTTTACTATGCACTTTTCTATTATTTTTTGGGACTAACCTATTAACCGGAGGCCCTATGCAAATTGTTGTTTTTTGCCTATTTCAGAGTTTCGCAGAAATGGAATATCAAACAGAATCCAAACGGAATGAAACCTTCAGGAGAGTCATTTCTGGAACAAACATGATCCAAAGGATTTGGATTGGACGTCAAGAAAGAAGCAAGGAGGCCACGATGCAAGAGGCGCGCCCCCCACCCTCGTGGGCCCCTCGCAGCTCCACCGACCTACTTATTCCTCCTATATATACCCACCAAAAACAGTATCTTAGAGCACAATATATTGGGAGTTCCGCCGTCGCAATCCTTTGTAGCCACCAAAAACCAATCGGGACCCTGTTCCGGCACCCTGCCGGAGGGGGGGCATCCCTCACCGGTGGCCATCTTCATCATCCCGGCGCTCTCCATGACGAGGAGTGAGTAGTTCACCCTTGGGGCTGAGGGTATGTACCAGTACCTATGTGTTTGATCTCTCTCTCTCTCTCTCTCTCTCTCTCTCATGTTCTTGATTCTGCATGATCTTGATGTATCGCGAGCTTTGCTTTTATATTTGGATCTTATAATGTTTCTCCCCCTCTACTCTCTTGTAATGGATTGAGTTTTCCCTTTGAAGTTATCTTATCGGATTGAGTCTTTAAGGATTTGAGAACACTTGATGTATGTCCTGCATGTGCTTATCTGTGGTGATGATGGGATATTCACGTGATCTACTTGATGTATGTTTTGGGGATCAACTTGCGGGTTCAGTGACCTTGTGAACTTATGCATAGGGGTTGGCACACGTTTTCATCTTGAATCTTCGATAGAAACTTTGGGACACTCTTTGAAGTACTTAGTGTTGGTTGAATAGACGAATCTGAGATTATGTGATGCGTATCGTATAATCATGCCCACGAATACTTGAGGTGACATTGGAGTATCTAGGTGACATTAGGGTTTTGGTTGATTTGTGTCTTAAGGTGTTATTCTAGTATGAACTCTATGATAGATCGAACGGAAAGAATAGCTTCGTGTTATTTTACTACGGACTCTTGAATAGATCGATCAGAAAGGATAACTTTGAGGTGGTTTCGTACCCTACAATAATCTCTTCATTTGTTCTCCTCTATTAGTGACCTTGGAGTTACTCTTCGTTGCATGTTGAGGCATAGTTATATGATCCAATTATGCAATTATTGTTGAGAGAACTTTCACTAGTGAAAGTATGAACCCTAGGCCTTGTTTCGAAGCATTGCAATACCGTTTACGCTCACTTTTACCACTTGCTACCTTGCTGTTTTTATATTTTCAGATTACAAAAACCTATATCTACCATCCATATTGCACTTGTATCACCATCTCTTCGCCGAGCTAGTGCAACTATACAATTTACCATTGTATTGGGTGTGTTGGGGACACAAGAGACTCTTTGTTATTTGGTTGCAGGGTTGTTTGAGAGAGACCATCTTCATCCTGCGCCTCCCACGGATTGATAAACCTTAGGTCATCCACTTGATGGAAATTTTCTACTGTCCTACAAACCTCTGCACTTGGAGACCCAACAACGTCTACAATAAGAAGGTTGTGTAGTAGACATCAAGCTCTTTTATGGCGCCGTTGCCGGGGAGGTGAGTGCTTGAAGGTATATCTTTAGATCTTGCAATCGAATCTTTTAGTTTCTTGTTTTATCACTAGTTTAGTCTATAAAAGAAAATTACAAAAAAATGGAATTGAGGGTGCCTCATATGCATTGTCTTTTTATTGTCTTCCGAAAATGATGGGAAGGAAAATTGTGCTCAGTTACTAGAAGAAGAATTAAATAGAATGCTTGGCATAAAATATGTGAATGATGAGCATGCTTGCAATGTTGTTAGTATGAATTCTTTGAATACCCAGGATGCTAATGATATGCAAAGCCACAAGCTTGGGGATGCTATGTTTGATGATTATGATATTTTTTGTCCCCCAAGTTTTGATGAGGCAATTTATTATGATGAAAGCATGCCTCCTATTTATGATGATGATAGAGGCAAAGGTGTCCCGTCTTTCGATGAGATGATGGATATCGCTTTGTTGGAAGTCGACTTTGACGATCCGACTACGAACGTGCGAGGACGTCGCGCCTTAGCAATCGCTAAACCAACTCCGAGAGGTTATTGACCCCGCCGGAGCACGATCAACCTGACCACGAGGGTCTGTTTCCTGCGAGCAAACGAAGAACAAGCAAGAAACTGAGATTGCAATCTAGATATTGCGAATATAAGATGAAAGCTTTATTGATCAAGGTGGGGTTCTGTGACGCCTTTGTCTGGTCGTTGAACACAAACAAAGTACGCGAAGTTGCAGCTATGGCGAACTTTTAATCTAAACAAAACCCAAAGTCTAAACGATGCCCTAAGGACTGTATATATGGAGGAAGAGGGGGGAATTTCGTGGCCCTTGGTGGAGGGGTCCGAAATCAACCCTATCTCTTGTTTCCCCACACATACGGACTCTAAAAATAGCCTATACTTATGTATGTCGAAATTACATGGGCCTGGCCCAATAATAAGGTGACGCAGCACCTAAAATAGCCTCGGGACGAAATTTAGGAAGTGGCATCTTGTATATTTCGTCCAAGGCTTCATGCACCCATTATGGTGGCTTCAAAGTCCTGAAATCATCACTTGTAACTCCGTTCTTGTTCCCCTTGCGCATGCCATCATCTCCATGCTTGTTCTTGCTCCAATGTTCATCCTTCTCCAAGCTAGGCCCTTCATTTGTAAGCAAAACAAATGTATCCAATTTAGGCAGCATCATATTCTCATGAACATTAGAATCATTACCAAGAAACGAAAGTACCTGGTAATTTAGTTGGCGTGCACGAGCTCTAGTAATTGGTCCAGTATGTATAGCAGCAGGGGCTGTGGGTGTAACAATTGTATTGATGTCCTCATCATCCTGCCCTTCTTGAAATGAAGTCGTCCTCGACGGAAGTTCATCTTCCTCACCCAAATAAGGCTTCAAATCTGCAATGTTAAAAGTGGGACTAACCCCAAAATCTGCAGGCAGCTCAAGTTTATATGCATTATCATTTATTTTCTCTAACACCTTAAAGGGACCATCAGCACGTGGCATTAACTTTGATTTGCGCAAATCAGGAAATCTATCCTTACGCAAATGTAACCAAACAAGATCTCCAGGTGCAAACACAACATGTTTTCTACCCTTATCTCCAGCAAGTTTATATTTAGCATTCATGCGCTCAATGTTTTCCTTAGTTAACTCATGCATTTTTAAAATCAATTTAGCACGTTGTGTAGCATCAAAATTAACCTTCTCCGAAGATGGAAGAGGCAACAAATCAATAGGTGCACGAGGTAGGAAACCATACACAACTTCAAAAGGGCACATCTTAGTAGTAGAATGCAATGAACGATTATAAGAAAATTCAATATGAGGCAAGCATTCCTCCCACATTTTCTTATTATTCTTCAAAACATCCCTAAGCATAGTAGACAACGTTCTATTGACTACTTCAGTTTGTCCATCAGTTTGGGGGTGACAAGTAGTACTAAAAAGCAGTTTAGTCCCCAACTTAGCCCACAAACATCTCCAAAAGTGGCTAAGAAATTTAGTATCACGATCTGAAACAATAGTATTTGGCACACCATGCAAGTGAATAATTTCACGAAAGAACAAATCAGCAACATTAACAGCATCATCACTTTTATGACATGGTATAAAGTGTGCCATTTTCGAGAATCTATCCACGACAACAAATATGCTATCCCTCCCCTTCTTTGTTCGAGGTAAACCTAAAACAAAGTCCATAGATATATCCTCCCAAGGAACACTAGGTACAGGCAAAGGCATATATAAACCATGAGGATTGAGTCGTGACTTAGCTTTTTGACATGTAGTGCAGCGAGCAATAAAACGCTCAACATCCCGTCTCATCTTTGGCCAAAAGAAATGTGTAGCAAGTACGTCCTCCGTCTTCTTCACGCCAAAGTGTCCCATTAATCCTCCTCCATGCGCCTCCTGCAACAACAAAAGACGAACGGAGCTAGCTGGAATGCATAGCTTGTTAGCACGAAACACAAATCCATCGTTAACAACAAACTTGTTCCACATTCTTCCTTCTTTACAATTCTGCATTACATCTTTAAAATCAGCATCATGCACATATTGATCTTTGATGGTCTCCAAACCAAATATTTTGAAGTCAAGTTGTGAAAGCATAGTATAGCGACGAGACAATGCATCAGCAATAACATTTTCTTTTCCCTTCTTGTGTTTAATGACATAAGGGAAAGTCTCAATGAATTCAACCCATTTAGCAAGTCTACGATTCAGTTTAGCTTGACTTTTAATATGTTTCAAAGATTCATGATCAGAATGTATAACAAATTCTTTGGGCCATAAATAATGTTGCCATGTTTCTAAAGTCCGAACAAGAGCATATAATTCTTTATCATAAGTAGAATAATTCAGACTAGGCCCACTCAATTTTTCAGAAAAGTATGCAACAGGTTTGCCATCTTGTAATAACACACCTCCTAATCCAATTCCACTAGCATCACATTCAAGCTCAAAAGTCTTATTAAAATCAGGAAGTTGGAGTAAAGGAGCATGTGTCAACTTATCTTTCAATACCGTGAAGGCTTCTTCCTGTGCGGTACCCCAAACAAAAGGCACATCCTTCTTTGTAAGCTCGTTGAGAGGTGCAGCAATGGTGCTGAAATCTCTCACAAAACGCCTATAGAATCCAGCGAGGCCAAGAAAACTCCTCACTTGTGTGACCGTTTTGGGCTGCGGCCAACTCTCAATAGCTTCAATCTTGGCTTTGTCAACTTCAATTCCCTGTGGAGTAACAACATAGCCAAGAAAAGATACTCGGTCGGTGCAAAAGGTGCACTTCCCAAGGTTACCAAACAAACGTGCATCACGTAGAGCAATAAAAACAGCACGTAAATGTTTCAAATGTTCTTCCAAAGATCTGCTATAAATCAGTATATCATCAAAATAGACTACCACAAATCGTCCAATGAAAGCACGTAAAACTTCGTTCATTAGTCTCATGAAAGTACTAGGCGCATTAGTTAACCCAAAAGGCATGACTAACCACTCATATAATCCAAACTTAGTTTTAAATGCTGTTTTCCATTCATCTCCCAATTTCATACGAATTTGATGGTATCCACTACGCAAATCAACTTTGGAGAATATTGTAGAGCCACTCAATTCATCAAGCATATCATCTAGCCTAGGAATAGGATGACGATAACGAATAGTAATATTATTAATGCCTCTACAATCAACACACATACGTGATGTACCATCCTTTTTCGGCACTAGAATAATAGGAACAGCACAAGGACTAAGGGATTCGCGTATATAACCTTTGTCGAGAAGCTCTTGTACTTGACGCATAATCTCCTTCGTCTCCTCTGGATTGGTACGGTATGGTGCACGGTTTGGCAGTGAAGCACCGGGAATTAAGTCAATCTGATGCTCAATCCCTCGAATAGGCGGTAATCCCGGTGGCACGTCTTGTGGAAAGACATCAGCGAACTCCTGCAAAATGTTAGTGACAGCAGGCGGCAAAGAGGAAGGCACGTCCTCGAATGAAAATAATGCCTCTTTGCACACAAAAGCATAGCAAACAGATTTGCTGAAATCTAGCTCATCAATATCAGATTTGGTGGCAAATAAACAAGCACTTTTCAATTTAATTTCAGAAGCAACACTAGATGGTTTATTATTAGGCTTCATTTGTTGCTCAAATTCTTTTGCCACAATCTGATTTTCACTCTTATTCGTCTCCTGTTTTGCTTTATTAGCTCTATTAATATCATCTTTCAAAATGGAATCAGGAGTCATAGGAAGCAAAGTAATATTTTTATCCTTATGAACAAGAGTATAGTGATTGTTTCTACCATGGTGTACAAAATTTTTATCAAATTGCCATGGTCTACCAAGTAATAAGGAACATGCTTGCATAGGTACCACGTCACAATCAACATAATCAGCATATGTAGAGATACTAAAATGCACACGAACAGTACGTGTTACCTTAACCTTGCCGCTGTTGTTGAACCATTGGATGTAGTAAGGATGTGGATGTGGTCTTGTGGTGAGAGAAAGCTTCTCCACCATGTCCATGCTAGCCAAGTTGTTGCAGCTCCCTCCGTCTATGATGACGCGCACAGAACGTTCCTTCACAACTCCCTTGGTATGGAACAAATTGTGCCTCTGATTTTGCTCAGCTTGTGTGACCTGCACACTCAAAACACGTTGAGCAACTAAACATTCATACCTGTCAGCGTCTTCAGGAGCCATGTATTGCGTCTCATGATCAGAATCATCTCCACCATGTTCTTCACGTGTAATAAGAGCCAAAGTCTCCTCATCATAGTCACTAGTGGACTCATATCCACCATCCGCGGTAGCAATCATCACACGCGGAGATTTGCATTCTCTCGCATAATGACCTCCTCCCTTACAACGACGACAAATAATATCACTTGTGTGCCCTGTTGATGCCATGGAAGAAGAAGAACGTTGTGCAGGCCCCGCAGGTGCGCTCTTGGCAGATAATGGTGGTTGTGCCTGTTTTCTTGTATCACGGCTGGAGGTGGCACCGGATGGAGGTGCTGGTGCAGTTGAAGTAGAAGATGCACGTGGTGTCCATGATGAAGGTCGGCCTGCAGAAAAGTTAGTTCGCCCCAATGCTTGTCGATCCTGCACTTCACGTTCAGCTTTACAAGCAAGATGGAATAAACGAGTGATATTAGTATACTCCTTATAGTCTAGAATGGTCTGAATCTCTCTATTTAATCCACCCATAAAACGTGCAAGCATAGCTTCATTCTCCTCAACAATACCACATCTAATCATGCCAGTTTGTAATTCTTGATAATATTCTTCTACAGAATTTTTCCCTTGTCTTAAACGCTGCAATTTTTGAAGCAATTCACGTTGATAATATGGTGGAACCCAACGCGTACGCATAGCAGTTTTCAAAGCAGCCCAAGTAGTTGGAATAGGATATAATCTACAATGTTCAGACCACCATACACATGCAAAACTAGTGAAAGCACAAATGGCAGCAGCAACTCGTCTCTCCTCAGTATATTGTAAACATGTAAATCGTTGTTCAGTTTCTAACTCCCAAGTAAGATATATATCAGGAACATATCTACCCTCAAATGGTGGAATATTCAATTTCAGTTTAGGAATATGGACATCATCTCGTACCTGAGGTGGTGGTGCAGGCCTACCATTACGAATATATACCTGAGGTCGACCTGCTGGTGGTGGTACAGGTGGCTGCACGTAGTGTTGATTTTGATCAACCTAATCCTCATAATCTCCCACATAATCATCCTCCTCCGCATCAGCAGCAGGAGCCACAGAAGTATCAACAGCAGCACCAACAGTTTGGCCAAACGCAAGAGGAACACGGCTTGCTCGGCGGAGGTCTGCTTCGCGACATGGAGGTAGTCGTTGTTGTTGTTGTTGGAGAGGTGCGTTAGCTGCAGCGGGTGGTGGTGGTGGAAGACGCGCGAGCAATTCATTAAACTTGTTATCGAGCTTTGTTTCGAACGTCTTCTCAAAGCCAGTGATCTTCTCCATGGCCTCCTCAAAATTGTTCAGCACATCTTGCACCTGTTCAGTCATCATTTGCTGAAACTTATCATGAAGCTCCTTGTTCGATAAATTCTCCCAGTCAATCTCGTCGGCTTGTGATCCTGGCATGGTTAGTAGCAATAGAAACACACAAGAATATGATCCTACAGACTACGAACAAGTGGTGGTGGTGGGTGTCACAAATCCGTCAAGCAAATCTCAAATTCTTACCAGTTCTTACCCAGCAGCAGGCGGTGATCGGCAACCGTTGTAGTCAAAAACTCTCAAAGCTTGGATAGAGCGATTACCAGGGAGAGTCAAACGCACGACGTAGATGTATGTGGAGCTGGGAAGGCTTATAATATGGTAGCAAAAAGGGTCAGCAATAATCAATTCAGAGATGCAAAGTTGAATAAACGCTCAACGACGGTACTGTGCTGGTCCTAGGCTAGACTGTGCTAGAGACGCGAGCCTAGAACACTAACAAAATCACGGTGCGGCACGTAAACAAGGGAAAAGCACACTCTGGAATTTTGTTTTTTTTCGCTCTTTTTTTTTGCGCTCTTTGTTTTTTTTGCGCTGTTTTTTTTTTGCGAAAAATCACTATAATGGCGAGTGTCTCAAAACTCTTCTTAGCTCAAACGGACGGGATGGGCACGAAAGTTTTTCGACCAATTTTTTTTTTGACTGCCCGGACCCAAAAACTGGAAACGGGTCAAAAAAAAACTTCCTATAATGGCACCTGTCTCAAAACACTCAGAAACACCTAAAAATAGGATAGCCAGAAATTTTTTCGAAAAATGCGTTTTCGAAAATTTTTGGGCCTAAACGGAGCGTGGCTACCCGACTCCGGCAAGGAATTTTTTTTTCCGAAACCTACTCCGGCAAGGAAACACGAATCGGAAACTAGATGGATGTCGAAAACAAACCTAATAAGCAAGGAACTCGGATTGGTGGTGGATATATGGTGGTGGTATATGGCAGCGGTGGTGGTAGCGGTGGTAGTATATGGATATGGATCGGTGGTGGTATATGGACACGAATTGGTGGTGGTATATGGATACGGATTCGGAGCGGTGGTGGTAGATGGCAGGGGCGATAATGATGGTGCGGCGGCGGCGGCGTGACAACTTATGACCAGAACTCGAAACTCTAAAAGACTAGACTCTAAGACCAGCAACTAGACCGACGATGCAACCGCAAATTCAACAAAGCAAAACCCTAAAAATATTATGCAAAGGCTCAGATTGGTTCGGATATGATGAACTAACCCTAAATTTTTTTTGTGGCTTTTTCGTGGAACTATAGGTATGCAGACAGACTCGATCTAAACTACGAAAAACTGTAAAATCTCACCGAGCAACCTGGAAATCTGATACCACTTGATAGAGGCAAAGGTGTCCCGTCTTTCGATGAGATGATGGATATCACTTTGTTGGAAGTCGACTTTGACGATCCGACTACGAACGTGCGAGGACGTCGCGCCTTAGCAATCGCTAAACCAACTCCGAGAGGTTATTGACCCCGCCGGAGCACGATCAACCTGACCACGAGGGTCTGTTTCCTGCGAGCAAACGAAGAACAAGCAAGAAACTGAGATTGCAATCTGGATATTGCGAATATAAGATGAAAGCTTTATTGATCAAGGTGGGGTTCTGTGACGCCTTTGTCTGGTCGTTGAACACAAACGAAGTACGCGAAGTTGCAGCTATGGCGAACTTTTAATCTAAACAAAACCCAAAGTCTAAACGATGCCCTAAGGGCTGTATATATGGAGGAAGAGGGGGGAATTTCGTGGCCCTTGGTGGAGGGGTCCGAAATCAACCCTATCTCTTGTTTCCCCACACATACGGACTCTAAAAATAGCCTATACTTATGTATTTCGAAATTACATGGGCCTGGCCCAATAATAAGGTGACGCAGCACCTAAAATAGCCTCGGGACGAAATTTAGGAAGTGGCATCTTGTATATTTCGTCCAAGGCTTCATGCACCCATTATGGTGGCTTCAAAGTCCTGAAATCATCACTTGTAACTCCGTTCTTGTTCCCCTTGCGCATGCCATCATCTCCATGCTTGTTCTTGCTCCAATGTTCATCCTTCTCCAAGCTAGGCCCTTCATTTGTAAGCAAAACAAATGTATCCAATTTAGGCAGCATCATATTCTCATGAACATTAGAATCATTACCAAGAAACGAAAGTACCTGGTAATTTAGTTGGCATGCACGAGCTCTAGTAATTGGTCCAGTATGTATAGCAGCAGGGGCTGTGGGTGTAACAATTGTATTGATGTCCTCATCAGATGATTATTGTGATGATACATATGCCAAAAAGAATAAACATAACCATGAAACTTGTCATCATGATTTTAATTTTCAATTGGATTATGCTTCACATGATAGTTATTTTGTTGAGTTTGCTCCCACTACTATTCATGAGAAGAAGTTTGCTCATGTGGAGAATATTAAAATTTATATGCTTGTGCATCATGAAAATAATGCTTTATGTGATGGTTATATTGTTGAATTCATTCATGATGCTACTGAAAATTATTATGAGGGAGGAACATATGCTTGTAGGAATTTCAATAATATAAAGTTTCCACTCTATGTGTTGAAAATCTTGAAGCTATGCTTGTTTTACCTTCCTATGCTAGTTGATTATTGTTCCTATAAGTTGTTTTCTCACAAAATCCCAATGCATAGGATGTGGGTTAGGATTAAATGGGCTAGTCATATGCTTCATGATGCTCCCGTTATGTTTCAATTCTTATCTTTTATCTGAGCATCATTATCATCATCATGCCTAGCTAGAAAGGCATTAAAGAAAAGCGCTTGTTGGGAGACAACCCAATATTTACCCCTACTATTTTTGTGTGTCAACATGATTATGCTACTATAGTAATCATGTTTTATAGCTTTTGTTTCAATAAAGTGCCAAAAAATACCTTTAGGATAGCTTACAATGATAGTTGTGTTGATCCTGCTGAAAATTAAAAAAAATTGCACTCCATAAATTAGTTTTGAAAATTCACAGAAATGTGCTTTTGATATGATTCTTTTCTCTCTGGATTGATACACAAATTTCCCAAGATTTCCTAATTTTGTAGGATTTTTTAAGTTACGGAAGTATTCGAATTATACAGATTACTACAGACTGTTCTGTTTTTGACAGATTCTGTTTTCTATGTGTTGTTTGCTTATTCTGATGAATCTATGAGTAATATCGGAGGGTATGAACCATAGAGAAGTTGGAATACAGTAGATATTACACCGATATGAATTTAGAGTGAATCATAACAGTACCTAAGTGGTGATTTATTTTCTTATACTAACGAAGCTTACGAGTTTTCTGTTAAGTTCTGTGTTGTGAAGTTTTCAAGTGTTGGGTAAAGATTCGATGGACTATGGAATAAGGAGTGACAAGAGCCTAAGCTTGGGGATGCCCAAGGCACCCCAAGGTAATATTCATGGACAACCAAGAGCATAAGCTTCGGGATGATCCAGATGGCATCCCCTCTTTCGTCTTCATTCACCGGTAACTTTACTTGGAACTATATTTTTATTAACCACATGATATGTGTATTGCTTGGAGCGTCATTTTATTTTCTTTTATTTTTCATGCTGTTTGAATAAAATACCAAGATCTGAAATTCTTAAATGTTAGAGAGTCTTCACATAGTTGCATTATTATTCAACTACTCATTGATCTTACTATATCTTTCGGAGTAGTTTGTCGTTTGCTCTAGTGCTTCACTTATATCTTCTAGAGCAGGACGGTGGTTTTATTTTGAAGAAATAGATGAACTCTCATGCTTTAGTTATATTATTTTGAGAGTCTTTAGAACAGCATGGTAATTTTCTTTGGTATGAATTCAGTCCTAATATGATAGGCATCCAAGAGGGATATAATAAAAACTTTCATATAAAGTGCATTTAATACTATTATAAATTTGATACTTGATAATTGTTTTGAGATATAAAGGTGGTAATGTTAGAGTCATGCTAGTGGAGTAGTTGAAATTGTGAAATACTTGTGTTAAAGTTGGCAAGTCCCGTAGCATGCACGTATGGTGAACGTTGTGTGAGAAATTTGACGCATGGGGTGTTCTTTGATTTCCTTCCTTATGAGTGGAGGTGGGGATCGTGCGATGGTTAACTCCTACCAACCCTTCCCCTAGGAGCATGCTTACTAGTACTTTGCTTCGAGGGCTAATAAACTTTTACAATAAGTATATGAGTTCTTTATGACTAATGTGAGTCCATGGATTATACGCACTCTTACCCTTCCGCAATTTGCTAGACTATACGATACCGTGCATTGCCCTTTCTCACCTTGAGAGTTGGTGCAAACTTCACCGGTCCATCCAAACCCCGTGATACGATATGCTCTATCACACATAAACCTCCTTATATCTTCCTCAAAACAGCCACCATATCTACCTATTATGGCATTTCCATAGCTATTCCGAGATATATTGCCATGCAACTTTCCACCATTCCGTTTATTATGATACGCTCCATCATTGTCATATTGCTTTGCATGATCATGTAGTTGACATCATATTTGTGGCAAAGCACCTTTATAATTCTTTCATACATGTCGCTCTTGATTCATCGCATATCCCGATACACCGCCGGAGGCATTCACATAGAGTCATATTTTGTCCTAAGTATTGAGTTGTAATTCTTGAGTTGTAAACAAATAGAAGTGTGATGATTTCCATTATTAGAGCATTGTCCCATGTGAGAAAGGATGATGGAGACTATGATTCCCCCACAAGTCGGGATGAGTCTCCAGACTTTATGAAATATAAAATATGCCAAAGAAGCCCAAATAAAAAAAGGAGGCCAAAGAAGCCGAAATAAAAAAATAAAAAAAATGAGAGATAAAGAGAGAAGGGACAATGTTACTATCCTTTTACCACACTTCTGCTTCAAAGTAGCACCCGGATCTTCATGATAAAGAGTCTCCTATGTTGTCACCTTCATATACTAGTGGGAATTTTTCATTATAGAACTTGGCTTGCATATTCCAATGATGGGATTCCTCCAAATGCCCTAGGTCTTCGTGAGAAAACAAGTTGGATGCACACCCACTTAGTGTCTTTTTGATGAGCTTTCATACATTTATAGATCTAGTGCATCTGTTGCATGGCAATCCCTACTCCTTGTATTGACATCACTTGATGATCGTTGATTAGCCGCGTTAGTGTGAGACTTTCTCCTTTTTTGTTTTCTCACATAATCCCTATCATCATAGTCTACTCCACCCATAGTGCTATGTCCATGGGTTACGATCATGTATTGCGTGAGGGTTGAAAAGGCTGAAGCGCGTTAAAAAGTATGAACCAATTGCTTGGCTGAAACCGGGGTTTTGCATGATGGGAGCATTTTGTGTGACGAAAATGAAGCATGGCCAAACTATATGATTTTGTAGGGATAAGCTTTCTTTGGCTATGTTATTTTGATAAGACATAAACTGCTTGGTTAGCATGCTTGAAGTATTACTATTCTTATGTCAATATTAAACTTTTATCTTGAATCTTTTGGATCTGAACATTCATGCCACAATAAGGAAAATTACATTGAGAATTATGTTAGGTAGCATTCCACATCAAAAATTTTTTTTTATCATTTACCTAATCGAGGACGAGCAGGAATTAAGCTTGGGGATGCTTGATACGTCTCCAATGTATCTATAATTTTTTATTGTTCCATGGTGTTATATTATCTGTTTTGGATATTTAGTGGGCTTTACTATGCACTTTTATATTATTTTTGGTTCTAACCTATTAACCGGATGTCGGTGGGAAATGACACCTATGGGATCACTGGAATCCCTACTATGGTTGCGGGGCGCTAGATCGTGAGAAGAGCGGGACTAGTAGACAGCACAAAGGGGATTTACCCAGGTTCGGGCCGCAAAGATGCGTAGAACCCGATGATCCCGCTTTGGTGGATGTATTAAGTGTTCTTGAGCTCTTGAACTAGCTCTGGGTGCTGCCAGGTTCGAAAGAGCCGAATCCTTCTCCAGTGCGCCATGGGCCTCCTTTTATAGGCGAAAGGGGCTGCCACAGTGGTACACAGGAGGTGGAAAGTGCTACAATGCTATGAGCTTATCGCTGGTATTACAGGACAAAGTGCATTTAATGCGAGGCTTAGGTGTCCCTCCACTTTATCGGGGACGGGAACGAGGCCCATCCCGTCCGTCGCCGCTCCTCCTTGCTTTGACACGCGCCTTGGCCAGCGATGCATGCGGTGCCATGTAGGTAGGCAGGCAGCTGAGGTGGCGCGGTGGTGGAGCCTCCACGAAGAGCTGCATGTTGCCACGCAGGTGCCTGCCTAGCTGGTTGGGTCGGCAACTGCATGCAAATGACGGCGGAGACTTGGCTGGCGTGGGCCTGCTAGTGGCCCTGCTGGCGCGCTTGGCGAGGGCCTTGCCGGGTGGCCTGGCAAGGGTCTTGCTGCGGCACACCGTCATCCCCGGCAAGGACCTTGCCGGGGGTCTCGTGGGCGTCCTCGGCAAGAACCATGCCGAGGATTGTTGCCTTCCTATCCTCATTCGATCTTGGCTATTCTTTGTCTTCACAAAGATCAGCATGCCACCACGGAGGTGCCTCCCGAGCCCTGTCCCAATGCGTTTGTCTAGCGTCGGTGGGCTCAAAGGTGGCTCGCTCAGGTGATGTGGGTGAGCTGCCCCGGCAAGGGTCTTGCCAGGGTCGGCTGAGGCTGCCCCAGCAAGAGTCCTTGCCGGGGAAACCTGCTTCGTCCATCCGATCTTTGTGGCCATGGTCCTTGTTGTTCTTTGTTTGTCTTGTGCCCGTGGCTTCTCTTTGGCTTTCCTTTCCTGCCCTGTTATGCGTGGCCGTGGCGGGTGGCTCTGACTGCTCGTGCACAAGTAAAGGGGTCAAAAGCAGAGCCCCTACTTTTGTACACCGACAGGAGCCCCTGGGCCTGGGCCATACAAAAGCACAACACGTTGTTGGGCCAGTCCCAGAATGGTGCGCGGGCAGTTGGGGCGGATTTTTACGGCGGTAATTCTTCTGTCGGCTGCACTTCCCCATGACCCACATTGAACGCGCGATGTGGGGGTCGTGCGCGCGCATGATGGAACCATGCTGGCGTCATCCCGTGGCGGACAGTAAAGAGGCGGCTTGCTTGTCTCTTTCAAACCGCAGGGTTGCTGCTCATTTACTGCCCTTGCTTGGGAACCGTCGCTCCACGCGTCCCACTGCGCCTATCCCTCGCGCCACATTCACTACATGCACGACACAGGGCGAATGACAGGCGCACAGGATGGGGGAAGTTGTGCGCGTGCGTGGGTCGGTTCCCACGCGCCTTTAATGGAACAGGGAGGGCGGTCGACGGCCCCGCTTGCTGTCACTTCAATGGGCCGGATTGGCCGAGAGGGGGGGGCGAGCCTCGCCCCCGCCCCTTTATAAAGAGGGGAGCAGAAGGATTGGTGCCTCTCAACCCTTCGCCATCTGCCTCTCCCCATTCCCGCTTCCTCCTTTCTTCTACCATGGTGAGGGGCGTGGCGACGCTTCACCGATGGCGGCGAGGGTCTTGGCTTGACAATGCATCGCTCCTCCCCCAGAGCTCGTGGCGGCGGAGCCGCCTGTTAGAGGGAGGGGGAGGGGGCGAGGTCGAGGCCGTCGCGGTGCTCGAGGGAGAGGAGGACGGGGCGGCATATCGGCTTCGCCTCCGCCAGCGGCCCCTCCTCCAGTGGAGGGCCATGTCGGGGATAATCCTTGCGAGTTCTTCATCAGGCTGCGCCAGCCGCCGTGTCGTCGTCTTTGCCTCCCGACTCCGTTTGCATGGGAGATGGAACTGGGTCCACCGCAGGCGTTGCGGCTGCATATGAGGGGTTGTGGGAACAACGACATATGGGCTGATGTCGAGTTCCCCGCCCCTCACGTCATGTACCTCCGTCGAGGGTGGAAGACCTTCGCCCGCGTCCGTAGATTGACGGAGGGGCTCACTCTCCATTTCAAATTAATGGAGGGTGGCCTCCTCTCCGTCAAGATCTTCGGGCACTTCGAGACTCGCGTAAGGTGCTGCGTGGAGAGATCCTCCGACGACAAAGATTCCTCCTCGAGCGAGGGTGACAAGGAGGATAGCGGCAGCGACGACAAGGGTAGCGGGCGGCAGGATGACGGGTCCGACTAGGTGTCAGGCGCCGCTCCGGGTGGCACCGGCGACCCCATCATCCGTGTCGCCGGCTCCTTGAACTTCTCGGGTCGCCTCCTTGGGCGGCTGGCGTGGGGAGGTTGTGGAAGAGGAAGAGGGCGGGCGGCAAGGTCGTCAAGTCGGAGTATGCGGGCACCCACGCCTTCGTAGTGTATCGACAGTCCTGCCACCTCGTCTTCCAGCTCTTCTACCGTCATCATCATCACTAGCCTCTCTTTGGGGTGGCCACTGGGATGTTCTCCTGGTGCCTTCTGCTGCTCGTGCTTCGCCTAAGCGCCCCTTTTGCCTTCTTGCTCCATTTCCTGAGGAAAGGGACAAGAAAGGGATTACGAGCACCTTATCTATTTTTAGTCATGTAAGCCTTCGGGCCTTTGTTAGGTTTAGAATTTGTAATCCCCCTATTCATGTTTTTCATTCCGTATGAATTGTACATGTACGGGATGTTTTTAATGGAAAAGGGATGTTTGTCGGGCTTTTCATTCGCGGGTCAAACCCACGGCAAGGATCGAATCCTTGTTGCCATCTAAAGTAAACTTTTTTCGCCCGGTAACAGGCCTCGCCGTTCCCCCATCTCGCTTGACCTTTCTCACGCTCTTGGCGGAGGCAAGGAGGAGATGAGTTTGAGCTCCACGTTCTATCCCCTTGCTGCCGCGACTACGACCAACTTCAGACCCAGGAGATAATCCTTGGGTTCGGAAAGAGGGGAGCATGGTATCTTGGATATAAAACGCAGTTCCACATACCCCAGTTCATAACGAAATGCATGATAGAGGATAAAAGACTTATCTGGACCTGCAGCCCCCGGCAACCTTGGCTTGCCGCAGACGGATCCTTGTATTTGCAGCCCCCGGCAACCTTGGCTTGCCGGGGTCGGGGCACCAGTCCGTTCCTCTCTTCCAAACCACCCGACAGAAATACTTACGTGCCCTACGAACTAAAAAGGACAGGGAAGAAACAGAGAGATGCACACTCGACCTCTAAGCTAGGGGTTAGCCGCTACCAAGCACTATCAACCCTAACCGAGGAGGAGACTCGACCTAGCATGCATGCCATAACTTAGGGCGCCAGCCCTTCGTTTATTAGTGCTCAGGGTCTGCGCCTGGCTTTGTACAAAGGGTTACATGCCTTGCCGGCAAGGCTTGTACAAAAGCGTGGCTTGCCGGGAGGCCCGACGGTCGTGCCTTATGGGTAAAACTTGCGAAGATGCTCGATGTTCCAGGAGTTACTTACTAGAACGGCATCTTCGGTCTCCAGGCAGACTACGCCGGGCCTGGTGACTCGTGTTACCCGATAAGGGCCTTCCCACTTTGGCGTCAACTTGTTGGAATTCCTGGCCGACTGAACATGCCGAAGAACAAGGTCACCTTCCTCAAGGCTCCCGACATGGACCTTGCGGCTATAGTAGCGCCGCAAGGCTTGCTGGTAGCGTGCTGCTCTCACAGCCGCCCAGAGATGATCTTCCTCAAGGAGCGTTGCGTCATCTTGCCGCAATCGCTTTTGCTCAAGCTCATCACAAGGGAGCACTCGAGGTGTCCCGTATATGAGTTCCATGGAGAGAACTGCTTCTGGCCCGTAGACCAGGGCAAAGGTTGTCTGGCCGATGGCTCGATTTGGCGTTGTTCTGATTGACCAAAGAACCGCTGGCAACTCATCAATCCAGCATCTTCCACTTTTGCACAGCCTGTCAAAAGTCTTCGTTCTTAAGCCTCGCAGGACTTCAGCATTTGCTCTCTCCGCTTGGCCGTTGCTCCGTGGATGTGCCACTGAGGCAAAACAGACCTTGCTGCCGAGATCCTCAATGTATTGCATGAAGGCACGACTTGTGAACTGTGTGCCATTGTCGGCGATGACCCTGTTGGGTATCCCAAAACGGCACACTAGTCCCTTGAAGAACTTGATGGCTGACTGCGCCGTCACCTTCCTCACTACTTCCACCTCTGGCCAATTTGTGAACTTGTCGATTGCGACGTACAAGTACTCAAAGCCCCTGGCAGGACGGGGGAAAGGGCCCAATATGTTGAGACCCCAGACCGAGAAGGGCCAGGAGAGAGGGATAGTTTGAAGGGCTTGAGCTGGTTGATGAAGCTTCTTCGAATGGAACTGACACACTTCACACTTGGTTACTAGTGCCGTCGCATCCTGGAGGGCGGCGGGCCAGAAGAAACCTTGCTGGAAAGCCTTGCCGGCAAGGGCCCTCGACCCTATGTGGGAGCCACATATGCCTCCATGTATCTCTGCCAACAGCTTTAGTCCTTCCTCCCGGGAGATGCATTTCAATTTCACCCCATTCGGTCTTTTTCTGTACAAAATGTTATCAACGAATTGGTACAGAGCAGACCGGTGGGCTACGCTTTCTGCCTCTTCCTGCTCCTCAGGAAGCTCTCCTTTTTGAAGGAATCGGACGGTGTGCTGCACCCATGCCGGAGCCTGTGGCTCGACGACTAGGACCAAAGGCATCTCTTCTACCACGGGAGCGGCCATCTCCACGGGCATGACCTGAGGTCCTGCCGGAGTCGGTTGTCCTGCGGCAGGATCGGCGTCCATGGCAACATCTTCGCCGGCGGCTCAGGGGAGCTCGGTGGTGAAGTACTTGCCGGAGCCTAGCTTCCTCCGCTTGTTCTGCTCGGTCGACGGCTTAACGGATGGTCGAGTAAACTGAAGCACAAAAGTACCTGGTTCCACTGGTAGCTTGAGGGCAGCGCGCTTTGATAGGTAGTCGACGATGTCGTTCTCCGTCCGAGGGACATGCTCTTCTTGTATACCGTCAAAGAGCTCCTCCAGTTATCTCACCTCATCTACGTAAGCTTCCATCAACGGGCTTTGATAATCTTTGTTGACCTGCCTGACGACGAGTTGCGAGTCGCCCCTGACGATGAGCTTTTTAACTCCGAGGTCCGCCGCGATCCTGAGACCGGCAAGCAAACCCTCGTACTCGGCGGTGTTGTTGGTTGACATCTCCCTGGGAAAGTGCATTTGGATGACGTACTTGAGGTGCTCTCTAGTGGGTGCGACAAGTAGCACACCAGCACCGGCGCCTTGCAGCGAGAAGGCCCCATCAAAGTACATGATCGAGTTGCCACTTGTTTCCTCGCCGGGGAGAGTAGTCTCCTGTACTTCTTCGCCCGGCGTCGAGGTCCACTCTGCAACAAACTCCGCCATGACTCTGCTCTGGATTGTCGAGGTACTTTCAAACTTTAGACCAAAACTTGACAGCTCCAGGGCCGATTCCACGATCCTTCCTGTTGCCTGTGGGTTATGCAGTATCCGTTGCAGCGGAAGGCGGGTAACCATGGTGATCTCGTGCGCTTGGAAGTAGTGGCGCTGCTTCCTCGAGGCCATAAGGAGGCCAAAGAGCAATTTTTGCACACCTGAATACCTCGACCTAGCTCCCTGCAAGAGGGAGCTGACGAAGTAAACCGGGTGCTGCACCATCTTCTTCCTTTGCGCCACTTCACCTGGTCGTGCGGGTCCTGTCGTACTGGCGCCAGTTTTGCCGGGACCGAGCCCTGCCGGGGACTCAGTCTTGCCGAGACCGAGCCCTGCCGGGGAGGGTTCCGGCCCGCCAACCGTTGACTCTGCCGCTGCTGCTGTCTCCTTGTCGACCTCTCTCTGCACCACCCATGCGACGCTAACCACTTGGTTTGTTGCCGCTAGATATAGCAACAACGGTTCTTGTGGTTTGGGCGCAACCAGCACCGGGGCAGAGGAGAGGTACTTCTTCAAGTCTTGCAATGCCGCCTCTGCTTCTGGGGTCCACTCCATTGGGCCCGTCTTCTTTAAGATCTTCAAAAAAGGGAGGGCACGCTCCACGGATTTGGAGAAGAATCTGCTCATGGCGGCAACGCAGCCAGTGAGCCGACGCATGTCCTTGATCCGTTTGGGTGCCTCAATCTGCTCGATGGCCCTAATTTGGTCTGGGTTTGCCTAAATCCCGCGCTGTGACACAAAGAACCCGAGAAGCTTGCCGGACGGGACACCGAAGACACACTTCTTAGGGTTCAATTTGAGGTTGATCTTGCGCAGGTTTCCGAATGTTTCCTACAGATCTTGCACAAGTGTTGCTTTGTCCTTGATTTACCACTATATCATTCATATATGCTTCCATATTTCTATGTAGCTGGGGTTCAAAACCAATTTGGACCGCTCTTGCAAAGGTTGAGCCAGCACTCTTCAACCCGAAAGGCATCCGTAAAAAGCAGTACGTACCACATGGAGTGATAAATGCTGTCTTTTCCTCATTTTCTTTTGTCATGAAGATCTGGTGGTATCCTGAGTAGGCGTCAAGGAATGATAACAGGTCACACCCAGCCGTGGAGTCAACAATCTGGTCGATGCGCGGTAACGGGAAAGGATCCTTTGGACATGCCTTATTGATGTCTGTGTAATCAAGACACAGCCTCCACTTCCCATTTGCCTTGCGCACTACTACCGGATTGGCCAACCACGCTGGATGGAGTATTCCTCTCACCAAGCCTGCCACCTCTAGCTTTCTGATTTCCTCCGTGATGAACTCCTGCCTCTCCGGAGCTTGCTTCCTAACCTTCTGCTTGACGGGTCACGCATGAGGACGGACAACAAGGTGGTGCTCAATCACCTCCCAGGAAACGCCGGGGATGTCAGAGGCTTGCCATGCAAACACATCGACATTCGCCCGTAGGAAGGTGATGATCTCGCTTTCCTATTTGCCGTCGAGGGTGGAGCTTACGGTAAAAGCTCCCCCCGTGCCGTCATCCTTGATGGGCACCTTCTTGGTCTCTGCTGGTGTGGCTCTGGACTTCTTGCTCTTGCCGACGGAGCTCTTTGGCACGTTCTCAACGGAAGCGCAACACCCTAAAGAGGTGCGCTTACCGGAGTGGGTGCAAGGCGTCTCGCCAGTCTTCTTCCCCCTCGGGGCTCTGTTGGAAGGAGCAGGTGCCTTAGCGGCAGCTGCTACAACTGCTTCCCGATAGAGTTGGTCGGCGTAGATCAACGCATCTTTCTTGTCGGAGGGGACGGTGATGATGTTTATTGGCCCAGGCATCTTCAGCATGTTGTAGGCGTAGTGTGAAGCAGCCATGAACTTGGCTAGTGCCGAGCGACCGAGGATCCCGTTGTAAGGCAAGGGGATCTCTGCTACATCGAAAACAATCCTTTCCATCCTGTGGTTTAGCTCGCCTCCAAATGTCATGGGCAACGTGATCTTTCCCTTTGGCTGGCTCCTCCCCGGGTTAAACCCTTGGAATGTGCCCGTCTCCTCGAGGTCTCCATAGGGGTTCTTCAGCCTTTTGACCACAACAGCCGAGATCAAGTTCAGGCCGGCCCCGCTGTCAACCAGCATCTTTGTCACCTTGAGGTTGCGGACTGTTGGTGAAACCAACAATGGCAAGCACCCGATTGCAGTAGTGCGGTCAGGGTGGTCCTCGGTGTCGAAAATGATGGGCATGCTGGACCATTTCAATGGCTTCCGTTCATCTAACGATGGCTCCACCACCGTGATCTCACACGCCCACTGCTTGAGTTGGCAGTGGGACGTATGCAGCAACGCACCGCCATCGATGCACATGGCCTCTGTGGCTTTCTGAAACTCGTGGTCGCCGTACCCGTCATGATCATCGTCTTCCTGCTTCTTCTCGCGGCCCCGAGTGGGCCTCTCCTGCTGATTATCCTTGCCGCGGCAGCCTCCTTGGCCGCCACATTTCTTGCCGGATCCCTCGGCACCATCTGAGCCTTTGTCCTTGTCCCGCCGCTCATACTCGGCTTTTTGCTTCTATGCGAGGAGCTTTACCTGCCGGCAGTTTTGGAGGTCATGGCCCTTGGTGCGGTGGATCTTGTAGTACTGCTTGTCGGAGCCTCCTGGCTTGTCGGCAGCCACCAAGGCCCGGCAAGCGACACACCTGGCAACCTCCTTGCCAGGGTCGCTCGCCTTGGTCTTCTTGGTGTCGCCAGTGTCGTCGGATACCTCGACGGCAAGCACGGCCTTGCCATTGCGCTTCCTATTACGGCGTCGGCCCTTCTTTAGTGGGGTGGCAGTGTCGCCAGTGGAGTCGATTTCCGCGCCGGCATCTTCACCGGGGTGCTTCCTTCCCTCTTTAGCACGAGCGCATCGATCGGCCAGGACATAAAGCTTGGCCACATCGTTGACCTTGTTCATCGCCAGCTCTTCACGCATCTTGCGGTCTCGCACATTCTGATGGAACGCACTGATCACGGCGGCGGGATGAACATCGGGGATGTTGTGCTGCACCTGGCTGAACCTTTGGATGTACTTGTGCAAGTTTTCTCCTTCCTTCTAGGGGATGATGTGTAAATCACTCGCCTGGCCATGAGCTTGGTGACCTCTAGTAAAGGCGCCAACAAATTCATGGCACAGATCCGCCCAAGAAGAGATGGAATCCACCGGCAAGTGCATCAACCTTGACATAACATTAGGCTTGAGTGCCAACGGGAAGTAGTTGGCAAGCACCTTATCATCGCTGGCCCCAGCAGCTTGCATCGTGACGGTGTAGATGTTGAGGAACTATGACGGGTGAGTCTTACCATTGTACTTCTCGCCAACGTCGGGCTTGAACGTACAGTGGGAGAGCCACTGGAACTGCCGCAGCTCACGGGTGAAGGCCGGACAACCCACCTCGTAGGGTAGGCCACCGTAGCCTCCCGGCGCTGGATGGTCCGTAGTGGGCCCTGCCCGCCTATCCGACTGATGGCGCGCGTCACGTGGGCGCTCGATCGTAGTTCGAGCGTCCTCATCAACCCGCTCCCGAAGGACTTGACGCTGATCGCAGTTGGTTCGCGGGTCGGACGACGCGATGGAGATATCATCATGAGTGTCGTCGCGATGGACCGACGCCCGGGGTGGCCGAGATGGAGGTGGGAGAGTGCACCGTGGCTGCATCGCCTCCGGCACGGCCTGCGCTGGCCTGCGGTGGCCCGGCGGAGCGATGGCCTACGGGTCCCGCCGGCCGCAACTAATCGTTGTTGGCGATGCCGACGAGGCTCCGGACGGCTGCCCTCCATTCGTCAAGCTTCTCAGCGGCGGGAGGAAAATCGAGGAGCAGCTGTGCGTGTGCTAGGGCTTCCGCTGGCGTGGGTGGCGGCAAAAGCTGGGTGGACCGTGATGCGCTGCGACTTCTAACCACGTTAGAAGGAGCTGCGTCACGGCCCCGCAGCCATTCGCCACCTCCGTCAGCACCTCGGTGCATGCTGGCCCTCCTCATCTTGTGATGGGCGCACAGGACTCTTCCCAGGGCGGCGCACAGGGTCACCCATAGGGTGACGCTGCTCATCACGCACAACCTGGGAAGAGCGCGTCGTGGGCACCAGTGTTGGCGTCTTGGAGGTCACCGTGCCGCTGTCCGGCGGGATGGCGGCACCCCTGGAGGGCCCCGCGCCACCTACGGGGGGCTCGACTCCATCTCTGGAGCCCACAACTGTTGGCTCGTCGCCTTGCGCGCGTACGACGCCACTCGCCAGGCCTGGACCACCAGGGTGATGTGGATGTTCGCAGGCCGCGCCACGGGTTCTCTCCGCGACTGGCCCGCTACTGGTCCGCACCGGTTGTCGGTGTCAAAACCGGCGGATCTCGGGTAGGGGGTCCTGAACTGTGCGTATAGGCGGATGGTAACAGGAGACAAGGGACACGATGTTTTTACCCAGGTTTGGGCCCTCTCGATGGAGGTAAAACCCTACTCCTGCTTGATTAATATTGATGATATCGGTAGTACAAGAGTAGATCTACCTCGAGATCATAGAGGCTAAACCCTAGAAGCTAGCCTATGGTATGATTGTTGTTCTGTCCTACGGACTAAACCCTCCGATTTATATAGGCAACGAAGAGGGTTAGGGTTACATAGAGTCGGTTACAATGGTAGGAGATCTACATATCCGTATCGCCAAGCTTGCCTTCCACGCCAAAGAAAGTCCCATCCAGACAAGGGACGAAGTCTTCAATCTTGTATCTTCATAGTCCAGGATTCCGGCCAAAGGCTATAATCTGGCCATCCGGACACCCCCTAATCCAGGAGTCCCTTAGTAGCTCCTGAACCAAGCTTCAATGACGATGAGTCCGGCACGCATATTGTCTTCGGCGTTGCAAGGCGGGTTCCTCCTCCGAATACTTCATAGAAGATTTTGAATACAAGGATGGTGTCCGGCTCTGCAAAATAAGTTCCACATACCACCGTAGAGAGAATAATATTTACACAAATTCAATCTGCTGACGTATTTCGTGGCGTGACATCACAGCACGGCAAAGCCTTTATTCGAATCGTTTTTACTGTCCCACCTCAGCGCGTTTAGCGAGGCGGTTTTCCTTGGCATGTCTTGTCAAAGCAGAGATCGTGTCCCCTTATTCCGGGATTCTCATTAATACGGGCGTGGGTAACCCAGTCGTGCCCGTTGGCACGTCTCCTCTATCGAAGGCGAGTCCCGAACGGTCACGGGGAAGGCTCTTGGTATTCAACCTCTTTATAAAGAGACCAAGGCTCCGCTCCTTTCTTTCAATCTCAATCAAATCCGCCCCTCGCCTCGAGTTCCAACACCCAAAGCTCCAGATCAGGCGCTTCGGACCTTCGATGATGTCCAGATCCGACCTGCAAGGCCGGTGGATGCCTTCCTCCGTTACGGAAGAAGACGTGCTAAAGCTAAGAGATGCCAGGTATCTAATCGGCGAAATTTCGCATAGGCTGCCTGCCCAAGGGCAGGTTATTTCCACTCCCAAGCCTGGCGAAAGCATAGTGTTTGCATCTCACTTTCTTCGCGGGCTAGGCTTCTCGAGGGACCCCTTCGTGAGCGGGCTCATGTTTTACTATGGGCTGGAATTTCATGACTTGGATCCAGAGTCCATCCTCCACATCTCATCATTCATTATCGTGTGCGAAGCCTTCCTCCGCATTACCCCTCACTTCGAATTGTGGCTCAAGACATTCAAAGTGGAGCCGAAGATGATCAAGGGGTAGCTGGCAGAGTGCGGAGGGTCTGTTATAAGCAAGAATGCTTATGCTCCATGGCCCGAGGGCTCTTTTCAAGAGGAGCTCAGCCTATGGCAACAAGAGTGGTTTTATATCAAAACTCCCAGGGGCACCAAATGGGTGGCGCCACCTGCCTTTCGCTCGGGTCCTCCACCGCGGCTGGCGTCATGGGTCTATAAAGGACTTGACTCGGGGCCGTCCAAGGACGTGCCCTTGTTGCAGGGCCACATTCAAGACCTCCTAGAGAGAGGGATCACTCTGGTCGTAGTAGCGCAGGTCATGCTGATTCGTCGCATCCTGCCCTGCAAACGTCGGCCCCTCCGCCTATGGGAATTTAACCCAGAGGGACCACAAGCTCTCCAACATTTTATGGGCGCGACGCCCATGGAGATGTACAAGAATTTCTTCGGATCACAAGCGATGTGTCCGGACTTGACTGAGGACGCAGGTCTGAGCTGCAATCGCCTGAATACTCAAGTAAGTAGCCCTGTACCTGGACACGCTATCCCATATTTATCACGAACTTGCCCTTTAAAAGAGCTGTCCCTTGAACAAGAGTGGATAGCGAAAGCAAAGTTAATCAGGTGTCCGGCCCCCCTCCCTGAGACCACGCCGGATCCCGTGTTAACCAGGATGCTGGAGGTTGCGCCTTCGGAAGAAGGTGAAGGGTGGAACAACGAAGCTACCGCCTCCACGAAGGAGGATGTCAGGAAAGGAGGGATCGAGAATCCCTCCATCCAAGGGAAGAAGAGGACCGCCTCTGAAGACCCGGAGACCATGGTCTCAAAGGAGGGGAAGAAATCTTCGTCAGAGGATCCTGCACCGAGAGATGCCTCAGCCGCATTGTGGCCCCAAGGGGATCAGCCCTCCACCAAGCCGTAAGTAAAAAGGGGAGTTCTTTTTAAAATAAAGGATATCCCTTCCCTATTTCTGATGAAGATAACCGAAATTTTACCTTGTAGTTCGGATCTCAGCCCTTCTCAGCAGAGCTCATCTTCGGGGGATCTTCGTCCGGAGATGATGGAGAGCGAAACGCCTCCCCCTGCCGTACCGTCTTGCGAGGCGGGCGACCCCGAGGTGTCGTCGCAGAGGGTTTCTCCGAGTCCGGCGGGGCCGGAAGGCAGTCGTATATCCCCTCAAAGCCCTCCGCATCCGGCACCACCTGGTGTATGGTCGGAGGAGCTGAAGGATCTGCTCGGGCGGGCATCTATCTCAGAAGATCACCGTGCGTTAATGGGTACGATGATTGAAAGAATTTCATCCGCTGAGAGCGGATTGCATGAAGCCGTCAGAAGTTTACTAATAGGTTTTGAGGTACGCAAAATGATGTACCGTCTGACAGTTCCGCATATAAAATGCACCCTATGTAGATAGTAGCCCCTGAGGCTCGGTGTGTTGTCAAAAAATGACAGCGCACCGAGGATCATAATCCCAGGTATAATATGTCGCCCTTCCTATGTAGGTGGCGAAGGGTCCGGTGGCTAGCCGGACTGATGAATTTGCCGAACTAAAGCGGCAACTTGACGTGGCGGATGCCGACATTGCGCTTGTCAATAAGCGACTTGACGAGTCACAAGGTATGCAATTTCTCCGTGGACACCTGTTAAGGGAGCTTGATGACCGTGCCTTACAACATGTATGCTTGATGCAGATGGTGCTGCTGCCATGGAGAACCTTCGGGCGGAGCTCGCCCGAGCTAAGGAGCAGGCCAGAAAGTCTGATGTGGCTGCCTTAAAGGCGGCCGAAGAGCTAAAAGCCGAACAGGCTGCTCACTGCCGAAGGAAGAAGGAAATGGCCGAGATGGCCGTGAAGTTGAAGAATGCTGCCGACTGCTGCAAGCTTCTTGAAAAAGAAGATCGAGCGGTACAAGAGGACCTGAAGAAGGCCACTACCAAGGCCAACGATGCTCGCTCTGCGATGAGAGCTATGAAGGAGGAGTTGCGTCAGGCCGGAGATATCGCGGCTGGAAAGCCCTTTCTGCTGCGGAGGAAATTCATGGATCCTAAATATGCTCAGTTGGATCGGCTGTGGAGTGCGGAGGATGCTTATCTGGACTTGGCGGCAAGTGCCGCGGACGCGGCCGAACACTTCCGAGATCAAAAGGATCACGAAATGGAAAAGGTTTTTTGGTCGCAGTTCCATAATCCAGAGTGCCCACTTCCATTAGCCGATCGCTTGGCCGAATGGGCGGAGCTGAATAGGTTATCCGGACTTGCCATGAAGGATGTCGTGAGTTTTTTGCCTGAAGAGGCCCGAGCCGAAGAGTTATTTTTGCTTGGTGCAGCAGTTCCTTGGTGCGGTGCCGCATATCAATGCAATGAGGAGGTCGGCATGCATAGAGGGTGCGCGGATGGCTCTTGCCCGTGTCAAGACATACTGGGCGGAGATGAAGGCCACCGATGTTGCATCCCAAGATTCGGACGAAAGCCGAGTACCTGTCGAGGACTATTTTCAGGAAGTTCTGCAGGGCGCTCGTTTAATAGAGACACAGTGCTCGAAGGATATTATGTTCGAATAACATGCATTATTGTGAAGCAATGTTTCGATGAAATATAAAAGCTTTTTATACTTGTGCCTTCAAGAATTAAAATACCTCCTGTGCGGTCGTTAATGTATATGTGTATATAACCTGAAAGATGGCAGTCTTCGGCTTCAGCCCCCACGCATATATTGTGGGTGTGTTCGCAAAAGGTGCATTTTCACACTTGATCCAACGTCTTGGTCCTATAAAGGACGTGGTAGCGCGGCAAACTAGGCAACCGGACTATAATGCTTTATCACTTTCACTTAGCCATAGGAGTTTGACAGTGGGGCTACTATATAGCCCCTAGGGGCACCGCGCTCACCCGAATTCGGGGCGCGTAAGTGCCTGACCGGGAAACGGCCCTTCGTCAAGGTGGAGGAATCCTAAAGATTCTGGCGGGTCATCGAGTGGTTGACCAGTCTCACGCTATATCATGACAGTCAGATTTTGGCTTTCTCTACTGAGGTGCTCGCCTGGCCGAACCGGGGCACAATCGCAGTAGTTCTCCTGGTGCCGCCTTAGCCGATAGAGCGGAACGTAAGGCAGCAAAACACAGGAGCCGGGCAAACCCAACATTTGACCAAAGACATGATTCGGAGCTGATGCATATAAGGCCTAACTCGAGACGCCGAACACTCCCTAAGGTATTTGGTCTTTATGAAAACGGGCCAAACAACGCCCTTGGTAATAAGCCCCTGGTGTCCAGGTACGCGCAAAATTCTGACGTGGCCCATGCCAAAACGCCAGCCTCCTCCTCGGTTATAGCAAGAAACCAGGGGATGTGTATCAACAAGAGACATTAAAAAAGGTTTACGCAGGGTATTAATCTGAAAAGAATCCTTGTCACGGGTCCCTACTGCACGTCTGTGCCTATGTCTCCGTTGTGCCGTATCCTGGACGGGTGTAGCACGGTGTTCATCTGCAAAAGAGAGGAACTTAGTTGAAAAAGATCGTGCAAGAATGTACGTTATATTAAATAAACAAAGTACAATTCAAAAAATGAATAAAGTTGAGCTTTATTGTCTCTTGTTGTACATGCACGGAGCCCCTTGTGTGGGGGTATGCGGCTAGTAAGCCCTTGTATGTTTACGCCGGACTCATCTAACTATGTCCGGGGTCTGAATGACCTGTATGTTTACACTCGATATTTTCCTTTAAGGAGATGATGCCTCGCGGACCGGGCATTTTAAGTGTGAGGGATGCATAATGCGGTATTGCGTTAAAGCGGGCGAAAGCTTCGCGTCCCAGTAGTGCTTGGTAGCTACTTTCAAATGGGGCGAGGTGGAAGGTTAACTTTTCGCGGCGGAAGTTGTCGGGTGAGCCGAACACAACTTCTAGCAGTAGAGAGACCGTACAATGGGCATATGGGCCTGGGATAGGCCGTATGGAGCGTATCTCTATGGGCGCCATTCTGTTTTTCCCTTTTGTCACGTAAAGTGAGTTTACTATTTTGACTTCTTGTGGGAAATTCTTTTGTTTTCCGGTGCTCTGCTTGTGCGGTTCGTCATCGTCCTCGCTTGGTGTGTCGAGCCCCTTGTGTTCGGCGTTGAGTTTGCCGGACTGCTTGAAGACCCAACAATCTCTGTGGGTATGGTTTGCAGGCTTCTCGGGAGTATTGTGTATTTGGCATACCTTGTCCAAGATTTTGTTTAAGTTAGATAGCTCGTCCTTGTTATCCTTAAGGGGCAGTTTTTTATGATTCTGCCATGAGCTTTTGAATCTGACGTTGACCGACGTGATCTTCAGGCTGTTTCCCTTTGTTCGGCGCTGGTCCTTGCTGCATCGCGGTTTCCTGTTTCCATCCCTGACTTCAGATGTACATGGGTCGCTGGTACTGCATCTTGCCAGCCAGCTATCCTCTCCCGCGCAAAAGCGGGTCATGAGGCTTGTTAATGCGGCCATTGTTCTTGGCTTTTCTTGGCCGAGGTGTCTGGCGAGCCATTCGTCTCGGATGTTGTGTTTGAAAGCTGCTAAGGCTTAAGCGTCCGGACAGTCGACTATTTGGTTCTTTTTAGTAAGGAATTTGTTCCAGAATTTTCGGGCTGACTCTCCGGGTTGTTGGGTTATGTGACTTAAATCGTCTGCATTCGGAGGTCGGACATAGGTCCCTTGAAAATTTGCCCGAAAAGCGTCCTCGAGCTCTTCCCAACTTCTAATGGTGTTTTCGGCGAGGCTTTTGAGCCAATGCCGGGCTGGCCCTTTGAGCTTGAGGGGTAAGTATTTTATGGCGTGGAGGTCATCTCCTCTATCCATGTGTATGTGGAGGATGTAATCCTCGATCCAGACTCCAGGGTCTGTTGTTCCGTCGTATGCCTCTATTTTTACGGGTTTGAATCCCGCTGGAAATTCATAATCCAGAACCTCATCGGTGAAACATAGGGGGTGTGTGGCACCCCTATATTTAGGTGCACCGTAATATTCAGATACCTGATGTGTTGCATTGCTTTCTAGAGCTTGCTTTCTTGGCCCGTAGATAGATCTAACTGGGCCATCTTTTTGATGCGAATCCGTGTGCGGATCGCATGCTGGCTTGTGTGCAGCGCCGTTTGCCGCTGTATGTTTGCCATGGGGTCATCTATCCGACCGGGTGGTTTCCTTGTTCTTTGATTGCGGGGCTCTACGACCTCCTCGTCAAATTCGGGCAGTAGTTTTCGCTTCGGGTAGCTCTTTGTTTTGCGACTATCGCCGTATTTGTCTGCGGTGTTGAGTACTTTGCTCCATCTGATTCTGAGCGCATGTTCCGCTGTTTTGAGCTTCTGCTTCTGCTTTTTCAGGCTACGCGCAGTGCCGACGAGCCTTTTGTGGAGGTTCTTCTGCTCCAGCAACTTGTCCGGCGTGAGATCGTTCGGACTGTTATCTTCGCCGGGGATGGATTGTTTATCCAGGTTGTCCTGTTCGGACGGTTGCTCAATAGCATGTTCGTCGTCCACCAGTTCGCCCTGCTCTATGGCTGGGTCTGTATGGCTGCTGTCTTTGTCAAGGCGGGACTTTGAGCGGCGCTTACGTCGCCATTTTGACTGCTTTTCGATGGAATGATCCCTCGTGGCGTCCCGTTGTTCCTCGTTGTCACTTCCTTTTGGTGTGTCCACCATGTATACATCATGGGATGAGGTGGCTGTCCAGTTCCCTATAGGTACCGGTTCATGTTTGTCCCCTACATCGTCGTCCATACCGTCGATGTCTTCGGAGTCGAAGTCGAGCACGTCGTTTAAACTTTCGACAGTGGCTACAAAGTGGGTGGTGGCTGGGAGTCGAATTTCTTCGTCGTCCGCATCCCAACCTTGCTGACCATAGTCCGGCCAGGGCTCTCCTGATAAGGAGAGAGACTTTAGTGAATTCAGAATGTCCCCAAAGGGCGAGTGATGAAAGATGTCCGCGGTGGTGAACTCCATGATCGGCACCCAATCGGATTCGATTGGCAGGGGCACGGAAGGTTTGGAGTCCAGAGAGGAGTCCGGTACCTTGGAGTCATGAGCTTCGCAAAGGACAGGGTTGGTGTTCGGCTCAATCACCATAGAGATCGCAGCCCCCAAGGCGGAGTCCAGCCACCCGTCCTCGATCGGCGCAATTAGCTCCGAACTAAGGGTCGGAGCGGGCACTGGTGCGGCCCCCAGGGCACTATTTGGCAGCAGAGCTAAATCATGCCCATCGTGACAGTGCGGCACGCTTGGCTGTGGCTCGAACCCGTCAAAGATCAAGTCTCTGCGGGCATCAGCCGTATAGTTCAAACTTCCAAATCTGACCTGATGGCCAGGGGCGTAGCTTTCAATCTGCTCCAGATGGCCAAGCGAATTGGCCCGCAGTGCAAAGCAGCCGAATACGAAGATCTGTCCAGGGAGAAAAGTCTCACCCTGGACCGCATCGTTGTTGATGATCGGAGGAGCCATCGGGCCTAAAGATGACGACACACAGTAACTCTCAATGAAAGCACCAATGTCGGTGTCAAAACCGACGGATCTCGGGTAGGGGGTCCCGAACTGTGCGTTTAGGCGGATGGTAACAGGAGACAAGGGACACGATGTTTTTACCCAGGTTCGGGCCCTCTCGATGGAGGTAAAACCCTACTCCTACTTATTTAATATTGATGATATGGGTAGTACAAGAGTAGATCTACCACGAGATCAGAGAGGCTAAACCCTAGAAGCTAGCCTAGGGTATGATTGTTGTTCTGTCCTATGGACTAAACCCTCCGGTTTATATAGGCACCGAAGAGGGTTAGGGTTACACAAAGTCGGTTACAATGGTAGGAGATCTACATATCCATATCGCCAAGCTTGCCTTCCACACCAAGGAAAGTCCCATCCGGACACACGAAAAAGTCTTCAATCTTGTATCTTCATAGTCCAGGAGTCCGGCCAAAGGCTGTAGTCCGGCCATCCGGACACCCCCTAATCCAGGACTCCCTCACCGGTACTGGCAACCCGGTCCCGGACGAACCGATCGCCGTGGTCGTCTTCTTCTTAGGAGCCATGGCGATGAAGAACATCTAGGCCAACTGCTAGATCAGATTCTCACAATTGCGTCCCTCTACTTGGCGTGCCAAAGATGTCGGTGGGAAACAACACCTATGGGATCACTAGAATCCCTACTACCGTTGCAGGGCGCTGGATCGGTAGAAGAGCGGGACTAGTAGACAGCAAAAAGGGGATTTACCCAGGTTCGGGCCGCAAAGATGAGTAAAACCCTACGATACTGTTTTGGTGGATGTATTCAGTGTTCTCGAGCTCTTGAACTAGCTCTGGGTGCTGCCAGGTTCGAAAGAGACGAATCCTTCTCCAGTGCGCCATGGGCCTCCTTTTATAGGTGAAACGGGCTGCCATAGTGGTACAAAGGTGGTGGAAAGTGCTAAGGCGCTGTGAGCTTATAACTAGTATTATAGGATAAAGTGCATTTAATGCGAGTCTTAGGTGTCCCTCCACTTTATTGGGGACGGGAGCGAGGCCCGTCCCGTCCATCGCTGCTCCTCCTTGCTTTGACACGTGCCCTGCCAGCGATGCATGCGGTGCCATGTAGGCAGGCAGGCAGCTGAGGTGGCGCGGTGGTGGAGCCTAAGGGCTGCATGTTGCCACGCAGGTGCCTGCCCAGCTAGTTGGGTCGGTAGCTGCATGCGAATGGCGGGGGAGACTGGCTGGCGTGGGCCTAGCAGTGTCTTTGCTGGCGCGCTTGGCGAGGGCCTTGCCGGGTGGCCTGGCAAGGGTCTTGCTGTGGCACGCCGTCATCCCCGACAAGGACCTTGCCTGGGGTCTTGTGTGCTTCCTCGGCAAGAACCCTGCCGAGGATTCTTGCCTTCCTATCCTCATTCGATCTTGGCTATTCTTGGTCTTCACAAAGATCTGCATGCCACCACGGAGGTGCCTCCCGAGCCTTGTCCCAATGTGTTTGTCTAGCGTTGGTGGGCTCAAAGGTGGCTCGCTCAGCTGGTGTGGGCGAGCTGCCCCGGCAAGGGTCTTGCCGGGGCCGCTGAGGCTGCCCAGGCAAGGGTCCTTGCTGGGGAAACCTGCTTCGTCCATTTGATGTTTGTGGCCTTGGTCCTTGTCGTTCCTTTGTTTGTCTTGTGCCTTCGGCTTCTCTCCGGCTTCCCGTTCCTGCCCTGTTATGCGTGGCTGTGACGGGTGGCTCTGACTGCCCGTGCACAAGTAAAGGGGTGAAAAGCAGAGCCCCTACTTTTGTACACCAACATCGGAGGCCCAGTGCAAATTTCTGTTTTTTGCCTATTTCAGTGTTTCGCAAAAAAGGAACATCAAACAGAATCCAAACGGAATGAAACCTTCGGGGGAGTGATTTTTGGAACAAACATGATCCAGAGGACTTGGAGTGGACGTCAAGAAAGAAGCGATGAGGCCACGAGGAAGGGAGGCACGCCTGCCCCCCTAGGCGCTGTCAGGACCCTGACTTAATGCCATATCGATCTAGCATGTAGCACCTCATATCACTTTGTGGCCTCACGCACGGTATCCCCAAGTGTGTCGCCCTACCTTTGCCCGGGACCGTTTGCGTCTTTTGGCACACGTATATGATAGTGTCGCTAGCATCCATATGATAAGGAGCCTGGGCTGACATGGCTAGTCGTAAACCCAAAGTGGCACAAACTTACAGGGACAGGCATCCATGACCCAACATCGAACGTGTGGGTCATCAGCGAGTGAATCCAGGCTGTAGCACTGGGCTAGCAGGACTCCGGTGAACCGGGTTGTAGCGGGCTAACAGGACTCCGGAATTCATCGCGTGACATTTCCCCGAGGGGACAGACACAGGAACGAGGAAGGACACATGCCGGCCAGCCTAAGTGTTCCGGAGCAGTAGCAAGCTACCATGGCTCAGTGGAAACACTAGGAGACATTTCCCGGTAAGAGAGGCTACTAAGGATCAACAACTAGATAGTCAGATCCCACACATACCAAGCATTTCAATAACATACACACAAGATGCTCGATATCTGCAAATACAACATGGCATCACAACATGACTCTACAACTCAAGTATTTTATTCAATAGGCTCCGAGGAGCGAGATATTACAATCATGGGTCTCATGACCCAACATTCAGAGCAAACAAGTCAAAGCACAAGCGGAAGCTTAACATGTCTGAGTACAGACATCTACAAATGAAAAAGGCTGAGAAGCCTGACTATCTACCATATCCTGCCGAGGGCACAAGATCGTAGCTGAGGTAACAAGCTAAACGTCGAAGTCCACGCGGTACTACTAGCGAGACTAAAGTCTCTCTGCAAAAACATAAAATAGGCAAACGTGAGTACAAATGTACCCAGCAAGACTTACATCAGAACTAACTAAATATGCATCATTATTAACAAAGGGGATGGTGGGGTTTAACTGCAGCAAGCCAGCTTTGCTCGGTGGCTATCCTGAACTACGACTGCAAGTAACTCTTTTGAGGTGGCGCACACGAGTCCACATATTCACCATATCAATACACCACTATGGATCCGCTCCCGTCTCCTTACGAGAACGCCATCCATAGCACTCACGCTTATCTTGCGTATTTTAGAGTATCCACTTTCACTTGAATATGAACTGTACAGGCAACCCAGAAGTCCTTTACCGCGGACACGGCTATTCGAATAGATAATGTTAACCCTGCAGGGGTGTACTTCTTCACACACGCTCTCACCACTTACCGTTGTTTACACGACATGTACTCGGAAACCTTCAAGCGAAAGCCCAGCGAGGGTGTCGGCCACGACCTGACTAACCACACAAGTCTCTCGTCCAGGTTTATCGCCTATTCGGGTTCCATCCGCAAGGAGATCCGGCTGGGGTGTCGCTCATGGCCCCAAACGATATGAGCAAGGTTCCCAAGCCCACCATCCGGGTGCCACTTGGTACACCGTGCCACTGTGCCTAGTCTGTCCCAAGCCCAACTGTACCGGGTGCCACTTGGTAGACTACTAACACTACCTACAAACACCAGAAACTAGTTGCAACTCCTGGACAGAGATCGAGTTGATTAATAAGTCGAGAGAGTCAATTAAGGATCCCAATGTGTGGTAGTAGCTGTTCATGGATCACAAACACAGAACTCAGTTCCTGAGGACGGCTGCAATGAGACAACCCACCATGTACTCCTACATGGCCTCTCACCGCTACCTTTACCAAATCGTGTTCACACACTTAGCTCTCAACAGTAGGACATGTTCACGCACCTCCGATTCATCCCCGATGAATCAGACCTGACACAACTCTAAGAAATAGCAGGCATGACAACAAGCATGAATGAGTAGGCACATCAGGGCTCAAACAACTCCTACTCATGCTAGTGGGTTTCATCTATTTACTGTGGCAATGATAGGTCATGCAGAGGATAAAGGGGTTCAACTACCGCAGCATGTAACAGTTGAATCGTTGTTGTCCTAATGCAATAAAAGAGAGCAGGAGCGAGAGAGTAGGATTGTATCGGAATGAACAAGGGGGTTTTGCTTGCCTGGCACTTCTGAAGATAATATAGCTCTTCATCGGTGTCATCGAACTCATCGCCGGAACACGTCTACTGAAGGGGGACAATTACCGACAAACAAAGAAGAAGCACAATCAATGCAATGCAGCAATATGATGCATGATCATGACATGGCAATATGATGTGGTTTGAGCTAATGATTTAAATGCCATTTATATGATTTGTACTAAACAGCAGTCATAAGTTGTTCTAACATGCATGAAAATGGTATAGATGGATAGATTGGATTTTTCTGATCATTTTTCATATATAATTTATTTAATTTGGAGTTACGGTTGATTTCTATGAATTTTAGAAGTTTATACAATTTTCTGGAATTTCCTGAATTAAAATAAATCCAGCAAAAGCATTACTGCGTCAGCCTGACATCATCATGACGTCAGCAGGTCAACGGGGCACGGTCCGGGTCAAACCTGACCAGTGGGGTCCCCTAGTCAGTGTCATTAGTCTAACTAATTTTTAGTTAGTCCTAATCCTAATTTAATTAGCAGGTGGGTCCCATCTGTCATAGACCAGGGGGGGTCAAGCTGGGCCCACCCGGGTCAACTCGGTCAGCGGGGTCAATCCCGCCGGCGTTGAGTCGCCGGTGAGGCCGAGACGGCGGAGGGGCTCGTATTTTGTCCTCCGGCGACCAAATTAGCGGCAGAGACCACCTACAGAGAGCCGGCACTCTCGCGCATCCATTGGAGCAAGCGAGAGAGGCTGCAGTGGAGTGAGCTCGCCGGAGTCGAGCTCGTGGCGGTGGCCGGAGTACGGGCGAGGTCGGTGTTGGCGCTAGGGGGCACGACAGGTCGCACGGGTGGGCGCGCCCGGCTCCTGGGAGAGTGCTGAGCACGGGGCAAGGCTCGGGTGTGGGTGGCGGCAGCTGTGGCCGCGGTGGCGCCATGAGCGGCGGCAGCAAGCTCTCGGGCGCGGTGGCACTAGTGCTAGGGGGCGGTTTAGACTGCGGGGAGAGAGGGGGAAGGCGCAGGAGCTCACAAGGTGTCGGGAGAGAAGCTCAGCGGGCTCGGGGAAGCTTCTGCGACGGCGAATTGACGACGGCGATCTCCGGGCAGAGGCGGCGAAGATGGCGGGGCAGAGGGTGATGCAGGGCATCCGGCATCGGGAGGCTCGGTGAGGATGGGGAGAGGGACTAGGCGGAGCTCGGGAGCGCGTCGGAGAGGCGTGGGGTTGGCTGCGGCTGCGGCTATGGCAAACGGCGACGGCGGTGGCGTTCGGTGGTGGGAGGGAGAGAGAGCAGAGGAGGGGAGAGGATGTAGCGGGTGAGGGAGAAGAGCGAGGGGACACGGGGCGGCGTCGTGGCGTTGCTAGAAGGGGCCGGGGAAGCAGGAGGTGGCCGGGGAAAGCAGGAGGTGGTCGGCATGGGGCGGGCACGCGCCTCCGTCCTTCTGGCGAGGGAGGAAGACGACAGGGAGGAGGCGGTGATGGGCCGGGCCGTTGGAGTTGGGTCGGTTGTTGGGCGCCAGGTAAGTCCAGGTGGGTTTGCTCTGTTTTATTTCATGTTTTCTATTTTCTGTAAAATTTAGGGCTTTATTAAAAATACTTAGGCGCACTCAAAAATCACCAAACTGGTCATGGCCACTGTTTGGAATATATCCAACATGGAACATTTCAGTTTAGGATTATTTGGACATTTTAAATATTTTATAGAATTTAAATGCCCAAATTCAAATAGAGTATGATTTAATTCAGATCCCAAATATGTCATGGAAAAATGTGCATCACCTCTGGCTACTGTTTACAGTATTTCCCATAAATGATGAACATTTTTTAAAGACATTTGGACTTACTGAAAATATTTTAGGTGAACCTAGTGAATTCCTATAATGCTAGGGTTTAGGCAATCCCCATTTCAAGTTCATTTGAAAAATTAAACATGATGCACACATGAAGGGCTAGCCTACTCCATACCATGACTAGGGATGTGACAGGCGCGCCCCACCCTCGTGGGCCCCTCGCAGCTCCACCGACCTACTTCTTCCTCCTATATATACCCATAGACCCTAAAAACATCCGAGAGCACAATAGATCGGGAGTTTCGCCGCCGCAAGCCTCTGTAGCCACCAAAACCAATTGGGACCCTGTTCTAGCACCCTGCCGGAGGGTGGATCCCTCACTGGTAGCTATGTGTTTGATCTCTCTCTCTCTCTCGTGTTCTTGATTCTGCATGATCTTGATGTATCACGAGCTTTGCTATTATAGTTGGATTGTTCTCCCCTCTACTCTCTTGTAATGGATTGAGTTTTCCCTTTGAAGTTATCTTATCAGATTGAGTCTTTATGGATTTGAGAACACTTGATGTATGTCTTGCATGTGCTTATCTATGGTGACAATGGGATATTCACGTGATCTACATGATGTACGTTTTGGTGATCGCCTTGCGGGTTCAGTGACCTTGTGAACTTATGCATAGGGGTTGGCACACGTTTTCGTCTTGACTCTTCGGTAGAAACTTTGGGACACTCTTTGAAGTACTTTGTGTTGGTTGAAGAGATGAATCTGAGATTGTGTGATGCATATCGTATAATCATGCCTACGGATACTTGAAGTGACATTGGAGTATCTAGGTGACATTAGGGTTTTGGTTGATTTGTGTCTTAAGGTGTTATTCTAGTACGAACTCTATGATAGATCGAACAGAAAGAATAGCTTCGTGTTATTTTACTATGGACTCATGAATAGATCGATGAGAAAGGATAACTTTGAGGTTGTTTCGTACCCTACAATGATCTCTTCATTTGTTCTCCTCTATTAGTGACCTTGGAGTGACTCTTTGTTGCATGTTGAGGGATGATTATATGGTCCAATTATGTTATTATTGTTGAGTGAACTTGCACTAGTGAAAGTATGAAACCTAGGCCTTGCTTCGAAGCATTGCAATACCGTTTACGCTCAGTTTTACCACTTGCTATCTTGCTGTTTTTATATTTTCAGATTACAAAAACCTATATCTACCATCCATATTGCACTTGTATCACCATCTCTTTGCCGAACTAGTGCACATATACAATTTACCATTGTATTGGGTGTGTTGGGGACACAAGAGACTCTTTGTTATTTGGTTGCAGGGTTGTTTGAGAGAGACCATCTTCATCCTATGCCTCGCACAGATTGATAAACCTTAGGTCATCCACCTGAGGGAAAATTGCTACTGTCCTACAAACCTGTGCACTTGGAGGCCCAACAACGTCTACAAGGAGAAGGTAGTGTAGTAGACATCACAAGGTCTCCCACAAGAGGAGATTCGGGAGCTGCCGTGGCGTTGTCCCACGGGCTTTAAAACAGAGGATATTGGTGGCCGATGACGAGTGAGTACCTTTCCCCTTGGATTTTTGCATGACGGGTTCCCTTCTGACATTTCCCTTCAGGCTTCCTCATTACTTGTCGATGAGCCCGCTCGTGATGTGCCCTCCGAGGGCCCCGGAGCCGACCGTCGCCCCAAGCCTCCTGAAGGAGGCGGCCGCCCGGGAGGTGGTGTTGTCCCGAGAGTCATGGTGGCTGAAGGAAGGTCCCGAACCCGCTCTCCCGGCACCTCGCCATGAGAGCAGCCCCCACGACGTGGAGGCCGCACCAAGGGTCCTTCTGATGATCCTCATGAGCAATTGGGCGTATCACGTGGTGACTTCGTCTTCGAGCGGTGGAGCTGCACCTTGCTGCGTGGAGCCCGAAGTCCAAGAAATGGCCGAAGAGGCTCCGGCCGCCAAGCCCTTGCTGAGGGCAGGCGAATCGTCCCGCGCCACTGCAGCAGGTCAGCACGTGGGAGAGAGGCTTGGTCAAGCACTGGAGCTCACGCAGGGGCAGAGCACCATCTTCCACAACCTTTTGTAGGTAGTGGCAAGTGCGCTTGGCCGGCTTGGAGCAGAGCTTGCTATTGTCGACTCTCACCTCGAAGTGGAAAACCTCCACCTGGCACGTGAGTGGCATTAGCTGAAAGATGTGCGCACCTGCAGCATAAACGCACCCGCACGGATGTCGAGGGGTCCCTTGGGGCTTCTCAGGAGGCCTGCATCCGTTCTCAGGAGGGAGCGCGAGCGGCGGAGTGGCGTCGTGAGCCGGCCAAGGAGCGCGTGAGGGAGCTCCGAGTCTTGAATGTTGATATTGAGCGATAGGTCCAGATGCGCAGGGCTGCCCTTGCGATGTGGCCAAGTGGCACCCCTACCGACACGAACGAGGCTCGGGGTCATGAGGAGGCGCTGGCACTCGAGGCGATGGCGCAATTCTTGGAGCGCGACCGATTGGAGGTGATGGAGCACCAAGTAACTTAGGCCGAGGAGGCCCTTGCTTCCCAGGAGGCGATGATTCAACTGGAGGTCGACCGGAAGGTGACGGAGATTCACCAATCCCTCGTCGCGAAGTATTGCCGGAAGTTGGGGCTTCAAGAGGCCCGCTTCAAGCAACGGCAGGCTGAGCTGCAAGGCAAAGCCGATGCTCTCCAAGCCTAGCTTGCCACAGCAGACTGGCATGGGAAGGCCAACGAAGAAGCCCGATCCATCATCGAGGCCGAGCTATCCTCTCTTCGGCATCAGGCCGCGGGCATCTCGTCCCTTGTGTAGAGGGTGTCAGACAACGCGAACCACCGCTAAATGCTCGAGCGGGAGCGCTCCAAGATGCTTGACGACCTCAAGGCGAAGGCCAACCGCGCCTTGGACATCATCTGCGAAGAGAGCATCGCCTGCCCGAACGAGGCTGACGACGCCGACTACCTTCAGCTCTTTACCCAGATCATGACCTGCCTTGAAAGCAGGGCCATGAGGGCTCGCCAGCTTGTTGAGGAAAAAAGTCAGGATCTCCTTGGGCACGTGTTCCCACATGTCTTCAGCTACCTTCTCAGTCGGGATCCAGATTTTGACTTCAATGCCGTGATAGCCCCCCTGCCCGGAGTCGTATAGGGCGACCTGGCGAGCTGGGTGGACGATCATGTGGACGGCTTGATCAAGGAGTTTTCTCTTGCTGACGATGTGGCTACACTCACGGCCGAGGAGGGCGGAGCCGGTGATGATGGTGATGACGGCGATGTGGGGAACAACGCGTCTCGCTAGGCTGTACTTCTTTGCTCTTCCTATAAAGATTTTTGGACATGACTCCACGGGGAGTGAAAGTATTTTTCCTTTAGGGGAAGGATGGTCCCCTTGTAATGCATGGAATGATGATATGTTTCCTTAGTTAATTTTAGAATGCGTCGTCGCGAGCCAGGGGGCTCTTGACTAGAGTAGCTGGTGTGATTTACCTTTCATGTTCACGACCTTGGGCTGGTTCTTGTGCTGCGGAGGCGCCTTCCTCCTAGGCGAGCCCTCTAGGGGCTCCGAAGGAAGGGGCTTCCTGGCGTGATTGCTGGCCTGCTCATGGGCGCCGCGCGAGGCGCCAAACACCAAAGCTCCTGGCAAGGTGTGCACATAGGCGGGCATGCGGCAGCGGCGTCCTTGGCCCCAGGGGGACCTTGGCCTGCCTAGGTGTGCACACTATACCTAGCCCCCGCTCGCAGGGCGCTCGCAGGGAGGGGTAGCAAGCAGGCACTATGCCTTCCAAGCAACAATCGACGACCAAAGAACACCGCGAGTCGACCCCTCCCCCCCCCTTTTCTTTTAATGAGCACACAAAACTCCAAATTCATTCAAAGGCAGCAAATCGGGTTACAAAAAAAGGGCAAAGAGAACAGCCACGTCCAGCGCCTATGCTAGTCATCTCACCAGCGCGGAGCTAAGTGCTTCCATTGGGCATGGGCATAATCATTGGGGGACAATGTCGACGACCAGCGCGGAGCATGGTGCTTCCACTTGGACGTGGGTGGTTGCCCCAGTGAGGCCCAGAGGTGGCACTCAGGGGACTTTGGGGCGTGTACAGCCCCACTCAATATCACGTGAGAGTGTCACGAGCGGAGATCTTCGTGTGAGCTCCACACTCCTCGCAGTGACCCTACCAATTGCATCCTAATGCCACCGTTGGGGTGTCCGGAAACCAGGATGACACCAAGGGGCTAGGGGGTATGTTGGCGGTGGTCGAGCGATTGCAGGCCCTCTACCGGGAGAAGGGCTTGCCGGCGCCTTCCCCGGCCGAGGACCTACCTCCGGACAGTGTGCTCCACCGTCGGGGTGGCGCCCTGCGCCGCGAGGCGCGGAGGGAGCTCTAGCACCGGGCTCCCTCCACGCGGCTCCTAGGGCGCTCCTCCTACCCGGGGCAGGTACAACATCTCAAGATGCATAGTCGTGGCGGGGTTCACCTGCGACCCAAGGTTATCGTAATCGTGTCTGAAAAAGGTTAACTGTGACTGGTGGTTGTTGGCGTCGAAGACACTGGTGGAGTAGCCGGCATCAAAGATGTCGGTGGGGTGCTGAGCTGGCTCGTGAGGGGTTCCCATCCCTCGCGACCTTGGTGACCCTGATACCCGAGCCAGTGCAGGAAGAGAGTCCTTATATTTCCAACTATCTAAAGACAAGAAAACAAATAGAGTATGAAGAGAGTACAAATGAAAGGGAAAATATTTCCCAATACACTCCAAGTGTTTATTATGATGAATCAGCTAACGAGGAGGAGCTTCCTATCCAATCAATCTCTTCAACAAGAAGCTCAAAGAAATTGATTAAACCCACACGTGAGGTGGTGAAGAAGAAAAAGAGAAGAAGAAAAGGTAGAGGCAAAAAGGTAACTCTCCCAAGTAATATTGCTCCTATCACCATTGTGCCTCATGAAAGTGAATCAAATATGTTGATGGAGGATGATGATATTGAGTATGATTTTGTGGTGCCTACTACTTATTGTGATGACTATGATTGGGAAGACAATGATGTCTCTTATGATCTTGAAAATATTTTTGGCACTTGCTTGGAAGAATATGATAGTAATGTTTACTATACTATTGGTGACATTCATGCTATTGATAAGAATAATTCTGATGATATGCAAAACCACAAGCTTGGGGATGCTATTTTTGATTAGTATGAAATGTTTGAAGATTTATTTGCTGAAAATAAAGCTTTGTCCTAAGCTTGGGTATGCTTTGCATAATGAATATGATCCTTTGATACCTTCTACTTTCGATAAGAAAATTTATTATGATAATAGCATCCTTCCTATTTATAATGATTACAATGATGAAAGTGGGTTTGGAAGAGTGTCAACTCTAGGTAGTAGTGATCCCACTATTTTGGAGGGTGTTGAATCTTATTACAATATTGATGAAAGTGGATACGGAGAGGTCATGACTTTATTTAGTGATACATCCACTATTTTGGAAGAGGTTACAATTGACTATGGCAATAATGTTGCTATCTATGATGATTATTATGACGACATGTATGCCATAAAGAGTAATAAGTCTTCTATGCTTTTGGATCATGAAAAGAATGCTTTATGTGGTGGTTGTATTGATGAATCTATTCATGATGCTACTGAAAATTATTATGAGAGTGTCTGTGTACAAAAGTATGGGTGCTTCTGTACCTCTTACTTGTGCACGAACGGTCGCAGCCACCCCTACAGCAAGGCTTGGCGAGGCAGAGGAAGACATCAGAAGGCAAGACAGGCACAAAATACATCAAGGCAAGTGCTTAGAGTAGCAAGCAGCAAGAGGCAAGTAGGCCCACGCCCGGCAACAAGCCTTGCCGAGGCGACCTGCGAGGCCCCTGGCAAGCCCCTTGCTAGGACAGTTTTCGAAGGGACCAGCAGGGCCACCACCCTTGGGCTTGAGATCTCTAACACCGTCGACAATATTAAGATCAAGACTTGAAGAGCACATGCCTGGTAGCATGCGACTCCTCATGAAGATTAGCAACCGACGAATCCACGTGGGATCAGAAGACGAAGACCCCCGGCAAGACCCTTGCCGGGGATGACTCCAAGGCCCCCGACAAGCCTTGCCGGGGACGATCGCTGGGCCTCGTCCAGGACCATGCTCGACAGGGTTCCACCACCTCACCACCACTCCAACACGATGATAAGCATGCTAGCGAAGCAAGCACCTGCGTGGTGGAATGTAGATCTTCGTGGAAGCTAACTACTCTGCCAACACAGCAGCTGGTTGGCCAGCGTGGCGCTGCATGCCTCGTCGGCCCAGAAGCGTGTCAAGGCGAGGGGAAGCGGCAAAGGATGGGATGGCCTCTGTTGTTGTCCCCAATAAAGCAATAAGACACGTAGGCAACGCACTAAATGCTATTGTCCTACGTTGATTGAGCGATAAGCTCGTATCACTGTAGCCTGCCACCTCCTGTGTGCCACTGTGGCAACCCCTTTGCGTATAAAAGGAGGCCCAAGGCGCACAAAGAAAGGATTCAGACTTTTGGACAAGGAATGCAACGTAGCTAGTTCAAAAACTCAAGAACACATATATAACCAGATAAAGCAGGACTAGGGTATTACGCATCTTTGCGGCCCGAACCTGGATAAAAATCCTCTGTGTAATAACGGCTCGACTTGCTCTTTGTGCAACTAATCCCCCGCCGAACATAGAAGGGATCCTTGTGACCCCATAGGTTATCGGTTTCCCCGGCATATTTAGCGCGCCAGGTAGGGGGGCTTAGTTGTGAGAATGTGGTCCGTTGGTTAGGACAGCGGTGCCTTCGTCACCATGGCTCTGAAGGACCAGGCGAGTGGCGGCATCTACGTCCGCAACAGTGATATGCGCAGCAACAAAAAGCTAAGTCATCTTAACCTTGAGTAATTGTCCCTTTTTATGAGGTTACAACCAGTTGTCAAGTTCTTAAAGGGGTCAGTCTGCCGTTTTGGTGTGCCAAACAGGGTCGCCACTGACAACGGCACGTGATTCTAAAGTCACACCATCATGTAGTACGTCCAAGACCTCAACGGCAAGGACAAAAACTTTGGACAAGCTATGCAACTTCGGAAGGGGCCGGATTGATAGTTGCCGACGGTTCTTTGGTCGGTCGGAATGATGCCAAATCGAGCCACCGGTGAGACACCCCTCTCCCTATTATCCGGGGTAGAGGTAGTTCTCCCCACGAAACTCACATGCGGGTCACCTCAAGTGCTCGCTTATGACGATCTTGAGCAAGAGCGGTTGCGGCAAGATGACGCAACGCTCCTTGAGTAAGATCGTCTTCGGGCAGCTGTGTGAGGTGCGTGCTACCAACAAACTTTGCGTCGCTATCATAGCCGCAAGGTTCATGCCCGAAGCTTTGAGGAAGGCGACCTTGTTCTTGGGCGTTTTCAGTCAGGCAAGAATTCTAGAAAGTTGACGCCGAAGTGGGAAGGCCCTTGTCGGATAATACGATTCACCAGGCCCGACACTGTCCGCCTGGGGACCGAAGATGGTGTTCTAGTGAGCAACTCCTAGAACAGTAAACATCTTCATAAGTTTTACCCACAAGGCACGGTTGTCGGGCCCCTCGGCAGACCACCTTTTTCACAAGCCTTGCTGGCAAGGCATGTCACCCTTTGTAGAAACCAGGCGCAGACCCTGAGCAACAGATAAGTAAATGAAGCGCCTGCACCCTAAGTATTAGCATGCATGCTAGGTCAAGTTTTTCTCCCTCTGTGTTAGGGTCGTTAGTGCTTAGCAGCGACTAACCCCTAGCACAGAGGTCGAGTGCTCATCTTTCTGTCCCTTCCGGTACTTTTTGGATCGCAGGTTGCCTTGGCATTTCTGCCAAACCTTTTGGAGGAGAGGAGATAGATCGGCGTCCCGACCCCGGCAACACAAGGTTGCCGGGGGCTGCAACTTTAAGTATCCAACCGCGGCAAGCCAAAGTTGCTGGGGGCTAGAGACTTAGATAAGTCTTTTTGCCCCATGCTATGTACTTCTATTTGAAACTCGGACGTACGAAACTTCGTTCATTCCTATACCACCGTTCCCCCTCTTTCTGCACCCATAAACCCTTCCTTGGGCTGGAACATGGTTGTAGAGCGATGAGAATGAAATAAACGATGGGCCTGATCCTGCTCTGCTCCTAGTCCCGCCAAGGGAGAGCGCCTAGGCGAGGTACGAGCAGCAGAAGCAACCAAGAGAGCCTCCCGGTGGCCATCCAGAAGAAGGTTGGTGATGACGATGCCAGGGAAAAAGCTAGAAGATGAGGCAGTGGCACGCCAATACAAGACGAAGGAGTCGATGCCATCGTACTCCGACTTCACGGCCCACCACCTGCCTTATTCGTCTTCTCTGACCCTCCAGCGCCAGCCACCAAGGGTGGCAACCCCAAGAAGTTCAAGGAGCTGGCCTGGGAAGCCAGCGCCAAGAACTACCCCCGGAAAATTGCTCTGCCAGAGGGGAGGCCAGGTGCAGGCGATGGTGCTGCCAGCGTCGCCCAGGGATAGTGTGTCTGACACCTAGTCGGACCCGTCATCCTCCCGCCCACTACTCCCATCATCATTTGTCGCTGCCCTCCTTGCCGCTACCGCTGGAGGAGGAGCTCTTGTCGTCGGTCGAGCTCTCTGCACAACATCCTAGCATGTGTCCCAAGCGCCCTAAGACCTTGACGGAGAGCAGGTCGCTCTACACTAGTTTGAAGTGGAGACGTGCCCCTTCATCAAGCAGTGGGCGCATGGGAAGGTTTTCCAACCCCGGCGAAGAAGCATGACATGAGGGACGGGGAACCTTGTGTTTGCCCACATGTCGCCATTGCAGCACCCCATCATGTGAAGCCTCAGCTTCGGCGGCTGGTCTATCTCCATCACCCTTGCAAATGCCTCGAGATGGTGGAGGCGGCTACGCGGTGGCTCACGCAACTGCAAGATAAAGTACAGCACCATGTCTCCGACATGGCCGCTCAACAAGGCGGGAGGAGACGGAGGCGGGGAAGGTGGCACCACGGATGCCCCTCTTCCACGCCCACCTCTGCCTCGACCACCTTGCCGGCTGCAGCCCCGTCCGACGCCTTCGCCTTGAACATCTAGCTCCTCTTTAACCGCCGCAGCTCTCTGGCGGCAAGAGGATCTGGTCGCCTCTGTAGAATGACGACCATGGCCGCGCCCTCTCGGCATGGTGATGGATGAGGGACAGGGGAAGGATAAGACGCGAGAACATGCCTCTCCTCCTCCTCTTGGCCCACTTTTATAGCCAAACCAAGGAGATGGAAGGCTAGCTTTGTGCCTCTGAAAAGCCCTTTCAAATCCTGCTCGTTAAAACCACTAATAACGAGCGAGGCCGTCGACCGCCCTCCCCGCGCCAATCAAAGGCGCATGGGTATCGGCCATGGCGCGCTTTCTCGTATTCCATGCGTCCATCACCTACCCCGTTCCATGCATGCGGTGTACATGGCGTAAAAGGCAGGCGTAGGAGGAAACGTGGAACGGCGTCTCTAAGATTGAGGAAGGCAAAGAGAGTAAATGAGAAGCGGCCCCACGATTTCTCCCATTTTCTTGAGGTGGAAATGGCCGCCTGTTTACTAGTCACCATAGGGTGACACAAGCATGCTGCGATCATCCCACGCACGGCCCCCACATCACGCACTCGAAGCGGGTGGTGGGGAAGAACAACTACCAGAAAATCGTGGTGGTTCGCCTCTGCCACGCCCGCCCGTGCATAGCTTTGGGCCTGGCCCAACTACGCCTTGTGCTCATATGTGGCCCAGGCCCGGGGGCTCTTGTCGGTGTACAAAAGTATGGGTGCTTCTGTACCCCTTACTTGTGCATAGAAGGTCACAGCTGTTGGTGTCAAAACAGGCAGATCTTGGGTAGGGGGTCCCGAACTATGCGTCTAAGGCTAATGGTAACAGGAGGCAGGGGACACGATGTTTTACCCAGGTTTGGGCCCTCTCGATGGAGGTAATACCCTACTTCTTGCTTGATTGATCTTGATGATATGAGTATTACGAGAGTTGATCTACCACGAGATCGTAGAGGCTAAACCCTAGGAGCTAGCCTATGATTATGATTGTCGTCCTCCTACGGACTAAACCCTCCAGTTTATGTAGACACCGGTGGGGGCTAGGGTTACACAAAGTCGGTTACAAAGAAGGAGATCTAACATCCAAATCGCCAAGCTTGTCTTCCACGCAAAGGAGAGTCCCATCCGGACACGGGATGAAGTCTTGAGTCTTGTATCTTCATAGTCCAACAGTCCGGCCAAAGTATACAGTCCGGCTGTCCGGATACCCCCTAATCTAGGACTCGCTCAGTAGCCCCTGAACTAGGCTTCAATGATTATGAGTCCGGCGCGCAGATTGTCTTCGGCATTGCAAGGCGGGTTCCTCTCCAAATCCAGAGTATCTGTTGTAGAGAACAGTGTCTAGCTTCCCATCAATGTTGTATTCCTCGGTTTCTGTGCTTCAATAATGGCCATCTCCACATGTCAAGCAAATACAAGGAGCCGGAGCATTTTTACATTTGTCACCCCAAACCTGCAGGCAAACCGTCTATTTGAAGAGAGGGGGATCCTCTGATCCAAATCTCACCTTCTTCCCTCAAGAAAGCATGCAATAGAGCGCATCCGGAAAAAACCATTCCATCATGGCCGGTCGCCGCAGCTCCTCTTCTCGCTCCCTTAGCTCTAATTCAGGTGATTGGGAAAAATGTTCTGTCCCCCACAGCCGTTTAGTAGAGTTGCATACCCAAGGGTTTCTTCCACCATTATACATGGTCCCCGTCCGAGTCGGACTAGCCACCTACAATGGCCGGGCGCAAGCGGAGAGATCTCCTAACTCATCTCAGGGGGAGCGGGTATGCCTCGTCCCGTATTTGCTAAGAGGCATCGGGTTTCCAATCCACCCATTCCTCCGCGGGCTCCTGGAGTTCTACGGCCTCCAGTTGCATAACTTTACCCGCGCCTCCATGCTGCACATCGCAGGATACGTTGCCCTTTGTGAATTATTCCTGGGCTGCGAGGCTCACCTCAAGTTATGGAAGAAGTTATTCTGCCTCATCCATCGTAATCAGAGGGGATCTATATATCAAGTGGGTGGAGCCGAAATATGGCGCGTCGCCCAGACCGGATACCTATCCGGCACTCCAAAGAAGGCATCTGAAGACTGGCCCTCGGAGTGGTTTTATGTAGATGACATTCCCCTTCCGTACCCAATCCGGACAGGCCTCCTCTGAAGATGATTCCTTCTTTATACCATGCCTTATGCACAAATATCGTATTTTTATAGAGACGACCATCGGAATGCAGCGCCGAGCCCCTGGTGGCTCATCAGCAAAGGGAATCCGGGCCAGGCAGGCTCAAGAGGAAGGCGGTTAGGGTCGAAACACCATTGTAGAGGTATAGTTAAAATCTGTTCTGTGATTATCATGTTTGAAATGTAACAGCGTCCATTGTGTCCTGGCAGAAAGAGTAGTTGCCGGACTATATCCGGAGATCCTACCGGTCATGCCTCCACCAGCCGGATTCCAGAGTCGGCTTCAAGAGAGGAGGCCAATGCGGGGCCGATGCCGAATTGTCCTCCGACAGAGGATGCGGATAGGCTCTCCGCCACAAATTTCAAAGTAGAGAGCGCCATGAATCACCAGCGCCGACGGGCCGTACTTCGCAATGGTGTCTTTTCTAAAGAGGCATTCAATGCCTTTAATTCAGGAGACACATACATCCGAGCAACCCAAGATGGACTCGCCCGAGCGACGGACCAGTATGCAAAAGATATACAGGTAAGAAAATTTTATAAGCATGTATATCAGTAGCCCCTGAGACTTGAAACAGTTGGAACAACTGATTTAAGGACCATTGTATGCACTTGTGGAGAAGAATACCTAGTTGTCTCGAGAGCTAGAGGAGTGCAAGACCCAGCTGAGGGCCGTGGTTGCCAAACTAGAGGAATCCCAGAAGGCCTCATCTGGTAACACTTGTCTCAATAGAGAAATTTTAAGGACATATACCACTTAGTATTTGGCTTGCTTTGTAAGTCTAATAGAAAATTCTACAGACAATCCCAGGGAGAATCCGGAGATCGAAAAAGATAGTGAGTCACATCTCCAAAGACAGCTAAAGGCTGGCGAGCGTGTGCTTACGCAGCTTAGGCAGGAGAAAAATAATATCCAGGAAACCAACATCCGGCTGGGCGTCGAATTAGCAGATGTTTGAGCTCAGCTTCTGGACTCTGTGAAGGAGAACAGGAGGCTTCATCGCGGCATTTATGGTAGGTGCATAAAAGAACTGCAGTACAGTTCGGTGAGGAAGCGTATTAAAAGAGTTTATGTCTGTAGGTATGCTGACGGGCCGTCCTGAAGAGGAGATGCCTGGGTCCGTAGGCGATTTGCTGCAAGATCTCTCACAATTGCACGGACGAGCTCGGCAGGTGATGCAGGGTATTGCCCAGGCCTTGTGGCCATTCGCTTCCCTGCCAGGAGACATGGGGAGCTCGTGGATATGCTCAAAGGAGCACGGCGGCGCTTCCGGTTATGGAAGGTATCAGCTTGCTGACAAGGTGCATGAGAAGCCTGGGCCATGGTGAAGACGCGATACGCTAAGGCTGACCCGAACCATATGGCTGAAGTCGGACTGGTGGGGCCAGATGGGCAAGAGATTCCCGTAAGTCTGGTGTATGACCAAGTAGCATTAGCCGCAAAGTATTCCCAACAGGATTGTAGGCTAGATAGCCTGTTGGACGGTATAGAGGAAGAATATAGCCAGTCCAAGTGACTATGTAATTCAAAGGACATATGTAGTCCCTATCCGGATTAAAAATCATTTGTCATGGCGGACCTTTTCGCTTCAGCCCCCGGACCCGACAGTCCGGGGTGTATCGGAATACCCGCTCAGTTACGTAAAACCGGGGTATGCGTGGAAACCAGGCGTAGGGGTCATAAGTGCTTGAACAGACAAGTACCCAACTAGTTATGTTATATTACATGGGTAGTAAGAAACATCTTCCAGAGAGAATAGTTTCGTTAGTGGTTCCTTTCCCTGGGTGCGCATGCATCGATATGCATGTCCGAGCTGCGAACAGAAGCGCAGGATACAAAACATCCGGGGATTCACATTGTAATAAACAGAAAAAACATCTTTTGTTCACCGACCGAATATTCCCTTAAGAATGCTAGCATTCGGCTTCACCCAGTATGAGGTACACATCTGGCTGAACCGGCAGTAACAATCGCAGAGGTGCTCCCCTTATGCCCTAGCCGAATTAACGGGAACGTAGGGCATAAACACAAGAGCCAGGCAACCCAGCATGGCCAAATCTTAAGTCATATCGATGCATATAATGGTGAAGAAAAGGCACATATGCAAAAATGACTCATATGTGGTAGGCAGGAAGCCATAAGAGTAATTATATTTAGCTTCCGTATAGGAAGCCCCCAGGTATGGTGAGTACACATAGTGCGGCCGGAGCGATCCGAGTATCTGCACTGTATTTAATACTTTGTGTGAAGAAGGTAAAAAGGGCGAGAAAGGAAAAAGGGAGAACATAATTGAAAGAGTGGGGGTAAGGAGACGATCACTGAGTTCGGCACTAGGCGTAGAATCTCCGGAGTCTTGCCGCGTTCCATGGGTTCGGCTCGAGTGTGTTATCGGATGCATTGCACAGACGGTACGCTTCTCCGGTGAGAAATTTATCAATGATGAAGGGGCCCTCACACTTGGGTTTGAGCTTGTCGTTGTTCTTCTCAGGTAGGCGTAGATCGAGTTCGCCAATGTTATAAGTTTTGGCCTGCACTTCTCTGCTTTGATACCTTCGAGCCTGCTGCTGATAGAATGCGGAACGGGCTTTTGCAACGTCACGCTCCTCCTCCAGGGCATCTAAGTTGTCCTGCCGATCTACCTCGGCTTCCTTCTCTTCGTACATGCGCACGCGAGGTGAGTCATGGATTATGTCGCAGGGTAGTACTGCTTCTGCGTTGTACACCATAAAAAATGGTGTATATCCGGTGGTATGATTCGGCGTGGTCCGCAGCCCCCAGAGTACGGAGTCGAGCTCCTCGACCCAGTGCGTGTCCAATTCTTTCAAGGATCGCACTAGTTTTGGTTTGATGCTGCTCATGATGAGACCATTGGCACGTTCGACCTGGCCGTTTGTTTGGGGATGATAGACGGAGGTGTAATCGAGCTTAATACCCATGTTGCTGCACCAAGTTTCCACTTCCTCGGCTGTGAAGTTTGAGCCATTGTTAGTTATGATGCTGTGGGGGACACTGTAACGGTGTACAACCCCTGATATGAAGTCTATCACTGGTCGGGATTCGACCGTTTTAACTGGTTTGGCTTCTATCCATTTGGTGAACTTGTCCACCATGACCAATAAGTATTTTTTCTTATGGCTTCCCCCTTTAAGAGGTCCGACCATATCCAGCCCCGAGACCGCGAAGGGCCAAGTTATGGGGATTGTTTGGAGAGCGGTAGGGGGCATATGGCTCTGATTGGCGAAGAGCTGGCAACCGACGCAATGTTGGACAAGGTCCTATGCATCTTCCCGGCTGTCGGCCAATAGAAACCTGTACGGAAGGCTTTGTTGACAAGTGCCCGAGCCGCAACATGGTGCCCGCCGAGTCCGGCATGGATTTCAGCCAAGAGCTGCCGCCCTTCCTCTCCGGAGATGCATCTTTGGAGCACTCCGGTGGCACTTTTCTTATAGAGCTCTCCCTCATGGACTATGTAGGCCTTGGAATGCTGCACAATACAACGTGCTTCATTTTGGTCCTCGGGGAGCTCTTGCCTATTTAGGTAGGCCAAGAAGGGCTCGGTCCACGGGGCGATGACAGCCATGATTTCCTGGGCCAAAGGTGTTATTTCGGTGGCGGAGCCCCCGATTACGTTAGATGGTTCAGAATCTGGGGTTGTATTCGGAGCCGGACTGGTGTTGCCAGACTCCCCTTCCCATGCCACGGATGGATTGAACAGCCTTTCCAAGAATATATTAGGTGGGAAGGGGTCGCGTTTAGCGCCGATGCGGGCGAGTATATCCGCCGCTTGATTGTTTACTCGGGCCACATGGTGGAATTCGAGCCCCTCGAACCGAGCTAACATTTTGAGGACAACATTACGGTAGACCGCCATTTTTGAATCCTTGGCATCGAAATCTCCGTTTATTTGTGATATTCCGAGGTTCGAGTCCCCGCGCACTTCTAGGCGTTGAATGCCCATAGAGACTGCCATCCGAAACCATGCAACAGAGCCTCGTATTCGTTTGCGTTGTTGGAGTCTGTGTATAATATTTGGAGTACGTATTGTACCGTGTCTCCACTGGGGGATGTCAGGACTACACCCGCTCCCAATCAAGCCAGCATTTTAGAGCCATCGAAGTACATGATCCAACTGGAGTACGCGCCGTACTCTTTAGGGAGTTCGGCTTCTGTCCATTCGGCGACAAAGTCAGCCAGTACTTGCGACTTAATGGCCCGCCGTGGTTTGTATGTTATGTCGAACGGAAGGAGCTCGATAGCCCATTTAGCAATCCGTCCCGTGGCGTCGCAGTTGTTTATTATGTCGTTGAGTGGTACTTCAGAGGCCACCATAATCGAACACTCCTGAAAGTAGAGTCGTAGCTTCCGGGATGCCATGAAGATCGTGTATGCTATCTTTTGATAGTGTGGGTATCGGGATTTGCATGGAGTGAGGACCGTGGATACATAATATACCGGCTTTTGGAGCGGGAACTTGTATCCGTCTGCTTCTCGTTCGACAATGAGCACTGCGCTTACAACCTGATGTGTTGCAGCTATGTATAATAGCATAGGTTCGCCAGTATTTGGCATGGTCAGGACTGGATTGCTGGCCAATAGGGTCTTTATTTCATCCAGTCCGGCCGTGGCCGCATCCGTCCAGTCGAAGTGTTCGGTGCATCGAAGAAGGCGGTAAATAGATAGTGCCTTTTCTCCTAATCGAGAGATAAAGCAGCTTAAGGAAGCCACGCATCCAGTTAGTTTCTGGATATGCTTGAGGTCTGTTGGGATAGACAACTGTGACAGAGCTCGGATTTTTGCCGGATTTGCTTTGATTCCTCTATTGGAAACAATGAAGCCGAGCAACTTCCCGGAGGGTACGCCGAAAACACATTTTTCTGGGTTGAGCTTGATGTCGTATGTTCGGAGGTTGTCGAACGTGAGTCCCAAGTCATCTATTAAAGTTTCGACGTGTCTTCCTTTTATGACCATGTCGTCCACGTATGCCTCCACTGTGTTGCCCATTTGCTTCTCCAGGCATGTCTGAATCATTCGTTGATAGGATGCGCCGGCATTTTTGAGCCCGAAAGGCATAGTATTGAAACAGAAGGGGCCATATGGCGTTATGAAGGCCGTTGCGGCTTGGTCGGATTCCGCCATCTTTATTTGATGGTATCCGGAGTATGCGTTGAGGAAACATAGTGAGTCATGTCCTGCGGTGGCATCGACGATTTGGTAAATGCGAGGGAGGGGGAAGGGATCCTTGGGGCAGGCCTTGTTGAGGTCTTTGAAATCGATACATAGGCGCCAGGATTTGTCCTTCTTTGGTACCATTACCAGATTTGCCAGCCAATCCGGATGTTTTATATCTTGGATGAATCCGGCCTCAAGTAGCTTGGCAAGCACTTCTCGCATGGCTTGCCGTTTAGGCTCTAAGAAGCGCCTAAGAGTCTGTTTGACTAGCTTGTATCCTTTCAGTATATTGAGGCTGTGTTCGGCCAGCCTGCGTGGGATGCCCGGCATGTCTGAAGGATGCAAGACGAAAATGTCCCAATTCTCGCGTAGGAAGTCTCGCAGTGCGGCGTCCATTGTGGGGCTCAACTGTGTCCCGATGGAAGCTGTCTTTGTGGGGTCCGTTGGATGGACCTGGAATTTGACTATCTCGTCCGTGGGCTTGAATGAGGTGGACTTGGGTCGTTTGTCGAGTATCACATCTTCTCTGTCCACTATGGCATGCAACGTTGTTAGTTCTTCGGCCGCTAGGGCTTCGGATAATGCTTCCAGGGCTCGTGCGGCAGTTCTATTTGCAGCACGGAGTGCGACATCCGGATCACTGCTAGAGTGATGATTCCATTGGGTCCGGGCATTTTGAGCTTCATGTACCCATAATGGGGTATAGCTTGAAAGCTCGTGAATGCGTCCTGCCCTAAAAGGGCGTGGTATCCGCTGTTGAACGGGTCCACTTGGAACGTGATTTCTTTGGACCTATAATTCTCCAGTGTGCCGAATACCACATCCAGTGTGATTTTTCCCGCACACCTTGCCTCCGGACTAGGGATGATTCCCCTGAAGGTCGTGCTGCTTTGCTTGATGCGGCTTTTATCAATGTCCATCTTTTTGAGGGTTTCTTCATAGATCAGGTTTAATCCGCTTCCGCCGTCCATGAGTACTTTAGTGAGCCGGAAGCCGTACATGATTGGGCCAAGGACCAAAGCGCCTGGTGCCTGGACTGTTTGGAATTGTGGTTCGTCACTGGAACTGAAGGTTATAGCAGTGTCGTTCCACAGATTTATTTTTGCCACGTGGCAGACTTTAGCGAAACTTCGATGAGCTCGCTTGCGCCTATTATTTGAGGCGAAAGTCTCGTAGACTGTCAGTACCGCATTGTTGTCTTCGGCGGGATGTTCCTCTTCTTTATGGTTTACAAGAAGATCCTCGCTGCTTTTCGCTACCTACCGGAGTATCCAACATGCTCTAAGGCTATGCGTTGGCGTGGTATCCGGCGTGCTGTGAATTTTGCATGGCCCATTGAGCCATTCTTCCAATATGGTTCCGCGCCCTGGAGCGGGCTTTGGTTTTTTTGGAATTGGATCGGGTAACTTACGAGAGTTTACCCTTTTAGTTCGGATGGAGGGTTTAGTGAGAGCCGGATTATCCCAGAAGTCCGTTTGGGTTTTTCAGGCACTTTCCATCGCACAATACTTCTATACTGTGGCTGCTAAGTCAGCAAAGTGTACTATGTAGCATTGAGGATCCCTTTGTTCGTGCAATTTTTGCAGAAAAGCGAGATTGCGTCTTCCTCGTGATGGTCCTTGACCTTGTTTATCACAAGGAGGAATCTAGCCCAGTAGCAATGTACTGTCTCTTGGGGCTCTTGTCTGATATGGGAACGATGGCATAAGTCTGGGTGGGTGGGCGTAGTTAAGCCCGAATTCTAACCCGATCTGACACCCAGGGGCAGAGGAGCTTCCGGGCTTGGCAGCTTGGACTCCGGGATGTTGCCCAATTTTTCTGGCCAGTTGCCCGATTCTAAGTTTGGGGTCTGGGTCATGTCCTCCCGCGAACGGGTATCCAGCTGAGAGAGCTTGGTAATCCGGACATAGTTCTTCCTCAAAGTAGAGGGATAATCCATGTGTGGCTCTTCCACTACCGCTATCTCATGGGTGACCCGTGGGGATTTAATACCCCTTTGGTCTGGTTTAAACCCAATCCGATCATAGTCTGTAGCGACTCCCAGGGCGGCGATGCGATCCAAGAGCTCATTAAGCGAGGAGAGCTCCACTGGATCCATCTGTTCGGCGAGTTCCGAATTGACGTGGGGGCTGTTTCTGATGACCCGAGAAGTCATCATTGGCATGGCCGCCGATCGGGTGGTCATGACGAAGCCGCCTAGTCGGAGAGTTTGGCCTACCACTAGGGCTCCCCCCGAGGTGATGTTGTCCTTGACAACGAGCCGAGCCATCAAGCCTTGTAGAGACGACACAGAGGAACTCTCAATGAAAGCACCAATGTCGGTGTCAAAACCGGCAGACCTCGGGTAGGGGGGCCCGAACTGTGCGTCTAAGGCTAATGGTAACAGGAGGCGGGGGACACGATGTTTTACCCAGGTTCAGGCCCTCTCGATGGAGGTAATAGATCTTGATGATATGAGTATTACAAGAGTTGATATACCACGAGATCATAAATGCTAAACCCTAGGAGCTAGCCTATGATTATGATTGTCATCCTCCTACGGACTAAACCCTCCGGTTTATATATACACCAGAGGGGGATAGGGTTACACAAAGTCGGTTACAAATAAGGAGATCTAACATCCGAATCACCAAGCTTGTCTTCCATGCAAAGGAGAGTCCCATCCGGACACGGGAGGAAGTCTTGAGTCTTGTATCTTCATAGTCCAACAGTCCGGCCAAAGTATACAGTCCGACTATCTGGATACCCCCTAATCCAGGACTCTCTCAACAGCCACCCCTACAACAATGCCACATGAATACAACATCATGATACATCAGAGCAACATCCGACTACGGATGAAACACAAACAGAAACTCAAACGACATCCACCCTGCTAGCCCAGGCTGCCGACCTGGAACCTATCCCCTGATCGAAGAAGAAGCAGAAGAAGAACTCAACGCAAGCAAGCATAGCTCTCGCGTCATGATCATCGAATAACCTGTACCTGCAACTGCTGTTGTAGTAATCTGTGAGCCACGAGGACTCAGCAATCCCATTACCATGGGTATCAAGACTAGCAAATCTTAAAGGGAAAGGAAGGGGTAAAGTGGTGAGGCTGCAACAGCGACTAAGCAAGTATGGTGGCTAACATACACAAATAAGAGCGAGAAGAGAGCAAAAGGAACGGTCATGAAGCTATCAATGATCAAGAAGTGATCCTGAACTCCTACCTACGTCAAGCATAACCTAGAAACCGTGTTCACTTCCCGGACTCCACCAAGAAGAGACCATCACGGCTACAGACGCGGTTGATGCGTTTTATTTCAGATCTGGTGTCAAGTTATCTACAACCGGACATTAAAAAAATCCCATCTGCCTATAACCGCAGGCACGGCTTTCGAAAGATTATACCCTGCAGGGGTGTCCCAACTTAGCCCATGACAAGCTCTCGCGATCAACGAAGGAATAGACCTTCTCCCAGGAAGACCCGATCAGACTCGGAATCCCGGTTTACAAGACATTTCGACAATGGTAAAACAAGACCAGCAAAGCCGCCCGATGCGCCGACAATCCCGATAGGAGCTGCACATATCTCGTTCTCAGGGTAACACCGGATGAGACATCCTACGAGTAAAACCAGCCCTCGAGTTGCCCCGAGGTGGCCCCGGAGTCTACTCGGTTCGGACCAACACTTAGACAAGCACTGCCCGGGGGGGCTAAAATAAAGATGACCCTCGAGAGAGTGACTCCCAAGGGAAAAGGTAGGTGGTGGTGAGGCAAATGGTAAAACCAAGGTTGGGCCTGGCTGGAGGAGTTTTATTCCAAGCGAACTGTCAAGGGGGTCCCATAAATCACCCGACCGCGTAAGGAACGCAAAATCCGGGAACATAACACTAGGGCGGCAAGAGTGGAACAAAACACTAGGCAAAAGGCCGAGTCTTCCATCCTTTACCAAGTATATAGATGCATTAATAATATAAGAGATATTGTGATATCCCAACCAAAATCCTGTCCACCATGGAGAAATCTTCAACTTCACCTGCAACTAGCAACGCTATAAGAGGGCTGAGCAAAGCGGTAACATAGCCAATCAATGGTTTGCATAGGTAAGGTGTCAAAGGTTAGAGGTTCATGGCAATATGGGATGGCTTGAATAAACAGGTGATAGGTAGCGCAGCATAGCGATAGAACGAAGCAACTAGCATAACAATGATAGTAGTGAGATCCAAAGTAGCGGTCATCTTGCCTGAAATCCCGCTAGGAAGAAGAACGAGTCCATGAAGAAGACGAACGGGAGCAGTCGAACGAATCCTCACGAACGCAATGTTACCGGAACTAAGAAGCAACATCGGAAAGAAACAACCAACATGGTAAATGCACGAGCATAATCATGGCATGATGCACAAACAAGTATGATGCATGTCCGGTTTAATGAGGCATGGCATGGCAAAGTGCACAAACAATCCTACAAATTAAGTGGAGCTCAATATGCAACGAGTTGCATATTGACGAAACACCACAAGCAATTATTTAGTTGATCTCGTTTAGGCTACCAAACAATATTAAATGTTTTTAAACATGGCAAGAGGTGAGGCATAATTAAACTACCTATCTAGGCACGTTTAAATGAGGCCGGAAACAACAAACCACAATTCCGGAAAATCCTCATGTCCATAATCTAGTTTTGGTACTGTTCTGCCTATTACATAATTTTAGAGTTGTTAAACAGGAAAATAAAGTGGACCATGTTAAACTAGGCATTTTTCCACACCATTTACATATAAAGTTTATTTAAAATGGAGCTACGGTTATTTAGTTATGAATTAAAGCATTTTAGCATGGCATTATGCAAAATAAACACAAACAGCATGTTAAAAGTTTTAAACATAGATGAAAGTGGCATATTATTAATCTACACAATTTTCTGAGCATTTTACATATATAAAACATTTTAATCCGATGCACCGTTATGACTTTATTAATGCATGAAATCTAGGGGGTTTTCTGTAAAACTGATAATCACTGGAATAATAGACAAATCGTAGCGCAGGGAAAAAAACACCACGGGCCGAAACTGGCTGTGCCAACAGTGCACGGGGGCGGGGCTGCTCACGGGGGCGGGGCACCTCGGGCCCAATCTAGAGGGCGCGGTGGAGTAGGAGGCTGGAGCCGGCTGGGATGGATCTGGCGCGGCTGGGCCTCGAAGCGCTGGGGAGGCCCACGCGGACGCGGTGCAAGCGGGACGAGCAACTCCTCTGCTCGTTCACGCTAGGGCATGGCGGCGGCGGCAGGGGTCAATGGCATGGCGGCGCGATGCAGGCGGGTCGAGGACGGGCGGACGAGGCCGGGATCCTCCAGATCCGGGGCGGAGGGGACCATTCCCGATGGCGGCGGCAGCATGCGCGACTCCGGCGAGGAGCTCCAAGTGCGGCGGGGTTCCTGGAGAGGGAGAGAGAGGGATCTGAGAGAGAGAGAAGAAGAGGAAGGAGACGGGAGAGAGAGGGAGGCGGCGACCTGGCAGGGCGGCACGGGCACTACGGCGACGGGGTCGCGGACGGCGGAAGGCGGCACTCCGGGAAGGTTCTGCGAGGCGGCGGGGAGGCGCTGGAGCAGAGGGATGAGCGGGCGGCGGGGCGCAGGGACGGGCGAGCGGCGGCGCGCGCGGGCCCTGGTGCGGCCCAGATTGGGCCCGGGGCGGGCCGCGCCTGGGTTCCGCGGACTGCGGCGGCAGGGAGCGGGGCTGGAGCGACGTGGTGCGTCCGGGTTGGCCGCGGGCGCGTCTGGGCGGCGAGGTGGCGGCACGGGAGGAGGCCAAGTGGAGGTGGATGGCTGGCCGGGCGCGAAAACGGAGGGAGGTTGGTGGCGCGGGGCTCGAGGAGGGGGCTTTGCTGCCAAAAATGGAAGGGAGGCTTCCATTTATAGGTAGGGCTAGGGTTTGGGGAATTTCCATCCGTTTTCGGACATCGGATCTCGATCCAACGGTCCAAAGCGGAGGGGGTTAGATAGGTGGGCTGTGTGAGAGAGAGGCTTGGGCTGATAGGAGAGAGAGGAGAAATGCAGCCCGACACGATTTCGGAGACCGAAACGTCCGACGAATGAACCGGCGACGGTGCCGCTATATATTTAACGGTTGGGCGGTCAAATGGACTCCGAATGCGACGAAACTTGGCAGGCGACCTGTCTACACTATAATAAGACTGCACGACAAGTTGCAACCCATTCCGAGAAAATTTTTATGCCACTTATAAAATAATATTTCGGAGGTGCCGTGGGCGCGTGCGAGTGTGTCGGGGCTCAGAATGAACAACGGAGAGAATCGGCGGAACACGAACGGATGCAAGTTTGAAAACAATGATGGCAACAGAGTGCCAATGCAATGCGAATGATGCGATGATGAAATGCATGACACGAACGAAATGCAAAACAAAAGACAAAAACCCAACCACGAAGGAAATATCATATAGCATCTCCAGAAAAGGCAAGAGTTGGAGTTACGAATATGGAAAGTTGTATCCGGGGCATTACAACACTCCACCACTACGAGAGGATCTCGTCCCGAGATCTAGGATGGCACCAGAGAGAAAAGGAAGAGGAAGATAAGCGGTAAAACTAAGTTGCTTCTTCGACCAAAGAGTGAAACCACGAACCTTGAGAGGTTGAACAATTGAAAGAAACAAAACAACGGAGATGGCCAAGATTGCAAACAGTCTGTTAGAAAAGAGGAACAAGGAACATTACAAGAACTTGATGGTTGCAAAGACACGAATCAAGAGTTGAATGGACAGGATAGAATTCGAAACCACTCCGGTTAAAACAAGATGAGAGAGGGAGAATTCGGGCAGCACTCCGGTTGACCATGGAAGGAATAGAACATGAACTTGAGAAGATGGGAAGATACTTGATGAAATCCACAACACACTGCCTCCGGAACTACTGAAAGAATGGCATAATGGGTAAGAAGGATTTCAGACAGCACTCAGGTTGAAAAGAGAGGCAAAACTTGATAATATGAAAGAACTCGAATGAAAACACGGCACTCCGGTTAAATGGATAAGAAAGAAAAGAACACGATCCTCACAATTCGAGATGATGAGTGAAAAGAGCAACATCACAATGCCTCCGGGAGAAAGAATAGAAGATAGATCATTGGGATAAAGGGACGAAGAAGAAAATGACAACTTGTGCCACAAATGAGCTTGGAAAGCACCCTTCCAAGATGGTTACAACGGGGATGTTGGAAAATAACAACGAAAAGAATAAGCTTGCAGTGAGCTTATGGAAACATCTCAACATTTGAGGTGAAATTCTGCCACTAACGAGAAACAATTGCTTGTTTGAGATCAACGAAGAGATGAAAAACCTCTTTCACCGAGAAGGATAAGGAGAAAGCTTGGATCAATGATAAGCACCACAAATAGCAACATTCCCAATGGAAGGCTTTAGGTGAAATATAACCCAAGATAACTCCAACAAAGAGATTGATGGATTTAAAATACCTCATTCTTGACAACATATGAATCATGAAACATGAAGGAAATTGTCAAGAGTGACATAACACAATCTCAAAAGATAAGATAGAGAGAATTGCACTTCGGAATGCAAGATGAAGAATGCTTGAACTCCTTAAAACAAAACATGTGTTGAACACCATGTTTATTTTTGAGTATAGCTTGGCGGGTCATAACTTCAAGAGAAATCTTGAAGAACAATTGAAGAATGAAAAGAATCCCTTGACGAACGATCATGTAGATCTTCCATGAAGAACTCCGGTAATAAAAGGATGATAGAAAGAAAGAGAAGTTGAAAGCACAAGGTGAAGTGTTGTAATGATTTAGATGGAGCTTTGCGATGATATAACCGAGAGAACATGGAACTCCGGAAAGAAAAGATGAATACTAGAACCGAGAATAACTTCATCATGAACAATCTCCGGAAGAAGGAATTAATCACTTGGATGAAAAAAGAATAAGAATTATGTCATGCCTATCCTTCACCAATTTAAATTGATGACAAGCAACGGATTTGGCATACTACTTATTCTCATAGAAAGGATTAAAAGAGATATGGCGCAAACTTGGGAAGGTCTTCAACGAGCCACTGGTAGGATTGAAAAGAACGAAAGAACGAATGAATTGATACGATAACAAAGGAAGAGAAATCTGGAATGAACCACCGTAAGAATTGAAAACGAACGAAGTAAAGGGGTGAATCATCGATAAGAATTAGAGAACGAATGAAGATACTTGAGGGAATTTGATACATGAGAACGAAGAGATCATAAACTGATTAGAGGATATTTGAAAGATTCACCAATAGAATATGGAGAAGGGGAGCTAAAAGCTGAGAATGAATAAACCTGAAATGATGGCCTTCATAGAAATAAAATGGAAAGAACTCACGAAATGCTCCGGATGGTAAGAAAAGAATAGTCACAATCAAAAATAATTATGAGGATAGCATGAAGCTAGAACCATGAATCTTCAAGAGAATGGCCAAGATTTGGAGGAAGAAAACTCTTCTTCGGTCTTCACATGTTGAGAATGATGATGAGAACCACCATGAATTGTTGAGATACTTCGGAACAAAGAAGAATAGAAATGATGAACCAACGATGAAAATATTTTGAAAGCGGTCTTGGAGAAAGAATATGACTGATGAAAATTCATTCTTACGTCAAACTTCAAAACGGATTTGAGAATAGCTCCGGGAAATTAGAAGAGTCAGGTAAGAACTTGGGAAAAAAAACCTGTGGGTTAGGGCCCACTCAAAGATACACCGTTGAACAATTGATTGAAAGGGGGGGATTGCACCGGTTGAATTAAATGACTTGAATGAGATAACATCCTCGAAATATCTTGAACGGATTAAGAATGGAAACACAAGTCTTGTGAGATATCTTGAGCACTCCAGATAAGAATAGAGAGAGGTTGTGACGCCCCCGATTTAATCGTACACTAATCATGCACGCAAATGTGTACGATCAAGATCAGGGACTCACGGGAAGATATCACAACACAACTCTACAAATAAAATAAGTCATACAAGCATCATAATACAAGCCAGGGGCCTCGAGGGCTCGAATACAAGTGCTCGATCATAGACGAGTCAGCGGAAGCAACAATATCTGAGTACAGACATAAGTTAAACAGGGTGCCATAAGATGGCTAGCACAAACTGGGATATAGATCGAAAGAGGCGCAGGCCTCCTGCCTGGGATCCTCCTAACTACTCCTGGTCGTCGTCAGCGGGCTGCACGTAGTAGTAGACACCTCCGGTGTAGTAGGGGTCGTCGTCGACGGTGGCGTCTGGCTCCTGGACTCCAGCATCTGGTTGCGACAACCAGAAAGAAGGAAAGGGGAAAAGAGGGAGAAAGCAACCGTGAGTACTCATCCAAAGTACTCGCAAGCAAGGAACTACACTACATATGCCTGGATATATGTGTAAGGAGGCCATATCAGTGGACTGAACTGCAGAATGCCAGAATAAGAGGGGGATAGCTAATCCTGTCGAAGACTACGCTTCTGGCAGCCTCCGTCTTGCAGCATGTAGTAGAGAGTAGATTGAAGTCCTCCAAGTAGCATCTCCAAGTAGCAACTCTAAGTAGCATCGCATAGCATAATCCTACCCGGCGATCCTCTCCTCGTCGCCCTGCGGAAAAGCGATCACCGGGTTGTATCTGGCACTTGGAAGGGTGTGTTTTATTAAGTATCCGGTTCTAGTTGTCATAAGGTCAAGGTACAACTCCAAGTCGTCCTGTTACCGAAGATCACGGCTATTCGAATAGATTAACTTCCCTGCAGGGGTGCACCACATAGCCCAACACGCTCGATCCCATTTGGCCGGACACACTTTCCTGGGTCATGCCCGGCCTCGGAAGATCAACACGTCGCAGCCCCACCTAGGCACAACAGAGAGGCCAGCACGCCGGTCTAAACCTAAGCGCGCAGGGGTCTGGGCCCATCGCCCATAGCACACCTGCACGTTGCGTACGCGGCCGGTGAGCAGACCTAGCAACCTCCATTACAAAGGAAGTTGCGTTAACGCAGTCCAACCCGGCGCGCGCCGCTCCGTCGCTGACGTCTGAAGTGCTTCGGCTGATACCACGACGTCGGGATACCCATAACTACTCCCACGTAGATGGTTAGTGCGTATAGGCTCGTAGCCAGACTCAGATCAAATACCAAGATCTCGTTAAGCGTGTTAAGTATCCGCGAACGCCGAACAGGGCCAGGCCCACCTGTCTCCTAGGTGGTCTCAACCTGCCATGCCGCTCCGCCACAAAGTAACAGTCGGGGGCCGTCGGGAACCCAGGCCCACCACTACCTGGATGGAGCCACCTGCCCCTTCAGCCCCCAACTCCGAACAGTATCACAGATAATGTAACTGTGTAAAGTATATCGTATATGCCCGTGATCACCTCCCGAAGTGATCACAGCCCAGTAGTATAGCATGGCAGACTGACAAGAATGTAGGGCCAATGATGATAAACTAGCATCCTATACTAAGCATTTAGGATTGCAGGTAAGGTATCAACAGATGTAGCGACAATGTCAGGCTATGCATCAGAATAGGATTAACGAAAGCAGTAACATGCTACACTACTCTAATGCAAGCAGTATAGAGGAGAATAGGCGATATCTGGTGATCAAGGGGGGGGGCTTGCCTGGTTGCTCTGGCAAGAGAGAGGAGTCGTCAGCTCCGTAGTCGAACTGGTCAACAGCAGCGTCGGTCTCGTAGTCTACCGGAGAGAAGAGGGGGGAAGAAATAATGAATACAGAGCAAACAAAGCATCACAAAATATAACAAGGCAATACGCGGTGTTCGGTGTGCCCTAACGCGGTAGTAGGTGATACCGGTGAAGGGGGGAAAACATCCGGGAAAGTATTCCCGGTGTTTCGTGTTTTCGGGCAGAGGAGCCGGAGGGGGAAAGTTGCGGGTTCGATAGGTTAGAGGGGTGTGGCGGACGAACGGACTGCGTATCCGGGATCGTCTCGTCGTTCTGAGCAACTTTCATGTAGAAAGTATTTTCATCCGAGTTACGGATTAAAAGATATGATTTTCTAAAGATTTTATTAATTTCTGGAATTTAATTAATTAATTAATTAATTCGAAAAATGAATTCATGACGTCAGCATGATGTCATGCTGACGTCAGCAGTCAACAGGGTTGACTTGGTCAACCTGACGGTGGGTCCCGCATGTCATTGACTGATAACTAACTAACTAAATTAATTAATCTAATTAGTAGATTAGTCAGTTTAATTAAATGATTAATTAGTCTAACCAGGTTTAATTAAGTTAATTAATTCTTTAATTAATTAATTAATATTTTAATTATTTTAATTATTTATTTATTTATTTTATTAAATCTTTTTTTTTCCTTTTTAACAGGGGCGTGGGTCCCTAATGTCAGTGGCCCAGAGGGCCTAACGGGCGCTGGGCGCCGGGCGGTACGGGCGACGAGCGCCAGCCCGATAGGGCGCCGCGGGGCAACGGGCGAAGGGGCGGGCGCGTGGCCTGGCGTCGGTGGCCGTGGCCACAGCCGGAGCGCGGGGAGGTTGTGGCACAGGGGCAACCACGACTCGCGGGGCGCGCGTGGCGCGGCGCGCCGTCGGGCGCCGGCCGTAGCAGCAACGGCAAGGCGGAGGGAGGGTTGCGCGGGCGAGCGGAGCCAGGGCAGCACGGCAGGCGCGGGGCGGAGGCCGGCGCGGGCGCAGCCTGGTCGTGCACGGAGCAGGGCACCGGACGCAGCAACGGGAGGACGCGAACGGCGACTACGGCGAAAGGATTGAGAGGGGGATCGTCGGTGGGGTCCCTCACCCGCGTTGCAGGGGAGGCCCGATGCAGGGCGAACGCGACGGCGGGGAGCGGTGGAGTCGAGGAGGCGTTCCGGCGGGGTCCGACAACGGCGCGTGGCGAGGCAGCGCCGGCGTCGAGCACGTCGGGTGGCGGGGAGGAGATGAGGAGGCGGGCGGCGAAGCGGCGTTCCAGGCGGCGTAGGGCGTCGAGGGCGCGGTCGGCGCGACAGGGGAGCTGTCGAGGGAGCGGGGACAGGGCGGGAGGACGAGGGCAGGGGCCGGCGAGGCGGCGTTCGACGGGGCCGGGGCAACTGCCCCGATCCAGATCCCATCGGGGGAGAGGGGGGAGAGGCGTGGGGAATCGAGGGGAGGGGAGTGGACCGAGAGGGGGAGTGGGGGCTGTGTGCGGTAGTGGCTAGGGTTTGGGAAGTGGGGAGGGGGTTATGCTGGGGACGACTGGGCCGGCCTGGGGGCCCGATGGCCTGCTGGGCCGTGGCCCAGTTGGGCCGGGGGTTGCTTTCTCTTTTTTTTTTGGTTTTGTTTTCTGTTTTTTTTTGTATTTTCCATTTCCTTTATTTTCTATTCTGTTTTAATCTTAAGTTCCTCTTTACTTCAGTTTTATAAACTATAAAAGTAGTCCCTACTTTAGTGTTAATAAATAGGCTACTTACCACATAAGTTTGGGCAACTAAATAAAAGAGTTTAATATTTTATTTAACGTAATAGGCTCTCAACTAATTGGTTTTGCTACTGTTTAAAACATTCTAGAGTATTTTACACTTTTATGAAAGTGTGGTTTCTCTACCATAATTACCTATGCATTATTCGGCAATCACCGAACATTTTTGTTTTAATTTTTGAAAACTGTTATTATTTACCAAACTTTGAATTTGAATCTTGGTCCGGTTTTGACCTAACGATAGATTAGCAACAGTAACCGAGGTGACGTGGCATGATTAGCGTGGGATTACTGTAGCATGATTATCCGGGTGTTACAAATCTCCTCCACTACAAGAAATCTCGTCCCGAGATTTAGGAGGTAGAGTAAGGGGGAAAGGGCTGGTTACGAAATTCTAACGGATCTTCTCAAAGAAGTTAATCCCTTTCGTTGATGTCTTCATTCCTATGCATCAATGCATCATGATGAGGTTGTCGTCCTTTCTTCAGGATAATGATAAGGGGCAGCTCTACAACGATAGGATGTTACAAGGGAAAATCTTCTAGGGGTTTCCCAAGTATGAACATATGAGTATCTCTCGAGTTGAACAAATGAAACACATCGAGAGCAAAGTAAGACGGTGCAATAAGAAGTTTCAAGCGGATAGGCAATCGTTCATTGCCTGAAACAGAGTGTGAATGGGGTTCAGAGCAACAGGAATAAGTATTGTGTCCGATGCCAGAATTAATGATCTCATCGGAAAGGTGGCTCATGAATTACTTACGAGTCCACGCGGGAGGAATAACTTTGGAACTGGGGTGTGCAGGAGAGTCAGGTTTCGATCCTGTGGAACTGTGGGTTATGGGCCCACCATGTGGTTTTTTTTTAATAGGAGCAGTGACATTCTTCACGGTCATGATAGCAAGGCATGTCAGAGAGTACCAAGTCAGTTATGTCGGCAACAACATCAGTACCAAGGCGAGGGACAAGGAGAACCATTTTCCTGCTCGTTGAAACGAGGCGGACCAATAGGCAAAGTTCTCGTCCATCGGTGGTTACCGGGATGTCACCAACAATAGTAACAGGGTGTTACTGACAGCATTGTACAACGAGGTGTTTACATAAGCAGGAGAATGTTACTGATTAGATCATATAGATCACAAGAAACGTTAAACCAACCAATGGAAAGGGAAATAAGATTATCAGATTTAAACAGAAAAATGGAAAGGAAAATGTGTTTAAACACATATTTCAAGGGTATATCCTTCCCAAGGACAAGCAGAGCATGATATCCTTGGCAGGATATAATGTAGAAAACTCCTTAGGAAAGGGGAGAGAAATTTCATGACATTACCGATACAACGGTGTTTGGGGTAATTGAGCAAGTAACATTTAGCATTGGGCTTCAAATGTTCTTGTTGAGAATCGGAGCACCATTGACATGCTTCGAGGTAGCATTGACATGGTCTTCAGGTGAAGATCAAACTTTGGAAACACAAAGGATCCATCAGGAATAACTGGTAGAATAAGTCTTACAATTTCCTCATGGATGAATGGATAACCTTGCTGAAAAGGAATCTATAATGATAGATCCTCCAGCCGGGGGGGGGGGGGGTGCTAGGCATGACATCATGTTACCGGGTCATCAAAGGATCAACATCATAACTCTTGGAAAGTTGTCCCAACCATCATATCTGACCGAGATTCAGATCCGATTGGTGTCAGGATACCTGAGACTCAGGATGTCCGAGAAGAAAAGGCGCAACACAAATCGTTGAAATGGCATTGCAAGCTTCTCGGGAAATGAACTATGGGAGCGGGTTTCTGAAGCAATAGTTCACCATTAAACCAAGGAGAGGACAAGGAGGCGTCTGGTGAACTCAACGGCAATTCACCGAGATTCCCAAAAAAATGGATTTCCACCATTAAGTGAACAAGGAGATAACATTTGTCAGATCAAATGATATAACGAAGTATGCTCGAGGAAAACATACACAATTAAACATTGGTTGAAGGGTGCGCCCGAAATATGGGTTGGGTTGCACGACCAATGTCAGAATGGTGATTCAATAATCAATAGCCTAAGAATAAACTTTCGACCATTTACTTCAAAAATAGGGTTGCTAGAAGGAAAGAATCCAAACAACACCGTTCACTTGTTAGAATTAACACGGGGACCAAGAAAGAATGGTGATGGTGAGAAGTATTTCCATGTCAAGAATTCTCAAGAGGTGGAACAAATCTCAGAACATTCTTGACATAAAGGATGGTAATACTCCAAGGTAAAGAAGAACAATTGCAGGATAGCAAGGAACTCAAGGTATAACACCAAACATGAACAAGCTTGTGTTGGTGGGAAGGCAATAAAGTGGTCGATGATAATACAACTCATCGAGGGCAAGGATGGTATTTCTCATCATGAATTCAATTGATATCCTGGATGAACTCAGAATGTTGATGATCACGACACCGTTGTCGCGAGAGTTCATGAAGATGTAATCGATCGGCGACGACATCAAGTCAAAGTAATGATGAAGTGAAAGGTTATTGGAACCAAGGGTACAACACAAACTCGAAATCAAGCTTGATGTTCAAAGCGAAATGATATGACAAGGAAGATCGACGTAAGTCTAGCTCATCATCGAAAGTTGTGCTCCGGAAGAAAGACCGGGTAGCACAGTTAAAATCATCACGACAATGATATAGCCAAACAGGCTAGGAATGGCGTGATCGGGTACAAACTCGTACTTATAGAAGCTTACCGAAGAGTTGTTGAACCGTAGTGCGGACTTGGTTCAGTTATCGGTGTCTTTGAGTGTTTAATAACTCAGAGCCCGTGAGAAATTGGAATCAGTGGGAAGGTAGCACTTGATGAAGAACTCATAAAAATTTAGGCAGTTCCATAATAATCTCGAGATACCATGGGGTAATACTCGATGACAGATCGAAGTAGAGGTTGGACTGGGGCATTGCTCTGCAGAAGACAAGTGCTTAAACTTGCACGAGAAATGGTATTTAAAGGAGAACATGGTCGGAATCAAGATTGCAAAAAGGCCAGACCCCAGATATAAGATGATCTTATATCAATGGAATAATTAATTTTAAAAGAAGCTTCGATGAGAAGATGTGTATCGTGTCCATGGGCATGAACACAAAGTTCAAGGTCGACTCCCACTTCTCCAATGCACAACCTTTCATTCACTTCTCGCGCTCAATGAAGTTGTAGTTTTGAAATTCTATCTGGCAAAATACCAGAAGAGTACGACTCGTGAAAACTTTCGAGTTCACACCTATTAAGGAAGGCATAGGTTCAACCCATCGGGGCATCTTAGAATCATATACCAGAATCTTTAGAAGTAATTAACTCAAGCTCGAAGGCAGAGCATGGTTGAGAAAGCAGACGATACAATTTACCAAAGGCATTATGTATCCGAGAAAAAGGCTCACAAGTTTATTGAATATGAAGGGCGTTGTCAGATAAAATCCAACAAAGGAGCTGGTGGTCCACAAGGGATCTGACGTGAGCATCGGTACTCAACTAGAGGAAGCAGATTATAGAAACAACTGACTAACTCAATTGTCAAATGCAAAGGAATTATGTTTTCCAAATCAAGAGATCAGAAGCAATGCTCTGATTAGGGGTGGATAAGTTGAATAGCCGTTAGGGTACAATCAAAGACAATTGGATTGGTCGAGAACCAATTCCAGTAAAAAGAATGGTAGCTCAGCCGGAAAAGTAATTTATAAGGATCAATGATGATTGCGTGGATTCGCGGAATATTGAGTCAATAGACTCAAAATGATAATGACAAGGAATGTCATTAAGACTACGAGACTTATGGGATTAACCATAATGCAAGCAAGCAAGAATTTCAAGAGCCAAAGGCTCCAGAGGATTTTCGGAAGATCGAATATTATTTTGAAGACTTTCGTGAAACACATGAACAACTGGGGATAAGCGGTTACTCGACAAGTGCGAGAATTATCCATAGGGGTATTCAGGTGACAAGGAATTGCAAGACAGTAGGCACAAAAGGATTCTCGGAACATTAGAGAGAATTTCGAGGTATCTTGTAATAACAAGATCAACTGGGAATAAAAGTGAGAACGACAGGTGTAAGTATTTATCCATAGGGATGTTTCGGTGGTAGGGAATTGCAAAAGCGACAGACATAAGGTCTCGAGAGAGTATCGGAGAGTATCTTCAAAATCTTCTGGCGCAGTAGGCGATCATTTGTGATAATGGGCTCTCCGGGAGAAAGTAGTTACGAGAACCTAGAGTCAGATTTAGTAAAATTATTTAACCCGAATAGAGGAGAGATTAGAGTCCCAGAGTAAAGGTCGAGGAGTAAAAGATCCTAATACCACCCAATTGGCGACGTGGGCCCATGGGCCGCACAGCCAAGTTAGTAAAATAGTTTTCAATCGACTAGACTCAACTTCGGCCAAGGAGTTGGAAAGGGGGATTCCTACAGGCAGTCGGCTCTGATACCAACTTGTGACGCCCCCGATTTAATCGTACACTAATCATGCACGCAAATGTGTACGATCAAGATCAGGGACTCACGGGAAGATATCACAACACAACTCTACAAATAAAATAAGTCATACAAGCATCATAATACAAGCCAGGGGCCTCGAGGGCTCGAATACAAGTGCTCGATCATAGACGAGTCAGCGGAAGCAACAATATCTGAGTACAGACATAAGTTAAACAGGGTGCCATAAGATGGCTAGCACAAACTGGGATATAGATCGAAAGAGGCGCAGGCCTCCTGCCTGGGATCCTCCTAACTACTCCTGGTCGTCGTCAGCGGGCTGCACGTAGTAGTAGACACCTCCGGTGTAGTAGGGGTCGTCGTCGACGGTGGCGTCTGGCTCCTGGACTCCAGCATCTGGTTGCGACAACCAGAAAGAAGGAAAGGGGGAAAAGAGGGAGAAAAGCAACCGTGAGTACTCATCCAAAGTACTCGCAAGCAAGGAACTACACTACATATGCCTGGATATATGTGTAAGGAGGCCATATCAGTGGACTGAACTGCAGAATGCCAGAATAAGAGGGGGATAGCTAATCCTGTCGAAGACTACGCTTCTGGCAGCCTCCGTCTTGCAGCATGTAGTAGAGAGTAGATTGAAGTCCTCCAAGTAGCATCTCCAAGTAGCAACTCTAAGTAGCATCGCATAGCATAATCCTACCCGGCGATCCTCTCCTCGTCGCCCTGCGGAAAAGCGATCACCGGGTTGTATCTGGCACTTGGAAGGGTGTGTTTTATTAAGTATCCGGTTCTAGTTGTCATAAGGTCAAGGTACAACTCCAAGTCGTCCTGTTACCGAAGATCACGGCTATTCGAATAGATTAACTTCCCTGCAGGGGTGCACCACATAGCCCAACACGCTCGATCCCATTTGGCCGGACACACTTTCCTGGGTCATGCCCGGCCTCGGAAGATCAACACGTCGCAGCCCCACCTAGGCACAACAGAGAGGCCAGCACGCCGGTCTAAACCTAAGCGCGCAGGGGTCTGGGCCCATCGCCCATAGCACACCTGCACGTTGCGTACGCGGCCGGTGAGCAGACCTAGCACCTCCATTACAAAGGAAGTTGCGTTAACGCAGTCCAACCCGGCGCGCGCCGCTCCGTCGCTGACGTCTGAAGTGCTTCGGCTGATACCACGACGTCGGGATACCCATAACTACTCCCACGTAGATGGTTAGTGCGTATAGGCTCGTAGCCAGACTCAGATCAAATACCAAGATCTCGTTAAGCGTGTTAAGTATCCGCGAACGCCGAACAGGGCCAGGCCCACCTGTCTCCTAGGTGGTCTCAACCTGCCATGCCGCTCCGCCACAAAGTAACAGTCGGGGGCCGTCGGGAACCCAGGCCCACCACTACCTGGATGGAGCCACCTGCCCCTTCAGCCCCCAACTCCGAACAGTATCACAGATAATGTAACTGTGTAAAGTATATCGTATATGCCCGTGATCACCTCCCGAAGTGATCACAGCCCAGTAGTATAGCATGGCAGACTGACAAGAATGTAGGGCCAATGATGATAAACTAGCATCCTATACTAAGCATTTAGGATTGCAGGTAAGGTATCAACAGATGTAGCGACAATGTCAGGCTATGCATCAGAATAGGATTAACGAAAGCAGTAACATGCTACACTACTCTAATGCAAGCAGTATAGAGGAGAATAGGCGATATCTGGTGATCAAGGGGGGGGGCTTGCCTGGTTGCTCTGGCAAGAGAGAGGAGTCGTCAGCTCCGTAGTCGAACTGGTCAACAGCAGCGTCGGTCTCGTAGTCTACCGGAGAGAAGAGGGGGGAAGAAATAATGAATACAGAGCAAACAAAGCATCACAAAATATAACAAGGCAATACGCGGTGTTCGGTGTGCCCTAACGCGGTAGTAGGTGATACCGGTGAAGGGGGGAAAACATCCGGGAAAGTATTCCCGGTGTTTCGTGTTTTCGGGCAGAGGAGCCGGAGGGGGAAAGTTGCGGGTTCGATAGGTTAGAGGGGTGTGGCGGACGAACGGACTGCGTATCCGGGATCGTCTCGTCGTTCTGAGCAACTTTCATGTAGAAAGTATTTTCATCCGAGTTACGGATTAAAAGATATGATTTTCTAAAGATTTTATTAATTTCTGGAATTTAATTAATTAATTAATTAATTCGAAAAATGAATTCATGACGTCAGCATGATGTCATGCTGACGTCAGCAGTCAACAGGGTTGACTTGGTCAACCTGACGGTGGGTCCCGCATGTCATTGACTGATAACTAACTAACTAAATTAATTAATCTAATTAGTAGATTAGTCAGTTTAATTAAATGATTAATTAGTCTAACCAGGTTTAATTAAGTTAATTAATTCTTTAATTAATTAATTAATATTTTAATTATTTTAATTATTTATTTATTTATTTTATTAAATCTTTTTTTTTCCTTTTTAACAGGGGCGTGGGTCCCTAATGTCAGTGGCCCAGAGGGCCTAACGGGCGCTGGGCGCCGGGCGGTACGGGCGACGAGCGCCAGCCCGATAGGGCGCCGCGGGGCAACGGGCGAAGGGGCGGGCGCGTGGCCTGGCGTCGGTGGCCGTGGCCACAGCCGGAGCGCGGGGAGGTTGTGGCACAGGGGCAACCACGACTCGCGGGGCGCGCGTGGCGCGGCGCGCCGTCGGGCGCCGGCCGTAGCAGCAACGGCAAGGCGGAGGGAGGGTTGCGCGGGCGAGCGGAGCCAGGGCAGCACGGCAGGCGCGGGGCGGAGGCCGGCGCGGGCGCAGCCTGGTCGTGCACGGAGCAGGGCACCGGACGCAGCAACGGGAGGACGCGAACGGCGACTACGGCGAAAGGATTGAGAGGGGGATCGTCGGTGGGGTCCCTCACCCGCGTTGCAGGGGAGGCCCGATGCAGGGCGAACGCGACGGCGGGGAGCGGTGGAGTCGAGGAGGCGTTCCGGCGGGGTCCGACAACGGCGCGTGGCGAGGCAGCGCCGGCGTCGAGCACGTCGGGTGGCGGGGAGGAGATGAGGAGGCGGGCGGCGAAGCGGCGTTCCAGGCGGCGTAGGGCGTCGAGGGCGCGGTCGGCGCGACAGGGGAGCTGTCGAGGGAGCGGGGACAGGGCGGGAGGACGAGGGCAGGGGCCGGCGAGGCGGCGTTCGACGGGGCCGGGGCAACTGCCCCGATCCAGATCCCATCGGGGGAGAGGGGGGAGAGGCGTGGGGAATCGAGGGGAGGGGAGTGGACCGAGAGGGGGAGTGGGGGCTGTGTGCGGTAGTGGCTAGGGTTTGGGAAGTGGGGAGGGGGTTATGCTGGGGACGACTGGGCCGGCCTGGGGGCCCGATGGCCTGCTGGGCCGTGGCCCAGTTGGGCCGGGGGTTGCTTTCTCTTTTTTTTTTTGGTTTTGTTTTCTGTTTTTTTTTGTATTTTCCATTTCCTTTATTTTCTATTCTGTTTTAATCTTAAGTTCCTCTTTACTTCAGTTTTATAAACTATAAAAGTAGTCCCTACTTTAGTGTTAATAAATAGGCTACTTACCACATAAGTTTGGGCAACTAAATAAAAGAGTTTAATATTTTATTTAACGTAATAGGCTCTCAACTAATTGGTTTTGCTACTGTTTAAAACATTCTAGAGTATTTTACACTTTTATGAAAGTGTGGTTTCTCTACCATAATTACCTATGCATTATTCGGCAATCACCGAACATTTTTGTTTTAATTTTTGAAAACTGTTATTATTTACCAAACTTTGAATTTGAATCTTGGTCCGGTTTTGACCTAACGATAGATTAGCAACAGTAACCGAGGTGACGTGGCATGATTAGCGTGGGATTACTGTAGCATGATTATCCGGGTGTTACAGAGGTGAACAATTAAGAGGTGCACCGACGTGGAAAAACATTTGAAACGAGGAAAGGGATATGATCAACACCGAAAGCTTGAATTAAATCCACCAGAGAGGAATACGAGAATGAAGATTGATGAACTTGAAGCTCGTGAGCATCTTCACGAGGGATCACCGGATCAGAACATTGATTGAAAAGAGTAAATAGACTTCACATGAATAAATGGATACTTGATTAACATATATGAGTCCTTGCAGAAAAAGGGTGGGAGGGCGGGAAAACAAAGACAACTTGGGACGGATGAAACAAACACCGTTGAGAAAACTTATAATTGATCTCGCAAATATTGAAATGATTGGATCCACTTGAAGAGAAGCACGCCGGTTGGAAAAGAATTAACATGACGACCTCGATGATCAAGAAGGATTAGTATTCACATAGCAATATGAGAACACCGTTTATGAAAGGTATGGAATCAACATTTGACTTTGAAGCAACTCGAATACCAGAAATAAAACAAAACAAAGGATTTGGCTTGCAGAATAAGCCGGAAACAAACATATGATAGATCCCATATCGTATCATGTGTCTGTTGGAAAGATAAAACTAGAGCTAATTGAATTCCCACCTATAAAACTCCCGAAACTTTCTGGTTATGCAATCTGGTGTTGGGGATACAGGGGAAGCAATATATCTCACCCAAACTAACAATACCTACATCCAAGTTGTATCCATCCGTCAACACATAACCAAGAAACCTTCGGAAATCGTGTACCTCAACCTTTGAAAAGCATCCGTTATACGAGTTATGGCAATACTCCCGAACTCCCCAGTACTGGGTGACATCAAGGTTATCTCACCAACAATTGCATAAAAGAGATTTTTGATGTCGGCAAAACTCAGGTATTCTAGAACTGCAACGATAAAATTGTGACGACAACACCTCAGAGCTCGACTCCCCGGGTCAAAGCCACATAAATATACAGGAGGCACCAAGAACAATGTTCTCGTCACAAAACCATCGAAACGATTCCAAGATACCCGCGTGATCCTAAAAAAAATTTAGTGAAATTTGAGGAGAGGAAAGACAAAACATTTACGTCAGGAGACCTCACTAGAGCGACGAAGGGGCTGAGGAGTAAAAAGAATCCTACTCTCCGATATATATAATCCAAAGACTCAAAATAGTTTTCTTCTAGACTAAACAACGGCCAACAATCAAGGGGGCTCCTATGGTCGGTCGAGGCTCTGATACCAACTTGTCACACCCAATATGCGACCCTATCCAAAAGGAACTCGAAGGTCCCACCAAGGATAGACCCGCATATTGAAACGCTTTTGCAAGGTGGATATCATTACATCAACATTACATAATAGATGGGGATATATACAAGAGGCATACAATGCCACATGAATACAACATCATGATACATCAGAGCAACATCCGACTACGGATGAAACACAAATAGAAACTCAAACGACATCCACCCTGCTAGCCCAGGCTGCCGACCTGGAACCTATCCCCTGATCGAAGAAGAAGCAGAAGAAGAACTCAACGCAAGCAAGCATCGCTCTCGCGTCATGATCATCGCATAACCTGTACCTGTAACTGTTGTTGTAGTAATCTGTGAGCCACGAGGACTCAGCAATCCCATTACCATGGGTATCAAGACTAGCAAAGCTTAAAGGGAAAGGAAGGGGTAAAGTGGTGAGGCTGGAGCAGCGACTAAGCAAGTATGGTGACTAACATACGCAAATAAGAGCGAGAAGAGAGAAAAAGGAACGGTCGTGAAGCTATCAATGATCAAGAAGTGATCCTGAACTCCTACCTACGTCAAGCATAACCCAGAAACCGTGTTCACTTCCTGGACTCCACCGAGAAGAGACCATCACGGCTACACACGCGGTTGATGTGTTTTATCTCGGATCTAGTGTCAAGTTATCTACAACCGGACATTAACAAATTCCCATCTGCCTATAACCGCAGGCACGGCTTTCGAAAGATTATACCCTGCAGGGGTGTCCCTACTTAGCCCATGACAAGCTCTCGTGATCAACGAAGGAATAGACCTTCTCCCAGGAAGACCCGATCAGACTCGGAATCCCAGTTTACAAGACATTTTGACAATGGTAAAACAAGACCAGCAAAGCCGCCCGATGCGCCGACAATCCCGATAGGAGCTGCACATATCTCGTTCTCAGGGCAACACCGGATGAGACATCCTACGAGTAAAACCAGCCCTCGAGTTGCCCCGAGGTGGCCCCGCAGTCTACTCGGTTCGGACCAACACTTAGACAAGCACTGGCCCGGGGGGGGCTAAAATAAAGATGACCCTCGAGAGAGCGACTCCCAAGGGAAAAGGTAGGTGGTGGTGAGGCAAATGGTAAAACGAAGGTTGGGCCTTGCTGGAGGAGTTTTATTCAAAGCAAACTGTCAAGGGGGTCCCATAAATCACTCGACCGCGTAAGGAATGCAAAATCCGGGAACATAACACCGGTATGACGGAAACTAGGGCGGCAAGAGTGGAACAAAACACTAGGCAAAAGGCCGAGTCTTCCACCCTTTACCAAGTATATAGATGCATTAATAATATAAGAGATATTGTGATGTCCCAACCAAAATCCTGTCCACCATGGAGAAATCTTCAACCTCACCTGCAACTAGCAACGCTATAAGAGGGCTGAGCAAAGCGGTAACATAGCCAATCAATGGTTTGCATAGGTAAGGTGTCAAAGGTTAGAGGTTCATGGCAATATGGGATGGCTTGAATAAACAGGTGATAGGTAGCGCATCATAGCGATAGAACGAAGCAACTAGCATAACAATGATAGTAGTGAGATCCAGAGTAGCGGTCATCTTGCCTGAAATCCCGCTAGGAAGAAGAACGAGTCAATGAAGAAGACGAACGGGAGAAGTCGAACGAATCCTCACGAACGCAATGTTACCGGAACTAAGAAGCAACACCGGAAAGAAACAACCAACATGGTAAATGCATGAGCTAATCATGGCATGATGCACAAACAAGTATGATGCATGTCCGGTTTAATGAGGCATGGCATGGCAAAGTGCACAAACAATCCTACAAATTAAGTGGAGCTCAATATGCAACGAGTTGCATATTGACGAAACACCACAAGCAATTATTTAGTTGATCTCGTTTAGGCTACCAAACAATATTAAATGTTTTTAAACATGGCAAGAGGTGAGGCATAATTAAACTACCTATCTAGGCAAGTTTAAATGAGGCCGGAAACAACAAACCACAATTCCGGAAAATCCTCATGTCCATAATCTAGTTTTGGTACTGTTCTGCCTATTACATAATTTTAGAGTTGTTAAACAGGAAAATAAAGTGGACCATGTTAAACTAGGCATTTTTCCACCCCATTTACATATAAAGTTTATTTAAAATGGAGCTACGGTTATTTAGTTATGAATTAAAGCATTTTAGCATGGCATTATGCAAAATAAACACAAACAACATATTAAACATTTTAAACATAGATGAAAGTGGCATATTATTAATCTACACAATTTTCTGAGCATTTTACATATATAAAACATTTTAATCCGATGCACGGTTATGACGTTATTAATGCATGAAATCTAGGGGGTTTTCTGTAAAACTGATAATCACTGGAATAATAGACAAATCGCAGCGCAGGGAAAAAAACACCACGGGCTGAAACTGGCTGGGCCAACAGTGCACGGGGGCAGGGCTGCTCACCAGGCCTCATGGGCCGGCTCGGTGCTGGGCTAGGGCGAGCAAACTGGATGGCTTGAGGGCGGTGCGGGCAGGCCGTGGAGCGAGCGAATTGGGCCTTGGCTCAGGCCCAATCTGGAGGGCGCGGTGGAGCAGGAGGCTGGAGCCGGCTGGGCTGGATCTGGCGCGGTTGGGCCTCGAAGTGCTGGGGAGGCCCACGCGGACGCAGTGCACGCGGGACGAGCAGCTCCTCTGCTCGTTCCCGCTAGGGCATGGCGGTGGCGGCAGGGGTCAATGGCACGGCAGCGCGATGCAGGCGGGTCGAGGACGGGCGGACGAGGCCGGGATCCTCCAGATCTGGGGCGGAGGGGACCATTCCCGATGGCGGCGGCAGCATGCGCGAATCCGGCGAGGAGCTCCAAGTGCGGCGGGGTTCCTGGAGAGGGAGAGAGAGGGATCTGAGAGAGAGAAGAAGAGGAAGGAGACGGGAGAGAGAGGGAGGCGGCAACCTGGCAGGGCGGCACGGGCGCTCCGGCGACGGGGTCGCGGACGATGGAAGGCGGCACTCCGGGGAGGTTCTGCGAGGCGGCGGGAAGGCGCTGGAGCAGAGGGACGAGCGGGAGGCGGCGCAGGGACGGGCGAGCGGCGGCGCGCGCGGGCCCTGGTGCGGCCCATATCGGGCCCGGGGCGGGCCGCGCCTGGGTTCCGCGGACTGCGGCGGCGGGGAGCAGGGCTGGAGCGACGTGGCACGTCCAGGTTGGCCGCGGGCGCGTCTGGGCGGCGAGGTGGCGGCACGGGAGGAGGCCAAGTGGAGGTGGATGGCTGGCTAGGCGCGGAAACGGTGGGAGGTTGGTGGCGCGGGGCTCGAGGAGGGGGCTTGGCTGCCAAAAATGGAAGGGAGGCTTCCATTTATAGGTAGGGCTAGGGTTTGGGGAATTTCCATTCGTTTTCGGACATCGGATCTCGATCCAATGGTCCGAAGCGGAGGGGGTTAGATAGGTGGGCTAGTGGGCTGTGTGAGAGAGAGGCTTGGGCTGATAGGAGAGAGAGGAGAAATGCAGCCCGACACGATTTCGGAGGCCGAAACGTCCGACGAATGAACCGGCGACGGTGCCGCTATATATTTAACGGTTGGGCTATCAAATGGACGCCGAATGCGACGAAACTTGGTAGGCGGCCTGTCTACACTATAATAAGACCGCACGACAAGTTGCGACCCATTCCGAGAACATTTTTATGCCACTTATAAAATAATATTTCGGAGGTGCCGCAGGCGCGTGCGAGTGTGTCGGGGCTCGGAATGGACAACGGAGGGAACCGGCGGAACACGAACGGATGCAAGTTTGAAAACAATGATGGCAACAGAGTGCCAATGCAATGCGAATGATGCGATGATGAAATGCATGACACGAACAAGATGCAAAACAAAAGACAAAAACCCAACCACGAAGGAAATATCATATAGCATCTCCGGAAAAGGCAAGAGTTGGAGTTACGAATATGGAAAGTTGTATCCGAGGCGTTACAAAGGCTTGGTGAGGCAGAGGAAGACAGCAGAAGGCAAGACAAGCACAAAGAACATCAAGGCAAGTGCTTAGAGTAGCAAGCAGCAAGAGGCAAGCAGGGCCAAGCCCGGCAACAAGCCTTGTCGAGGCGACCTATGAGGCCCCTGGCAAACCCCTTGCCGGGACTATTTGCGAAGGGACCAGCAGGGCCAGCACCCTTGGGCTTGAGAGATCTGAAACCATCGACAATGTTAAAGATCAAGACTTCAAGAGCACATGCCTGGTAGCATGCGACTCCTCATGAAGATTAGCAACCCACGAATCCACGTGGAATCAGAAGAGGAAGACCCCCGACAAGACCCTTGCCGGGGACGATGCCAAGGCCTCCGACAAGCCTTGCTGGGGATGATCGCTGGGCCGCAGCCAGGACCGCGCTCCGCAGGGTTCTGCCACCTCACCACCACTCCAACACGGTAATAAGAATGCCAGCAAAGCAGGCACCTACGCGGTGGCATGCTGATCTTTGTGGATGCCTGCCACTCTGCCCACACAGCAGCTGGTTGGCCAGTGTGGCGCTGCATGCCTCGTTAGCCCAGACGCTTGACAAGGTGAGGGGAAGCAGCGAAGGACAGGATGGCCTCTGTTGCCATCCCCAATAAAGCAAGAGGACACATAGGCAATGCATTAAACGCGCTTGTACTTCGTTGATCGAGCAATGAGCTCGTATCACTATAGCTTGCCATCTCCTGTGTGCCACTATGGCAACCCCTTTGCATATAAAAGGAGGCCCAAGTCGTACAAAGAAAGAATTTGGACTTTTGGACAAGTCGTGCACTGTAGCTAGTTCAAAAACTCAAGAACACACATATAACCAGATAAAGAAGGACTAGGGTATTACGCATCTTTTCGGCCCGATCCTGGATACAAATCCTCTGTGTCCTAACGGTTCGACCTGCTATTCGCGCAACTAATCCCCCATCAAACCTAGAAGCGATCCTTGTGACCCCATAGGTGATGGGTTTCCCCGACAGAGAGAGGAACTTATGATTCATAATGCTCTTGTTATGTCTCAATACTTATCTTTTATGCGAGCATCATTGAACTCATCATGCCTAGCTAAAAGGCATTAAAGAAGAGCACTTGTTGGGAGACAACCAAACACTTTTACCTACTGTTTTTGTGCGTTCACATGATTGTGCTACTGTGGTAATCATGTTTTATTGCTTTTGTTTCAATAGAGTACCAAGTAAAGCCTTTGGGATAGTGTGGATGATGGTTGACTTGATTCTGTGAAAAAATCGAAACTTTTGTGCTAAGTCCAGGAAATTTGAAAATTCACTGGAACATGCTTTTGATATGAATTTTTTACAGGTGATAGATATACAAATTCTCTACGTTGTCCTATTTTTTCAGAATTTTTGGAGTTACAAAAGTATGGTTGGAGTACAGATTACTTCAGACTATTCTGTTTTTGACAGATTGTATTTTCAATGCATAGTTTGCTTGTTTCCTAGTTTCTATGGCTTATATTGCTCAATATAAATTTTGGAAATGATATGCTACAGTAGTCATTCTGTGGAAACAATTAGGAATCTTGTCTTTGACGGTACCAAAGTGAAATCTTTGCTCTTTATCATACTAACCTATCTCACGAAGTTCTGTTAAGTTTTGTATCATTGAAGTTTTCAAGTTTTGGGTGAGATGTCGATATGAGGAGAATAAGGAGCAAGAAAACCCTAAGCTTGGGGATTCCCAAGGAACCCCAAGATAATATCCAAGGAAGATCCAAGCACCTAAGCTTTGACATGCCCTAGAAGGCATCCCCTCTTTCGTCTTCAACATTATCGGTAACCTCACTTGGAGCTGTGTTTTCATTCGTCACATGATATGAGTTTTATTTGGAGCGTCATTTTATTTTGTTAGAATTTGCTTGCTGTTATTTAGAATAATGTTTTTCATATTTATTTTCAATAAAAGTGGCAAGGATAGCCTTTACCATGCTTATTTTGTAAGTCCACAGGCTGCTGTTTCAAAACAGAAAGTTTATCGCTGTTGCAAAAATTCCCGTGCAAAGTCAGAATGTGATAAATGTGGAAACTTTTTGCATAGTAAGCTATAATAAATTTTCTACAATTTGCTAATTGTTCGAAATTTTTGGAGTTAGGGAAGTATGATGAATCTTGCATTCTTTACAGACTATACTATTTTGGCAGATTGCTGTTATGGTTGCATTGTTTGCATATGTTTGCTTGTTTAATGATTCTATTTGAGGATAGGAGTATTAAAAATGCAGAGGCATTTAGTATGCGATGTCAAATAAGAGTTTTAGTTATTTTGTATAGTATGGAATGATAAGGTTTTGCATTGATTTATATTAACTTATCTCACGAGTTCTTGTTGAGTTTTGTGTGGATGAAGTTTTTGAGATTTAGGGAAACCGTGATATAAGAGGAATTAAGGAGACACAAAAGCTCAAGATTGGGGATTCCCAAGGAACCCCAAGATAATATTCCAAGAAGCCTCAAGAATCTAAGCTTGGCATGCCCCGATAGGCATCCCACCTCTCTTCTTCAACAATTATCGGTTAGTATTTGTTGAGCCTAAGTTTTTTGCTTCTTCACATAATGTGTTCTATCCTTGGAATATCATTTTGTTTTGTTTTGCTTGCTGTTTATATAAAATACTTAGGTTTGAAAGTTCTTAAATAAGAGAGAATCCACAATTAGCTACCCATTTGCTTACCTACTCGCTTGATCTTCACTTATATCTTTTTGGAGTAGCTTGTCATTTACTCTTGTGCTTCACTTGTATACTATGAGTAAATTGTTGAATGAATTGAATATCATGAATTTGAAATTGTATGTTCATATCATTCCTAGTGGTAGCTTCACATTGGGTATAGAAAGTGAAATCTTTTGAAGCTTGACAATTACAATATTGGTCATACAAGCAATTCATGAATGGTTAGTAGAAGGAAGAGAAATTTCACATGCAAATAAACCATCTTGGAAATCTTTTGTGATTGTGAGCCCCCATCAAAATATTATATTCCAAAATTATTGACGTTGGACAAGGAAAAAATGTAATGATTTATGTTTTTTCATATTCACATAGAAGTTATATTGTCATAGATCCTTCAACATGCAGTGCTTGCCCCCCATCTTTGCTAGCCAAAAATTCCGCACCAAGTAGGGATACTACTTGTGCATCCAAAAACCCTTAAACCCAAATCTTATTCTCAAGAGTCCACCATACCTACCTAAGGATTGAGTAAGATCCTTCAAGTAAGTTGTCATCGCTGCAATAAGGCAATAAAAATTGCTTCTAAAAGTGTTAGACCATTTAGTGTTAGGGAAAATTGAGCATTGTACGAACTTGTGATAGCAAAGAATAAAAGTGACAGACTGCATAATAAAGGTTGTCATAAGAGGCAATATAACATGATCTTCTATCGCACTAAGGGATTGAGCATACAAACAAAAAGCGCATGGCAACCTCTGCTTCCCTCTTCGAAGGGCCTACCTTTTACTTTTATGTATTTACTTTCATGCAAGAGTCAAAGTTTTTCTCTCTATTCCTTTTTATTTTTCTCTTTTGGCAAGCATCATGTGGTGAGGAAAGATCTAGGCACATGTATCCAGTTGGATATGGGTAGCATGAGTTATTATTGTTGACATCACCCTTGAGGTGAATACATTGGGAGGCGAAATTATAAGCCCCTATCTCTCTATGTGTCCGATTGAAATGTTTTGCTCATGTGTATGCAGTGAGTATTAGAAATCATAGAAGAATATATGATGGTTGAGTATGTGGAGCTCTTACTTAGACTCTGTTGAATAACTTGAATTGAAATTGTTTGATGACTAAGAATATAGGTTGTTGAGTTTCAAGAGAATTCATTGTTTAAACCTTAACATGTGAATTGGTTGCTACTTTCTCATGTTGACTTTTATGAGAAAGAGTTGTTGTTACAATGCTATGGAAAGGGATTGAAATCATCATTGATCAAACTTATGCACTTTGCTAGCATTCACACTTCATAAATTATTTCTTTTATCAGTTACCTACTCGAGGACGAGTCGGAATTAAGCTTGGAGATGCTGATACGTCTCCAACGTATCCATAATTTATGAAGTATTCATGTTGTTATATTATCATTCTTGGATGTTTTACAATCATTTTATAGCAACTTTATATAATTTTTTGGGACTAACCTATTGACCCAGTGCAGTTGCTATTTTTTGCTTGTTTTTTACATCGCAAGAAATCAATATCAAACGGAGTCCAAACACCGCGAAACTTTTTGTCGATTTTTTACGGACCAGAAGACATCCAATGGGCCAGAGCAGCAGCTAGGGGGTGCTCCGAGGGGGTACAACCCGCCAGGGCGCACCTGGGCCCCAGCCGCGCCCCGGTGGGTTGTGCCCACCACGGTGGCCTCCCTCACCCCCTCTTTGCCCTATAAATGCCCGAATATTCGAAAAACCCCATGGGAGTCGACGAAATTTTATTCCAGCCGCCGCTAGTTCCAGAACCACGAGATCCTATCTAGATCCCTTCTCCGGCACTCCGCCAGAGGGGGAAATCATCACCGGTGGCCATCTTCATCATCCCAGCGGCCACCACGATGAGGAGGGAGTAGTCCACCCTCGGGGTTGAGGGTTTGTACCAGTAGATATGTGTTTAATCTCTCTCTCTCTCTCATGTTCTTGAGATGTCACGATCTTAATGTATCGCGGGCTTAATTAATATAGTCAGATCATATGGTGTTTCCCCCTCTCTATCTTGTGATGAATTGAGTTTTCCCTTTGAGATTTTGTTTTATTGGATTGAATACTTTTATGAATTTGAGAACACTTGATGTATGTCTTGCTATGAACACCCGTGGTGACAATGGGGTATCATATTTATTCACTTGATATATGTTTTGGCACTCAACTCGCTGATTCCCGAGGTGACATTGGGGTAATCCATGCATAGGGAATGATACACGTTCTAGTCTTTGTTTCTCCTATAGAAATCTTGGGGCACTCCTTGAGGTTCTTTGTGTTGGATTGAGTATTATGAATCTGTATTTTCTTTGGTGTTATTTTAGTATGAACTCTTGGATAGATCGATCTGAAAGAGTAGCTTTGAGGTGGTTTCGTACCCTACAAAGAATATCTTCTTATGTTCTCTACTATATAAGAAATTTGGAGTGATTCTTCATCGCACATGGGGGATGGTTATATGATCCAATTATATTAGCACTGTTGAGAGATTGCACTAGAGAAAGTCATACCCTAGGCCTTGTTTTCAAGCATTGCAATACCATTTGTGCTCCATTTTATCAATTGCTACCTTGCTATTTTTATTTATTCAGATTATAAATATATATTTCTACCATCCATATTACAGTTTTATCACCATCTCTACGCCGACCTAGTGCACCTATACAATTTGCCATTTAATTGGGTGTGCTGGGGACACAAGAGATTTCTTGTATTTGGTTGCAGGGTTTTTTGTGAGATACCATCTTCATCCCACGCCTCCCATGGATTGAAAACCCTTAGGTCATCCACTTGAGGGAAAATTGCTACTATCCAAAACTCTGCGCTTGGAGGCCCAACACGAGTCTATAAGAATAAAGTTGCATAGTAGACATCATAAACCACGACCACCTATGGGGCCATGAGCCCCTTTCTGGTTCGGCGAGGGGGTGGCACGTTGCACATAGAGCAGAGGAGTGTGAGACAGCACGGTAGAGATCACACGGGCAAGTTTACCTAGGTTTGGGCCGTCGTGAGGCGGAAATCCTTACTCCTGCTTTGGTGGATTGATGGTGGACTCTGGTGGAAAGAGCAGTGCTCTTTCCCGGCAGGGTTTCCTTGGGATGAGAATGGTTACACGCGTATGAGTGTACAAGGGTCTGAATCCTTTCTGTAGTTGCCATGGGCCTCCTTTTATAGATCAAGGGGTCGCCACAATGGTAAACCAGTCATTATGCACTGATTAGATAGCAAATAGTGCTATCATACCTAACTCTACAGTCTGACAGAGCGCATTAAATGTGTCGCTCACTATCACATCATAGCTTGCCCTGCAAGCCCTGTCGGGCTGTTTTGCCAGCTTTGCGCCTGCTTGCTTGACATGTCGCAGGACGGGTGTTGTTTGTAGGTATTTTCTGTAGGAAGTAGCTGCCATGTGGCATATAGCAACCACTTAGTCACTTTGGAGCTTGACACCGCACTGATCGATGACGTGCGTCATGATGAGGTGGTGCGGTGGAGTCTTGACGGGGTGTTGTGCTTCCGCAGGCCCCGGCAGGCTTGCCTGGACGATCTTGGGGATCACTGTCGGGACGATCCTCATACTTCCCAGGCTCACCTGCCCGGCAAGGGAGGTTTTTCCCTTAGCTACATCTTGCTTCTCTGGCTAGTCTTAGCCATCTTGATCTATGCTTGGATCTTTCGAGGGAATCGATCCATCATGCTTGGGTTGATCATGATGTTTTGAACTTGACCTCGTGCCTGTGCACAGTCTGGGCAACAGACCCAGGGTTTGTTGCACCAACACTCCCATGAAAAAACCCAAGGCTGGACCGAAACCTGACACTGAGTGTTTCTACTAGAAGGGGAATGGCCACTGGAAGCGTAACTGCCCCAAGTATTTGGCAGTTAAGAAGGATGGCATTGTCTACAAAGGTATATTTCATACTACATGTTATTGATGTGTACCTTACTAACGCCCGTTGTAGCGCCTGGGTAATTGATACTGATTTAGTTGCTAATATTTGTAACTTGAAATTGGAGCTGCAGAATAAGGGAAGATTGGCAAAGGACATGGTGACGATGCCGGTTGGAAATGGCTCCAAGGTTGATGTGATAACCGCCGACATGCTCCTTCTACGTCTGCCTTCCAGATTAGTTTAAAACCTCGATAATTGTTATGTGGTGCCTGCCTTGAGCATGAACATTATATTTGGATCTTGTTTATTACAAGATGGTTATTCATTTTAATCTGAGAATAATGGTTGTTCTATTTAGGGGTAATATCTTTTATGCTCATGCACCCAATGCGAATGGTTTATTTTTTTTAATCTCGATGGTAGTGATACACATGTTCATAATATTAATGCCTAAAGATGCAAAGTGGATAATGATAGTACCACATACTTGTGGCCCTCTTTCTTAGGTCATATTGTTATAAAGCGCATGACGAAACTCCATACTGCTGGACCTCTGGAATCACTTAACTTTGAATCATTTGAAACATGTGGACCATGCCTCATGGGCAAGATGACTAAACCACGTTTTTCCAAAATAATGGAGCGGGGAACCGACTGGTTGGAAATAATACATGCCAATATATGTAGTCCAATGAGTGTTGAAGCACGTGGTGGATATCATTATTTCCTAACCTTCATAGATGATTTACATAGATATGGGTATATTTATTAATCAAACATAAGTCTAAAACATTTGAAAAGTTCAAGGAGTTTCAGAGTGAAGTAGAGAATCATAGTAATAACAAGATAAAATTTCTACGATTTCATCGTGGAGGTGAATATCTAAGTTGCCAGTTTGGTATGCATTGATAACAATGTGGAATTGTTTCACAACTCATGCCACCTGGAACACCACGGCATAATAGTGTGTCTGAACATCATAATCATACTATATTAGATATGGCGCATTCTATGATGTCTCTTACTGATTTTCCACTATAGTTTGGGGTTTACGCATTAGAGACAACCGCATTAACTTTAAATAGGGCACCATCAAAATCCGTTAAGGTGACACCATATGAATTATGCTGGCAATAAACCTAAGCTATCGTTTCTCAAAGCTAAGTCAAGAGGCTTCAGCCTGATAAGCTCGAACCCATGGCTTTAAAGTGCACCTTCACAGGATACCCTAAAGAGATAATTGGGTATACCTTCTATCATAGATCCAAGGTAAAGATCTTTGTTTCCAATAATGGATTCTTTCTAGAGGAGGAGTTTCTTTCAAAAGAAGTGCATGGGAGGAAGGTGGATCTTGACAAGGTCATCAAACCATCTCTTGAATTGGAGAGTAGCACATCATAGAAAGAAGTTCCAATGGTGCCTACACCAGTTGGAGAGGAAGCTAATGATGATGATCATGAAACTTCTAACAGGGCCACTACTGAAATTCATAGATCGACCAGGACACGTATTGCCCCTGAATGGTATGGTAATCCTGTCTTGGACGTCATGTTGTTAGACCATGATTAACCTATGAACTATGAGGAAGCAATAATGAGCCCAAATTCTGACAAATGGCTAGAGGCCATGAAATGCGAGATAAGATCAATGTGAAAATCAAATATGGACTTTTCTGGACTTACCTGATGACCGAAATGCTATTTAGAACAAATGGATTTTTAAGAAGAAGACAAACACTGATGGTAATATCACTGTATATAAAGCTCGACTTATCGCAAAAGGTTTTCGACAAGTTCTGGTTGTTGACTACGATGAGGCTTCCTAACCCGTAGCGATGCTGAAGTCTATTAGAATTATGTTAGCAATTGCTACATTTTTGAATTATGAAATCTGGAAGATGGACATCAAAACTACATTCATTAATGATCACCTTATGGAAGAGTTGTTTATGATGCAATCTGAAGGTTTTGTCGATCCTAAGGATGATAATAAGGTGTGCAAACTCTAGCGATCCATTTATGGATTAGTGCAAGCATCTTGGAGTTGAAATCTTCTCTTTGATGAGGTGATCAAAGCTTTCGGATTTATCCAAGCTTATGGAGAAGCTTGTATTTACGAGAAAGTGAGTGAGAGATCTATAGCATTTCTAGTATTGTATGTGGATGACAATGGATTGGAAATGATATAGAACTTCTGGAAAGCATAAGGGGTTATTTGAACAATAGTTTTTCAGTGAATGGCCTCAATGAAGCAGCTTACATATTGGGCATGAAGATCTATATAGATAGATCAATACGCTTATTAGGACTTTCACAAAGTACATACTTTGAAAAAGTTTTGAAGAAGTTCAAAATGGACTAGTCAAAGAAGGGGTTCTTGCCCATGTTGAAGGTATGAAGTTGAGTAAGACATAATTCCTAGCTATGGCATAATAAAGAGAAAATATGAACGTCGTCCCCTATGGCTCAGTCATAGGCTCTTCTTGTATGCCATGCCGTGTACTAGACCTGCTGTGTGCCTTGCCATAATTATGGCTGGTAGGTACTAGAGTGATCTAGGAGTGGAACACTGGACATTAGTCAAAAATATCCATAACTACCTGAAGAGGACTAAGGAAATGTTTCTGGTTTATGGAGGTAATGAAAATCCTGTCGTAAAGGGTTGCTTCGATGCTAGATTTGATATTGATACGGATGACCCAAAGTCTAGACCCCGATATGTATTTATTTTAAATGGTGGAGTGGTCAGCTGGAGCAGCTCCAAGTTGAGTGTTGTAGCAGCATCAACATGTGAAGAAGAATTTATTGTTGCTTTCGAAGCGGCGCAGGAAGGAATTTGGATGAAGGAGTTTATGTCTGATCTAGGTGCGGTTCCTAGTGCATCAGATCTCATGACTGTCTATTGTGACAACACTGGTGCCATTGTCATTGCCAAGGAGCCAAGGTTTCACAAGAAAACTAAGCATATCAAACGCCGCTTCAACTCCATCTGTGATTACATCAAGGAAGGAGGCATAGAGATTTGCAAAGTTCATACTGGTCTGAATGTTGCATATTCGTTGACTAACCTCTTCCATGAGAAACGCATGATCAGCACCAGAACTCTATGGTGCTAGATTCATTATGATGTAAACTATATTATTGACTCTCATGCAAGTGGAATACTACTGGAATATGCCCTAGAGGCAATAATAAAGTTCTTGTTATCGTATTTCCTTGTTCTTGATAAATGTTTATTATCCATGCTTTAATTGTATTGGCTGAAAACTTAAATACTAGATAGATAAACAAACACTTTGTACCTAGTGAGCCTCTACTAGACTAGCTCACTGATTAAATATGGTTAAGGTTTCCTAACCATAGACATGAGTTGTCATTTAAGAACGGGATAACATCATTAGGAGAATGATGGGATGGACACACCCAATCATCAGCTTAGCATCTGATCATGGCGCTTAGTTTATTTGCTATAGCTTTTGTAATAACAAGTCTCTGTTCCTTTGACCATGAGATCGTGCCACTCCCTAATACCGGAAGAATACTTTCTTGTTATCAAACATAACTTTGTAAATGGCTGATCATAAAGGTAATCTTCAGGTATCTTGGAAAGTATTTGTTGGGTTGCATGGATCGAGACTGGGATTTGTCACTCGGCACGACAGAGAGATATCTCTGCGCCCTATCCATAATACGACATATTAATTACTCCCTCTATAAAGAAATATAAGAGCATTTAGATCACTACTTTAGTTACGGAGGGAGTAGCTTGCAAGCATGTGACTAATGTGCTTAGTCATAGAGATGTTGTAGTATTTAATGAGTAAAGAGACTCACTAGTAAGAGATTCAACTATGTATGATGATACCGACAATCGATTCTCGGGCAACTAAAATATTGCAACCGATAAAGATCTTCGTGGTTCAACTGATAAAGATCCTTGACATCATGGTTCAATCAATAAACATCTTCGTTGTATATGTGGGATTCATTATGGGCATCCAGGTCCCGCTATTAATTATTGATCGCAGAGGTGTCTTGGTCATGTCTACATGTTCTCAGACTCGTCGGGTCACATAGTTAACATTCGGTAATGCTAGGGTAGTATTCGGATATCCATAATGGTGAGTCTGAAGGTAGTTCAGTGTCTCATATGGGATCAGGGTCAACACAAGGAGCTTTGGAACAATCCGGAGATAAAGTTTCATATATGGGAAGTGTCTTTCAGGGTTCTGGTAAAGTTTGGGAATTTGTCGGCATTGTTCTGAAGGGTTCCAGGGGTCCACTAGAGGGGCCCACCTGTCCCGTATGCCTACATGGGCAAAGGGGGCGATGCCCTAGCCTACATGAGCCAGGGGAACCACGCCCCACAAGGCCTATGCGGCCAGGGGGGAACTTCAAAGGGGAGGCACCCCTAGCCTTGGGGGGCAAGCCTCCCCCATTGGTAGTTGCCCCCTAGGCTTGGAGGGCGGTAGGTATGGCACACCGCAAACACCCCTATATAAGGAGGGGGGCGCAGGTGGCAGCCCCATCCCATCCCATCCCAACCCTAGCCGCCGCCCCTCTCTCCCTTTCCATATCCTCCTCCAGTTCGCTCTTGATACAGAAGCCCTACCAGAGTTCCACTGCCACCACCACCACCATGCCATCGTGGTGGGAAAGCCTTCATCCACCTCTCCCCCTTCACTTGATGGATCAAGAAGGATGATACGTCACCGAGCCATACGTGTGCACGTCTCGGACGTGTCATTCGTGCGGCTCTGGATCAGATTGAATCGTGAAGGGAGTACGACTATGCCAACCACCTTCATTAGAATGTTAACGCTTTCGGTCACAAGGCTCTGTAGACACACTCTCTCTCATTGCTCGCATCTCCTAGATTAGATCTTGGGTGAGAGCGTAGGAAGAAAATTTGTTTTCCATGCAATGTTGCCCATCACTTCTGAATTTTGACAATTTCCCACCGACCTTCCGCAATTTTTCCTTGGTTCTTTTGAGGTTTTGAGATGCGGTGTTTGGTCTCCTAAGTTATTTAGGCTAATTACTGATGACATCGACTTCACCACCGCTCCTCCACCATGAAATCGTTATCGCAATGACCACTTCACCATTTGACACAATAACCATAAACAAGGATGATAACTTCTTGGACTTCGGTGAAAGTACCCATTTTGTCAGCATCTCAACTTCCCTTGTTGTTACATTGTTAGGCCCAAGCATTTTGCGTCACTTTCCCATTGAAACTATCAATTTGAGAAATATTGGGCCATGTTACTTTTTCACTTTAGTGATACCTACTTCGCATAGCTACATTTACGAGCATTGATCTTGTTATCATCTCTTGTGTCATAAGCTACCCGTGCATAGATAACAGCTACATCGGCTCGCGCATCAAGCATCTTGGCAAAAAAACATTATCCAAAAAAGAACAAGCTTTTAAAAAAAGAAAATGATACAAAAAAGCATAATAGAATAGCACTGAGCCATCTCACATATCATTTTGGACATCTTGGTATCATCTATACATATGATACTTGGGATAGAAGACAACAAATTGTGTTCTTATAGGTTGGTGCAAAAGTACATATCTCCCACATTTGAGCAATCATGCTAGCATCTCTCCTACGTTGTGCAACACGAGCTTTTCCATGGAAACACATTTTGTGCTCATTCCTTGGTTGTGCAACCCCATTTGTTCCTCCCTGTGTGTTTACCTATACCACTCATAGCTATTGATTTATTCGCTTCACGTGGCATTTTGTGAATCTTTTTCATCTTTTTTCGTATCTTAACTAACACTTATTTAATTTTGTGCCACTATTACTCATTGTGCCACTCTACAAGATTTATTGTGTAGGTGTGAGATTGAGTATAACCGGTACTAATTCTACTATATTTGCATTTCCATATTAAGTGATGATTAGATCCACCTTCAACTTTGGGAAAGTAAATTTGGTATTGTTATTTTCATTTTCCCACTTACCTTTGCTCGAGTCTTTTGATGGATAGGACAATCACATCAAACCCGGACTTCTATGACCCCGAAGTCTCCAACAACTAAGTCACCAATGTTCACAACTTTGGCCTACAATGAGCGATGCATGACTCAGTTCGTTTCTTCGAAGACTGCATTGATGGTCTCACCAATGACATTCATCAATCCAAAGTGTGGACAAGGGAGTACCTCCACACTAAGATGGCTACTTAAATGGATGAACTTAGAGCATTTTTGGTCATTTGTAAGTCATAGTCATCTTCTTCATCCTCATCATGGAGGAGACGCTCATGTCACCACTCTTCAGAGCTTCCATCTGATGCATGTTCAATATGACCTCATGCTCATCTTTGAGACGAACGCCAAGATCCTCAAGCTTCACCTCCAATCCATGGCAATGGATTGCAAGAACGTATGCTAGATAGAAAAACACACCAGCGTGAAGAGCAAGACGTATAGGATCAAGAAGCACTATGGCAAGAACAAGAGCACCGAGAGGAGAAAGAAAATGAGGTGCAACGAGCCCTATGTGAAGCCGCACGCAACCTTGCCGACCACAATAGAAGGGAAAGCAAAGAGTTCCAAGAATAAGATGCTCGCAACGAAGAATGCCATGAAAGGAGGTGAATGGCACATATACCACGTCCTCTGCATCAATCCAATCATGATGAGAGCGATGACATTCCACCTCAATGAAGCCGACAAGCACTTCCAACACCGCCATAATCAAGCCGATGAGCAATGATATGGCAAGCTCAATTTTACCATGCCAAAGTTCTTAGGGGGAACCAATCCCGAGGATATATCATGGGCACTCAAGGTGGATGTCGGTGTCAAAACCGGCGGATCTTGGGTAGGGGGTCCCGAACTGTGCGTCTAGGCGGATGGTAACAGGAGACAAGGGACACGATGTTTTACCCAGGTTCGGGCCCTCTTGATGGAGGTAAAACCCTACGTCCTGCTTGATTAATATTGATGATATGTGTTACAAGAGTGGATCTACCACGAGATCAAGGAGGCTAAACCCTAGAAGCTAGCCTATGGTATGATTGTTGTTTGTCCTATGGACTAAAGCCATCCAGTTTATATAGACACCGGAGAGGGCAAGGGTTACACAGAGTCGGTTACAATGGTAGGAAATCTACATATCCGTATCGCCAAGCTTGCCTTCCACGCCAAGGAAAGTCCCATCCGGACACGGGACGAAGTCTTCAATCTTGTATCTTCATAGTCTTGGAGTCTGGCCGATGATGATAGCTCGGCTATCCGGACACCCCCTAGTCCGGAACTCCCTCAGTAGCACCTGAACCAGGCTTCAATGACGACGAGTCTGGCGCGCATGTTGTCTTCGGCATTGCAAGGCGGGTTCTTCCTCCGAATAATTTATAGAAGATTGTGAACATCAGGATAGTGTCCGGCTCTGCAAAAATAAATTCCACGTACCACCGTAGAGAGAATAATATTACACAAGTTCAATCTGCTGACGTATTTTGTGGCGTGACGTCATACCACTACCAAGCCTTTACTCAAATTGTTTTTATTGTTCCACCTCCGCGCGTTTAGCAAAGCGGTTTCCTTGGCATGTCTTGTCGAAGCAGAGATCGTGTTCCCCTTATTCCGGGATTCCCATCAATACGGACGTGGGTAACCCAACCGCGCCATTGATTGTGATGCTTGGGAGATAAGTGAGTTTTACCAGGCCGGTGGGGACACATGTTTTTGTCCGCCCATATAAGGGGATAAAGATCCAACCCTTTTACCTGCGCCTTCTTCCTCCTTGGCTTATCCATCTCCGCGAACTCGAGCTCCAGCGCCCAAGTCCGCACTTCTCACCTCAACCTTCTCCAACTATGTCCGGAGCGGGAGGCAAGTGGATGGCCTCCTCCGTCACGGAGGGGCAGATCCAGAAGCTGCGCGACGCCGGATATTTGTCCAGCGACATCACGCACCGGCTCCCCGATGAGGGAGAGCTCATCCCCACCCCCAGGCCCCATGAGAGGGTAGTATTCCTTCCCCATTTCCTCCGCGGACTGGGCTTCCCACTTCATCCCTTTGTCTGGGGGCTCATGTTCTACTACGGCCTAGATTTCCATGATCTGGCCCTGAATTTCATCCTCAACATCTTGGCGTTTATCATCGTGTGCGAGGCCTTCCTCTGCATCCAGCCCCACTTCGGCTTGTGGCTCAAGACCTTCAGTGTCAAGCCGAAGGTTGTGAAGGGCAGCCAAGCAGAGTGCGGAGGTGCCATGGTGGGCAGGATGTCCCATGTTACGTGGCTGGAGGGCACTTTCGTGGAAACCATTAAGGGGTGGCAATCGGGGTGGTTCTACATCACCGAGCCGCGTGACCTTGATTGGGCAGCGGCCCCCGAATTTAGAGCCGGCATCCCTACACGGCTCACCTCCTGGAAAGAGAGTGGCCGGATCTGGGGCGATTCGGAGGAGCTGACCGTACTCCAAGCCTGTATCCAGAAGCTGGTGGACAAGAAGCTCAAGCTTGTCAACGTAGTCCAGGTCATGCTCATCCGTCGGATTCTCCCGTGCCAACGACGGGGCTTCAACATGTGGGAGTTTGATCCGGCGCAGCACCAGACTCTGAGCGGGATCTTCGACACTACGTACGAAGATGTCTGGAAGGTGCTGTTCAAGGGCGCCGAGGCTCCCGCATCCGCTACCGAAGATCGCGGGTTCCGCTTGCAACGTCCAGCTGACGAGGTAAGTGATTTTGCCACTTGTTTTCCATAGTTTGACTCTATGCGGGATCTAAACACCCTTTACCTTTGACGGGACTGGCTGGCGAAGGCCGAACGGACTATCTGTCTGGCCCCATTGCCAGAGGACCCAGCGGACGCCCGCCTAACAGGGCTGCTGGCTCCGGCACCCCACATGGTGCCGGAGAAGAAGGCCAAGAAGAAGGCCACGGGGACTCGGAAGTGTTCCCGTTTTCAGGTGCTATCGGATGATGAATCCGTCCTCCCACCAAGGCGAGGAGGAGAAGATGAAGGCCTCTCCCCTAGCAGGGGGAGGGAAGAAAAGGAAGGCCTCCCCAACAAGGGAGGCCGAAGGGTCCAAGAAGGGAAAAACTCTTCCCCCGGACTACTCCACCAACGCCAGTGACGACGACGAGGACTAGCCTCCAAGGGCCAAGCCCCTGGCGAGATCGTAAGTATCCGGACTCCCGAATAACTTCAAGGTTTATATTTTTCGCCACATAATGTCTTTCTAATGCCGCATACAACCCTGCAGTCTGCCTAAGGATGATCTTCCTGCTTCATCGAGCGGGTCCTTAGGTGCGTCGGATATGGATTCTCTTCCGACTGCCTCCACCCCCGTGACGCGGACGATGCCGAGGTGGGATCCCAGGAAGGGACCCACTAGGAGGAGAGGGCCCCGGAGGTGTCGCAGGACAACCTCCCGGACTTTGCACCGGACTCGGCCCCGGAACCCACAGTGGCTCCGGAGTCCGGCGGGCGACCCCTTCGTAAGAAGGGCAAGACCGTGACGCCGGCAGCCTCCGTCCAACCGGAGGCGCCGGATAGCTTGCTGGAGGCACTCAATGGCGCCTCCATCGAAGAGGAACACCGCACCGTTATGAGTGCGGTGATTCAGAAGGTGCAGCTCGCCAAGAGCGGGCTGACCGAAGCCTGCAGCAGCCTTCTAACAGGCTTTGAGGTAAGAATTTCAATATGTATAGAATGGTACCGCATAGACAGTAGCCACTGATGCTCGGTTCGGTGTTCGGAAAGAAAAGCCGGACTGAGGATCTAAAAAGATATATGCAGGAGTCATAATAAATATGTCAATATGGGATTGCAGGCTGCGCTGCTGACCTCTGCCGCACTGACTGCGGAGGTCAATACTTTGAAGGAAAACCTCGAGCGGTCCGAGAACGAGCTCGGCCGTGCCAAGAAGCAGCTCGAGGACAAGCAAGGTGAGTAACACCTTATTAAAATTGTACCTTACAGAAAAGGATTTTGGTTGCAAAAGAATGACAAGGATAACGTGGGTATTGCAGGGGCCACTAACGAGGTGGTGACCCTGAAAGAGGCGGTGGCCGCGGCCGAACACAATGCGGCCGCGGAGCGCACCGAGCGAGAGAAGCAGGAGGCGCGGGTGGCGGAGGTACAACAAGAGCTCCAGGATCTCGTGAAAAAACATGAGAGCCTGGAGCGTGACTCGAAGACTCGAGAGTCTGAGCTTGCAACGGCTCTTGAGAGTGCCAAAGCCGCTAAGGCCGAAGCCTACAAGGCCCTCCAGGAGATTGAGGCGGTGAAGAAAATAGCAGCGGGTAAGGCATTTTTCATGCAAAGTAAGCATGTGAGTGTTAATTACCTGTTGCTTACCCGAATTCGGAGCTCTCCAGGAGCGTTCGCAGATCTTCCTCGCAGCGTGTCCGATGCTGCCGCATTCTACCGGGCCGAGGAGGGGAGCTCGACGGAGAAGGTCTTCTGGTCTCAGTATGCTGAGGCCGGACATCCGGTGCCCCTTAGCGACCAGCTGAAGCAGCTGGTCGAGCTCCACAAGGCGGCCAAACAGGCCATGAAGGGCCTCATAGTTCGGCTGTGGCCTAAGGAGGCCATGCCTGGGAGCTACTTCGGCCTGGTGCGGCGGCTGGTGGATGCGTGCCCGTGGGTTGAAGTCATCAAGCACTCCGCCTGTATTGAGGGTGCCCGTCGGGCCCTTGCCCGCGCAAAGGTGCACTGGGGCAAGATGGATGCCCAGAAGCTTGTGACGGACCCGCCACCAGAGGGCAAGGAGCATCGCACGCCCGAGATGTATTATAAGAGTGTGCTGAAGGGCGCCCGCACTATTGCGGGGGAGTGCTCCAAAGATGTAATTTTTGAGTAGACTCGCATTTTGTTATCCTGTGCGCTGAAAACTTAGTTCATATGCGCTAAGCAATGCTTGTTAATTTAAAATATTACCTTCTGTGCGGCTGTTTATCAAATCTGAGAGATGGCAAGTCGTCGGCTTCAGCCCCCATGCCACGAGTGCTGGGGTGTTCGGGATAAACTTGAGCACTCTTGTTCCCATTTTTGGGTCCATCTAGGGAGGCGCTCAACACAGCGAACAAGGCAACCGGACTTATAATGCTTGAACACTCTCACTTAGCCATAGAATTCTATAATTTTAAATTTCGGCGAAGCCCCTAGTCTTCGGAAGGCCGAATTTGGGGCGCTATCCACGCCTGGGCCGGACAAGATCCGGCTCCTCGCTCTAAGCGGCATAAGTCTTTAAGGACTCGCAAAAACCTCTCGAACAGCGACCGGCTCTCGCCTCATCATGACGGTCAGTTTTAGCTTTCTCCACTGAGGCGTTAACCCAGCTCAACTGGGGCGCAATCGCAGTGGTTCTCCCAGTGCTACCTTAGCCGATACAACGGAACGTAAGGTACCAAAACATGGGAGCCGGGCAAACCCAACTATTGACCAAAGACATGATTCGGAGCCGATGCATATAATGCTATAAGTTCGGGGTGCCGCACTTGTGAAAGTGTTCGGACTTATCACACCATGATGCAGGAAACATAAGCCCCTGGTGTGTTTTAACCGTACCAAAGTGTACGGATGCGACATGTCGTAAATGAACATATATATGAAAAAGAAATGCAATTATAAGCAAAAAGGTGCTGCATTGTTTTATTCAATAAGTGCTGCTATGAATGCAGAACGATACAAATATTGCGATAAGCAAGGGATGGGACTGTTAAACATGTCCCCCTCCAGGGGTAGGCCGCGGATTGGTGTATAAAAATGCTCGTAATGGATACCACCTGTATATTCGTTGTAGCCTTTATCCGTCCCTGGCTATTGCATCGTGAGTTCGGCAGGTCTGCTGCCGGACAGGGCTTCTGACGAACAGAGTCCTGTGGGTAAAAAATAAAAGGTAAAAAGAAAAAAAAGAACGACACACTTGAGAGCCCCTGGTGTGGTTGAGCCGCAGTCTGGGCTTATCGTGGTTGTGCCCCTCTCCCCATGCCCATGGTATCTTCAGAGCGTAATGGTGTACGCGAAGGACCTGCTTTGACGTTTTGCAGGGGCTGGGGTTGGGGCCGCACTGCTACGCGTGCTCGGAACGTGCCAGGTGGTCTTGTTGTAGGTTACTCCGGGCGCGCTTAGCTATGTCCGGCCGCTTAACGGCCGGACTCGAGAATTGCCTTAAGAGGCTGCATTGTACTTCTGCCGCGAGAGCCGCTGTATGTTCCTCCGTTCGGAGAGAACGTTCAGTGTTTCCGTTGACCGTGATGACTCCTCGAGGGCCTGGCATCTTGAGCTTGAGGTATGCGTAGTGCGGCACCGCGTTGAACTTTGCAAACGCGGTACGTCCGAGCAAGGCATGATAGCCGCTGCGGAACGGGACTATGTCGAAGATTAACTCCTCGCTTCGGAAGTTATCCGGGGATCCGAAGACCACTTCCAGTGTAACTGAGCCTGTACAATTGGCTTCTACACCTGGTATGACGCCTTTAAAGGTCGTCTTGGTAGGTTTAATCCTTGAGGGGTCTATGCCCATTTTGCGCACTGTATCCTGATAGAGCAGGTTCAGGCTGCTGCCGCCGTCCATCAGGACTCTGGTGAGGTGAAATCCATCGACGATTGGGTCTAAGACCAATGCGGCGAATCCGCCGTGGCGGATGCTGGTGGGGTGGTCCCTTCGGTCAAAAGTGATCGGGCAGGAGGACCATGGATTGAACTTCGGGGCGACTGGCTCCATCGCGTATACATCCCTGAGTGCACGCTTCCGCTCCCTTTTAGGTATGTGCGTTGCGTATATCATGTTCACCGTCCGCACCTGTGGGGGGAAACCCTTCTGTCCTCTATTGTTCGGCGGTCGGGTCTCTTCCTCGTCATCGCTATGCAGCCCCTTGTCATTGTTTTCGGCAATTAACTTGCCTGCCTGCTTGAATACCCAACAGTCCCTATTGGTGTGGTTAGCTGGCTTTTCGGGGGTGCCGTGTATCTGGCACAAGCGGTCGAGTATTCGGTCCAAATTGGACGGACCCGGAGCAGTTCTTTTGAATGGCTTTTTCCGCTGACCGGGTTTAGAGCCTCTGAATCCGGCATTGACTGCCGTATCCTCACTATTGTCGCCGTTGATGCGGCGCTTGTTTTTGTTACGACGCGACCTGCCATTTCGGTCCTTGAAATCCGGACTGCCAGAATTTTTGCTGAGGTTGTTGCTGCGTGCTAGCCAGCTATCCTCACCCGCGCAGAAGCGGGTCATGAGTGATGTGAGGGCTGCCATGGATTTCGGCTTTTCCTGTCCCAGGTGCCGGGCAAGCCACTCGTCGCGGATGTTATGCTTGAAGGCCGCGAGGGCCTCCGCATCCAGACAGTCGACGATTTGGTTTTTCTTGGTTAAGAACCGTGTCCAGAATTGTCTGGCTGTTGAATTATGTGGCTTAGGTCGTCAGCGTCTGGTGGTCGCACATACGTGCCTTGGAAGTTATCGAGGAATGCGGCTTCCAGGTCTTCCCAACTCCCAATTGACTCTGCTGGCAAGCTGTTAAGCCAATGCCGGGCTGGTCCTTTAAGCTTGAGGGGGAGATATTTGATGGCGTGAAGATCGTCACCGCGGGCCATGTGGATGTGAAGAAGATAGTCTTCGATCCAAACCGCGGGGTCTGTTGTGCCATCGTAAGATTCGATATTCACGGGTTTAAACCCTTCGGGGATTTGATGATCCATTACTTCATCTGTGAAGCATAGTGGGTGTGCGGCGCCTCTGTACTGGGCGATATCACGACGGAGCTCAGAAGAACTTTGTCTGTTTTGTTCGACCCGGCCGGACTTACTGTGTCCGGCGCGACGGCTGTCGTCACGTACCGTGGGGCGCCCACGCGATCCATAGATCGATCTTGATTGTCTTGCCTTATCCTCCAATATATCTCGCAAGTCCGGAGCGTTCCCCTGTGGCCTTGTGCTTTTCGAGCGATGCCGGGGTACGGGTCTAGTGAAGGGCCTAGAGGCCTCTCTGTCGCGACCACGGGGTGGTCGGTCAGCCGTATTGTCTCCTGGTGATGCGGGTTCATACGCTTCCTCCTCTAATCGGGGGAGCAGCTTGCGTTTAGGGTAGCTTTTGGAGGGGCGTTCGAGCTCATGCTCTTCGGCCGCGAGGACTTCAGTCCATCTGTCGGCTAGCAGATCTTGATCAGCTCTAAGCTGTTGCTGCTTTTTCTTGAGGCTGTTCGCCGTGGCCATAAGCCTGCGTTTAAAACGCTCTTGTTCGACGGGATCCTCAGGCACGACGAATTCATCGTCGTCGAGGCTTGCTTCGTCTCCGGAGGGAGGCATATAATCCTCTACCTCTTCTTCTGCCGCTCTCTCATGAGGGCTGGCGTCTCCATCCTCCTGCGCTGGATCTTGCTGGAGTGGGTTGTCTTCGGCACTGTCCGGTGTATTATTATCTCCGGTGCCGGAATCTTCATTCTTGCTGTGGCGGGATTTAGAGCGGCGCCGCTGACGCCGGCGCTTGGGCTGTTTCTTGGAGGGGTCATCCTCCTCTGTTCCTTCGCCATTCCCATCCTTTGGGATATCCACCATGTATATGTCATATGATGAGGTGGCTTTCCAGTGCCCGGTAGGCGCTGGTTCTTGGTTGTCTCCGGCATCTTCGTCCATACCGTCGATGTCTTCGGAGTCGTAGTCTAGCATGTCGGTTAGATCGTCGACAGCGGCTACCAAGTGGGTGGTGGGTGGGCTTTGAATTTCTTCGTCGTCCGCATCCCAACCGTCCTGACCGCAGTCCGGCCAGGGCTCTCCTGATAACGAGAGATACTTTAGCGAACTCAAGATGTCGCCAAAAGGTGAGTGTTGAAAGATGTCCGCTGCGGTGAACTCCATGATTGGCGCCCGATCGGATTCGATCGGAGAGGGCGCTGGAGGTTCGGAGTCCGGCAAGGAGTCCGACACCTCGGAGTCACGAGCTTCATGAGGGACAAGGTCATTGTTCGGCTCCATCTCCGTAGAGGTTGCAGCCCCCGAGGCGGTGTCTAGCCATCCGTCCTCGATCTGCGCAGCCGGCTCCGAATTGAAGATCGGAGCGGGTTCGAGTGCGGCCTCCAGGGTACTGTCCGGCTGCAGAGCTAAATCATGCTCGCCGTGACAGCGCGGCATGCTCGGCTGTGGCTCGAATCCATCGAGGATCAAGTCCCCGCGGATGTCAGCCGTGAAGTTCAAACTTCCAAATCTGACCTGACGGCCAGGGGCGTAGCTTTCGATCTGCTCCAGACGGCCAAGCGAATTGGCCCGCAGTGCAAAGCCGCCGAATACGAAGATCTGTCCGGGGAGAAAGGTCTCACCCTGGACTGCGTCGTTGATGATGGTCGAAGAAGCCATCGAGCCTATCGGTGACGACACAGAGGAACTCTCAATGAAAGCACCAATGTCGGTGTCAAAACCGGCGGATCTCCGGTAGGGGGTCCCGAACTGTGCGTCTAGGCGGATGGTAACAGGAGACAAGGGACATGATGTTTTACCCAGGTTCGGGCCCTCTTGATGGAGGTAAAACCCTACGTCCTGCTTGATTAATATTGATGATATGTGTTACAAGAGTGGATCTACCACGAGATCAAGGAGGCTAAACCCTAGAAGCTAGCCTATGGTATGATTGTTGTTCGTCCTATGGACTAAAGCCATCCGGTTTATATAGACACCAGAGAGGGCTAGGGTTACACAGAGTCAGTTACAATGGTAGGAAATCTACATATCCGTATCACCAAGCTTGCCTTCCACGCCAAGGAAAGTCCCATCCGGACACGGGACGAAGTCTTCAATCTTGTATCTTCATAGTCTTGGAGTCTGGCCGATGATGATAGTTCGGCTATCCGGACACCCCCTAGTCCGGAACTCCCTCAGTGCACATGATATTTCGCTTTGCACAACTATGAAGAAGCAAAGAAGATCCTAGTGGCCTCTCTTAAGTTCGACGAATATGTTCTCATTTGCTGGAAACAAGTTATTGAAAGAACAAGTGAGCAAGGACACCCACCTATCACCACTCAGAATGACATGAAGGAAGTAATGATAGCAAGATTTGTGCCAACTCACTATACAATAGACCTCTTCAAGAAGCTCCACCTACACAAGCAAGGCAAAATATTGGTGGAAAAATACTATAAAGAGGTGGAAATAGCTATGGTAAGGGCAAATGTCAAGGAGAATAAGGAGCAAACACTACTAGGGAAAACCCTAGTAGTAGAGCTTGAAATACTTATAACAGTAGCGCTGGGTCTAGCGCTACTAGTAGTAGCGCTTGTTGAGGGCAAGCGTTGCTGATAAGAGTAAGTGGCAGCATCGTTTGTTTTGAAAAGCGCTATCTAACTTTTTTTGTATTTTTGAAAATGCAGCTTATTGTCGTTGTCTTTGTATAGGTTTTATATACAATACTTTCATCATATGATTTATGACCATGATTAGCTATTATTTAATAGTGGGTGAAATGAACATGGATTAGATTCAAATGGAGGCAACATGTGGTGCACATCGAAAGTACTACTAGTCCAAACTAGATCAAGTTTGGATTAGTAGTACTTTGGATATGCACCACATGTTGTCTCCACTTGAATCTAATCGATGTTCATTTCACCCGTTGATATATATAATAACTCATCATGCTCATATATCAACTTAGCATCATGCATAATCATAATATTAAATAACCCATCATTGGTATCATAATAACAAGTCATACTCATCATCATCATACACCTTCTACTCGTTATCATGATAACAAGTCATACTCATCATCATCATAGTCATCTAACCAACCCTACTTAATTGTTCTTAGCACATGATCAGGAGTATTAGCTAGGATCTACTTCCTCCGTCCCAAAATGTAGACGTTTTTTGATACTATGATAGTGTTAAAAAACGTCTTACATTTTAAGACGGAGGGAGTAACTACCTTGTCTTAGGTAAAATATCATAAAATAAGATAGGCCCTGACTCTCCATTGTGGAGAATGGAGATTATCCTGTCTCCAATTCTTGCGCGTCGCAAAATGTTGCTTCCAAGTACCTCCCTATGACTTCATCGGTTTTAGAAATCCGGTATGAACAGCTGCAATGCGTAGGATGACCTGGCCGTAAGCTCATAACATCAAGGCGACCTTTCGGAAACATTAGATGCGGCACACAATCCTTCAGGATTTTCTGTTGAAAAACATAGTAATAACTTTGTAGTTAGCAATGTAGTTTAGTTTTAGAAGAATTTATGCAAAAGATGCATGGATGTCGTAATAGTAAAAAAATCTTACCATGCCATCTCCATGGATGTTACCGTAGTTCAACACGTGCACTAGTGGCACGTATTGACCATAATGTGCAGGAGTTTGATTATAAATATTGTAATTCTCAAGATCATTAATAAATGATATCAGATGATTTTTCTCCTGATAAGTTAATTCTGCGCCATCGGTCTAGTAGGTTCTGTCTACCATCTTTCGCACATTCTTTGAAGAATGAAATAAGCTATCAATTGAAATAAACTATCAACTATTTTGAAATAAACAATATAAATTACTTAATAACTATGTTTGAGAAACTCACGTAGCGGTAGAATTGGAAGCATATCAACAAGGACCAAATGTCCATATTGTCTTCCTCGATATCAGGATCACCAAGATCCATGGTGACAACCATACCCTCATGAAAATCATATGCCTTGCAAAGTGTTTCCCAATTGGGGCAACCAAAATGGGATACGCTCACAGAATTGTATAGATTTACAGGAAAATCAAAACCATGATGGGTCCTTAGGTGAACTATCTTTGTTTTCCATTTTTCATGATCTTCAAAATCCATCCTCTCCAAGACATAGCATCTTGCATGGCATGGGACAAGCTAGTCGAATTGTAAAAGATGAAAATTACACGTTGAAGAAGAAGAAGTCGAGCTTAATTACGAAAGAAACACTTTGCGTCGTTGCGTACTGTTTCAACATCGACGGTCACCTGGAGCTTAATGCTGAAGCGCCGACCTTCAACCAAGTGAGGCATGTCCCAGAAACCCTGGTTGTCGCCGCACTAGGAGCACTTCGCGAGACTTTCGTCGTCCGACGACATTTCCTATGTTCATAATTCAAAGATTAAACTTCTAAAATTCAATATATGTACTACAAAAACTAAATTAGATCATTATTATTCAACACGGGTTGACTATCGGTCCGTCGAGTCTTTTTTTGAAAACTCTCAGCTCACGTGGTGTATATATTCGACCATTGGTGATGGTCGCTCCTCCCTTCGTCCCCGAGTGCATTAAACCAAAATATCTAGCACACGGGAATGAAGGAGAAGCGACCCCCATGACAACAGTCAGCATTCTTGTTCTCTCATATATGGTGGGCACACTCCCTCACTGATTTTTCGAAAATCGGTGATGGTCGTTACTCCTCCTTCCCCTAGTGCATAACAAAGGTCTAGCACAAGGAGAAGAAGGAGAAACGACCCCCACGACAACAGTCGGGATTCTTCCTCTCATATATGGTGCAGACTTTCTCCCGAACTCATTTTTTGATTGTCATGTATGGAGCCTCGACAAACTTAATTTCAACCTGAAATTTCGTTTAATTATCTTTCTAGAAAATCTAGGCCACTCAATATTTCCTACATATTCTAGCACAAGTCATGCCAAACTCACAGAAAAATCCGGCATGATCTTTGCTAAAAAAGGACATATTGAGCGCCTTGCCGGAACCAAAATTTATCAACACTCCAGCAAAACATAGGCCACTCGGAGGTGTTACCTTCAAACATGGCCACTTGGGGAAGCACATATCCTATTTGCATTGAAGCTTGATGGTCATTGCATTCAATGTTGATGGTCATTGCATTTCAATGGTTGGAAATATGAACAAAAACATTTCAAAATATCTTATAGGACTCATATTGACATGGAGATTTAGCTGGTTTCACCTCGAGGTTGGAGGGGGTTGGTGACGGGGACGACGGCGGTGACGACATGGCGATTTGGATGCAAAAACAAAATATAAATAAAAACATTATTATCCTCATCTTAGGACTTAGTGAAACCCTATAAGCTATCAACTAATGTAATGCATATGCTTTGCATAGTGCTCTCCAATTCGAGCATTCAAAATAGGAGTAGTTCTCCAATTTGAGCATTCAATAAGAAAAACTAAATCATAAAATAAATTAGTACTCAAATTAGCATGCCTTCAATAAGAAAAACCAAATCATCTCTTGCGTTCATACGTCGAATATTATCACGAACACATCTCGAATAGTATCATACATATAACCTCACTAATACAACTAAAACCTTATCGAACGACGGGTATCGGAGCGGGCGGTAGAAACTCAAAGAGAAGGAACCATCACAGGATCATAGCTCTAGTGAGATCCCTGAAGAACCTGCCAGGTATTGGAGAACCTGCCCTCCAATGCAACCATGTATGGACGGACGGAAGGTAGCACATCCCAGTACCAGCCAGGCAGAGCCCAGTCCCAGACATGGCCCCTCTGATAAAGCAGGCCTCCTCCATCGAGTCGACGACGAGGATGCAGGATAGGCATCGTTGACGTCGATGCGGGAATAATTTCTTTAATTAAAAATAAAGTAGTTCTATTAACTTTCTTACTAAAAATAAACTAGTTCTATATTAAATTTTAATTAGATAATCAAATCGCATATACCTAAATTTTCTTACTAAAAATAAACTAGTTCTATTAATTCAACTACTTCAAGTGAACACTTACTATAAATAAAAATAAACTGGTTCTTACTAAAAATAAACTAGTTCAACTAGTTCTATTAATTTTCTTACTAAAAATAAACTAGTTCTATTAATTGAACTACTTCTTACTAAAAATAAACTAGTTCTATTAATTTTCTTACTAATTCTGTTAAACACTTACTAAGAAAAGTAAAAAAAACTGTATTGAATTTTTCTCTAAACTAAACACTACTGCCCTAATTAACATCTAGTTAAACCCTACTGTCCTAACCCTAATGCCCAAGTTCTTAAGAATCTACAAGTACTAACTAATTAGATGAACCCTAGCTAGATACTTAAGCATCTACAACTACTTAAGCATCTACAACTCCTTAAAGGGGCTCCGCCAACAAACGCCTGAAACGTATAAAGGGCCAAGATTGCACCAGTCCTACTCAATCCCAGCAGTTCATGATGGCAAGTTGGTCAATAGCTCGGAAGCGTAGACGTGCAGCAGGATGCGGCCCCGGCTTCTATAAACCGATGTCAATATCTGCCCTATTTTTCATCCTTCCTCATGCACTTTCTTATGATTGTATTCTTTTTAGTTTCTCTCATAGTAGCTCAGCATGTAACAACTTGTGGTTATCAAATAAAGAAATGATGCCCTCTAAAGGTATTGCCTACATTGTTGTTCAAGCACTGCCTTTGCACTACAAGAATGGCTTTCTAGATACAACCATTATTGGGCCTCGTTCCCCTCCCTTACAAGTCTGAAGTTTTCACTGTCTCGGATTTTGGATTTATATGCATCAGTTTTGAACCTAGATTCTGGTCAATAGTTGGGTTCCCCGGCTCCTACGTGTACCCCTTATATTCCCGATGAATTTGGCTAAGAGTGTAACGGGAGAACTACTGCGATTTTGCCGCCAGGTTAATTGGCAGAGTGCCTCAGTGGAGAAAGCTGAAAACTGACTATCTAGGTAGGCGCAAACTGGTTGGCAATCCACAGACCGCATTAAGCGACGTGACGATAGAGATCCCTTGTGTTAAACAAAGGGCTTTTTAGCCGAAGTGCGTCATGGCCTAAACCTCGGCTTGCCAAGATGACCACTTCCCATATAGGGGGCTCGTCATCAGCCCCCACAATAAAACTCCTAGGGCCAAGTAAAAGTTATCAAGCCACTATAGTCCGATTGCCTTGTTCCTATGAGCATAGACCACCTCCGGGTACCGAGATGTCACAACCCTAGACTTTTTTTGTAATTGGTTGCATCAAATCATTCATGCATCATGTTCAATGTTCAAGTAATTTTGAAATGGGGATGTTCAAACCATAGCACCAAATGAAATCCAACTAGGATCAAAATAAAATATTTTCAATAAACCCAAAAATGCCCTTCAGAAAAGTTCATGATTTTTTAAAAGGTGAAAATATCTGCAAAAAATGACGCACATATATCGACGACATTCTCGAGTTTTTTAATTAATCCATATTGTAATTTAATTGCAGCAAATAAAAGCTATAAATAGTTATCTAGCTTCAGATATATTGAAAATAATTGTGGGTCACTCGTATATTGCAAAGAGCTCCCACAAATAATTTTAGAATTTATAAAAATGGTTTAGTGCCTAAACTAAACCAGAACAAAGAAAGAAAAATAGAAAAAGGAAATAGAAAAAGAAAGAAACTTACCTGCCCCACCAACGTGTAGCCAACCCAGTTTCAGAGGCCCAGCCCACCAGGGGCTGAGTAGTCTTCTTCCTTCTCCCAGGAGGATAGATAGGTGTCTGGTGAGCACCATCGTTGCCCTGGCCACTTCCTGCTTCCCCGACCCTTCAACCGAAACCACGACGATGCCCTTGATCCCTGGTCCACTTCTCACTCTCTCTCTCTCTCCCCTCCCTCTCCTCCTCTCCAATGCTCGTCCCCGAGGCACCTGAGAGCCCTCGCCGACCACTCCAGCTCGCCCGTGTGGCCACAGTCATCCCCTCGTCGTGCTGCAATGTTCAGGACCTCTGCGTCAACCTCGTATGCATGTACATCAACGTTAGCAACCGGAGGAACACGAAATGGCGGCCCTCAAGCTCGTCCCCATACTCGGCCCCGACGACCGCCGTTGCTAGATTCGCCGACCTCCGAGCACCCCCCGAGCATGCTGACCATCTCTACCGCATCCCTGTGAGCTCCTACATCTCCTCCCGTTCTCGCCCCCTCTGTTGCCGTCCGCTAACTACCGCCCCACCATGGCCGAACACTTGCTGCCACTGTCGTGAACCTCGCCATTGCTAGTCACCCCTGCTGACCAAGCCAAGAACTTGGACAAGCTCCTGACATCCCGTAGATATTGCTGAGCGTTGCAGTTTGCTTGCTCACAACCCGCAGCACCTCGCCCGAGCATACTCGTGCTCCGGTTGCTGCTAATGTCACTGTGGCCACCGCCTCTGGCCACCCCAGGACCATTCACTGCCACAGATAGATACGCCGCACCACTAGCTATCTGACGCACCCAGCCACGCGTCTTGACACCACCGGGAACGGCTAGATGGGCATCATCGCCGTGTTCCCATTATCACCGGAGTTAATTCGGTGATGTGGAAAGATTAGGTTAATCTAATTAATGTGATTAGCCTATCTATATACAGCGGCCCCCGGCCTACTAATTATTTTGGTTATGTGTTAACTAACCCCTGTCAACTGGTTTATTAATGACATATGGACCTGGCATGTTAGGTTTGACCTGAACCGCCATGTTAAACTGCTGACATCATAGTGACAAAAAGCTGATGCAATACAACATTTTATGGAATTATTTTAATTTATTAGCTAGGAAATTCCAGAAATTGCTTTAAACTTCAGAAATTCATAGAAATTCAACTGTAACTCAGATTGAAATAATTTATATATGAAAAATTATCAGAAAAATGAGAAGAATCTATTTATAGTATTTTCATGCATGTTTAAAGAACTAATACCTGCTGATTAGGTCAAATCAATTAAAGGGCATTTTAAATGCTTCTTTTGGATTTTGAATTTGAATCTTTGATTCAAATGAACTTCAACTAACATGGTAGAATTTTGCATTAGCTCAAACACTAGCATAATGCCATGTCATGATCATGCATCATATTGTTGCATTACATTGATTGTGTTGTTTCTTATTCTCTGGTGTTTGTTCCCTCTCGGTAGATGTTGTTCCGACATTGAGATCAATGTGACTAATGAAGAGCTATACTATATTCAGAAGTTCCAGGCAAGCAGACCCCCATTGAGCATTTTGATATAATCCCACTCTCTCGCTCTTGCTCTCTTTTATTGTCTAGGACAACAACAATTCAACGGTTACATGTTGCAGTAGTTGAACACATTCCTCTCCATGACCTGTCTTTGTCATAGTAAATAGTTGAGACCCACTAGCATGAGTAGGAGTTGTTTGAGCCATGATGTGCCTACTCATTCATGCTTGCTTGTGTATGCCTACTATGGTTAGAGTTGTGTCAGGTCTGATTCATCTGAGATGGATTGGGATGGTGGTGAACATGTTCTACTGTTGAGAGCTAAGTGTGTGAACATGATTTGGTAAAGGTACCGTTGAGAGGCCACGTAGGAGTACATGGTGGGTTGTCTCATTGAAACCGTCCTCGGGAACTGATTTCTTTGTTTGTGATCCAAGATAGCTACTAACACGCATTGGGCCCGAAACCCATGGACCCTCTCGACTTATTAATCCCCTTGATCTTCATCTAGGAGTTGCAACTAGTTTTTGGAGTTTGTTGGATATGTGTTGAAGGTCGTGCGTAGCCCTGACCCTAGGGGTGGGCTATGATGCGGTAGATGCAACGTGGCACGGTATACAAAGGCTCCCATTTCATGGGCTTGGGAACCCTGCACACATTGTTTGAAGCCGTAAGTGAAACCTCGTCCGGACTTCCTTTACGGGTACAGCCTCAAATAGGCGATAAACCTGGACTAGAGTCTTGTGTGGTTAGTCCGGTCGTGGACGACACCCTTGCCGGCCTTCCGCTTAAAGGTTGCCGAGTACAAGTCATGTAAATGGTGATAAGTGGTGAGAGTGGGTGTGAAGAAGTACACCCCTGCAGAGTAATATGATATGTTCGAATAGTTGCATCCGTGGATATGGACTACTTCCAAAGCTTATATGGTTCATAGATAATTGGAAGTGGATACCCTAAAATGCGCAAGATAAGTGTGAGTGCTATGGTTGGCCTTCTCGTAGGGAGATGGGAGCGGATCCATAGTGGTGTATTGATATGATGAAAATGAGGACTCGTGTGTGCTTTCTTGCCTCAAAGAAAATACTGGTAGTCGTAGTATAGGATAACCACTTAGTCAAAACGGGTTTGCTGCTGTTAAACTCCACCACCCCTTGTTCATACTGATGCATAAGTAGCTAGTTATGATGTAAGTCTTGTTGGGTACATGTGTACTCACATTTGTTAATTTATGTTCTGTATAGATACTTCAGTCTCACTAGTAGTTCCTCGTGGGCTTCAACGACTAGCTTGTGTGTCCCAGACAGAGGTCTGGCTCCTATGGAGGGTTTTGTAGCTAGACAGGCTTTCTAGCCTTCTTTCTTTTCAGTTGTCTGTACCCAGACAAGATTATCTTCCACTTGTGCTAGTTGCTTGTATGACTTTGTATGTTGGGCCATGAGACCCATGTTTGTAATACCATGCTATGTATGGCTCCCAGAGCCTTTTAATTAAATACTTTGAGTCATAGAGTTATGTTGTGATGCCATGTTGTATCTGCACATATCGAGCACATTGTGTGTATGTTATAGAAATGCTTTGGTATGTGTGGGATCTGACACCTAGTTGTTTATTCTTTGGTATCCTTATGGGGAAATGTCTCCTAGTGCTTCCAACTGAACACATGGATTGATTGGCATGTGTCTTATTTGCTCCTGTGTCCGTCCCTATGGGGAAATGTCAAGCAGTGTTTACCGGAGTCCTGATAGCTTGCTACAGCCCGGTTACACTTGCTACTATCTGACACGTGCATTGATGGGTCATGTATGCGTGTCCCTGCAAGTTTATGCCACCATGAGTTTACGACTAGTCATGTTGAGCCGCGTTCTCGGTGATATGGATGCTAATGACACAATCATATACGTGAGCCAAAAGGCACAAACGGTCCAGGCTAAGGTAAGGCTGCAGCCATAGGAATACCGTGCATGAGGCCGCAAAGTGGTATGATGTGTTACATGCTAGATCGATGTGACATAGGATTAAAGTGCTGACAGCTTTGGTATCAGAGCCTGACAGCATGTTGGATTACCAAGCCAAACTAGTCGAAGTCGTGTCTAGAAATGCTTTAGTTATATAAGGGAATTGATTTTGGAAGGTAACATAAGGCTTGTTTTACTCCTTTACCTTATGCACTTCTGTTCCGAGTCACCCTCCTCTTTCCTACGGGGTTAAGAAACTAGGCTTTCTTATCTATCTATAAGGATGATGAGTTACCATGCTGGACACTTATAGGAAAGTAGTAGCTTTACCGGTTAAGTGCTTCCATAAGAATCCATTTGTTGTGTTGTCAGCTGTCTTGTAGGTTGCCTCATATTCATGATGGTACAACAGTTATGCTGTCTGAGTTAGCCAAGGTTCTAAGTAGTCTGGTGTATTTGAAAATGTTTCCTCTCTGTTTCAATGTCCTTTTGGGTCAGATTAACCACACTAATTGGTGTGTTGAGCTACTCTGTTGCCTCGACATATAGGTTGAAGTTATAACGAGACTAAGATATCTTAGAGAACCACCTAGTAATCTAGCCATGATTTGTGTTCCCAGTGTGATGATTCTAGCCACCATTGTCGAAAGCATCTCGTGATGTTAACAAGTTAGTAGGTATTCTATTCGTGGGTTCTTGAACCCAAGATTCACTCTACATACCTTGTGTTGATAGTGTTTGCTCATTCCTTTAGGATATTAGTAACCTTTGTGATAGTCCTTGAGGTTTGTGGTATACCGTTCTTCCCATACCATGAGCCAATATGGCAGAAGTTCTTTTCAACCAAAAGATCACAACCACAGTGCTCTCAGCGAGTTCTCCAATATATATTGTGACGCTGCAAATCCTACCTTCTGCATGGATTATCTGGAAGAAATGTGTTGAGCCTGGTTTGACATGACAATATATACATCCGCAACTCAAAAATCATGTGTTCCTCTGAGTTGTCGCTCTACAGTTGTATTCTGACCTCCGTCTATCAATTGGTAGTCAAGACTATGTGTCCATTCATGTTCATCGATGCCTACTATGCTTGTGGTCCGTCAATCCATTATATTCTAGAATGACTAGAGAAACAAACTCTAGCACCTCATCCATATGAAGGACTGGGTCAAAGTGGTTGTAATCCGCAAATCAAAATGCCAATCCAGTGTTTGTTCTATTCTACCTTCTTTATGTCAAGAATATCGTGGGAGTTGCGCACTATCCTATGAATTCTTGATGTAGTGATACTTCTCGCCATTATTATTCATTCCTCGGTCCCCGTGTTGTTGAAGCCAGAATACTGACAACTTGAATGTGATGTGTGAAATCAATACTCCTAGCCACTCTGTTGCTTGGTAGTTAATGGAAAATAATCTCATTCTTTGCGTGTTTGTTATTGAATTATCATTCTAAGATTGATCGTGCTTCCTAGTCCTCATTTAAGGTGCACTCTTGGGTCAATGAGTTAGGATTGTGTCAACCCCTCACTCTTTTGATCATATCGTCTTGCCTTCGAAAGCAAGTTTGTTCTCTAGCGTAGTAACATATCGATGGTTTGTGGTTTTCCAAATATCCTCTCGGAAGTATCACTAGGTTGTCCCCTAACCGTTATGCTGAACTCGTGATCAAGTTGGTTTTTTCCTAAACCACCCCTTCTCCAAGAATCAATGTTGGATACCCATCAATAAGTTGGTTAAGCTAAACAACAACTTGGAGAGTTGGAAGATAGAAGCTTCACCTAACTTAGTTCATTCGAAAGCATACCTTCTGTGTGTGTGTGTGTGTGTTGAAGAAAGATGATGTCTTCATCGATTGGCCTTCATGATCAATTGATGATCTATTATCTTATCCAATCTTTGATTTGTGTTTGGGATATCATCAAATCAAATCAGAACCAACGAAGTTTGTAATGTTGCCTTAATCGTGGATGTTCCTCGATCATACCCCATTGTATCATTTGCTTTGACCAATACTATCACCTTCTTCACCTAGTTGTGGAATTCTGTCTTTATTGGAATTTTGATGAATTACTGCTGAGCCCATCGGCAACATCCTTATTTTCTCCAAAATATGTGTTGACGATTAAGCTAGTGTTGGAAACTTTTGAAAGCACTTTCTTCATTCTAGCTCATGAAGTATTTGTTTGACGAAAGAAGTGACTTCCTCTAATACACGTGCATCTTTTGCAAGTTGCCGCCATAAATTCGAGAAAGTTAGTTTTTCTTCCTGTGGAATCATTCCCAGTTAGTCATAAATGTGCAAAGTATTCTATGGTTTGGTAGACCGATCATATCCATTCCATATGTATTCCCTAGCACACAAACCCATTGATCTAACTATTCAAGGAGAAGAATTTCCTTCTGAAGAGCTAATATGGGCTTATGTAAGGACTTCGATATCCTCGATTATGGTTCCCCACCTGCACTCGGTAGTATTTTATTATAAGACTACTATGTGGTCATGCTTGTCTGGGACAACGTGTTCACATGTGTGTAGCAGAACCCGCTCATGTTTTGGAGCTTACTACATAGTTCATTTCCTAAGAATCTCGCAACGTCATCTCGTCCATTTGTGTTGCACCCTTTCTTTTCAGACACGCTGAGTATGGAACATCCTGACGCTAATCAGATCTGAATCTCAGGCAGATATGATGGTTGGAATGTTTCCCAAGAATTATGATATTGGTCTTTCTAAACCGGTAAAGGGGAAGTTCTGGCCAACACACCTAGCAAGAAGACCTAGTATCGAGTATCTTGCTTGGAAGAGTTGGTCGTTTCCCCATGAGGATTTCATATGTATTATTCCAAAGTTATTCCCTATGGATCTTGTGTTTTTTTAAGTCCGACCTATACTTGATGGCCATGTTAATGCTTTCAAGCATGATCGTGGTATATAGTACATCAAGGAGAACATGAGAAGCAGAGTGCTAAATGTCTCTCGGTCGATCATCCAAATTTTGTTTCTTTGTCATTGTCAAGGTATAATCTTAGAAAGTGTTGTCTTACTTGGCATCTACACCCTCCACCATTATTCATCGTGGTAGTTGAGGAAGTCCTGGATTAAGGGGTCCTCGGGCTATTGGCCTGCCATATATGGGTCGGACTAATGGGCCTCAGTGGGGATGAGCTAGAGTGTGGATCCGTGGCCGGATAAGGAATCTTCGAAGCCGTGGTGTGCCCTCCAAGCCAAGATTAGGCAGGATCTTTCCTTCCTTGTAACCGATCGCTTGTAAACCTAACCTACTGGTGTCTATATAAATTAGGGGGCTTTAGTGTTTAGGCTAGAGAAACATCCATAACCCCATCAACCTAGGGTTGAGCTCGCCTGATCTCGAGGTAGATCGACTCTGTAACCACATCATACATCAAATACAATCAAGAAGGGCATAGGGTTTTAACTCTTCGAGAGGGCCTGAACCTGGGTAAACACCATGTCCATCATCCCTTGTTCCCCATTGATCCTAGATCCACAGCTCTGTACCCCCTACCCGATATCTGCCGGTTTTGACACCGACATTGATGCTTTCATTGAGACTTCCGCTGTTGGGTCGCCGAAGGCAATGGCTCGCCTGATCATCAGGCAGGGCATCAGCTCTTGGGACCTCTTTGTCCCAGGCCAACTCTTCGCGTTTGGCAGTGTCGTGCTGCATGCCAACCCCACAAGTCATCTGGACCAAATCAATAATTTTTCCCCTCAGCACCGGATTCGATTCAGTAACTTGGAATACATTGCGGACGCCCGAGGTGATCTGGTCTTCACCAGATTCGCAACCTCCCCTATACCCCTATGGGCCCTGCCATGTCCACTTCGGAGTTCTCCCCCGATTTGATCTGCGGGTCGACTTTAATCCTTCACCTGGCCTCGAGTCCGGATGGTTCTACCCTGAAAGGAGACCAAGACTCCCTTTCAACTGTGCCCGTAACAACCGTCGAAGACCTAGCTTTGGACCTCAAGACGGGAGTGGATGTTCGAACTCCAAGAATCACGCTCGGCCAAACCCTCTCCTAACGACACGCCTCCGGCTTGAGCCCCTGCGATGCATCGACGTTCGGTAGCAAGGAATCATCCCTGGCCGAACACCCCTCGACAACTCGGCTTCAAGCACAATACAAAAACAGTGTCCAAAGACCAGGTTTTTACCTCGGTCTCTTAAAACTGTCCGGTCCCGGGCCCCGAGATTAACTCGGCCCATGGAAACCAAGATCCAGTCAGCGGACAGATTATTCCTTGCCCTGCCATGTCGGAGACTAGCCCTAAAAAGGCACTGCCTACCATCCCGGCGACCCTTGCCCTATTAAACAAGGTGATGGACCGAATCTAGATGATGGCTTTTCGGGAGGACCCGCCCCTAGCTTGCATTCAACACCCTTTGAGGCAGATTTCAGGGAATTTTACGTCCCACCCACCACTCACTTAGTGGCCATTGTCGAAGACCTAACCAACATGTTGGATTACACCTCGAAAAATGCCGAATACATGGACGAGGACAGCAGAGCCATGGGTAACACCCAAGCTACTCCCCCCATCACTGGCCGCTGGATGGCCGCGTCCACCTATGATGTCTACATGGTACACACTCCAAAAGAAGACGACGGCACCCCTGGGAAGGATAAAGGCAAACCCAGCGATGAGCCGCCGAAGCGCCGTAGACAGCGCCGCCACTCCAAGGCACATCAAAGCCATGCGAGCAACATAGACACTAGAGAAAATGCCATCCTGTACAATGCGGACAACCTTGACAACCCCGGCACTAACGAACAACCACAAGTCAATCATGAGATGAACGAGGATCCGCTCAATCCTAAATACCTTGACAACTCCAAAGACAACAATTACCTCCCCCTTTCAGAAGAGGAGGTGAGTTTGGTTGATGAAGATTACATCGTCCCCCAAGACCCATTGGATCAAGAGCGGTTCTAGCGGTAGCTCATTGCCACTGTGTGCAGCCTGAAGAAACAGCGACAGAAAATAAAGGCCAAATATGATACACCTAATGAGATATGGACTAAAGTCCTAGACGCCGAAGAGGCATACAACCACAAGCAGTAGACGAAAAGCTACAACCGCAATTAGATGATGAGGTCATACAGCCAGCACCTCCAAGGTACACTCAGGCAGATCTACCAGATCGCCCCTCAAGGATGGGATCCACCTAGTTGACAAAGCTAACACCGCCCCCTCCGCCTTTACTTGGATGCTCGGGCAGGCCTTACAAGGTCCATCTACGAGCCCAAAAGAGATCCTCCTGCTAGAGGGACGGGAATAAATCCTGGCTAGACCAAAATGATAGAGCCTGGGAACTACAATGAGCCCGGATGACAGATGATCTCGGGCACAACATAGCCCGAATCAAGGGTGCCGCTCACCCCCTTTGCTTCACAAATAGAGTGACATAGCATCAATTCCCAGAAGGATCCAAACCTATGAACATTAAGCCGTATGACGGGACAACAGATCCTGTAGTATGGATCGAAGATTTTCTATTACACATCCATTATGCTCAAGGGTCCGTCCAAACACTGGCTGAACAACCTTCCCGAAGATTCCATAGGGTGTAGGCAGGATCTCGAGGAGACCTTCCGAGCCAACTTTCAGGGCACTTATGTCCGACCCATGGACGCCGATGACCTGAGCCTAATAATCCAGCAACCCGGTGAGTTAGCACGGCAATTTTGGAACCAGTTTTTGACCAAGAAGAACCAGATCATTGACTGTCCGGACATCGAAGATATAGCCACCTTTAAGCACAATATTCGGGATGAATGGCTAGCACACTAGCTCGGCCAAGGCAAGCCGAGAACGATGTTCGTGCTCACCTCCTTGATGACCCACTTCTGCGTCGGAGAGGACAGTTGGTTGGCTAGTAGAAGCACCAACCCTGATACCCCCGGCACCTTAGATGTCGGGGACGGGAATGGGAAGCCACGAAGGAACAAGAAAAAATGCCGCCATAATGACGGTGAAGCTACCGAGACGGCAATGAATATCGAATTTTGTAATCCAAAGTTTGGGTCACGGAAAAAGCCTTTTAAAGGCAACCAGGACGGCCCAACCAAGCTGGATGCAATCCCAAACAGGCCGTACCAGATTCAAGGCACTACCGAAAAGGCCACCAACCACTCCAACCGCAATTGTTGGGTGATAAAGCTGGCCGGCAAGCTTCAAGCCAAAGACTCGGGAAAAGCCCACGAAGCAAGGATGACGAGGAATCCCGTAGGCCAAATAGTGGAGGACAAAAACCCTTCCCTTCTGAGGTCAATACAGTGAAAATGATCTATGCCACCCATATACCAAGGAAGGCGAGGGAGCGCATGCTGCAGGGCGTATGCATCGTCGAGCCCGTAGCGCCAAAGTTCAACCCTCGGTCGGCTTGCTCGATCACCTTTGACCGCAGAGACCATCCGACCAGTATCCGTCATGGACGATCAGCGGACCTTGTACTGGACCCAATTATTGATGGGTACCACCTTATGAGAGTCCTAGTGGACGGGGGCAGTAGCCTTAATTTGATCTGTGCAGACATGGTGTGGAAAATGGGGATTTATTTATCAAGAATCAAACCAACAAACACCACATTTATGAGGGTTATTTCGGGCATAGAGGCCCGATGATCAGGAATGGTAACTCTTGATGTGGTATTCGATTCACCAGATAACTTCCGAAGCAAAGACTTGATCTTCGATATCACCCCATTCCGCAGTGGTTGTCATGCCCTCCTCGGTTGAACGGCGTTCGCCAAATTCAATGTCGTCCCGGATTACGCCTACCTCAAGATCAAGATGCACAGTCCCATGGGTGTCATAACAATCAGTCGCAACACAGAGCATTCACTCTAGATCGAGGAACACACTGCGGTCCCTGGCAGCCGAAAACCAAGCCGTCGTCAATCGGCTGAAGTATCAACCCGTCGTAAAGGCGAGAGATACAACTAAATGGGCTCAAGCCGTATCCCCTTCATGGGAGCCCTCATGCGTTCACCGCAAATAGGGACGTGTACATCACAGCACGCCCGCCTGCGTCGTGCTCTACATACTAGCACAACTTCGCGCTCGAGATACCATGGGTGGCCATGGGGGCTGATATCGAACACATATATCCACGTGTTAGGCTCAACCGAACTACGGCATCACCACGTCCTCAAATGACCACGGGTACGACTCCGGACTCGCTCAGCGTCAAGCTATGTTCAACAGGGCTATATCTCAAGGCCCCTATTGAAGGCATCCCTCGCCAGCACACGATGTTCATAGAGGACCAACTCACACCCCTCCATCTCATAGAAGCAAAGGCGCAGACATGCAGCAGGGCACAACTAAGGCTTCAACTCACGAATCAAGGCCCTGTGTAAACCTTTCTCAATAAAATTTCTTTTTCTTTTTACATATCATAAATTCCTCAGTGGTTCGAATTATACGGATAGACAACCAGATCTTATGGAAATTAAAAACACCTTTTACAGTGTTTGGGCATCGACATTGTCTAGCCCTTCTCTCTCTTTTTATTTCTTCCGCTCCTCAAATAGCTAGGCAGGCACACAATTTGTAACAAACACAACTTGGTTAATTCTTCGAAGGCTTAATTTTCCCATCAGTTCTATGAACCAAGTTCGACACCACTTTTCGTTGTTTGTTAAGCATCTCGGATATTGCATTATATGCAGCAGTTCCAAACTATGTGTTGGGTCAATAGTTGGGTTGCCTGGCTCCTATGCTTACCGTCTTATGTTCTACACGTTTGGCTAAGAAGGTAAAGGGATAACCCCTGCCATTGTGCTTCTGGATAGTCGGGTCCAGCACCTCAGGGGAGAAAGCCAAAAACTGATGATTATAGTGAGCGAGAACTGGTCAGCGATCCGACGATAAGTGCTGAACTAAGAAATCATTGGCAATTTATCTGTGTCACACGAACGGTTCGTCCTATCACAAACCAAGTGGTTACAAAGGCATGCATAGGCTCCCTTGTACAACGCAAAATTCTGCGGGCTAGTCATTAGCCCCCACTGTCAAGCTCCTATGGCTAAGTGAAAGCAATAAAGCCGCATAGTCTGATTGCCTGGTCTCTCTCACGCACTACCTCCTTCGAGCACCAAGACGTTGGCTAAGGGTAATAGTGCGGAGATGAAACACCCCTCGTACTACTCACTTGGGGGCTGAATCCGATGACTGGTAACTTTCAGAATAATAAACAACAACATAGCAGTCAAAATTAAACACCACAATATATAACATAAAAACGGACCGCATTATAAAGCCAAATGTTCGGGTGACTACTTGATACAAAATCATTCAATGATTACATCCTTCGAACACTGGCCCTCTATCGCCCGAGCACCTTCCATAACTTATGCGAAGAACAGTTCGGGGTGGCGGTGCTCCGTTCCAACTGGCGGAGGACCAACGGCCATATCCATTGGCTTGATCTTCAGCCAATGAACCATGGTCTTCGCGAAGGACAGCCTCACACCTTCAAGGCACGCGGACCACTTCATGGTGTCAATCTACGGCGATGCATCACGCAGCCTCTGCACCAAGCCAAACTAGCTGTCCGGAATAGGCTCAGTAGGTCACAACTGGACACAAAAGATACTCTGGGGCTGTCTCGGCCTTCCGGTGCAGCTCCATCAGCTACTTCATATGGTTACTGAGGAGCGTAGGGTGTTCGGGTGCCTAGAACTTCGAAGAGAAAAGCCACCGTTCGAAGTCCTTCTCCCACGTCACGTAGTGCTCCGCCACAGCAGGCGCACTGTTTGGAAGCTCGGCAAAAAGGCTTGTGGAGCGCTAGACCCACGTCAGCAAGGCGAGCCTATTGCCACCAAAAACACTCTGCAGTAAGTACTTCTTACCATCTGTGAATTGCCCCACTTAGTGGAGCTCCTCCCGGACACCCCGCAACTCGGTCCTCACCTCTTGTATCTCATTCTCCGCTTCAGATAGCTCGAAGGACTCCTCTTTTTGCCTTTGCTCAAGAGCCTCACATTTCGTGACAACATCCTTGAGCTCCACCTGTACTTCGGCTACTCGAGCCTCATGCTTCTCGCCAGTGGTGTTGGCCTTCTCAAGTTTGGCCACCACCTTGTCAGCAGCCGCTCTCTTTTCGGCCGCCTCGTCCTCGGCCCTCTTCAATGATGCCTTCAGGCCCTTAACCTTGGAGGCAGCAATTGCATTCATCAAACACCATATGCTCAGTATACAATCCGGAACATGAGTGTCCAACGGTGCTAACTATGCACTTTGATAGAAGCTTACCTTGCGCCTCATCAAGCCGTTTGTTGACGAGGTCGAGCTCTTGATCGGAGATGAGCTTCCGATCTATCTCCTCCATGGCAGCAACATTAGCAGCTGTGGTCAAGGATGATGCCTGCGAAATCAAGTCAACTAGAAGTGCAACCCGTGCATATGCGTGGCTAGACGTAATAACATTTAGTTGTGTATCATGTGAAGTAAAGAATACTTTTTTGAGAGAGAGTGTGTGTGAGAGAGTAAACAATATGCTTCTCTCTTGCACTCCATGTTCTAAGTGTCTTTGCACTAAAAAAAGATCATTCACAAGGACTTAAATAAATCTAAACATTTGTAGCTCATACTCCTACTCGAACCTAAAGATCTCTTTGCCACCCAACTTTTCTCTGGTTCATTATTTTCGAGTTCTACATGTCATGCCTCCAAATGCTTCATTGATAGCTAATTAGTCCGGTGTCTATGTGCTTGACCATCCGTGCAAGCAATTGCATTTGTCGGTATATGTTAACTGAGGTTGTCCAACTCTCTCTCTCTCTCTCTCTCTCTCTCTATTTATATATATATATATATATATGTCTATCTCTCTGTCTTCGTGTCAGTCTTTTTCTCTCCATAGTTTTTTGTCGTGTCTATGTTATTTTGCATTTATCCATGTCTTCCTAGCTAACAAAAATGTGTATTAAATGTATGATATGATTAAATTTTGCAACATTTTTGTTAAAAATATTATGGCTTGCCCTTTTTTCCTTACCCATCTAATTTTCCAGTGGATCTTGTGCTATTCTTTACATTTTATAGTGGAGTTAATTAAAGAAACTTCATAAATCTCTCTCTCTCTCTTTCTCTCTCTCTCTCTCATCATGCCCATGTTTTTATCAACCTACAAATTTCAACACAGTTGGAACACTATTAAAGTAGTTGATGGGTTGCCTACATACAATCTTTGTCACTGTACAGAAACACCCTTGTGCATCCTTCATGTGGTATTGTCGTTGACACGAATAACATACTTGGATACACAATGTCATTGATTCTTATACATGTTTTAGATAATCCATATTGTTACTTTTTGTCATGTTCTTGTATCTGCACTACCCCCAGCTCGTCCTTGTTCTATTCATGTCCACCCCTTTTCCTACACTATCAACATATGCATAGTGATATATCTAGCACATGATTCATCTTGCTCATCAACGTAAGTGTACATATATACATGCATCGAGAAATAAAACACATCTATTTAGAGCAAATTAGGAAACTAATATATTTGGTGTGATTTATTTCCTAAGACCCTTGCTACTTTAGCGATATCATTTTCTGACGCTCGCACATATATATAGCATTACATGCATAGATCCTTATATATTTTTATACATGCACGTAAAATTTGAGTGTTTTCTGTGATCTTCTCTTCTGCTTTATGCTATTCAGGCTACCATGCTTTCCTTCTCAAGTGTAGGTTCCTCATCTCCATTCCACTTCTTTATACCTCTTTTCCTATAATGTCAAACCATGTATCTTGATAAACCTATTGCATACTTTCTCTTGTTGGTAGTACATAAGAGACTACTTGGTAGAGGCAAGCTCAAGTGCGTAGGCCTCATAAGTATTGCTTTCTCGTTTCTCCATGATAGTTGGCTAAAAAGTTGTGCTGCACTTGTGGCTCTCGTGATTGTGCGGCGTATGCTGTCATGACTTGTTGAGTATCTCGCGTGCCGCAGATGTTGTGGTCGATCCTGCTGGTGTGAAAGATGCACTACGAAAACATGGAGTGGCGAGATCGGTAACTACCATGCTCATGGCACCATCGCTGGTGCAGCAACTGTGGTAATCCCTCTGGTAATAATGTTTTTGTCCTGGGTACTCAAGAGTCAAGATCTTCTTTTTCCAGGGATGCTGGATACTAAATACTAATTTACGTGCTTGTGCTATATAGCCAATGCAAAGCACAATCGGATTCAATATTGGCATGATGATGAAGCATGATATCATCATCTTTTCTTGCATGCATGTTTTTTCTTTTTGCGTGCATGTTCTTGAACTACCCATATTTCTTTACGTGATATGAACTTGGGCAAGTCCATTCTGGACTCGGTCTTGACATGCTATATGACCTGCCCATATTTGTTCGCGTGATATGAATTTGAGCGTGTCCATGCTGGACTTGGTTTTCTACATGTCAACTATTCAAAAACAAAGACTTATATGAGTTCAAAAATTGTAAAATAATAGACTTATGTGTATGTGCCAATGATAGACCTTTTTGTACATGACTAATATTGTGTGTATCCATTTCAATTTTCATCCTTTATTCTCAACCGTTCTTATTAGAATCAATGAATTAAAAAAATTAGCTTATGTCGATGAATGTGACGGCTCGTTTGTGATAAGGACATGGCTACCGCAGTTACACCCATATCCCCTGTTGTTTTACCTCTTGGAACAATTTCTAGAGCTCGCATACGCCAATTAAATTATCAGGTACTTTCGTTTCTTGGTAATGTTTCTAGTGTTCATGAGAATATGATGCTGCCTAACTTAGATACATTTGTGTTGCTTGCGATTGAAGGGCCTAGCATGGACAAGAAGGATGAACATTGGAGCATGGTCAAGCACGAAGATGAAGGTGCATGCGAAGAGAACAAGAACGGAGGTTCAAGTGGAGACTTCCGAACTTTGAAGCCACCATGATGACATACAAGAAGATGGACAAAATATACAAGATGGCCTTTCATAAATTTCGTCCATAGCTTATTATTGGTGTTGCGCCACCTTATTTTCGGACAGGCCCATGTAATCTATTTTTAGAGTCCACATTGTAGGGGAAATGACTTAGGAGGTGTTTTAGTCCCACCTTGCCAAGGGTGGACGAAATGCCCTCTCTTTTTCCTATAAATACAGCCCTTAAGGCGTCATTTAGATTTGGGACTTGTTTAGTTGAAAGTTAGCCAACGCAACTTCGTGTACTTCGTTTGTGTCCAACGACCAGACCAAGACCACTTTCGGATCCCCACCATTATCAGTACTTCATCCATACTTGCAATATTCAGATTGCTTTCTCATATTCTTGCTTTTTCTTTGATTGCTTGCAGGAATAGACCTTCGTGGTCAGGCTGATCGTTCTTCCGGCATCGTCAGTAACCTCCGGAGATTGGTTTAGTGATTGCTAAGGCGCAACGTCGTGCACGTTTGTAGTCGGATCGTCAAAGTCGACTCCACCAAATTGATAGTTATCATCTCATCGAAAGATTGGGACCCTCGCCTCTATCAAGTGGTATCAGTTTTCAGGTTGCTCGGTGAGATTTTCTAGTTTTCCATAGTCTAGATCGCATATATCCTTCATACATAGAGTCCAAGAAAAAGCCACAAAAAAGTTACATTAGTTCATTCGTATCCGAGATAGTCTGAGACTTTCGCTATTATCACTTAGCTTTTGCATTGTTGAATTTTCAGTTGCATCGTGTGTTGAGTTGCTGGTTTTAGTGTCTAAACTTTTAGAGTTTCGAGTTCTAGTCACGTTTTGTTCATACCGCATCCGCATCCATATACACCATCATCCACTTCACTGACATCTTTTGCCGCTGCATATATTATTGACCGCCATCACCATCATCCATCCGCCATTATCATATGCCGCCATAATCGTTCGTTCGCTGGAGCTTGATTCTTCTTGAAGTGAGAAAAAAATAATTGAAAGAAGAGAGAAGAAATTCATTGTGGTGCTTTCGCTGCTAGTTGCCACGTTTTGGAAGTGTCCTTGGATAGGAACGAAAGCCAACAGCAACATCGGTAGAGAGAAGTTCGAAAAAAACTGCAGCTCGGTTTGGCTTGGGAATTGTTTCCCATGTTGCATCTCTACTCCTAATGGAGCAGTTGGTGAATAGTCTCCACGGTTTATTTTTGCTGGTTTTTCTTTGTCCCTCCTCCCACCACCCCCTCCCATCCTGGTCCATCGGTTTATTTTTCTCTCCACTCTTTATTACAACCAGGACTTTCCTAACATATAACAAATCACGGATCTAACTTCCTTAAATTATTCATATCAATTTGTCTTAGGAAACAAATAACAAAATTTTAAGAAACAAGTAATAGATTTGAATCTAACTTTCCTAACTTATCTAAATAAATCGATTTCTCTCATTAGTGAAATTTGTTTTAGGAAACAAATAACAGAAACGTCACAAACTTTCCTCCCAATAAATAGTTTCTTAACATTTGCAAACTTTCCTAATTAGACACGTCACAAAAGGGCAGGTACTAATATCATGTTACCAAACAATAAAACCCCATTTGCATAGAAATCAGTTCAAAATCCCAACTTTCCTAAAATTTTACCTTTCTTTGATAACGTCCAATATTTCCTATGTTTTCCACCTATTGAAGGAAATCACCCCTCCATCGATATTAGCATTTTTTTGGAATGAGATCTTCGGGTTATGATTTTTTTGCGATTCTTTCCAATTATGACCTCTCCTTCCGCTCCGGCTCCTTCTCGCATAATCACATCCACCACAGCCAGCTGATGCCACCCTTGACCTCTTGCCTCTCCACACCTTCTCCTGCACCTCCTCCTCGTACTCCATTGACAATCCCTCCACCACATTTTTCCACGGTGGTGTCGAAGGCATGGCGCAACAGCATGCCAGTGGTAGAGCAGCGCATAGCAGCAGGAACAAGCACGCACCAGGAGAGGCGAGCGGCCGACGGTGGAGGGCAGAGATGCGGCCGGCGTGGCTGAGGGGGCGGCCGGCAGAAGATGGCCGCGACAGGAGGCGGTGCGAGGCAGGGGCGCGACAGCAGGGCGAGCGAAGCAATAGGCGCGGCCAGGGTGTGCGTCGCGCGGGGCACAGTGGTGCAGCGGCTGTGGCTAGCGTGATGGCAACGGCGGGCGCGACAGACACGGTGTGGCACGTGTGTGGGCGTGGAGAGGCAGAGAGGGAGTGGCCCCACAGGCGCGGAAGAAGAGCTGAAGGCTTAGGCATGGGCGCGCATAGGAGCGGGCATGTGCCACGGGGTCAATCCGAGGAGCTCAATGGCTACACCTGCAATGGCCATCGCGGACGGAGGTTCTCGGCCACGGCGAAATACCTAAGGAGAGCAAACGAGAGGGGAAACTGGGGAAAGGCAAGAGGATATCACAGCGGTGTCAATGGCACCCTAGGGTAAGACAAGGGAGGTCGGGGCGGCGCGGATCGAACGGCAATGTGGCAGTGGCCGAAGGTTGAGGAAGACGGCAACGAAGTCGATCTGGGGGTGCTAGACTTGATCTCGTTGGCGCAGACAAAGTAGCGGAGGCATTCGGAGCTCCTCGACAAGCTCCTAGCCAGCAGGGAGGGCAGTGCCCGTGTGGACAGGGTCGGTCATGGTGGCCGTGGCATCTGACTTCGTCCAGATCACTGGGATTGAGCGAGCGAGGAGGAGTGAGGCCATGGGGGCAGGGGAGGCAGGGCATCACCCTTATCTATTCCCCTTCGATGCCGGCGAGGTGGTCGGGCGGGAGCCCGACTCTGTAGCGACGGGCTCGGGGAATAGGAGAAGACGACCATGCGGGGACTGGATCACTGGGCTGGTTCGGTGGCAAGGCCCGGGGGGTAGGGGGAATCCCCTTTTTCATCGTCCTTTTGGTTTTTAATGTATTCTAATCTGTTTCTCCTTTTAACACCTTTTTCTATTTATTCCTATATCAACTAAATGGATTTTCTTAATTTTGAAACTATGCACACAATTCGAGCACAATATTTTCAGGTGGCACAAAAAGTTTGTGGCCAAAAGGAAATACATAAAATTAGGTTTATATTTAATTTGTTATTTTAACTACTGTTGGACCTCTTATTAATTTGACAAGATTTAATTTTTGGGTCAATAATGTTGGGCTCAACATGTCAAAGATTAGTGGAATTTATAGAATATGGTGAACATTTTAGTTTTACTATTTGATGAAATAATTTATTTGACATTATTTTAAATTTGAATTGGGCTTTGATTTTTATCAAGTGGCAGTTTGGCTTAGCAAGCCTGATGACATGGCATCATTAGGGGGAGGTCACTGTAGCTAATGACTTGAGGTGTTACATAATCTTCCCATTTCTGAAATTCCATTGTTAAATGATTGGGGAATATATCACACTATCCATTAGTTCAGTCGAGCTCACCACAAGTCCACACATTATTGCCAATTGAGTAAGTCTCATTGGCGGGGAGAATGGGCTATGTGCGTGTGTGTGTTAGAGAGAGAGAGGGGGAGAGAGTGAGGAAGAGGGAGGGGGGAGAGAGTGTGTGTGTGAGGATTTGATGGTAAAAAACGTCGCCAATGTCGTAATATTGAACTCTTAAAATTAATGTGGCCCCGTTGCAACGCACGGGCGTTCTTCTAGTTATCTATGGGAAGGAGGATTTAAAGGGTTGGTGTTGTATGTGTTGGGATTGATTTCGTTCGACAAAGTGAGGGGTACTAGTACTACAAATTCGTTTTGGCAAGTGTGATCATCACAAAGAAAAAAAAGGAAGGCAAAACGAATTGAGAGAAATTTGTATAGATTCTGCCATAAATTACTTCAATTTTGTGCTATTCGATCATGTTAAAAAGGCAAGTCTGATCATCACGCGGAGAGATAAGTAAGGAAGGAGAAATATAAGGAAAGCATCACGTGGCTTGATATTGTGGAAGAAATCTCATTTTTGTTGGAAAGTGTTGATATTTCTTTAATTCGGAATCAAAGCCAGCTTGGATCAGCCAAAAAAATAGCAAGGTGCAAGATTTTGTTTGGCAGTTTTACTTTGCAAGGCTGGTATGACCGAAAAAAAGGAACATATTCTGGACGTGTCCCTGAAGAAAATATAGAAAAAAAACATACGATCCTGATCGGTTGTGCATGCATATTTAGGAAGTTGTGATTGGGGGAGTCCTGGATTAGGGGGTCCTCGGACAGCCGGACTATATACTTTGGCTGGACTGCTGGACTATGAAGATACAAGATTGAAGACTTCGTCCCGTGTACGGGTGGGACTCTCCTTTGCATGGAAGGCAAGCTTCACAATTTGGATATGTAGATCTCCTTCTCTGTAACCGACTCTGTGTAACCCTAGCCCCCTCCGGTGTCTATATAAACTGGAGGGTTTAGTCTGTAGGACAACAACAATCATAATCATAGGCTAGCTTCTAGGGTTTAGCCTCTATGATCTCGTGGTAGATCAACTCTTGTAATACTCATATCATCAAGATCAATCAAGGAGGAAGTAGGGTATTACCTCCATCGAGAGGGCCCGAACCTGGGTAAACATCGTGTCCCTCGCCTCCTGTTACCATTAGCCTTAGACGCACAGTTCTGGACCCCCTACCCGAGATCCGCCGGTTTTGACACCGACATTGGTGCTTTCATTGAGAGTCCACTGTGTCGTCATGAGAAGGATTGATGGCTCCTTCAATCATCTTCAAAGATGCGGTCCAGGGGGAGATTTTCCACCCTGGACAGATCTTCATATTCGGCGACTTCGTACTGCGGGCCAACATGCTCGTCCATCTGGAGCAGATCGATTGCTATGCCCCTGGCCATCTGGTCAGGTTTGGAAGCTTGAACTATACTGCCGACATCCGTGGAGACTTGACCTTCAACGGATTCGAGCCCATGTCAGGTGCACCGAATAGTCACAATGAGCATGACTTAGATCTGCGATCAGACAGTGTTTGGGAGATCACGCCTGCGGCTGCCTCAGCCGTCAATCTGGAGCAGATCGTGCCATCGGAGGACGGGTGGATGGACCCCGCCACGGAGGCCACACACTCATCGGCGCTAGAGCCGAACACAGACTTCACATCCAAAGAAATCTATCTCATCGGACCCTCGGACTCGTCTCCGGCCACGGGCTCCGAATGGCGTACGTCCATGCCTATCAAATCTGATTGGGCACCGATCATGGAGTTTACCTCCGCGGATATCTTTCAACACTCGCCCTTAGGCGACGTGCTAAATTCATTGAGGTCTCTCTCTTTGTCAGGAGACTCTTGGCCGAACTATGTCTGGCTGGAGTGGGAAGCGGACGACGAAGAAATTCGTTCCCCACCTACCACCCACTTAATAGCCACTGTCGATGACTTAACCGATGTGCTTGACTTCAACTCCGAAGACATCGACGGTATGGACGATGATGCAGGAGAAGAACAGGAACCACCGCCCACAGGGCGTTGGACAACCACCTCATCATATGATATATATACATGGTGGATACACCCAAGGAAAATAACAGCAAGGATGCAATGAAGGATAATCCCCTTGGGAAGCCACCAAAGCGACGACGTAGGCGCCTCTCTAAATCACGCCACAGTAAAAACAGTGATAACAACCATAGTCGACTCCAAAGGAAACGATGACCCCATGGACCCAGCGATGGAGCAGGATGATCCAGGGGACGGTGAACATAGTCCGGAGCCGACGTCCGATGACGCCAATCCCGAGGGTAAAATTCATCAACCTGTCTCCAGAAAGGAGAATAGTCTGGATGACGATGCCCTCATCATCCCGGAAAAACACTTGGAACAAGAGAAACTCCAAAGAAGGCTTATTGCCACCGCAAGGAGCTTGAAGAAGCAGAAGCAAAGGCTTAAGGCCGCGCAGTATACGCTCAACCGTAGATGGAACAAAGTGCTCGACACTGATGAAAAATACAGTGGTGATCACCACACAAAGAGCTATCCAAAGCGCAAGCTGCTGCCCGAATTCGACGACGAGGCTATAGAGCCCATCCAACCGAAAAATAAAATGGCAGATCAGCCGGACCGACCACCCCATGGCCGTGACAGGGCGGCTAATTATGCCGCACACAAGTCAGCACACAATTTACGCGAGCTCTTGGACAAAAAAGACGGTATGGCAAGGTCCATCTATGGATCTAGGAAGCGTGCTCCGGCGCAGGATCACAGCCACCAAAACGATAATATTGATCAAATACCAGGTCAGAATCAACAGCAAACACAAAAACTGTCGACAGCAGGCCATGACACATCCAAATACAGGGGTGATGCGCACCCCCTGTGCTTCACTGATGAGGTGCTGGACCATGAATTTCCAGAGGGATTTAAACCATGAATATAGAGGCATACGACGGAACTACAGACCCTGGGGTCTGGATTGAGGACTTTATCCTTCACATCCACATTGCTCGCGGAGATGATCTCCACGCCATAAAATACCTTCCCCTCAAGTTAAAAGGACTAGCTAGGCGCTGGTTGAAGAGCCTCCTCGAAAACTCAATTGGTAGTTGGGAAGAACTTGAGGATGCTTTTAGGGCCAATTTTCAAGGGACCTATGTCCGACCTCCGGATGCAGACGATTTAAGTCACATAATTCAGCAGCCCAGAGAGTCAGCCCGAAAGCTTTGGAAAAATTTTCTCACTAAGAAGAATCAAATCGTCGACTGCTAGGATGCCGAAGCCTTAGCGGCTTTCAAGCACAGTGTCCGGGATGAATGGCTTGCCAGACACCTCAGCCAAGAAAAGCCGAGGACAATGGCAGCCTTAACAAGCCTTATGACCCGCTTTTGCATGGGCGAGGACAGTTGGCTGGCCCGTACGTAGCGGCACCAGTGACCCAGGCACATTTGAAGTTAGGGATGGCAATGGTAAGCCACGACGCAATAAAAAGCGTCAAAACAATGAAGACATCCCAGATAACAAGGCGATCAATGCCGAATTCAGGGGCTCTCGACCCGGTCAACGGAAAAAGCCATTCAAAGGCAGCAGAGATGGACCATCCAGCCTAAACAAGATTCTAGACAGATTATGTCAGATTCATGGCACCCCCGAGAAACCTGCAAATCACACCAACAGAGAATGCTGGGTTTTCAAGCAGGCTGACAAGCTAAACGCCGAACACAAAGGGAGGGAGACGCCAAGTGAAGACGAGGATGAGCCTCGCCAGCCAAACACTAGGGGACAGAAAAAATTCCCACCAGAAGTCAAAATAGTAAATATGATTTATGCAACTCACATACCAAAGAGAAGGTGCAAACGCACACTCCAAGACGTATACGCTATAGAGCCCATTGCCCCCATGTACAATCCTTGGTCCGCCTGCCCGATCACTTTTGATCGTAGGGATCATCCGACTAGTATCCAGCATGGAGGATCGGTTGCCTTGGTGCTCGACCCAATAATTGACGGATACCATCTCTTCCGAGTCCTTATGGACGGTGATAGTAGTCTTAATCTGATATATTAGGACACTGTCCGCAAAATGGGGATAGGCCTGTCAAGAATGCCAAAGTAATACTACCTTTATAGGAGTAATACCAGGCGTAGAGGCCCGCTGCACGGGCTCTCTAGTATTAGAGGTTGTATTTGGTTCTCCCGACAACTTCAGAAGCGAATAACTAATCTTTGACATCACTCCATTCCGAAGCGGCTATCACGCACTACTCGGAAGAATGGCCTTCGCTCGTTTTAATGCAGTACCGCACTACGCTTATCTTAAACTTAAGATGCCCGATCCACGTGGCGTCATCATAGTTAGCGGAAATACAGAGCGTTCCTTACGTGCGGAAGAATATGTGGTGGCTCTAGCAGCCGAATACTGAATGGCCTCTCCAACCAGAATAAATGGTCGGTCGTCAAGACCATGGACACGGTTAGATGAGTCCGGTGCTCGAGCAGATGTAACAGCCCAGATAAACCTGAGCTTGGGTCGATGGATATACCCCCATAGGTGGTGCTAGGGGCCACCCGCATGTAAAAAAGCCCATAGTTCGGCTTGACCCTATTAATACAATAACAGATTGCATTTTCATGGTTCGTTCAGAATAACCAACCTTTCGCACGAAGTCTTTCACCTGGGTTTTTCCTTTTTACAGATGATCATCATGCTACACCCTTCCAGGATACGGCACAACAGAGACAAAGGTGCAGACGTGCAGCAGGGCCCCGCTCAAAGGTTTCTTTTTAGATTAAGACCTTGCATAAACCTTTTTTTCTTAAATGTCTCTTGTTGCTTCATACCCACCTGACACTTATCACAACCGGGAGGTACACTGGCGTTATTGGCATTTCGTCAAGCCAGACTAATGCATGCACCTCGAAACTCAAGGCTCATTATCGAGGGCGTTACTCAGCCCAGTATATGTTGTAAAGTCCGAATACCTAAGGGAGTGTTCAGCATCGCGAGTTTGCATATGCATTAGCTCTGAATCATGTCTTTGGTCAATAGTTGGGTTTGCCCGGCTCCCGTGTTTTGCTACCTTAAGTTCTGCTCTATCGGCTAAGGTGGCACCGGGAGAACTACTGCGATTGTGCCCTGGTTCATCTGGATGAGCACCTCAGTAGAGAAAGCCGAAAACTGACTGTCATGATATAGCACGAGACTGGTCAACCACTCGATGACTCAGCGGAATCTTCCGATTCCTCCGCATTAATGCAGGACCGGTTTCCCAGTCATGTACGTACGCGCACCGTATTCAGATGAACGCGGAAGTACCAGGGGCTATATAGTAGCCCCACTGTCAAACTCCTATGGCTAAGTGAAAGTGTTAAACCTATAAAGTCTGATTTCCTAGTTCACTACGCTATCACCTCCTTAATGGACCAAGACGTTGGATCAAGTGTGATTACTCGCTTTTTCGAACACCCCCGCATTATACGCGTGCGGGATGAAGCCGACGACTGCAAACTTTCAGGTTATATACATACACAAACGGCCGCACAGGAGGCACTATAATACTTTCGGGAAAAAGTATAGACACAACCTTTATAATCAAAATAGCATTGGTTTTACAATTCAGATACAAGTCACCCGAACATGGTACTCTTCAAGCACTGAGCCTCTATTAAACGGGCGCCTTCTAGGACTTCTTCAAAATAGTGCTCGGCCGGGTCCTGGCCTCCCGCCGGACCCCGGGTTCCAATAGCGATGGCCTCCATCCCTTCCCAATATGTTTTGACACGGGCAAGAGCCATCCACGCACCCTCTATGCACGCCGACCTCTTCACAGTGTCGATATGCGACACAACACCAAGGAATCATTGCACTAAACCAAAATAACTGTACGGCCTTGGTCCCTTCGGCCAAAGATGATCCACGACAGACCTCATAGCAAACCCGGACAACTTATGGAGCTCGGCCCACTCGGCCATTCATTCATTCAACGGCAGCGGACGTGTCGGAGCACTAAACTGCGACCAGAACAACCTTTCCACCTCATGATCTTTCTGATCCTTGAAAAACTCAGTCGCATCAGCAGCACTCTTTGCCAAGTTTGAGTATGCGTCTGCAGCACTCCATAATTTATCCAGAGGGGCATACTTCGGATCTCCGAACTTCATCCGCAACAAATAGGGCCTCCCAGCCGCGAAATTTCCGGCTTCACAAAGCTCCTCCCTCACCCCTCTAATTTTAGAGCGAGTTTCCTTGGCTGCTTCCAAGGCCTTCTTCAGGTCAGCCGCTTTCACTTGGCTTTCCTTTTCAAGGAGCTCATATCGGCCGGTGACATCTTTCAGCTCAGCAGCCATCTTGGCTATTTTCTCTTTGCTCTGGTGATGAGCAACCTGTTCAGAACTTAACTCTTCGGCCGCCTTTAGGGTGGCCGCATCACTTATACTGGCTTGTTCTTTGGCTCGGGCAAGTTCCGCCCGACGGGTCTCCACGGCAGAAGCTCCATCTCCAGTCACAACATATTATAGATACTAGCATGATGCTCCTCTTAATATTTGCTGACTACCCGAAAATACATACCCTGTGCCTCGTCAAGCCGCTTGTTCACAAGCACTATGTCGGCATCCGCCACGTCAAGCTGCCGCTTCAGCTCGCCAAAATCAGCAGTCCGGCCAGCCGTCGGACCCTCAGCCGCCTGCACATGAAAGCAGCATGGTCATTACCTGGGACTATCATCCTCTGTTTGCCACCTCTAGATGGCAACCAGAGTCTCAGGGGCTACTATCTATACAGAGCACACCTAGCATGTGCGGTACCGTCAAAAATACACATATATTACTTGGCGTACCTCAAAGCCTCTTAGCAGGCTCGTAAAAGCTTCATTCAACCCATTCTTGGTGGACGAAATCCTCTCAAGCACCATACCTATTAAGGTATGATGCGCCTCTGAGATAGCCGCTTGCTCCAGAAGACCCATCAGTGTGTTCGGTAGTGCACCGGATAGTCCCAGACCCTTTTTGTTGCTCTCCCTAGGAGCCGAATACTCCGGACTTCAGGCGGCCGAAGAGTTACCTTCTGGCCTTGGCGGATCAGGAGAAATCCTCCGTGACGACACCTCGGGGTCATCCGCCCTATGAGGCGGGGAGGCAGGAGGAGGCGTTTCGCTCTCCATCATCTCTAGAAGAAGATCCCCCCAAGACAAACTCTGTTGAGAAGGGCTACGAGCCGGACTGCAAGATACATTTGTTTTTGACACTAGAAAACAGCAGGAGAGGCTCCTACTGTTAAATTTTATTAAATGTTAACTGAAGGTTAACATGATCACCTCAGAGGTGCTTTACAACAGTCATTTACAAAAGAAATAGGGCTAGCCACTTTGGGCATCCCCAAGAAAAAAATTCGAAGACAGCTAGTAAGAAGTGTGATCAACTAGTGTGAGAGAGTTCTTGTACCCTTCCAAGAAGGTCAAGCTCTGGGGGTTTATTCTATAACCTAAATTTATGAAGTCCTCCTTCAATTTCCTCAGCCAATCAAGATGTGTAGCCACTTCTCCTTCAAAAATCAGCTTGTTTCTCTGTTTCCATATATTCCAGGATGCTAGGGTGATGATTTCTTTGAATAGTGGTCTCTGCCATCTTTCTTTGGCATGGTCATGCCTTGCTTGCATATCCAAAAGATTATCCCATTCAATACCAAATACCTCCCAGCACCTTACAAAAAATGGGCATTCATAGAATAGATGATTATTTGTTTCAAGAATAGCATGCTAACAAAGAGGACAGTTATGATCATCACCAATATTGAAGTGTCGTCTCTGCAATAAGTCCCTTGTGTTTATTCTGTCGAGGAGCATTATCCACGCAAAAACCTTGTTCCTCATAATACATTTTGATTTCCATATGGATGTTATGATTTGAGGTGTCTGCATGTTCCTGAACATGAAGTCATAGAACTTTTTTGGTTTGTATTTCGTGTCTCCCCAACATAGAATCCATTCATCTGTAGTCATCTGATCCAGTACTAATCCGGCCAAAGTCATCTGAAGAGTCTCCAATTCTGTCCTGGCCTCCAAAGACAAAGTTAACATGAAATTATCTCCTGGTGAACTGTTGTTATAGAATTGTTCCAGAGAGATGTCCTCATTCACAGCGAAGGAAAACATGTGTTCATGGGTGTTCATTAAAGGTTGTTCTTCCAGCCACACATCTTTCCACAGAAGCACTGTGTCTCCCGCCGCCGGCATACAAGTTGTGATCCCACAGTACACATCAATCAGCGAGAACACATCACGCCACCAGAAAGAGCAAGTGCTTGGTTTGGCATGAGGAGGGACTCCATCGGAGTAGTAAGCATCCCAAATAATCATCACCCACAGAGTGTCATGCTTATTCATAAACTTGTGCAGGTATTCGAGCAGTAGGGCATTGTTTTGAATTTGAAGGTTGATTACCCCAAGCCCACCTTTCTTTTTAGGACGGCAAACAAGGTCCCATGCAGCAAGTGAATGTGTTTTAGCATCTCTGTCAATTTCTTTTCTCCATAAACAAAGTCTTCTAGCTCTGTCAAAGATCTCAATCAATATGAGTGGAAGTATGAGGAAACACATCTCAAAAGAGAGTAGCGATGAGAGAGCTGAGTTGATAAGCTGCACATGTTCTCCATATGATAACCAAATGGCAGTTCCCGTTAGTCTTCTCTCAATTCTGTCCACTAAAGGCATTAGCTTCTTAACCGTGGGTTTAGTTGTTCCGAGTGGGAGACCAAGATACGTGAACAGCATTGATCCAACTAGACACCCAAAAACTCTGGCAAGTTCTACAAATTTTTGCTCCTCCACATTTATTGGCATTAGTTTTGACTTGGAGTAATTAATTTTTAGACCGGTAGCACGAGCGTAAGAATCTAGGATGGCTTTAATTGTTACCAGTTCTTCTCCATTGGCCGGTAGGACAATTAAGGTATCGTCGGCATACTGGACCACCGAGAAGTTTTCTGATGCAGGCTGATTAATTGGCAAATTGATTAGGCCCTCGGACTAAGCTTTATTTATTAGAGATTGAAGAAAATCCGCTGCCAGCACAAAAAGTAAAGTTGATATTGGATCCCCTTTGTCTCACTCCTCGCTTGCATTTGAACTCCTTACCGGGTATACCGTTAAGAAGAATAGACGAAGATCCTGAATCAAGCAACATCTTTATCGACATGCACCATCTATCATCAAAACCTTTGCATTTAAGCATTTTCAAAATGAACTCGTGTTCCATAGTGTCAAACACTTTTTCGAAGTCTAGTTTCAGAATGACGATCTCATTTCCAGAGTGCTTACACTGATGCAAATACTCGAATGCCCAACCGAGACAATCTTGTATTGTCCTAGTCTTTAAGAAACCATATTGGTTTCGGTGAACTGTTTTAAGGATCCACCATTGGAGTCTTTCAGCTAAAGTCTTAGTAATCACCTTGAGCACACAATTCAACAAGGAAATCAGCCTATAGTCGTTAACTGTTTCTGGGGTCAGCTTCTTTAGGATCAAGGTAATTAGAGAGGTGTTGAGACAGCTCAGGTTCACTTTACCTTCCCAAAAGTCTTGACAAAGTTGATAGAAATCCTCTTTAATAATCCCCCAACAAACATTTAGAAAAAGACCGTTAAACCCATCTGGCCCCGGTGCTCGATTAGCAGGGATTAATTTTATCACATGATCGATCTCCTCTTTGGTGAAAGGGACAGAGAGCTCCTGAAGACCTTGACATTTGTGCACTAGATCTGCAAGCTCAAAGTCAAACTCAAGATGATTCGAAACACCCATTCTATTTTTAAAACACTCACAGAAAGCCGCTGCTTTTTCATCATGATTTTCAATAATGTCCCCATCCGGTAGCATCAGATTGGTAATTGAATTCCTTCTCAATCTTTTAGTAGCACGAGCTTGGCAGTATTTAGTGTTTTCCTCCCCCTAAACAGCCCACCGAAACGTCCAACATTTTTTCCAATACTCACTATGGTATTTTAACAATCGAAGCAAGTGACCTTTAAGAATGAGTCCGAAGTTTGTTCTAGGAATGGTTAAAATACGGATATCCTCCAAATTATCAAGCTGCAATAAAATTTTGTTGCAGTTTTCAATGAGTAACTTGAGCTTAGAGATGGATTTACTCCACTTTTTCAGAGCATATCTTAGTCTTTTCAACTTAGCAGAGATTTTAGTGGCACTAGATGTTGCTTTAATTGGGGCTGTCCATGAATCTTGAACAACTTGCATGAACCCCGGGTGAGACGGCCAAAAAAATTCAAACTTGAAAAGCTTACTTTTAGGGACAGCTGTATCCACAGACAAGACACATGGAATGTGATTATATATTGGCCATGCAAGAGGTTTTACCACAGTGTTTGGGAATTTCAAAATCCATTGAGGATAGGAAAAGAACCAATCCAATTGTTCCAACAAAGGAATATCCTGCATATTGCTCCATGTATATTTCCTTCCTTTAATTGGAATTTCCAAAAGTGCAAGCTCACTAATAATTTCATTGAATTTAATGATATCATCCACATTTCCACCTCGAAGATTCCTGTTTTCTAACGATCTCATGCAGTTGAAATCTCCCATGAAAAGCCACAGATCGTTCACGTCCACATTTAAACCTTCCATCCAATGAGTAAAAACAACCCTCTCAGGACCATCACACGGTCCATAAATGTTAGATAATAACCAAGTACAAACATACATGTCTCGATTATTGTTCTGAGATATGAAGCAGGATATGTTACCAAAGTACTTTTGTTCACTTACGGCTCGGTCGAGGGCTGGCCCCCTTGCGGGCGCTGTGCGGTAAGAAAGGGGTAGGGCCCCCTGGCAAAGGCATCTTCACTCATTTGGAAACCTCCGTTTCCAAATCTTCAGAGGCGGCCCTTTTCTTCTTTTGGGGAGAGGGGATTCTAGATTCACCTCCCCGATTATCCTCTTTCGTGGAGATACTAACTCCCCCGGTTTGGATGTGTAATGTCTGAGGCCCGCTTTCGGCTTCTTTATTCCACCCTTCATCTTCTCCTGATGGCTCTTGATAAGGTGCGCGCTCAAGCATCCTGGTTAATATAGGATCCGGTAAGCCTTCGAGAAGGAGGGCCGAACACCTGATCCTATCTACCTTTCTTATCCAGTCCTGGCAGAGAGCAATTTTTCAGAATGATGTTGTGTCAAATAAAAAGACAGCATGTTCGGTCACGGAAATACTTACTTGGGTATCCGGACGGTTGCAGTTGAGACCCGCATCCTCGGTGGTGTCCGGACACTTTATTCGTGATCCGAAGAACAATCCATACATCTCTTCGAGTGTCACGCCGAAGAATTGTTGAATAGTTTGCGGTCCTTCCGGGTTGAACTCCCACATACGGAGAGATCGATGTTGGCATGGCAGGACCCGACGAATTAGCATAGCTTGCATTACCTTGATAAGACTGACGTCCCTCTTGAATTGATCTCGAATGCGGCTTTGCAATGTCAGCACATCATTAAATGGCCCCCAGTCCAGCCCCTTGTTGACCCATGACGCCAGTTGTGGTGGAGGGCATGAGCGGAAGGTGGGGGGGGGGGCGCCCGCTTTGTACCTCGAGGAGTTGTAATGTAAAACAACTCCTGTTGCCATAAATCGGACACCTCTGGGAAGGAACCCTTTAGCCATGGGGCATCGGCGCCTTTGCTTATTCTAGCACCTCTGCACTCTGCGTGTCGCCCATCGATCATCTTCGGCTTCACATTGAAGGTCTTGAGCCATAAGACGAAGTGTGGGGTGATGCGGAGGAAGGCCTCACACACGATGATAAACGACGAGATGTGAAGGATGGAATCTGGAGCTAGATCATGGAAATCTAGCCCATAATAGAACATGAGCCCTCTCACGAAGGGATCAAGACTAAAACCTAGCCCTCGGAGGAAGTGGGAAACAAATATGACACTCTCGTTGGGTTTGGGAGTGGGGATGACCTGCCCTTGAGCAGGCAGCCTGTGCGGGATTTCGGCGGTGAGATACCTGGCCTCCCTAAGCTTCTTGATGTCCTCCTCTATGACAGAGGAAGCCATCCACCGGCCTTGAAGGTTGGATCCGGACATGGTTGAAGATCCGAAGCGCTTAGCCTGAGCCTTGGGTGTTGGAACTCGAGGTGGGGGAAGGGAGGGATCGAGCGTGGGAAGAAAAGGACAGACCCTGGCCCCTTTATAAAGAAGGCGAAGATCAAGCGTCCCCAGCGTGGCTGTTTGGAACCTGCCTAAAATCAAGGAGTCATACTAATAAGCACGGTTGGGTTACCCATGCCCGTATTGATGAGAATCCCATAAGGGGAACACGTTCTCTGCTTCGACGAGACATGCCAATAAAACCGCCTCGCAACACGTGCAGTGGCAGGCTGGTTGGAAAAAATAGTTCGAATAATGACTGGGCTATGGCGTGATGTCACGCTAGGAAAAGTTGTTAGCAGATTAGATTTGTGGGATATTGTGCTCTCTATGTTGGTATGTGGAATTTGTTTTGCAGAGCTGGACACGATCCTCGTTTTCAAAATCTTCTATGGAGTATTCGGAGAAGGAACCCGCCTTGCAATGCCAAAGACAATCTGCGTGCCAGACTCATTGTCATTGAAGCCTGGTTCGGGGGCTACTGAGGGAGTCCTGGATTAGGGGTTCCTCGGACAGCCGGACTATATACTTGGCCGGACTGTTGGACTATGAAGTTACAAGATTGAAGACTTCGTCCCATGTCCGGGTGGGACTCTCCTTTGCGTGGAAGGCAAGCTTGGCTATTCGGATATGTAGATCTCATTCTCTGTAACCGACTCTGTGTAACCCTAGCCCCCTCCAGTGTCTATATAAACCAGAGGGTTTAGTCCGTTGGACAACACCAATAATAATCATAGGCTAGCTTCTAGGGTTTAGCCTCTATGATCTCATGGTAGATCAACTCTTGTAATACTCATATCATCAAGATCAATCCAGTAGGAAGTAGGGTATTACCTCCATCGAGAGGGCCCGAACCTTGGTAAACATCGTGTGCCCCGCCTCCTGTTACCATTAGCCTTAGACGCACAGTTCGGGACCCCCCTGCCAGAGATCTGCCAGTTTTGACACTGATAGTGATCACAGAGAAAAAGAAGGAACAAATCTAGTTCCACAGAATTAGCTCTTCGTTGTTTGTTTTGGAAAGACTAGTTGGCCACGTTGGTATTTGGAAAGAGTGAAAAAAAATAGTGCACAGTTACCTTATCTCTTACGTGGTGTTTGTTTCAAAAAAACAATTGTTTCCCACGCATAGGAGTACTAATTGATTTGGTTTCGAAGACAATTGTTTCTTTCCTAGTCTGCCACGTTGGACATTGAGTAGAAAAAAAGGAGCGATGTTTGGACAGTGCTGATATTTTTGGTCCGGTTGAAGAGTGAACTTCGAGAAAAAAAACACGTGACTAGTAGTACTACTACTTGAAAGTTGTGAGGCAAAAAAAGGGGGAGTCAAAGAAAAAGGTTACGTGATTTTCTAGCACTACTTGTTTGACTATCCTCTTTTGATCTAGAGGTTAGTATTTTCATTTTGGTTCCAGTTGTGAATTCGTCTGTGTCTTAGGTTCGCGTCTCTAGCACGGTCTAGTCCTAGGACCAGCACTCGACCACTTCAAACGTACTTTTAGCTTGCATTAATTAACGTGGTTGTAGCACTTTTCCCACATATATAAAGCCAACCCATCTTCACCTATTTCTACACCGTGCATACATACGTTCACCTGGCAATCGCTTTACCAGACTTTTGGAGTTATTTGATACCGCTGGTTGCCGATCACCACCTGATCATGGTAAAAACTTGTAAGACTTTGATTTTTGCTCTACTGTGAGCGTTTTACCACCACATCCCAATAGTTCATAGGAACATTATTTTTGGATTTTATTTCTTGTTTCTACTAATCATGGCAGGTTCCAGAGGCACTTGGGCTTCATCGATCACGGGAGATGTGCCATCACCTCAAAAAATACAACCGCCATCACAAGAGGTACAAAGACATCATAATGCACACAATTAGGTTCTTGTTTCCATGCCACCTTTTAATGGTCATTTTAAGCCTGATTTATACATTGAATGGGAGTTCGAAATAAATGCTATATTTGCTTCGCATAATTTTTTTGAGCATATAAAAGTTAAGCTCGCGGTTGGTACATTCACTGGTTTTGCTATTGTTTGGTTGAGTGAACTTTGTCGGTTATACCTTGATTATGTACCTAATACTCGGGATGATCTAAAACTTGTCATGAGAGATAGATTTGTCGATGTATATTATACTCGTGGCATGATTAAAAATTAACAACATTTAAAACAAGGTAGTGACACCGTAACAAAATATTATGATGATTTACAAACTACCTTGTTGCACTCCTTTTTAGAGGAAACTGAAGATGATTTTATGGATAGATTTTGGGGAGGGTTAAACAATGATATTCAGGAGATACTAATGCATGAAGAGTTTTATACTATGGACCGTTTGTTCCATCTTGCTTGCAAAGCTGAATAGGAAATAAAACAACGTGTTGTCCACAAGGAAAACAGTCCCAAGGTGCACATTCCAAGAGTTGATACGGTTATCCCTTCAACTACTAGGCATACTACGACAGACACATCCATTGTTGTGAGGACTACATCACCTCCGCCATGTGACACATCACCATCGAGAGTGCCTACATCATCAGAGTGGACCATAAGAGGTAATGACAAAGGTACTGATCTTCCACCTCCACATGAGTATGATGAATGTCTTGCCAATTTAGATGCACCATGCGATGAGCTACCTACTACTTTGATCACACCAGCTATTTTAGAGGACTATGTTGATGATTTGACTTTGCCATGTGATCAAACAATTTTGAGTGACCCCATTGAATTAACTGTTGATGCAAAAGAATCATGTGAATCAGGGAATAAATCAGATTTGGATCAAATACATTTGAAAATAATTATGCCAATGTTTAATCATTTTGATATGACCTCTAATCTTGGTGGTGGTTCATCAATGTTGGGATGGTTTAATGATATGCATTGTCAAACTTTTGATATTAATAAGAGCTTCACTTATATGTGCAAACTGAGTTTCAATATTTTCATGCCTTTGACTTGTTGTGATAATATATTGTCTTTATATTTCATAACTTTTTAAGGGTGCTCTTGTTTAACAATGTCACTTGTGCCCCAACTGAAATCAGTAAAAGTGGATGACATATACATATACAATGTGTACACCTTGTCTCTTTTGTTAGACACATTTCAGATTAAGAAACACCAAGGACGGCTTTGTTTTCAAGAAGGGGAGGATGATGAGGACATGGCTACCGCAGTTACACACATATCCCCTATTGTTTTACCTCTTGGAACAATTGCTAGAGCCTGCATACGCCAATTAAATTATCAGGTACTTTCGTTTCTTGGTAATGTTTCTAGTGTTCATGAGAATATGATGCTGCCTAACTTAGATACATTTGTGTTGCTTGCGATTGAAGGGCCTAACATGGACAAGAAGGATGAACATTGGAGCATGGTCAAGCACGGAGATGAAGGTGCGTGCGAAGAGAACAAGAACGGAGGTTCAAGTGGAGACTTCCGAAATTTGAAGCCACCATGATGACATACAAGAAGATGGACGAAATATACAAGATGGCCTTTCATAAATTTCGTCCATAGCTTATTATTGGTGTTGCGCCACCTTATTTTCGGTCAGGCCCATATAATCTATTTTTAGAGTCCACATTGTAGGGGAAACGACTTAGGAGGTGTTTTAGTCCCACCTTGCCAAGGGTGGACGAAATCCCCTCTCTTTTTCTTGTAAAAACATCCCTTAAGGCATCATTTAGATTTGGGATTTGTTTAGTCAAAAGTTAGCCAACACAACTTCGTGTACTTCATTTGTGTCCAACGACCAGACCAAGACCACTTTGGTATCTCCACCATTATCAATACTTCATCCATATTCGCAATATTCAGATTGCTTTATCATGTTCTTGCTTGTTCTTTGATTTCTTGCAGGAATAGACCTTCGTGGTCAGGCTGATCGAGCTTCCGGCATCGTCATTAACCTCAAGAGATTGGTTTAGTGATTGCTAAGGCGCAATGTCGTGCACGTTTGTAGTCGGATCGTCGAAGTCGACTCCACCAAATCGATAGTTATCATCTCATCGAAAGATCGGGCCCTTGCCTCTATCAAGTGGTATCAGTTTTTAGGTTGCTCAGTGAGATTTTCCAGTTTTCCATAGTCTAGATCGCTTTTATTCTTCATACCTAGAGTTCAAGAAAAAGCCAAAAAAAAGTTAGATTAGTTCATCCGTGTCCGAGACAGTCTGATCCTTTCTCTATTATCACTTAGTTTTTGCATTGTTGAATTTTCAGTTGCATCGTGTGTTGAGTTGCTGGTTTTAGTGTCTAAACTTTTAGAGTTTCGAGTTCTAGTCACGTTTTGTTCACACCACATCCGCATCCATATACACCATCATCCACTTCATTGACACCTTTTGCCGCCGCATATATTATTGACCGCCATCACCATCATCCATCCGCCATTGTCATATGCCACCATAATCATTCATTCGCTGGAGCTTGATTCTTCTTGATGTGAGAAAAAAATAATTGAAAGAAGACAGAAGAAATTCATTGTGTTGCTTTGGCTGCTGGTTGCCACGTTTTGGAAGTGTCCTTGGATAGGAACGCAAGCCAATAGCAACATAGGTAGAGAGAAGTTCGAAAAAAAACTACAGCTCGGTTTGGCTTGGGAATTGTTTCCCATGTTGCATTATCTATGGGAAGGAGGATTTAAAGGGTCGGTCAGATCTTTTGTACTTGTTGGGATTGATTTCGTTGGACAAAGTGCGGGGTACTAGTACTACAATTTCGTTTTGGCAAGTGTGATCATCACTAAGAAAAAAAGGAAGGCAAAACAAATTGAGAGAGATTTGTATAGATTCTGCCATAAATTGCTTCAATTTTTGTGCTATTCAATCCTGTTAAAAAGGCAAGTCTGATCATCACGCGGAGAGATAAGAAAGGAAGGATAAATATAAGGAAAGCATCACGTGGCTTGATTTTTGGGAAGAAATCTCATTTTTATTGGAAAGTTTTGATGTTTCTTTAATTCGGAATCAAAGGCAGCTTAGATCAGCCAAAAAAAGCAAGGTGCAAGATTTCGTTTTGCAGCTTTACTTTGCAAGGCTGGTATGACCGGAAAAAGGAAACAAGATCCGGTTGGAGGTTTCCATATTATAGACGTGTCCCTGAAGATAATATAGAAAAAAACATACGATCCTGATCGGTTGTGCATGCATATTTAGGAAGTTGTGATCACAGAGAAAAAGAAGGAACAAATCTAGTTCCACATAATTAGCTCTACGTTGTTTGTTTTGTAAAGAGTAGTTGGCCACGTTGGTATTTGGAAAGAGTGGGAAAAAATAGTGCACAGTTGCCTTATCTCTTACATGTTGTTTGTTTCAAAAAACAATTGTTCCCACGCATAGGAGTACTAATTGATTTGATTTCCAAGACAATTGTTTCTTTCCTAGTCTGCCACGTTGGACTTTGAGTAGAAAAAAAGGAGCAGATGTTTGGACAATGCTGATATTTTTCGTCCGGTTTGAGAGCAAACTTTGAGAAAAAAAACACATGACTAGTAGTACTACTACTTGAAAGTTGCGAGACAAAATAAAGGGGGGTCCAAGAAAAAGGTTACGTGATTTTCTAGCACTACTTGTTTGACTATCCTCTTTTGATCTAGCGGTTAGTGTCGGGGATATACCCCGTGGCGTAACCCGGCCGGACTGGACGACTCACTAAGTGACCCGCCCGAGCCTGGCGACTTGTGGGTGACCCGGCGAGTGGGTCAGAGGAATGACAAGACCCGGTGGCCCAGAAGGCGATTTATGGAAGGCCGAATATGTTATGGTAGGCCAGTTTATGAGGAAAGCACAAGGAATATTTTCCTACAAAGGAAGCAAGACTAGGACTCCACTTGTAATAGAGTAATCCTAATCCAACTAGGACTAGTCATGCAAACCGCCCCTTCAACATATACAACAAGGGGTAGCGCTCCCAAAGGAGGGACAAGCAAGAAGAAACAATCTCTAGGGCTAGACCCAAAGAGTCGGCTTACCGACGACTCCCTCATGACCATAATGAGACCTAGCCACAAACATCATGTAGCATTGTTACCGGATGATGTTTCCCGGGGCCCGAAGCTGTCTAAATTCTTGTCTTATGTTGCGTCTCTTGATTCCGCCCAACCCCTCTCAAGCTACCACATAGATGCGTTGGCCTCGCGACTAAGTCCTCACAGTAAGGACATCTACCATGACAATTCCACGACAGTTAGTATTTTCATTTTGGTTCTGGCCGTGAATTCGTTTATGTCTTAGGCTTGCGTCTCTAGCACGGTCTAGTCCTAGGACTGCACTCGACCACTTTGAACTTATTTTCAGCTTGCATTAATTTACATGGTTGTAGCATTTTTTCCCCACATATATAAAGCCAACCCAGCTCCACATATTTCTACACCGTGCATACATACGTTCACCTGGCAATCGCTTTACCAAACTTTTGGAGTTATTTGACACCGCTGGTTGCCGATCACCACCTGCTGCATGGTAAGAACTTGTAAGAGTTTAATTTTTGCTCTACTGTGAGCGTTTTACCACCACATTCCAGTAGTTCATAGGAACATTTTTTTTGGATTTTGGTTCTTGTTTCTACTAATCATGGTAGGTTCCAGGGTCAGTTGGGCTTCATCGATCATGGGAGACGTGCCATCACCTCAAAAAATACAACCGCCATCACAAGAGGTACAAAGACATCAGAATGCACACAATTAGGTTCTTATTTCCATGCCACCTTTTAATGGTCGTTTTAAGCCTGATTTACACATTGAATGGGAGTTCGAAACAAATGCTATATTTGCTTCGCATAATTTTTCTAAGCATAAAAAAGTTAAGCTCACGGTTGGTACATTCACTGGTTTTGCTATTGTTTGGTGGAGTGAACATTGTCGGTTATACCCTGATTATTTACCTAATACTTGGGATGATTTAAAACTTGTCATGAGAGATAGAATTGTCGATGTATATTATACTCGTGGCATGATTGAAAAACTACAACATTTAAAATAAGGTAGTGACACCATAACAAAATATTATGATGATTTACAAACTACCTTGTTGCACTCCTTTTTAGAGGAAACTGAAGATGATTTTATGGATAGATCTTGGGGAGGGTTAAACCATGATATTCAGGAGATATTAATGCATGAAGAGTGTTATACTATGGACCGTTTGTTCCATCTTGCTTGCAAAGCTGAATAGGAAATAAAACGACGTGTTGGCCACAAGGAAAATAGTCGCAAGGTGCACATTCCAAGAGTTGATACGGTTGTCCCTTCAACTACTAGGCATACCACGACAACCACATCCATTGTTGTGAGGACTACATCACCTCCACCATGTGACACATCACCATCGAGAGTGCCTACATCATCTGAGTTGATCATAAGAGGTAATGACAAAGGTACTGATCTTCCACCTCCACATGAGTATGATGAATATCTTTCCAATTTAGATGCACCATGCGATGAGCTACCTACTACTTTGATCACACTAGCTATTTTAGAGGACTATGTTGATGATTTGACTTTTCCATGTGATCAAACAATTTTGAGTGACCCCATTGAATTAACTATTGATCCAAAAGAATCATGTGAATCAGGGAATAAATCAGATTTGGATCAAATACATTTGAAAATAATTATGCCAATGTTTAATAATTTTGATATGACCTTTAATCTCGGTGATGGTTCATCAATGTTGGTATGGTTTAATGATATGCATTGTCAAACTTTTGATATTAATAAGAGCTTCACTTATATGTGCAAACTGAGTTGCAATATTTTCATGCCTTCGACTTCTTGTGATAATATATTGGCTTTATATTTCATGACTTTTGAAGGGTGCTCTTGTATAACTATGTCACATGTGCCCCAACCGAGATCAGTAAAAATGGATGACATCCTGAAAAGATCAAGCCATCGAGTAGATTGAGGCGCCTAGGCGGATCAAGGATGTGCGTCAGCTCACTGGCTGTGTTGCCGCCATGAGCAGATTCATCTCCAAGTCTGCTGAGCGTGCCTTTCCCTTTTTCAAAATCTTGAAAAAGGCGGGCCCGATGGAGTGGAACCCAAAGGCCGAAGCAGCTCTATAGGATTTGAAGAAATACCTCTCCTCCACACGGATACTTGTTGCGCCTAAACACAAGAGCCGCTGCTGCTGTATCTAGCGGCAACGAATCAAGTGGTTAGTGTCGCGCTAGTGGCGCAGAGGGAGGTCGATGAAAGGGCAGTGGCAACGGAAGGACTGGCGGATGGAGATCTGGAGCTTCCCCCGACAGGGCCTGGCACCGGCAAGGCGAGGCCCCCGGCAGGGTCTGACACTTGCGAGACAGGGCCTGCACAACCAAATGAAGTGGCGCAGAAGAAGAAGATGATGCAGCACCCGATTTACTTTGTCAGCTTCCTCTTGAAGGGGGCTAGGTCAAGGTACTCCGGTGTGCAGAAATTTCTCTTCGGCCTCCTTATGGCCTCGAGGAACCTGCGTCATTACTTCCAAGCACACGAGATCACCGTCGTCACCCGCCTCCCGTTGCAATGGATACTGCATAACCCAGATGCAACAGGGAGGATTGTGGAATGGGCCTTGGAGCTGTCGAGCTTTGGTTTGAAGTTTGAAAGTACCTCGACGATCCAGAGCAGAGTCTTGGCAGAGTTCATTGCAGAGTGGACCCCAATGCCCGGCGAAGAGATCCAGGAGACCACTCTTCCCGGGAAGGAAGCAAGTCGCAACTGGATTATGTACTTTGACGGGGCTTTTTTGCTGCAAGGCGCCGGTGTTGGTGTGCTGCTCATCACACCCACTGGAGAGCACCTCAAGTATGTAATCCAAATGCACTTTCTGAGGTAGATGTCGATGAACAACACTGCCGAATACGAGGGGTTGCTTGCCGGTCTCAGGATCGCGGCAGACCTCGGGATCAAGAAGCACATCATCAGCGGTGATTCACACCTTGTCGTCAGGCAGGTCAGTAAGGATTATCAAAGCCTGTTGATGGATGCCTACGTGGATGAGGTGAGGAAGCTGGAGGAGCGTTTTGACGGTATACACGCAAAGCATGTTCCCCGAGTGGAGAACGACATCGCCGATTACCTGTCGAAGCGCGCTGCCTTCAAACTACCTGTGGAACCAGGTAATTTTGTGCTTCGGTTAACTCAACCATCTGTTGAACCATCGACAGAGCAGAACAAGTGGAGGAAACCCGGCCCCGGCAAGTACTTTCCCACCGAGCTCGCAGGAGCAGCTGGTGAAAATGATGCTGTGGACACTAAGCCTGCCGTGGGGCAACCAACTCCGACAGGGCATCAAGCCCTGGCCGTAGAGACAGCCGCTCCCATGGCAGAGGAAATGCCTTTAGTCCTTGCCGTCGAGCCCCAGGCTCCGGCATGGGCACAGCATACCGTCCAATTCCTCCAAACAGGGGAGCTTCCTGAGGAGCAGGAAGAAGCTGAGGAAGTAACCCGTCGGTCTGCCATGTATTAGTTTGTTGACAATGTTCTGTACAGAAAAAGATCAAACAGTGTGAAATTGAAGTGCATTCCCCGGGAGGAAGGACTGGAGCTGTTGGTATAGATACATGGAGGCATATGTGGCTCCCACATAGGGTCGAGGGCCCTTGCCGGCAAGGCCTTCCGGCAAGGTTTCTTTTGGCCCACTGCCCTACAGGATGCAACGGCACTAGTAACCAAGTGTGAAGCATGTCAGTTCCATTCAAAGAAGCTTCATCAGCCAACTCAAGCCCTTCACATAATCCCTCTCTCCTTGCCATTTTCGTTCTGCGGGCTCAACATACTGGGTCATTTGCCCCGCGCTGTCGGGGGCTTTTAGTACTTGTATGTTGCAATTGACAAGTTCACAAAGTGGCCGGAGGTGGAACCAGTGAGGAAGGTGACAGCGCAGTCAGCTGTCAAATTCTTCAAGAGGCTAGTCTGTCGTTTTGGTGTGCCAAACAGAATCATCACCGACAATGGCACGCATTCCACAAGCCACACCTTCATGCAATACACCCAAGACCTCGGCAGCAAGGTTTGTTTCGCTTTCGTGGCACACCCACGGAGCAACAGCCAGGTGGAGAGGGCAAATGCTGAAGTACTGTGAGGCTTAAAGACAAAGAATTTTGAGAGGATGCACAAGAGTGGAAGGCGCTGGATTGATGAGTTGCCGGCGGTTCTTTGGTCAATCAAAACAACGCCAAATCGAGCCACCGGCCAGACACCCTTTGCCCTGGTATATGGGGTAGAGGCAGTTCTCCCCACAGAACTCACATACGGGTCACCTCGAGTGCTCGCTTATGACGAGCTTGAGCAAGAGCGATTGCGGCAAGATGACGCGATGTTCCTCGGGGAAGATCATTTTCGGGCGGCTGTGAGAGCAGCACGCTACCAGGAAGCCTTGCGCCGCTACCATAGCTGCAAGGTTCATGCCTGAAGCTTTGAGGAAGGCGACCTTGTTCTTCAGCGCGTTCAATCTGCCAAGAATTCCAACAAGTTGACGATGAAGTGGGAAGGCCCTTTATTGGGTAATACAAGGCACCAGGCCCGACGCAGTCCGCCTGGAGACCGAAGATGCCATTCCACTAAGCAACTCCTACAACATCGAGCATCTTCGCAAGTTTTACCTAGAAGGAGGGGTTGTCGGGCCCCCCGACAGACCACCTTTTGTACAAGCCTTGCCGACAAGGCATGTGACCCTCTATACAAAGCCAGGTGCACACCCTGAGCATAAATAAATGAAGCGCTGGCGCCCTAAGTTATAGCATGCATGCTAGGTTAATTCTCTCCCTCGGTTAGGGTTGATAGTGCTTAGCGGCGACTAACCCCTAGCAGAGAGGTCGAGTTTGCGTCTCTCTATACCTTTACGTCCTCTTTGGTTCGCAGGGTACATGGACATTTCTACTGAGCTATTTGGAAGAAAGGGAACAAGCCGGTGCTCCAGTCCCGGCAAGCCAAGGTTGCTGGGGGCTGCAGACATAAGGGTCCAACAATGGCAAGCCAAGGTTGCCGGGGGCGGCAGATTCAGATAAGTCCCTCATCCCCTATTGTGCATTTCTGTATGGAATTGGAACATATGAAACCTCATTTTATTCCTAGGCCACCGTGCTCCCCTTTTCCTGTACCCAATCCCTGGGTCGGAACTTGGTTGTAGTCGCGGTGACAAGGAAGCAAACAAAGGGCCTAAGCCTACTTCCCCCTGCCTTCGCCAAAAGCGTGAGTATGATCGTATGAAGTAAGGAGATGACAAGGCCTGTTGCCGGGCGGCAATGTTTATCTTGGAAATAACAAGGATGCATTCCTTTGCATGGGCCTCGCTCACGCACAAAGAACCCGGCAAGAACCCTTTTTTTGTTAATACGTCCCATACAGGTACGGTTCGTACGGAATGTAAACATGAGCAAGGGGATTACAAGTTTTAAATTTAACTAAGGCCCGTGGGCTTACAAACTAAAAAGAGATAAGATGCGCGTAATCCCTTTCTTGTCCCTCTCCTCAGGAAACGGAAAAAGATAGCAGGAGGGCAAAAGGAGTGCCTAGGCGAGGTACGAGCAGCAGAAGACGCCAAGAGAACATATTGGTGGCCGCCTAGGAGAGGGCTGGTGATGATGGTGCCGGGAGAAGAGCTAGAAGATGAGGCAGTGGGCCGCCAATATGCTATGAAGGCGTCGGTGCCATCATACTCCAACTTGATGGCCCGCCACCCGCATTCTTCGTCTTCTACGGCCTTCCCACGCCAGCCGCCCAAGGAGGCGACCCCGGGAAGTTCAAGGAGATGGCCCCACCCCCAACAAATTGCTCTACCAGGAGGAAGGGCCAGGTGCAGATGTTGCTGCTGCTGCCGGCGCCTCCCAGGGACGGTGTGTCCGACGCCTAGTATGACCCATCATCCTCCAGCTTGATGCCCTCGTCGTCGTTGTCGCTGTCCTCCTCGCCACTCTCGCTTGAGGAGGAGTCTTCATCGGAGGAACAGCTCTCCAAGCAACACCTTAGGCGAGTTCCCAAGTGCCCGAAGACCTGGACAGAGAGTAGGCCGTTCTCCATTAATTTGAAGTGGAGAGCGAGCCCCTCCGATAGGCTCTGGACATGAGCGAAGGCCTTCCACCCATGACGAAGATACATGACATGGGGGCGGGGAAGTCAACATCGACCCGCATGATGCCATTCCCGCAGCCCCTCATGTGCAACCTCAGAGCCTGTGGCGGGTCGAGCTCCATCTCCGAGCGAACAGAGTAGGGAGACGAAGGCGACGACGCCCTGGCCGGTGCAACCTGATGATGAACTCATGGGGCTGGTCTCCGACGTGACACTCCATTAGGGGAGGGGCCTCTGGCGGAGGCGAGGCCGGTGCGCCACCCCGTCCTCCCCTTCCTCGAGCGCCACGGCAGCCTCGGCCTTGCCCCCTCCCCCTTCTTCTCATGGCCCGCTCTTCTGCCACAAGCTCTTGGGAAGGAGGGGCACGCTATCGAGCAGAGACCCTCATCGCCGCCATCGGAGCAACGACGCGCCCTCTCGCCATAGCAATGGATGGAGAATGGAGACGAAGGGGAGACGTGGTGGAATGCTCCTCTTCCTCCTCTTGAGTCCCCTTTTTATAGCTGAGCGGAGAAGGCTAAAAGACTATCTCTACGTCCTAGAATAGACCGCTCGGATGAGGCTCATAAAAGTGGTAGCAGACAAGGCCATCGACCGCCCTCCCCGCCCAATTGAGGGCGCGTGAGTATCGGCCCGTGCACGCCTTCCCATATTCCATGCGTCTGTCACCTACCCTGCACCGTGCATGCGGCGTACGTGGCATAAGGAGCAGGCATAGTGGGAAACATCGAACGACGGTTCCAAGACGAAGAGAGTCAATGAATGGCGGCTCTACCGTTCCGAGGGAACACGCAAGAGCCTCTTTACTGTTCACCACGGATGACACAAGCATGCAGCAGTCATTCTGCGCACGACCCCACGTCACGCACGACCCTCCATGTCATGCATTCAACACGGGTCGTGCGGAAGCGCGGCGAACGAAGTAGTTACCGTGGAAAAAATCCGCCCTGCCTGCCCGTGCACCATTCTGGGCCTAGTCCAACAAAGCGTCGTGCTTATGTGTGGCCCAGGACCAGGGGCTCCTGTGGGTGTACAAAAGTAGGGGCTCTCCTTTGTACCCCTTCACTTGTGCACGGGCAATCGGAGCCGCGCCCACGGTCACACTTAGCAGGGCAGAGGAGGGAAGCCAAAGCCACAAGACAATCAAGGCAATGCCAAGACCTGAGACACAAGAAGCAAGAGGGGGAGGTAGACTCCCCCCGGCAAGACCCTTGCCGGGGCAACTTGGCCCACGCCAGCAGAGCGCGCCACCCTTGAGCCCAAGGGTTCCAACACCATCAACCACTATGGAACCAAGGCTAGGGAGACACCTCCATGGTGGTATGCAGATCTTCGTAAAGATCATAAGCATGCAAGATCAGATGAAGAACAGAAGACAACCATCCTCGGCAAGATCCTTGCTGAGGAAATCCACGAGACCTCTGGCAAGATCCTTGCCGGGGACGACTACGATGCCACGGCAAGACACTTACCGGGACCCCGGCAAAGACCCTTGCCGAGGACATCAGCGGGGCCGCGGCCAGGCCCGGACCTACCAAGACACCGCCGCCGCTCCCCATGCAGCTGCCAACCCAGCCAGCTAGGCGAGCACCTGCGTGGCAACGTGCGGCCTCTAGATCAGCTCAGCAAGCACCTGCGTGGTGGCATGCAGATCTTCATGAAGACACTGCCATCGCACCAGCTCAGCAGCCTGCCAGCCTACATGGCGCCACACGCCTCATTGGCCAGGACATGTGTTGAAGCAAGGCGAGGCGGCGACGGCTGGGACGAGCTTCCTCGCCGTCCCCGATAAAGCAAGAGGACAACTAAGTAGCGCATTTAATGCGTTTTTTCCTGTGATGCCAGGCGATAAGCTTAGCCGTTGTACACTTCCCACCTCCTGTGTGCCACTGTGGCGTCCCCTTTTTCTATAAAAATAGGCCCGAGGCATACTGGAGGGGTATTCGGCTCTTTTCGACTACGCACGCACTGTACCTAGTTGAAGAACACAAGAACACTCAAATATACACCAAAGAAGGACTAGGCTATTACGCATCCTCGCGGCCCGAACCTGGGTAAACGATCTTTGTGCTGGCTCCTAGACCCACTCTTTTCACAGGCTCGTGCCCACCGACCGTAGTAGGGATTCCAGTGATCCCACAAGTGTCGTCTCCACCGACAACCGCACCCATGAGGGCGCGGTGCCCATCAATGATGACGGAGTTGTTTACCAGCTCCTCCAGCGCGTCCAGCCAGCCCGTGACCACCTGATTGTTGGTGTCCGGCACGGTTGGCGGGACCTCAACCCCCTCCCCAACGAAAGGCGGGACAGGCACCTATGAAGGCCTTTGGGGCTCGGGTGTGGCCGTCTGGGAGGGTCCAGATGGCCCAGATTCTTCTCCCGCATTAGGCAGGAGGGATGCACCCTCCAGGTGTTCGGTGACCGAGGCGTCGGCCTCAGGCATGGTGGCATCGCCATCTTCCCCCAGACAGGGAGGATTCCTTCGGGAAAACACTTCCTCGACCTCTTCGGGGATTAGGGCCGGTGCGGAGCATGACGTGGATCCACTGTCCGCCAATTCGAGGGGCGGAGACATCCCCTCTGAGGTCTGCTCGGTGGGGTGGTTGTGCGGTGGGCTATGATGTCAAACGATCAACTTCCATGAGTAAGGATTGTCAAAAATAAAGCAACTAAAATGCCAAAATACGTACCTGGAAGCAGGGGGCTGGATCCTAGGTTCCCTATCCAGAACCTTCTTGGACGGCACAGACTCCTCTTTGGAGTCTGAACTGTCGGACATGATCAGCTTGGGCATGCACTGCCTCTTCTGGGTCTGAGGAGGTAGCTCCACCTCAGCATCCCCAGATGCCGCCCTCTTCTTGGAGTGGGTGGAGGTGCTTTCCTCCTTGTCCTTTTCCTCATCCCCATATTGGGCAGACAAGGCGGCAGTGTCTCCGGACTTGGTGTCCGGACGATCTCTTCGGTGGAGGCTCTCTCTCTGGTAAATCCTTCTTCTTCTTCCCCTTCTTTTCTAGAGCCGTGTAAGGCGCCGTGACCAGCAACCCTTCTGGTTGAGCCGATCGAGGCCCTTCAGGTAGAGGAGTCGGGCTACTGATCTTCTCGGACTTTTTGAGCTAGCCCTGTAAAAACCAGAAATAGATGTTTAGACCGGATTTTGTGTAGTACTCCCGCCCGAATATGGATAGGGGAAGGGGTCAATTGCCTTCTTCTGCTGGGTTGTGGCATCGAGGCTGTTGTCTTCATTCTCTCCAGCCAGTCCTCCTAGGACTTGAACAATTGACCCCAAACTTTGTCGTGGGTTGACCCATAGAGGTACTGCATGGTGGCCGGATCATCGGACTTGTAAGCCCACATGGGGCTGGCCCATTGTTGGCAAGGAAGGAGTTGGCGCCTGAGCATTATCTAGACCACATTGGTTAACTTGGCATCGTCCTCGATCACCTCAATGGCTGACCCCCAGTTAGGGCCGTTTTGGGTCCACGAGGTCAATCTCACTGGGGGGCAGATCTGAATTCGGGAGCGGCCGCCGAGGCCGCATCCCTTGGTTCTGGGATATAGAACCACTCCTTTTGCCACACCTTGATGGTGTCAATAAACCGACCCTTCGGCCACTGGACTCGGATCAGCTTACTGATCATGGCTCCGCCCTAGTCCGCCTGGGCGCCAGTGACCACCTTAGGCTTGACGTTGAACACCTTCAGGCACAGGCCGAAGTACAGCTGAACTTGCAGGAGAGGCTCACAGACGATGATGAAGGTCGAGATGTGGAGGTGAGAGTTGGGGGCTAGATCATGTAAATCTAGCCCGTAGAACATCAACTCCCTCGCAAAGGTGTGCACTGGATATCCTAGACCTCGGATAAAATGGGGAAGGAATACCACCCTCTCGCCCCGCTTGGGCATGGGGATGATTTGGCCCTCCTCGGGGGCCTGATGGGCAATGTCGACCAATAAGTAGTCGGCTCGCTTCAACTCCACGATGTCATTGTTGGTGACGACGGAGGCGTCCCACTTGCCATTTGCGCCGGGTCCGGCCATGCCCGGGGCTAGGGAGGAGCTAGACGGGATTCGCCGCGGAGCAGAAAGGCAGGGCGCTGGAGCTCTAGAGATTGCAAAGGTAGTAGAGGGAGGTGGAAGAAGCCATAAGATGTTAACTGTAGCTGTTCCCCTCTTTATTGGCCACGGAGGAGCCAAGGGTTCCCCTTTCCATGCCATGGGCTTCTCCACTTCCCTATATACTCGCGATGTTATGCGCGAGTGACGAATAGAAATCATTGATCATATCCCCTAACAACGATGCAGGATCCCTTCCTTGATGAGACGTGCCAATGGAGGGGCGGCCTCGAGCCACGCATCCAGAACTGCCAGCCGTTGGATGTTATGACTAGCCGCGACCCCTCGCTAAAAGTTTCCAGTCGTGGCCATTGTTCACACTTGAGTACTTTTGCCTTCAGAGCTAAGTAAAGTGGACGCTTTAGATTCCAAACACCACCTAACTATGAGCACGCACTGGACAAGACGAATAACTCACCTCACAAGCCAAAGATCGTGAGGTATGCATATACTGGACACAAGCCCTGTCATTGGAGGCTAGTTCAGGGGCTACTGAGGGAGTCCTGGATTAAGGGGTCCTCGGGCTGTTGGCCTACCGTATATGGGCCGCACTGATGGGCCTCAACAAGGCCGAGCTATAGTGTGGATCCATGGACGGATAAGGAATCTTCAAAGTCATGATGTGCCCTCCAAGCCAACATTAGGCAGGATCTTTCCTTCCTTGTAACCGATCACTTGTAACCCTAACCCTACTGGTGTCTATATAAACTAGGGGGCTTTAGTCTTTAGGCTAGAGCAACGTCCGTCACCCCATCAACCTATGGTTTAGCTCGGCTGATCTCAAGGTAGACCGACTCTGTAACCACATCATACATCAAATACAATCTAGCAGGATGTAGGGTTTTACCTCTCCAAGAGGGCCCGAACCTGGGTAAACACCGTGACCATCGTCCCTTGTTCCCCATTGATCCTAGATCCACAGCTCAGGACCCCCTACCTGAGATCCGCCAGTTTTGACACCGACATTAGTATGAGGAGTTACCAAGATCTTGGCATAGATGTTGGAAAAAACCGATGAATACAGAAATGCTCAAGTTTTTGGAAGCACACGCAGTCACTAGGTTATATCCTCGGTATTAATTGGAATGTTCCTCCCGTTTGCCAAGTTGAGCTATAACTCTAGTTTCCTTTCCAAACTGAGTATGTCGTTTCTTCATACTCCTTCAAACGATCATTTGTGAATTGCCTTAGTATGCTATAGAGAGTTTCAATGATCTCTATATCGAAAGTAATTCTTTTTGCCACTTAAGGGAATAATTCTATGAGTACCTCCCCTAAGGTGCCTCATAATGGTATCAAGGTCAACATAACTCCTCGCCACCTTGTAACATATCCACCATCCTCTTAAGTGTGGAATTGTGCCTACCAAATTATACCTTCGTTATCTATTTCTTTCCATACCTCTTGATGTGTGTTTTGTGTCTCAGCTCAAGAGATGTTCATACGTCTCAATCCACGAGTTGTTATTGAATTGCTGGATCTCCAAGAAGATCGATTCCTGTAGAGTTTCTTTCTGTCATCATCCTGTTGGGTGAGGATCTCAAAAGCAAAGATGTCAAGATCAATATCATGCAATGAATCAACATCTTCGAGAAAGGCAGATGGATCAAGAGATTGTGATAGTTTTGTGGCCCCCTTTTCCTCTTACCTCATGTCTTGAATCTCGGGACGAGATTCTTGTTTTGTGGGGGTGAGTTGTCACAATCCTAGAGATTGTTTGTAATTACTTGCTTAAAGTCATTCATGCATCATGTTCAATGTTCAAGTAATTTTGAAATGGGGATGTTCAAACCCTAGCACAAAATCCAACTAGGATCAACATAAAATAATTTCAATAAACCCACAACGGCCTTCAAAAAAGTTCATGATTTTTGAAAAAGGTGAAAAGCTCTGCCAAAAATGATGCACATATTTCTAGGACTTTCTCGATTTTTGAATTAATCCATATTGTACTTGAGTTGGATAAAATAAAAGCTATAAATAATTTTATAGCTCCTGATATTTTGAAAATAATTGTGGCTCACTTGTATATTGTAGAGAGCTCCCACAAATAATTTCAGCATTTATAAAAAATGGTTTAGTGCCTAAACAATACCGGAACTGAGAAAGAAAAGTAGAAAAAGGAAACGGAAAAACAATGAAACCTACTTAGCCTGCCTACCTGTAGCCACCCAGCTTCATAGGCCCAGCCCACTAGGGGCTAAGTCGTCTTCTTCCTTCTGCTAGGAGGACAGACATGAGCGTGGCTAGCAACAACGCTACCGTTGTCACCACCTGCTTCCACGACACTTCAAGCGACACCAAAATGACGCCCTCAACCCCGTAATCCACTTCTTCCTCTGGTCCCTCTCCTCCTATCCAGCGCTCATCCCTGAGGCACACGAGAGCCCCTGCCGACCACCATAGCTCGCTCGCGTGGCCATCGCGATCCCCTTGTTGTGCTGCCACGTTCAGGAGCTTTGCATCGACCTCTTACGCCACTCCATCGACATCAGCAACCGAAGGAGCACGACATGGTTGCCTTCAAGCTCATCCCCATCGTTTTCCCCGACAAATGCCATTGCCTGATTTGCTGACCTCCGAGCGCCCCGAACCTGCTAACCTTCTCTACCGCATCCCGGTCAACGCCTACATCTCCTCCCGTGCCCGCCCCCTATGTTCGCGTCCGCTAACCACAGCCTCGCCATGGCCGAGCACTCGCCACCGCCGCCTCGAAGCTCGCCGTTGCTAGTAACCCCTACCGACCAAGCCAAGAACTTGGACGAGCTCCCGACGTCTTGTTGATATTGCTCAGTGCTCCAGTTCGCTCGCTTGCAATCCGGAGCACCTTGCCCGAGCATATCCGAGTTCCGGTCACCGCTAATGTCATGCATGTTTAAACAACTTATACCTGCTGATCAGCTCAAATTAATTAAAGTGCATTTTTAAATGCTTTTTTTGGAGTTTGAATTTGAATCTTCGATTCAAATGAACTTCAACTAACATGGTAAAATTTTGCATTAGCTCAAACACTAGCATATTGGCATGTCATGATCATGCATCATATTGTTGCATTGCATTGATTGTGTTCTCTCTTATTTTCCGGTGTTTGTTCCCTCTCGGTAGACGTTGTTCTGACATTGAGATCAATGTCACCGATGTAGAGCTATACTATCTTCATAAGTGGTAGGCAAAAAAAAACCCATTGAGCATTCCGATACAATCCCACTATATCGCACTTGCTCTCTTTTATTGCATTAGGACAACAATGATTCAACTATTACACGTTGTGGTAGTTGCACACATTCTCTGCATGATCTGTCTTTGCCACAGTAAATAGTTGAAACCTACTAGCATGAGTAGGAGTTGTTTGAGCCATTATGTGCCTACTCATTCATGCTTGCTTGTGTATGTCTGCTATGCTTAGAGTTGTGTCAGGTCAGATTCATCTGGGATGGATTGGAATGGCGGTGAACATGTTCTACTGTTGAGAGCTAATTGTGTGAACAGAATTTGGTAAAGGTAGTGATGAGAGGCCATGTAGGAGAACATGGCGGGTTGTCTCATGGAAACCGTCCTCAAGAACTGAGTTCTATGTTTGTGATCCAAGACAGCTACTACCATGCATTAGGCACGAAACCCATGGACCCTCTCGACTTATTAATCACCTTTATCTCTTTCCAGGAGTTGCAACTAGTTTATGGTGTTTCTAGGATATGTGTTGGAGGCCTTCCGTAGCCCTGACCCTAGGGGTGGGTAATAATGCGGTAGATACTGTTGGGGAACGTAGTAATTTCAAAAAAATTCCTACGCACACGCAAGATCATGGTGATGGCATAGCAACGAGAGGGGAGAGTGTTTGTCCACGTACCCTCGTAGACCGTAAGCGGAAGCGTTATGACAACGCGGTTGATGTAGTCGTACGTCTTCACGATCCGACCAATCCAAGTACCGAACGTACGGCACCTCTGAGTTCAGCACACGTTCAGCTCGATGACGATCCCCGGGCTCCGATCTAGCAAAGCTTCGGGGATGAGTTCCATCAGCACGACGGCGTGGTGACGATGATGATGTTCTACCGGCGCAGGGCTTTGCCTAAACTCCGCGACGATATGACCGAGGTGGAATATCGTGGAGGGGGGCACCGCACACGGCTAAGGAACAATCCGTAGATCAATTTGTGTGTCATGGGGTGCCCACCTGCCCCCGTACATAAAGGAGCAAGGAGGAGGGGGCCGGCCAAGGGGAGAGGCGCACCCTAGGGGTGTCCTACTCCCACCGGGAGTAGGATTCCCCCTTTCCTAGTCCAACTAGGAGTCCTTCCAAGTAGTAGGAGTAGGAGACAAGGAAGGGGAAGAGGGAAGAGAAGGAAGGAGGGGGCGCCGCCCCTCCCCCTAGTCCAATTCGGACTAGTCAATGGGGGGGCGCGCGGCCTGCCTCTTCCTCTCCCCTAAAGCCCAATAAGGCCCATATACTTTTTCCCCCGTATTCCCGTAACTCTCCGGTACTCCGAAAAATACCCGAATCACTCGGAACCTTTCCGAAGTCCGAATATAGTCGTCCAATATATCGATCTTTACGTCTCGACCATTTCGAAACTCCTCGTCATGTCCCTGATCTCATCCGGGACTCCGAACTCCTTCGGTACATCAAAACTCATAAACTTATAATATAACTGTCATCGAAACCTTAAGCATGCGGACCCTACGGGTTCGAGAACTATGTAGACATGACCTAGAACTATTCTCAGTCAATAACCAATAGTGGAACCTGGATGCCCATATTGGCTCCTACATATTCTATGAAGATCTTTATCGGCCAAACCGCATAACAACATACGTTGTTCCCTTTGTCATCGGTATGTTACTTCCCCGAGATTCGATCGTCGGTATCCAATACCTAGTTCAATCTCGTTACCGGCAAGTCTCTTAACTCGTTACGTAATGCATCATTCCATAACTAACTCATTAGCTACATTGCTTGCAAGGCTTATAGTGATGTGCATTACCGAGAGGGCCTAGAGATACCTCTCCGACAATCGGAGTGACAAAACCTAATCTCGAAATACGCCAACCCAACATGTACCTTTGGAGACACCTGTAGTACTCCTTTATAATCACCCAGTTACGTTGTGACGTTTGGTAGAACCCAAAGTGTTCCTCCGGCAAACGGGAGTTGCATAATCTCATAGTTACAGGAACATGTATAAGTCATGAGGAAAGAAATAGCAACATACTAAACGATCAAGTGCTAGGCTAACGGAATGGGTCATGTCAATCACATCATTCTCCTAATGATGTGATCCCGTTAATCAAATGACAACTCATGTCTATGGCTAGGAAACTTAACCATCTTTGATTCACCAGCTAGTCAAGTAGAGGCATACTAGTGACCCTATGTTTGTCTATGTATTCACACATGTATTATGTTTCCGGTTAATACAATTCTAGCATGAGTAATAAACATTTATCATGAAATAAGGAAATAAATAATAACTATATTATTGCCTCTAGGGCATATTTCCTTCAGTCTCCCACTTGCACTAGAGTCAATAATCTAGTTCACATCACCATGTGATTTAACACCAATATTCATATCTGTATATGATTAACACCCATAGTTCACATCGTCATGTGATCAACACCCAAAGGGTTTACTAGAGTCAATAATCTAGTTCACATCGCTTATGTGATTAACACCCAAAGAGTACTAAGGTGTGATCATGTTTTGCTCGTGAGAGAAGCTTAGTCAACGGGTCTGTCACATTCAGAGCCGTATGTATTTTGCAAATATTCTATGTCTACAATGCTCTGCATGGAGCTACTCTAGCTAATTGCTCCCACTTTCAATATGTATCCAGATTAAGACTTAGAGTCATCTGGATCAGTGCCAAAACTTGTATCGACGTAACCTTTTACGACGAACCTTTTTTCACATCCATAATTGAGAAACATATCCTTATTCCACTAAGGATAATTTTGACCAATGTCCAGTGATCTACTCCTAGATCACTATTGTACTCCCTTGCCAAAACAGAGCAGAGTATACAATAGGTCTGGTCCATGGCATGGCATAATTTTATAAAACCTATGACTGAAGCATAGGGAATGACTTTCATTCTCTTTCTATTTTCTGTTGTGGTCGGGATTTGAGTCTTACTCAATTTCATACCTTTGCAACACAGGCAAGAACTCTTTCTTTGACTGTTCCATTTTGAACTACTTCAAAATCTTGTCAAGGTATGTACTCATTGAAAATCTTATCAAGCGTCTTGATCTATCTCAATAGATCTTGATGCTTAATATGTAAGTAGCTTTACTGAGGTCTTTCTTTTAAAGAACTCCTTTCAAAACACTCCTTTATGCTTTGCAGAATAATTCTACATTATTCCCGATCAACAATATGTCATTCACATATACTTATCAGAAATGTTGTAGTGCTCCCACTCACTTTCTTGTAAATACAGGCTTCACCGTAAGTCTGTACAAAACTATATGCTTTGATCAACTTATCAAAGCATATATTCCAACTCCGAGATGCTTGCACCAGTCCATATATGGATTGCTGGAGCTTGCATATTTTGTTAGCACCTTTATGATTGACAAAACCTTCTGGTTGCATCATATACAACTCGTCTTTAAGAAAACCATTAAGGAATGCAGTTTTGACATCTATTTGCCAGATTTCATAATTTGTGGCAATTGCTAACATGATTCGGACAGACATAAGCATTGCTACAGTTGAGAAAATCTCATTGTAGTCAACACCTTGAACTTGTCAAAAACCTTTTTGCGACAAGTCGAGCTTTGTAGATAGTAACACTATTATCAATGTCCGTCTTCCTCTTGAAGATCCATTTATTTTCTATGGCTTGCCAATCATTGGGCAAGTCCACCAAAGTCCACACTTTGTTCTCATACATGGATCCTATCTCAGATTTCATGGCCTCCAGCCATTTTTGCGGAATCTGGGCTCATCATCGCTTCCTCATAGTTCGTAGGTTTATCATGGTCTAGTAACATGACTTTCATAACAGGATTACCGTACCACTCTGGTGCGGACCGTACTCTGGAAGACCTACGAGGTTTTATAGCAACTTGATCAGAAGTTTCATGATCATCATCATTAGCTTCCTCACTAATTGGTGTAGGAATCACTGGAACTGATTCAGTGATGAACTATTTTCCAATTCAGGAGAAGGTACAATTACCTTATCAAGTTCTATTTTCCTCCCACTCACTTCTTTCGAGAGAAACTCCTTCTCTGTAAAGGATCCATTTTTAGCAACGAATATCTTGCCTTCGGATCTATGATAGAAGGTGTACCCAACAGTTTCCTTTGGGTATTCTATGAAGACGCATTTATCTGATTTGGGTTTGAGCTTATCAGGATGAAACTTTTTCACATAAGCATCGTAGCCCCAAACTTTAAGAAACGACAACTTGGGTTTCTTGCTAAACCACAGTTCATATGGTGTCGTCTCAACGGATTTAGATGGTGCCCTTTTAACGTGAATGCAGCTGTCTCTAATGCATAACCCCAAAACGACAATGGTAAATCAATAAGTGACATCATAGATCGCACCATATCCAATAAAGTGCGGTTACGACGTTCGGACGCACCATAACGTTGTGGTGTTCCAGGTGGCGTGAGGTGTGAAACTATTCCACATTGTTTTAATTGAAGACCAAACTCGTAACTCAAATATTCATCTCCACAATCAGATCGCAGAAACTTTATTTTCTTGTTACGATGATTTTCCACTTCACTCTGAAATTCTTTGAACCTTTCAACTATTTCAGACTTATGTTTCATCAAGTAGATATACCCATATCTGCTTAAATCATCTGTGAAGGTCAGAAAATAATGATACTCGCCACGAGCCTTAATACTCATTGGTCTGCATACATCAGTATGTATTATTTCCAACAAGTTTGTTGCTCGTTCCATTGTTCCGAAGAACGGAGTTTTAGTCATCTTGCCCAAAAGGCACGGTTCGCAAGCATCAAATGATTCATAACCAAGTGATTCCGAAAATCCATCTTTATGGAGTTTCTTCATGCGCTTTACACCGATATGACCCAAATGGCAGTGCCACAAATAAGTTGCACTATCATTATTAACTTTGCATCTTTTGGCATCAATATTATGAATATGTGTATCACTACGATCGAGATCCAATAAACTATTTTCATTGGGTGTATGACAATTGAAGGTTTTATTCATGTAAACAGAACAACAATTATTCTCTGACTTTAAATGAATAACCATATTGCAATAAACATGATCAAATCATATTCATGCTCAACGCAAACGCTAAATAACATTTATTTAGGTTTAACACTTATCCTGAAAGTTTAGGGAGTGTGCTATGATGATCATATCAATCTTGGAACTACTTCCAACACTCATCGTCACTTCCCTTTCAACTAGTCTCCGTTTATTCTGTAACTCCTGTTTCGAGTTACTAATCTTAGCAACTGAACAAGTATCAAATACTCAGGGGCTACTATAAACACTAGTAAGGCACATATCAAGAACATGTATATCAAATATACCTTTGTTCACTTTGCCATCCTTCTTATCCACCAAATGTTCAGGGCATTTCCGCTTCTAGTGACCATTTCCTTTGTAGTGTAAGCACTCAGTTTCAGGCTATGGTCCAGCTTTCCACTTGAAGTTCCCTTTCTTTTCCTTTGCCCTTTTCTTGAAACTAGTGGTCTTGTCAATCATCAACACTTGATGCTCTTTCTTGATTTCTACCTTCGTCGATTTGAACATCACGAAGAGCTCGGGAATCGTTTTTGTCATCCCTTGCATACTATAGTTCATCACCAAGTTCTAGTAACTTAGTGATGGTGACTAGAGAATTCTGTCAATCACTATCTTATCTGGAAGATTAACTCCCACTTGATTCAAGCGATTGAAGTACCCAGACAATCTGAGCACATGCTCACTATTTGAGCGATTATCCTCCATCTTTTAGCTATAGAACTTGTTGGAGACTTCATATCTCTCAACTCGGGTATTTGCTTGAAATATTAACTTCAATTCCTGGAACATCTCATATGGTCCATGACGTTCAAAACATCTTTGAAGTCCCGATTCTAAGCTGTTAAGCATGGTGCACTAAACTATCAAGTAGTCATCAGATTGAGCTAGCCAAACGTTCATAGCGTCTGCGTTTGCTCCTGCAATAGGTCTGTCACCTAGCGGTGCATTAAGGACATAATTTTTCTGTGCAGCAATGAGGATAAATCTCAGATCACGGATCCAATCCGCATCATTGCTACTTCTTTCAACACAGTTTTCTCTAGGAACATATCAAAATAAACATATGAAAGCAACAACGCGAGCTATTGATCTATAACATAATTTGCAAAATACTACCAGAACTGAGTTCATGATAAATTAAAGTTCAATTAATCATATTACTAAGGAACTCCCACTTAGATAGACATCCCTCTAATCTTCTAAGTGATTACGTGATCCATATCAACTACACCATGTCTGATCGTCACGTGAGATGGAGTAGTTTCAACGGTGAACATCAATATGTTGATCATATCTACTATATGATTCACGCTCGACCTTTCGGTCTCCATGTTCCGAGGCCATATCTGCATATGCTAGGCTCGTCAAGTTTAACCTAAGTATTTTACGTGTGCAAAACTGGCTTGCACCTGTTGTAGATGGACGTAGAGCTTATCACACCCGATCATCACGTGGTGTCTGGGCACGACGAACTTTGGCAATAGTGCATACTCAGGGAAAACACTTCTTGATAATTTTTAGTGAGAGATCATCTTAAAATGCTACCGTCAATCAAAGCAAGATAAGATGCATAAAGAATAAACATCACATGCAATCAATATAAGTGATATGATATGGCCATCATCATCTTGTGCTTGTTATCTCCATCTCCGAAGCACCATCGTGATCACCATCATCACCGGCGCGACACCTTGGTCTCCATCATAGCATCGTTGTCGTTTACGCCATCTATTGCTTCTACAACTATCACTACCGCTTAGTGATAAAGTAAAGCAATTACAGGGCGTTTGCATTTCATACAATAAAGTGACAACCATATGGCTCCTGCCAGTTGCCCTTAACTTCGGTTACAAAACATGATCATCTCATACAATAAAATATAGCATCACGTCTTGACCAAAACATCACAACATGCCCTGCAAAAACAAGTTAGACGTCCTCTACTTTGTTGTTGCAAGTTTTACATGGCTGCTACGGGCTTAGCAAGAACCGTTCTTACCTACGCATCAAAACCACAATGATAGTTTGTCAAGTTAGTGCTATTTTAACCTTCGCAAGGACCGGGCGTAGCCACACTCGATTCAGCTAAAGTGAGATAGACAGACACCTGCCAGCCACCTTTAAGCACGAGTGCTCGTAACGGTGAAACCATTCTCGTGTAAGCGTACGCGTAATGTCGGTCTGGGCCGCTTCATCTCACAATAACGCCGAACCAAAGTATGACATGCTAGTAAGCAATATGACTTGTATCGCCCACAACTCACTTGTGTTCTACTCGTGCATATGACATCTACGCATAAAATCAGGCTCTGATACCACTGTTGGGGAACGTAGTAATTTTAAAAAAATTCCTACGCACACGCAAGATCATGGTGATGGCATAGCAACAACAGGGGAGAGTGTTTGTCCACGTACCCTCATAGACCGTAAGTGGAAACGTTATGACAACGCGGTTGATGTAGTCGTATGTCTTCACGATCCGACCGATCCAAGTACCGAACGTACGGCACCTCCGAGTTCAGCACACGTTCAGCTCGATGACGATCCCCGGGCTCCGATCCAGCAAAGCTTCGGGGATGAGTTCCGTCAGCACGACGGCGTGGTGACGATGATGATGTTCTACCGGCACAGGACTTCGCCTAAACTCCGTGACGATATGACCGAGGTGGAATATGGTGGAGGGGGGCACCGCACACGGCTAAGGAACGATCCGTAGATCAACTTGTGTGTCATGGGGTGCCCCCCTGCCCCCGTATATAAAGGAGCAAGGAGGAGGGGGCCGGCCAAGGGGAGAGGCGCGCCCTAGGGGTGTCCTACTCCCACCGGGAGTAGGATTCCCCCATTCCTAGTCCAACTAGGAGTCCTTCCAAGTAGTAGGAGTAGGAGACAAGGAAGGGGAAGAGAGAAGAGAAGGAAGGAGGGGGCGCCGCCCCTCCCCCTAGTCCAATTCAGACTAGTCAATGGGGGGGGGGGGCGCGGCCTGCCTCTTCCTCTCCCCTAAAGCCCAATAAGGCCCATATACTTTTTCCCCCGTATTCCCGTAACTCTCCGGTACTCCGAAAAATACCCGAATCACTTGGAACCTTTCCGAAATCCGAATATAGTCGTCCAATATATCGATCTTTACGTCTCGACCATTTCGAGACTCCTCGTCATGTCCCCGATCTCATCCGGGACTCCGAACTCCTTCTGTACATCAAAACTCATAATCTCATAATATAACTGTCATCGAAACCTTAAGCGTGCGAACCCTACGGGTTCGAGAACTATGTGGACATGACCTAAAACTATTCTCGGTCAATAACTAATAGCGGAACCTGGATGCCCATATTAGCTCCTACATATTCTACGAATATCTTTATCGGTCAAACCGCATAACAACATACGTTGTTCCCTTTGTCATCGGTATGTTACTTGCCTGAGATTCGATCGTCGGTACCAATACCTAGTTCAATCTTGTTACCGGAAAGTCTCTTTACTCGTTACATAATGCATCATTCCATAACTAACTCTTTAGCTACATTGCTTGCAAGGCTTATAGTGATGTGCATTACCGAGAGGGCAAAGAGATACCTCTCCGACAATCGGAGTGATAAAACCTAATCTCGAAATACGCCAACCCAACATGTACCTTTGGAGACACCTGTAGTACTCCTTTATAATCACCCAGTTACGTTGTGACGTTTGGTAGCACCCAAAGTGTTGCTCCGGCAAACGGGAGTTGCATAATCTCATAGTTACAGGAACATGTATAAGTCATGAAGAAAGCAATAGCAACATACTAAACGATCAAGTGCTAGGCTAACGGAATGGGTCATGCCAATCACATCATTCTCCTAATGATGTGATCCTGTTAATCAAATGACAACTCATGTCTATGGCTAGGAAACTTAACCATATTTGATTCACGAGCTAGTCAAGTAGAGGCATACTAGTCACACTATGTTTGTCTATGTATTCACACATGTATTATGTTTCCAGTTAATACAATTCTAGCATTAATAATAAACATTTATCATGAAATAAGGAAATAAATAATAACTATATTATTGCTTCTAGGGCATATTTCCTTCAGATACACCATGGCACGATGTACCAAGGCACCCATTAGGTGGGCTTGGGAACCCTGCACACATCGTTTGAGGCCATGAGTGAAACCTAGGTCAGACTTCCTTTACGGGTACAATCTCAAATAGGTGATAAACTTGGACTAGAGTCTTGTGTGGTTAGTCAGGTCGTGGCCAACACCCTCACTGTGCTATCGCTTGAAGGTTGTCGAGTACATGTCATGTAAACGGCGATAAGTGGTGAGAGTGTGTGTGAAGAAGTACACCCCTGCAGGGTAATATGATCTATTCAAACAGTCGCGTCTGTGGATTTGGACTACATAGAAAGCTTATGTGGTTCATAGATAACTCAAAGTGGATACTCTAAAATGCGCAAGATAAGTGTGAGTCCTATGGATGGCCTTCTCATAGGGAGACGGGAGTGGATCCATAGTGGTGTATTGATATGGTGAAAATATGGACTCGTGTGTGCTTTCTCTCCTCAAAGAAAATACTGGTAGTCGTACTATAGGATAGCCACTGAGTCAAAGCTGGCTTGCTGCAGTTAAACTCCACAACCCCCTTGTTGATACTGATGCATAACTAGTAGTTCTGATGTAAGTCTTCCTGGGTACGTGTGTACTCATGTTTGCTTAATTTATGTTTTGTAGAGATACTACAGTCTCACTAGTAGTTCCTCGTGGGCTTCGGCGATTAGCTTGGGAGTCCTAGACATAGGTCTGGCTCCTACGGGTGGTCTGGTAGCGAGACAGGCTTTATATCCTGGTTTCTTTTCAACTGTGTGTACCCAGACAAGATTAGCTTCCTCTTGTCCTTGTTGCTTGTATGACTTTGTATGTTGGGTCATGAGACCCATGTTTGTAATATCATGCTATGTATGGCTCCTCGGAGCCTTTTAATTAAATACTTTGAGTTGTAGAGTTATGTTGTGAAGCCATGTTGTATCTGCACATATCGAGCATACTGTGTGTATGTTATTGATATGCTTTGGTATGTGTGGGATCCGACATCTAGTTGTTTATTCTTTGTAGCCTTCCTTATGGGGAAATGTCCCCTAGTGCTTCCACCATAACACGTGGATTGATCGACATGTGTCCTTCTTTGCTCCTGTGTGTGTCCCTACGGAGAAATGTCTCGCGGTGTTTACCGGAGTCCTGATAGCTTGCTATAGCCCGATTACACTCGTTGCTGACTGACATGTGCATTGCTGGGTCATGTATGCCTGTCCCTACAAGTTAGTGCCACCTTGGGTTTACGACTAGTCATGTCGGCCTGGGTTCTCGGTCATATGAATGCTAGCAACACAATCATATACGTGAGCCAAAAGGCGCAAACAGTCCCAATCAAGGTAAGGCTGCAGCCGTGGGAATATCGTGTGTGAGGCCGCAAAGTGATATGATGTGTTACAAGCTAGATCGACTAAGGATCGAGGTCCTGACACGAGATGTCGACCAAGGGTCAAAACTGGATCTCAGAACACCCTTTGGATATTCTACACTAGGCAGAAGCCAAGGACTTGCCACTTTTAGTTTAAAATGGTCACACCAGAGGCAAAGTAATTAAAACCCAAAAAAGTACATATGTACGAAGCAATTTAAAACCATACTCATTCCATCAACCATTAAGTTTTATTCATTTCATAACTTTTGGCATCCTGAAGTGCTACATAGTAATACAAAGTGTCCTTTAGACACATGGCCTCAGTAATCCAAGCTCCCTCTACCTCGGGATAAAACTTCTTCGTGATGCGTGGCTTGTCTACCGGAGGACCCGTGGCATCCATCACTGCATTGACCTTTCGGAAGTGCCTCTCCAAGCAGGCATATGCCCTCCACCTTCCTTCAAAGCACGCGGACCTCCTCCAGCTATCGGTGCGCGAGACAGCTCCTCGCAGGTGCATCAAGAGGATGAATAGGCTGGTTGAAAGGGCTTCGACAGGACACAACACGATGCAGAGGTCTTGGAGCGCTAGGCTCGCCATGCAAAGCAACTCTGCCAGCTGCTTCATTTGATGATTTAGCAGTTGCGATGATGGACACACCGAAAACTGCCCCTAGAAGTCCTTCTCCGTGACCTGCCAACTTGTCAAAATGTGCAATGACATCCACCAGGCTCAGCGGGAGATCCATGAAGGCTTCTGGGGAATGCCATAGTTGGGTGATCTCGATACACCGCTTGCTGCCAAACACACAATGTAATAAGTATTGCTTAGCCGAGGCGATTTGGTCGAACTGCTGGAGCACCTCGCAGTCATCCCAGGCCATAGTTTTGAGATCGGAATGGGCAAGTTGGAGCTTTTCAAGCTCCTCTTTCATTCGATGCCCCTCCGCCTGAAGCTTGTCATGTGCCTCGAACACACCCTTCAGGGTCTCCTCGACCTCCTGGACCCGTGCCCGGTCCTTATCACCCTCCATCTTCTCGGCGGCTCATGCCTCCTCTACCTTCAAAGCCATAACCTTATGTTGCTTCACCTCTTGCCAAGCTTTTTTGAACTCGACCTTGAGCACCTCAAGCCCGGCTAACGCTGCTATCAATAAAATAGTTCAGCCTTACTTTTCCTCCTAGCACAGATCTATCATGACTTTTTCGTGCAAAATATGACGCAAGTTCAAATTGCTTACCTTGAGACTACTTGAACTTATGGTTCACCAGTTTGAGGTCCTCCTGGGACCTCTCAAGCTTCCGATTCATTTCTACAATCTCCTTGGAGAAGGAGTCTCGAATCATGGACAAAATCTGCCAGCAATAATCATTATTACAAAGCCCACAATACAAATGTTGAAATTCTAGGATGACAGCCTCCAGCAGTGTCCTGGGGGCTGCATGACAAGCTCCTTTCAAGTTATATGACCCCAATGCCAGTTTCTGGAAACCAACTTTGGGCTTGTGGGCTACTCACTCACTAAGACATTTAGAAGGTTGTGATGACATGTCCTTGGGCAAGCACATAAAATTTCTAAACCCAAACAAATAAGCTAAAAGGGTGGAAGCATACCTCAAAGCTCATGACGAGGTTCCTGAAAACCTCATGCAAGCTGGCCCTCCAGGACCGTAAGCCCTACAACACCGTACCTATCATGGCATGATGCTCTTCCTTAAGGGAGGATCCATTTTGGGTATTCTCCATCTGTTCGGGCCACCTCGTTCTAGCCCGTCCTTGGGCAGCGGGCGGGGGTGGCGGGACAACCTCGGACCCGGGCACCGATGTGCCAGCCTGAGTGGTCTCCACCTGCGGTGGCAAAACTGAAGCAGATATCGGTTGGGCCGATGACTGGCCCAGTCCCTCTTTGACGGCATCAGGGAGCTTCTCCCCAAGGTCTTGTTGGGCCGCAATGTCGACCTTGGCCATGACGGACAACTATTCGGAACTCGCGGTGTTTGCTTGGGGGTAGAGTGGATGTCGCCTCCCCCAGCCCGTCATGAGACGGTGGGGAAACTGCGGGCTACGGATTCCCGCTGGCGGACGATAGCCTGCTCAAGGAAACGGGAGAACCGTTGGCGGACTGCACAAAAGAGATGCTTTATGATTTCACCATTATTAAAAGGACTTGTCTAGAAAGATGGATATAAAGACAATGGCTTACCCTCAGGGAGCCGGTTTTTCCTCCCCGTAGCAAGGGGGTAATCCTATGATTCATAAAAGAGTCTGGCTCTCTCCGATGACCTGCCGGCAACACTGGCCAAGGTCCCTCGGCCTCTTTGAGCCCTTGGGCTACAAGCCAACTTCAGCGTCTCCCAACACCGCACTTTTCCCCTTAGGGGGAGGGTTCTCTTCCTCCATGTTCTCCTCTGCGTTGTCCTTGTGGAGGGAGGAGGCATGGGTCTCCGCGGTCCGAGTGAGTGAGGTTGCTCCGCCCCGAGCACTCGCCTTGCCCTTTAGGGACTTTGTCCCCTTGGTGGGCACGATGTGTGGCTCCTCCGTGACGAGTATCATGAGTAGGGGAGTTATTGGCTCCTCTGGCAGTGGGGCTGGGCATCGCACCTTCTATGCCCAAGCCAGCCACTTCTGCATACATTAAGCATAAAGGATTCGTCAGAATCTACCCGTCAATGCAAAAGAGAAGAATTTGGATTCGTGTGCTAGAACACTTACTAGGGGGGCGTCGTGGCCGTCCTCAAAGCCGAGGTCCTCCCCTTGCTTGGGGGTCTTGTCCTCGGCCAGCTTTAGGAGTCACGTCTACATGGCTTCCAAGGTGGAGCGAAAGAAGGTGGTGAGGGGTGCATGTCCTCAGGCATTTATGCCAAGATCGGGGTAGCCCGAAGCTGGAGCGGGAGCATGCGGCGATTGAGCCTGACATTGATGACCTAGATGAGTTGGAGGTTCTTTGTGGTGGACCACCATTTGATCCTGTTGATCATGGCCTCCACCTCCTCTAGGTTCACAACACCTTTCTCCTTCTAGGACCTGGGCTTGCTTGGAGGCCTATCCGAAAGAGCTGGGACCTTGGCCTGGCCTGGGGCGAGCGGTTCGGTGATGTAGAACCATTCCTGTGGCCACTCCTTCACCTTTTGATGAAGGTGCCAGTGAACCATTTGCCCCCATGATTCTTGCTTATCATAGCCCCTTCGCACTCCAAGAGGTCGGAGCCCCTGGACTGCGGCTTGATCCCAAAGATCTTTAGCCATAAGCCAAAGTGTGGCTCGCAGTGGAGGAAGGCCTCATAGACCCTGACAGAGGAGGCAAGGTGGAGAATGGAATTCAGGGCCATAGGGTGGAAAGCGACCCCGTAATAGAACATTACCCCACACATGAAAGGGTGCAGTGGAACCCTAGCCCTCGAACGAGGTGGGGGGGGCGAAGACTACCCACGACCCTATATAGGGGGCGGGCACTTGCTGGCCAGCGGTTGGAGCACTGGCAGTGATATCAGCGGATAGATACCCCGTGGTGCGTAGCTCTAGGATGGTGACATCCTTCATGATGAAAATACCTCAATGCATTCTTGAGGTCATAGCTTTCGGGAGTATGCGTCGAGGAAACATAGTGAGTCATGTCCTGCGGTGGTGTTGATGATTTGGTCAATGCGAGGGAGGGGGAAGCGATCCTTGGGGCAGGCCTTGTTGAGGTCTTTGAAATCGACACATAGGCGCCAGGATTTGTCCTTCTTTGGTACCATTACCAGATTTGCCAGCCAATCCGGATGTTTTATATCTCTGATGAATCTGGCCTCAAATAGCTTGGCTAGCTCTTCTCCCATGCCTTGCCGTTTAAGCTCTAAGAAGCGCCTAAGAGTCTGTTTGACTGGCTTGTATCCTTTCAGTATATTGAGGCTGTGTTCGGCCAGCCTGCGTGGGATTCCCGGCATGTCTGAAGGGTGCCAGGCAAAAATGTCCCAATTCTCGCGTAGGAAGTCTCGCAGTGCGGCGTCCATTGTGGGGCTCAACCGTGTCCCGATGGAAGCTGTCTTTGTGGGGTCCGTTGGATGGACCTGGAATTTGACTATCTCATCCGCGGACTTGAATGAGGTGGACATGGGTCGTTTGTCGAGTATCGCGTCATCTCTATCCACTATGGCATGCAGTGTCGTTAGTTCTTCGGCCGCTAGGGCTTCGGATAATGTTTCCAGGACTAGTGCGGCAGTTTTATTTTCGGTGCGGAGTGCAACGTTTGGATCACAGGCTAGAGTGATGATTCCATTGGGTCCGGGCATTTTGAGCTTCATGTACCCGCGATGGGGTATAGCTTGAAAGCTCGTGAATGCGTCCCACCCTAAAAGGGCGTGGTATCCGCTGCTGAAGGGTCACTTGGAACATGATTTCTTCGGACCTATAATTCTCCGGCGTGCCGAATACCACATCTAGTGTGATTTTTCCCACACACCGTGCCTCCCGACTAGGGATGATTCCCCTGAAGGTCGTGTTGCTTTGGTTAATGCGGATTTTATCAATTTCCATCTTGTTGAGGGTTTCTTCATAGATCAGGTTTAATCTGCTTCCGCCGTCCATGAGTACTTTAGTGAGCCGGAAGCCGTCCATGATTAGGCTAAGGATGAAAGCAGCTGGTGCCCGAACTGTTTGGAATTGAGGTTCGTCACTGGCACTGAAGGTTATAGTAGTGTCGCTCCACGGATTTATTTTTGCCACATGGCAGACATCAGCGAAACTTTGATGAGCTCGCTTGCGCCTATTATTTGAGGCAAAAGTCTCGAAGACTGTCAGTACCGCATTGTTGTCTTCGGCGGGATGTTGCTCTGCTTTATGGTTTACAAGAAGATCCTCGCCGCTTTTCGCTACCTGCCGGAGTATCCAACATGCTCTAAGGCTATGCGTTGGCGTGCTATCCGGTGTGCTGTGAATTTTGCATGGCCCATTGAGCCATTCTTCCAATACGGTTCCACGCCCTGGAGCGGGATTTGGTTTTTTGGGAATTGGATCGGGTAACTTATGAGAGTTTGCCCTTTTAGTTCGGACGAAGGGTTTAGTGAGAGCCAAATTATCCCAGAAGTCCGTTTGAGTTTTCTAGGCGCTTTCCATCGCATAGTACTTCCGTACTATGGCTGCTAAGTCAGCAAAGTGTACTATGTCATGGCGAAGTATAGCATTCAGGATCCCTTTGGCCGTGCAATTTCCGCAGAAAAGTGAGATTGCGTCTTCCTCGCGACAGTCCTTGACCCTGTTTATCACAAGGAGGAATCTGGCCCAGTAGCGATGTACTGTCTCTTGGGGCTCTTGTCTGATATGGGAAAGAGGGCATAAGTTTGGGTGGGTGGGCGTAGTTAAGTCTGGATTCTAACCCGATCTGACATCCAGGGGCAGAGGAGCTTCCGGGCTTGGCAGCTCGGACTCTGGGATGTTGCCCAATTTTTCTGGCCCGTTGCCTGATTCTAAGTTCGGGGTCTGGGTCACGTCCTCCCGCGAATGGGTATCCGGCTCAGAGGGCTCGATAATCCGGACATAGTTCATTCTCAAAGTAGAGGGATAATCCATGTGTGGCTCTTCCACTACCGCTATCTCATGGGTGACCAGTGGGGATTTAATATCCCTTTTGTCGGGTTTAAACCCAATCTGATCATTGTCTATAGCGACTCCTAGAGCGGCGATGCGATCCAAGAGCTCATTAAGGGAGGAGATCTCCATTGGATCCATCTGTTCGGTGAGTTCCGAAGTGACGTGGAGGCTTTTTTGATGACCCGAGAAGTCATCGTCGGCGCGGCAGCGGATCGGGCGGTCATGATGAAGCCGCCTAGTCGGAGAGTTTGGCCTACTGCCAGGGCTCCCCTAGAGGTGATGTTTTCCTTGACAACAAGACGAGCCATCAAGCCTTGTAGCAACGACACAGAGGAACTGTCAATGAAAGAACCAATGTCGGTGTCAAACTGGCGGATCTCGTGTAGGGGGTCCTGAACTGTGCGTCTAAGGCTAATGGTAATAGGAGGCAGGGGACACGATGTTTTACCCAGGTTCGGGCCCTATTAATGGAGGTAATACCCTACTTCCTGCTTGATTGATCTTGATGATATGAGTATTACAAGAGTTGATCTACCACGAGATCGTAGAGGCTAAACCCTAGGAGCTAGCCTATGAATATGATTGTTCTTGTCCTACGGACTAAATCCTCCGGTTTATATAGACACCGGAGGAGGCTAGGGTTAAACAAAGTCGGTTACAAAGAAGGATATCTAACATCCGAATCGCCAAGCTTGTCTTCCACGCAAAGGAGAGTCCCATCTGGACACGGGACGAAGTCTTGAGTCTTGTATCTTCACGGTCCAACAGTCCGGCCAAAGTATATAGTCCGGCTGTCCGGATACCCCCTTATCCAGGACTCCCTCAGCCACTGTTTATAATATATCCAACAGTAAACATTTTAGTTCATGATTATTTGAGCATTTAAAATATTTTATAGCATTTAAATGCCCAAATGCAATTAACATATGATTTAATCCAGTGACCTTGTGATGTCCTAGAAAAGTGTGCACCATTTTTTGTCAGAGGTTCTATACCAAGGCAAAGATGATGAACATTTTAGAAGGGCATTTTGGGTTCAGTGAAAATGATTTTATTTGGACCCTAGTTGAATTTCATTTCCCGCTAGGGTTCACCAGCCCCCACTACAAAGTTTTCATAAAATTTAGACATGATGCATTGAGGCTAATGCAAAGTCCTAAGCTGGGGCTGTGACAACTCACCCCCACTAAACAAGAATCTCGTCCCGAGATTCAAGCGTAGGGTAAGATGAAGGGGGGAACACAACTAACACAAACTTCATGATCCAACTAGCACTTTATAGGAACATCGATTCCTTCATCATCTTTGTCGCGATGACTTGCTCTGAGAACTCCAACCAACAAGACAGCAAGAAGAAAGGAAAACTCTAGAAGGATCGATCTTCTCAAAGATGGAACAACTTAGGATTAACTCATGGAGTGAAACATTGAAACATCTCTCGAGCTGAGACACGAAACATACATCCAAAGGGATGGGGTGAAATAGATGACGAATGTTCACTAGGTAGACAAGAATTTCACACTTAAGAGGGTGGTGAACGGTTGTTAACGTAGCGAGGATTTGAGTTGCCATGATACCATAACGAGACATTTTGGAGGAGGTGGCTCGTAGAATTATCCCCTAAGTGGCAAAAAGATTACTTTTGATATAGAGATCATTGAGACACTTTATACCAGCCTAAGGCAATTCACCAACAATCGTTTGGCGGGGTGTGAAGGAATGGCATACCCATACTAGAATGGATGATGTGGATTACCTTGTTGAAGACAACACAAGGGGTGATTTTGCTTATCACCGGAAATGGATGGGACCCATGGTAGGACCACTTTTGAAACTGATGCTGATTAGTAATTACTGAGAAGGGTAATCCAGAGTAGGATGGCACAATAATGGTGCAAGCTGGGAACAAAATGCAAATGATGGGAATAATTCTAGTAACTGGGGAATAACTCAATAGACCAGAGTGATTCCACTGTTTGAGAAGCTACAACATAACTGAGGGAAATGAGAGCAATCCCAGTTAGTGTCGGTGAAAACACCTAGTGCTTGTGCGTGCTCTCAAGACCTTAAGCATTTCCATATTCATCAAGGTTTTACCAATATCCGTGTCAAGGATCCTGGTAACACAACATACCACCATGATGGATATTGGTGGTGGATGCAAATACAAAGGAAGATAACACTTTCACAGATTTCACCTTAGCGAGGCCAAGGGGAAAAAATCAGGATGATCGACCGAGAGACATTTAGTACTCCGCTTCTAATGTTTTCCTTGAAGTACTAGCGTGTCCCATTCATAGATATGGTTTGATATCTAGAACACTAAGTAAAAGGTCAGACTTCACGAACACCAAAAATTCATAAGAGACAACTAAGGAGTAAATCCTACGAAATCCTTATGGAGAGGTCGTCAACTTCCTCAATCAAGATACTACAATAACATGTCTTCCGGCTGGGTGTGTTGGCCACGACATCCACCTTACCGGTTACAAAGAGACCAATATTATAGTGCTTGGGACACGTTCCAACCATCATATCTACCAGAGATTAAGATCTGGTTGGTGTCAGAATATTCCAGACTCAACAAGTCTAGGAAGAAAAATGAAAGTTTGCAACACAAATCGACGAGATGACGTTGCGAGATTCTCAGGAGATGGACTACGATAGCAAGCTCCAAAATATGAGATGATTCTGCTACAAACATGTAAACACGTTGTCCCAGACAAACACGATCACATGGAAGTCTTACAACAAAACACTACCGAGTTCAGGAGGGGAAGCATCAACGAGGATAGCGAAGTCCTAACATAAGTCATGATTCTTAAGAAGGAACTTCTTCTCCTTGAAGAACTCAATCAGTGGCTTGGTGTGCTAGGGACACATATAGAATGAAGGCTTGAAGTCTCCAAACCATAGAATACTTCGCACGTATGCATGACCGATATGGGATGATTCCAAAGGAAGCAACATTGAATTTCTCGAATCCATGGCGGCAACTTGCATCAGATGCACGTGAACTAGAGGAAGTCACATCTTTCATCCGAACATATGCTTCATGAACGGGACATGAGGGCAATGCTTATAAAGTTTCCAACACTAGTGTAATGTTCAACACGGATCATGGAGGAGACAAAATGCTGCTGATGGCTCAACAACGAGTCATTGAGATTTCCATATGGATGGAATTCCACAATCATGTGAACATGGTGATAGCATTGGTCAGCCCAAAGGATATAATGGTGTATGCTTGAGGGATCAACCACGAGTAAGACAACATTATGAACATTGTTGGTTCTGATTTGATATAATGATAGTCCACACTCAAATCAATGACTGGACAAGATGATAGGTCCATTCATTGATCGCGAGGGTCAATCGATGAAGATACCATCTTTCTTCAACACATATACAAGATATATCTTAAAATGAACTTAGTCGGACAAGCTTCCATCTTCCAACTCTCCAAGTTGTTGTTTAGCTAAACCAACTAGCTCAGGGGTATCCAACACATGCTCTTGGAGAATGGATGGTTAATAAGAAAACCAACTTGATCACGAACTCAACATAGCGGTCAGGTGATGACCCGGTGATACTTTTGAGAAGATATTCGAAAAATAACGAACCACGGACATGTTACTAAGATTGAGAACAATCTTGCTTTTCAGTGGAAGACGACATGATCAAAAGAGCGAGCGATTGACACAATCCTAACTCATTAACCGAAAAGTGCATCGGAAATAAGGACTAGGTGACAGATCAATCTTATATTGCTAATTCAATAATCAACATGCTAAGAATGAGGTTATTGTCCATTTAACTACCAAGCAACGAAGTTGCTAGGAGTATAGATTTCACACATCACAATTCACTTGTCGGCACTCCGGTTGCGACAACACGGAACCGAGGAATGAATAATGATGGAGAGAAGTATCACTATGTCAAGAATTCATAAGCGAAGGTGCAATTCTCATGACATTCCTGACTTAAAGTGGGTAATACTGCAGGGTAGAACAGAATCAAAAGTTGTATTAGCATTTTGATCTGCGGAGTATGACTGCTTTGACCCAATCCTGGAAATGGACAAGGTACTCGAGTTTGTTTCTCCTAGTCATTCCGAAATAGAATGGCTTGACGGACCGCAGGAGTAATAGGCATGGCCAAACTATATGATTTTGTAAGGATAAGCTTTCTTTGGCTATGCTATTTTTAAAAGACATAAACTACTTGGTTAGCATGCTTGAAGTATGACTATTTTTATGTCAATATTAAACTTTTATCTTGAATCTTTTGGATCTGAACATTAATGCCACAATAAAGAGAATTACATTGAAAATTATGTTAGGTAGCATTCCACATCAAAAAATCTGTTTTCATCATTTACCTACTTGAGGACGAGCGGGAATTAAGCTTGGGGATGATTGATACATCTCCAACGTATCCATAATTTTTGATTGTTCCGCGCTATTATTTTATCTGTTTTGGATGTTTAATGGGCTTTATTATGCACTTTTATATTATTTTTGGGACTAACCTATTAACCAAAGGCCCAGTGCAAATTGTTGTTTTTTGCCTATTTCAGTGTTTCGCAGAAAAGGAATATCAAACGGAGTCCAAATGGAATGAAACCTTCAGGAGAATAATTTTTGGAACAAACGCAATCCAGGAGACTTGGAGTGGACGTCAAGGAAGCAGGAGGCAGCCATGAGGTAGGAGGGTGCGCCAAGGGGGGTAGGCGCGCCCCCACCTCATGGGCCCCTTATGGCTCCACCGACCTACTTCTTCCGCCTATATATACTCATATACCTAGAAACATCCAGGAGCACCACAAAACCCTATTTCCACCGCCGCAACCTTCTGTACCTGTGAGATCCCATCTTGGGGCCTTTTCCGGCGCTCCGCCGGAGGGGGAATCAATCACGGAGGGCTTCTACATCAACACAATAGCCTCTCCTATGAAGTGTGAGTATTTTACCTCAGACCTTCGGGTCCTTAGTTATTAGCTAGATGGATTCTTCTCTCTCTTTGGATCTCAACACAAAGTTCTCCTCGATCTTCTTGGAGATCTATTCGATGTAATACTTTTTGTGGTGTGTTTGTCAAGATCCGACGAATTGTGGGTTTATGATCAAGATTATCTATGAACAATACTTGAATCTTCTCTGAATTCTTTTATGTATGATTTGTTATCTTTGCAAGTCTCTTCGAATTATCAGTTTGGTTTGGCCTACTAGATTGATCTTTCTTGCAATGGAACAAGTGCTTAGCTTTGGGTTCAATCTTGCGGTGTCCTTTCCCGGTGACAGCAGGGGCAGCAAGGCACGTATTGTATTGTTGCCATCGAGGATAAAAAGATGGGGTTTATATCATATTGCTTGAGTTTATCCCTCTACATCATGTCATCTTGCCTAATGTGTTACTCTGTTCTTATGAACTTAATACTCTAGATGCATGCTGGATAGCGGTCGATGTGTGGAGTAATAGTAGTAGATGCAAAATTGTTTTGATCTACCTGTCGCGGATGTGATGCCTATATACATGATCATGCCTAGATATTCTCATAACAATGGAATTTTCTATCAATTGCTCGACAGTAATTTGTTCACCCACCGTAATACTTACGCTATCTTGAGAGAGCCACTAGTGAAACCGATGGCCCCCAGGTCTATTTTCCATCATATAAGTCTCCGATCTATTTTATCTTGCAATCTTTACTTTGCAATCTATATCATAAAAATACCAAAAATACTTATCTTATTACGTCTATCAGATCTCACTTTTGCAAGTGGCCGTGAAGGGATTAACAAACCATTTATCATGTTGGTTGCAAGGTTCTTATTTGTTTGTGAAGGTACGAGGGATTTGAGTGTAGCCTCCTACTGGATTGATACCTTGGTTATCAAAAATTGAGGGAAATACCTACGCTACTTTGCTACATCACCATTTCCTCTTCAAGGGGAAACCAACGCATGCTCAAGAGGTAGCAGTGCCCTGGTGGGCTGGGCCGCTGCTGGGGTTCACAGTAACTGGGCCAGCCAGGTAAGTTTCCTTTCTCTCTCTCTTTTCTTTTGTTTCAACTTTCTATTTTTTCTGTAGTCTTTGTGGCTTTTCTAAAAATACCCATACACGTCCAAAAATCATGAAACTACTCATGGCCATTGTTTAGAATGTATCCAACAGTAAACATTTTAGTTTATGATTATTTGAGCATTTAAATGCCCAAATGCAATTAACATACGATTTAATCAAGTGACCTTATGATGTCCTAGAAAGTGTGCACCATTTTTGTCAGAGATTCTAGACCAAGGCAAAGATGATGAAAATTTTAGAAGGGCATTTTGGGTTCAGTGAAAATGATTTTATTTGGACCCTAGTTGAATTTCATTTCCTGCTAGGGTTCACTAGCCCCCATTTCAAAGTTTTCATAAAATTTAGACATGATGCATGGAGGCTATTGCAAAGACAGGCAAGTCCTGAGCTGGGGCTGTGACTACTCACCCCCACTAAACAAGAGTCTCGTCCCGAGATTCAAGCATAGGGTAAGATGAAGGGGGGAACACAACTAACAGAAACTTCATGATCCAACTAGCACTTTATAAGAACGTCGATTCCTTCATCATCTTTGTCTCGACGACTTGCTCTGAGAACTCCAACCAACAAGACAGTGAGAAGAAAGGAAAACTCTAGGAGGATCGATCTTCTTGAAGATCGAACAACTTAGGATCAACTCGTGGAGTGAAACATTGAAACATCTCTCGAGCTGAGACACGGAACATACATCCAAAGGGATGGGTTGAAACAGATGACGAAGGTTCACTAGGTAGACAACAATTTCACACTTAAGAGGGTGGTGAACGGTTGTCAACGTAGCAAGGATTTGAGTTGCCATGATACCATAACGAGACATTTTGGAGGAGGTGACTCGTAGAATTATCCCTTAAGTGGCAAAAAGAATTACTTTTGATATAGAGATCATTGAGACACTTTATACCAGCCTAAGGCAATTCACCAACAATCGTTTGGTGGGGTGCAAAGCAATGGCATAGCCAACTAGAATAGATGATGTGGATTACCTTGTTGAAGACAACACAAGGGGTGATTTTGCTTATCACCGGAAATGGATGGGACCCATGGTAGGACCACTTTTGAAAATGATCCTGATCAGTAATTACTGAGAAGGGTAATCCAGAGTAGGATGGCAAAATGGTGGTGGAAGCTGGGAACAAAATGCAAATGATGGGAATAATTCTAGTAACTGGGAATAACTCAACAGACGAAAGTGATTCCACAGTTTGAGAAGTTATAGCATAACCGAGGGAACTCAGAGCAATCCCAGTTAGAGAAGGATGATAACACCTAGTGCTTGTGCGTGCTCTCAAGAACTTAAGCATTTCCATATTCATCAAGGTTTTACCAATATCCATGTCAAGGATCCTGGTAACACAACATACCACCATGATGGATATTGGTGGAGGATGCAGATACAAAGGAAGATAACACTTTCACAGATTTCACCTTAGCGAGGCCAAGGGGACAAATCTGGATGATCGACCGAGAGACATTTAGCACTCCGCTTCTAATGTTCTCCTTGATGTACTAGCGTATCCCATTCATAGATATGGTTTTTATATCTAGAACACCAAGTAAAAGGTCGGACTTCAGGAACACCAAAAATCCATAAGGGACAACTAAGGAGTAAATCCTACGAAATCCTTATGGAGAGGTGGTCAACTTCCTCTATCAAGATACTACAATAACATGTCTTCCGGCAGCGTGTGTTGGCCACAACATCCACCTTACCGATTATAGAGAGACCAATACTATAGTTCTTGGGACACGTTCCAACCATCATATCTACCTGAGATATAGATCTGGTTGCGGTAGAATAATCCAGACTCAACAAGTCCAGGAAGAAAAATGAATGTTTGCAACACAAATCGACGAGATGACGTTGCGAGAGTCTCGGGAGATGGACTAGGATAGCAAGCTCCAAAATATGAGCTCATTCTGCTACAAACATGTGAACACGTTATCCCAGACAAACACGATCACATGGTAGTCTTACAACAAAACACTACCGAGTTCAGGAGGGGAACCATCAACGAGGATAGCGAAGTCCTAAAATAAGTCATGATTCTTAAGAAGGAACTTCTTCTCCTTGAACAAATCAATCAGTGGCTTGGTGTGCTAGGGACACATATAGAATGAAGGTTGCAAGTCTGCAAACCACAGAATACTTCGCACATATGCATGAACGATTTGGGATGATTCCAAAGGAAGCAACATTGAATTTCTCGAATCCACGGCGGCAACTTGCATCAGATGCACGTGAACTAGAGGAACTCACATCTTTCATCCGGACATATGCTTCATGAACGGGACATGTAAAGTTTCCAACACTAGCGTAATGTTCAACACGGATCATGGAGGAGACAAAATGCTGCTGACGGCTCAACAATGAGTCATCGAGATTTCCATATGGACGGAATTCCATAATCATGTGAACAAGGTGATAGCATTGGTCAGGCCAAAGGATATAATGGTGTTTGCTCGAGGGATCAACCACGAGTAAGACAACATTATGAACATCGTTTGTTCTGATTTGATTTGATGATAGACCACACTCAAATCAAAGAATGGACAAGATGATAGGTCCATTCACAGATCACGAGTGTCAATCGATGAAGATACCATCTTTCTTCAACACATTTACAAGATATCTCTTAAAATGAACTTAGTCGGACAAGCTTCCATCTTCCAACTCTCCAAGTTGTTGTTTATCTTAACCAACTAGCTCAGGTGTATCCAACACATGCTCTTGGAGAATGGATGGTTAATAAGAAAACCAACTTGATCACGAACTCAACATAGCGGTCAGGTGACGTCCCGGTGATACTTCTGAGAAGATATTCGAAAAATCATGAACCACCGACATGTTACTAAGCTCGAGAACAATCTTGCTTTTCAGGGCAAGACGACATGATCAAAAGAGCGAGGGATTGACACAATCCTAACTCATTGACCAAAAAGTGCACCAAAAATAAGGACTAGGTGACATGATCAATCTTAGATTGATAATTCAGTAATCAACATGCTAAGAATGAGGTTATTGTCCATTTAATTACCAAGCAACAGAGTTGCTAGGAATATAGATTTCATACATCACGATTCACTTGTCGGCACTCTGGGTGCGACAACACGGAACCGAGGAATGAATAATGATGGCGAGAAGTATCACCATGTCAAGAATTCATAAGCGAAGGTGCAATTCTCATGACATTCCTGACTTAAAGTGGGTAATACTGCAGGGTAGAACAGAATCAACAGCTGGATTAGCATTTTGATTTGTGGAGTACGACTACTTTGACCCAATCATGGAAATGGATAAGGTGCTAGAGTTTGTTTCTCCTAGTCATTCCGAAATAGAATGGCTTGACAGACAGGAAGAGTAATAGGCATCACTCCTGGCTATCAGTTGATAGACGAGGGCCACGAAACAACTAAAGATGGACAACTCAAAAGAACATATGATTATCTGAGTTGTGGATGCATGGTTTAGCATGTCGAACAAAGTTCAACAGGCCCCTTCTGGATAATGCATGCAGAAACGTAGGACTGGCAGACTCACAATGTGGAATGGAGAACTCATCAAGAGCACTCTTATTGTGATCTATTGGTTCAAAAGAAGTTCTGCCGAAAATGGTTCATGGTATTTGGAAGAATGAAATACCACGGACCTCAGGGCTATCACGAAGGTTACTAATATCCTAAGGGAACTAGCAAACACCATTAACATGAAGTGGGTAGGGTGAATCTCGGGTTCAGAAATCCAGGAGTAGAATGCCTACTAACTAAATGGCATCACGGGATACTTTTGAGAATGACGGCTAGAATCATCACACTGGGACACTAAACATGGCTAGATTACTAGCTGATACTATAAGACACCTAGAGTCATAATAAGAGCTTCAACATATATGTCGAGGCAATGGAGTACCTCAACTCAGCAATTAGTGTGACTAACCTGGCCTAAAGGAAAATCAAAACCAGAGGGAAAGGATTTTTCAAATGCATCAGATTGTTGAGAAACCTAGGACGACTTGGACAGCATAACGGCTGTAAATGTTTGAAAATATTTGAGATATCCTACAAAATCGTGGCATAACCAATCGATCATCATAATATCAAGGTTCTGAGATCAACTATGAATACACGGAGATAGTAGGAACTGAACTGAGGCTCGAGTCCAACAATCTTATAAATCTACAGATTAGTTACACGTGATCCTCATAGAAAGAAGAGAAAGCCTAGTTCCTTAACCCAATAGGAAAGATAAGATGACTCAGATAAGAAGGCATAAGGTAAAGGAGTAAAAAGAGCCTTACGTTCCCATTCACAATCAATTCCCTTATATAACTAAAGAATTTCTAGACTCAACTTCGACCAGTTTGGCTTGGTAATCCTATAGGCAGTCAGGCTCTGATACCAAAGCTGTTAGGACCCCGATCCTAAGTCACACCGATCTAGCATGTAACACATCATATCACTTTGCGGCCTCATGCACGATATTCCCACGGGTGCCACCTTACCTGGCCCGGGACCGTTTGCGCCTTTTGGCTCACGTATATGATAGTGCCACTAGCATCCATATGACAAAGAACCCGGGCTGACATGACTAGTCGTGGACCCAAAGTGGCGCTAACCTACAGGGACAGGCATACATGACCCAACAATGAACGTGTCGATCAACAACGTATGAACCCAAGTCGTAGCAAGCTACATGGACTTAAAGGGACCATGTGTGATATTTCCCTGAAGGGACAGGCACAGGAACAAAGAAGGACACATGCCGGCCAGCCTAAGTGTTCCGGAGCAGTAGCAAGCTACCATGGCTCAGTGGAAGCACTAGGAGACATTTCCCATTAAGAGAGGCTACCAAGGATGAACAACTAGGTTGTCAGATCCCACACATACCAAGCATTTCAAATCATAAACACAATATGCTCGATATGTGCAAATACAACAAGACATCACAACATAACTCTACGACTCAAAGTATTTATTCAATAGTCTCCGAGGAGCGAGATATTACAAACATGGGTCTCTCGACCCATCATTCAGAGCATACAAGTCAAAGCACACGCGGAAGCTTCACATGTCTGAGTATAGACAACTATAAATGAAAAAGGCTGAGAAGCCTGACTATCTACCAGATCCTGCCGAGGGCACAAGATCATAGCTAACAAGCTAAATGTTGAAGTCCACGCAAAACAACTAGCAAGACTGAAGTCTCTCTGCAAAAACATAAATTAAGCAAACATGAGTTCAAATGTACCCAGGAAGACTTACATCAGATCTAACTACATATGCATCATTATAAACAAAGGGATGGTAGGGTTTAACCGCAGCAAGCCATCTTAGACTAGGTGGCTATCCTAAACTACGACTGCAAGGAACTCTTTTGATGTGGTGCACACGAGTCCACATATTCACCATATCAATACACCACTATGGATCCACTCCCATCTCCCTACGAGAACGCCATCCATAGCACTCACGCTTATCTTGTGCATTTTAGAGTATCCTCTTCCACTTGTCTAGGAGCTATATAGGCAACCCAGAGGTCCTTGACCGCGGACATGTCTATTCGAATAGATTATTTATAACCCTGCAGGGGTGTACTTCTTCACACATGTTTCCACCACTTAGCGTCTGCACACGACATGTGCTAGGCAAACTTCAAGCAAAATCCGACGTGGGTGTAGACCAGGACCTGACTAACTACACAAGTCCCTAGTCCAGGTTTATTGCCTATTCAGGTTCCATCCACAGGGAGTCCGGCCAAGGTTTCCACATAGGGACCCGAACAATGTGTGCAGGGTTCCCGAGACACCAAACGGGCGCCCGGTACACCATGCCACATGCCTACCGCATCACAGGCCACCCCTCGAGTCAGCGCTGCACACGCCCTCCAGCAAACTACAAACACCAGAAACTACTTGCAAATCCTGGATAGAGGACACGGGCGGTTAATAAGTCGAGCGGGGTCATATTTCAGGGCCGAACATTTGGTAGTAGTTGTATCATGGATCACAAACACAGAACTTAGTTTCCGAAGACGGCTTCAATGAGACAACCCACCATGTACTCCTACATGGCCTCTCACCGCTACCTTTACCATATCATGTTCACATGCTTATCTCACACACAGTAGGACATGTTCACAACATTCCGACTCATCCCCGATGAATCAGACCTGACTCAACTCTAAGCAGTAGCAGGCATGACAAACAAGCATGAATGAGTAGGCACATCAGGGCTCAAAAAAGTCCTACTCATGCTAGTGGGTTTCATCTATTTACCACAACATGTAACAGATATGTCGTTGTTGTCCTAATGCAGTAAAAGAGAGCAAGAGCGAGAGAGTGGGATTGTATCAGAATGAACAAGGGGGTTTTGCTTGCCTGGCACTTATGAAGATAGTATAGTTCTTCATCTGTGTCATTGATCACATCGTCGAAACCACGTCTATCGTAAGGGGACAAATACCGGCAACAGAGAAGGAAACACAATCAATGCAATGCACAGTATGATGCATGATCATGACATGGAAAAATGAGTGTGTTGTGCTAATACAACTATAACCAGATGTGTTTGGGTCATTTTGAACCAAAGGTTCAATCCCAAAATCAACTTATGAATTTACATAGTGCCTTATCATGTTTTGCACTAAACATTAAGGTTAAGTTGCTTAAACATGCATGAAACAAGTATATATTGATAGATTGGATTTTTCTGATCATTTTTCATATATAATTTATCTTATTTGGAGTTATAGATAATTTTCTATGAATTTTAGAAGTTTTGGGCATTTTCTGAATTTTTTGATTTATTTTAAAACCAGAAAATCACTTACTGTGTCAGCATAATGTAATCCTGAGGTGAGCAGGTCAACTGACCCGGTCCAGGTCAAACCGGACCAATGGGGCCCACTAGTCAGTGACACATATAACTAATAGAGTTAGTTAGTGTTAGATTAAGCATTAATCTAGGTTAATTAGCACTAACTAAATGTAACTGAGAATTAACAAGGGCGGGCCCACGCATTAGTGACCCTTGGGGGTCAAACAAGGGTCAAACCCAGGTCAGCTCGCCGGAGTTGACCCGCGGCTCATCGACGGCGATGCCAGAGACGGCAGAGGGCATTGGTATTCCTCCTCCGGTGACCAAATGGTCGGTGGAGGGCATCTACCTGACGCAGGCACTCGTCCGCGTCGAGTAGTAGTAGTGGCTGGGCCTGAGATGGTAGGAGTCGTCACCAGCATCGACCTTGGCGGGCCTCGGAGCTCGGGTGAGCTCGGGGTTGATGCTATGGTGGTCGGGGAGGCTCGTGCGGGGCACCTACGTGCTCTACGCGGCGCGGGGAGGGAGCTGAGCACGGGTAAGGGAGAGAGAGAGCTCGCGACGCACACCCGTTTTAGGCTTCAGGAAGTTCCTGTAATCCAACACGAGAAGAGCACGGGTTGCCATTACGCTTGCCGGCCGGCCATTGGTTGCTCCGAGAGAGTGGTGAGGGCACTGAGGGCCTGGTGTGGTGGCGCTTGCGGGGTTGCCGCGGGCCAGAGCTCGACCGCTCAGATTTAGCGATTTTGCAGGGATGGACCCATGCACAAGCGCCGTGCCAGCGCGAGGGGCTCCAAAGGTAGGTGTCAATCGAGTAGGCGATTATCACAAGCAGGTTAAGCATGAAAGGCAAATCAGCTTAGATAGATGAAGGAAGGATACATGCCCCTGGGTCAGGCCCGAGCGGCTTGGGGATGATGCAACCCGAGGAGCGCCCCCAGCAAGGTAAATTAAAAGCATAAGCAAAAGGGATACATGCCGCAGGTGCAGACCCACGCGACCTGGGAATAATGCAGCCCTGAGGGCGCTCCCAGCTGAAATGGACTTGAAAGATGTCACCTGATACCCTTGTAGAGCGGGTGTTGGAGTAGCTGATGATGCGCGGTGAAGAGGCCGATCCTCATGAGCCACTGGAGCGTTGAGCCTCGGAAGGCTCTGTGGGTCTGGGCGGTTCCTCGAGGACCATCTCCATCTCCGCCAGGACAGCGTGGTGCCCGACCTCCTAAGCTGCCAGAATGCTCCGCAAAAGGCGCTGGTGAGCTGTAGCCGCGTTCGGCAGGCCGAAAGGCATGCGAACGTAGCTGTGCGGCGGACCCTCGCAGCGTCCCACGCGTGAGGGCCAGAAGCGTGCCTGAGACACGACTCGGCTGAGCCCGGGTTTCGGATTTCGGGTTCCGGCAGACCCTTGAGGTTTGAACTCTGGGGTGCGCGCGAAGATCTTTCCCCTACCAACTCACGTCTCGAAGCCTCGCAAGGGATGTAAGCTAGAAAGAGGAACACATAAGGGACACGAGGTTTATACTGGTTCAGGCCACCATTGAGGTGTAATACCCTACTCCAGTGGTGTGGTGGATTGCCTCAGGGGCTGATGATGAACAATAAAAGGGAGAACAACCTCACGAGGGGCTGTTCTTGAGCTGGTGCGATGAACTGCTTGGGTGAGTTCAGTCGCCTCTCTTTCTCTCTCTAGTCTACCCCAAAATCTTGTTTTCTACTCTGTGGTGGTTAGCTCTATTTATAGAGGGAGGCCCTGGGCCTCTTCCCAAATAATGAGCGGGAAGGGCGCCAACAATTGGCCATTTTGAAGGGGAACATCTAGTACACTTATCCTGACTAAAGTTGGCCTTCGACTGCCAAAGACTCTGACGATGACGCCGTCCTGGGCTCGATGGTGACCTCCATCCTACCGTCCCGCTGGTCTTGGTCTTGTTGCACCGAAATGGTAACCTTTGCCTGATGCCTTGGCCTGTCCTTGCCCCCTTTGCACCGAAGGGGAAATAAGGACACTGCACAGGCCGGCACCCGCCTGGTCTCGATTGTTATCGCTTGCCTCACAGGCACCTTGCGAGGTACCCTGCCTTGATATCTCCGCCTCCTCGCGAGCCCACCTGATGAGGCTGCTCCTGAGGAAGCTTCCTGTCGTCCGCCCCGCGAGGCTTGGCCCCTCGCGAGCGTCTTGAGGTTGAGCTGATGAAGCTGGGCTGCACTGGGCCTTCGCTTGAGCCACGCCGCAGGCCGCAGGCAGGCAAGTCTGGGGACCCCCATTCTCAGAACACCGACAGTAGCCCCGAGGCCCAAGGCGCGCCCGGACATGGCTTAGCAGAGAAGCGAAGGGGCAAGTGCGAAGTGCCGCAGGCCCCAATACCCTGCAGCCTTGGGTGCCGCGTGGCGTTTGATTGGACGTGGGCGCCTCTGCTTCCCCATGATGCCTTGGCAACCGTACGACTTGACAAGTCCCTGCATGCAAAAACGGGTCATGATTACCTGTGATCGTGGAGGCCGACGGTTGGCCTCCTCCTGCTATAAGTACGGAATAGCGAGAGCCCTTCCAGTCCATTCCTTCCTGCTACTCCCTTTCTTCTTCTTCCTCGCTCTTGCTCCACCTTATGCCAATGGCGCCGATCCGCCGGTTTTCTACAAAACAGAAGGGAAAGGCCCCTTGAGAGGGTCCCGACCCGCTTCCGCCGAAGAAGCGGCCAGTCCCCTGCCGCCGAGATGAGGGTGCTCAGCAGGGTCATCGAGGCCCTGGGACGAGCGGCCGCCACCTGGGTTTCTTCTGCCCTTGTACGTCCGAATCGAGGGCCCTGGAGAACAAGGCGTCGAGCGACACCGACGGTGCCACCGTCGACGCCGGCGAGTTATGGCGGTGTGCATCATTCCCCCTGGAGTCCATGTCGAGGGCTCTTCTCGCGAGCTTGTGCTTCACGCCGCCATGCCTCCTCGATCTTGGATTCGCCTTCCTCCCTCCTTCGCCTTCGCGATTCCGCTCTGGCTGGAGCACGCCGACTGCAACACCCCCGCGACCGAGGCGGAGGTCGAGGTTGTCGCCCCGGGCAAGGTCTTCCTGACCAGTGGCTGGGGCGAGATCGCCCGGGTCTGCCGGACAGGGGGCGCCCTCGTAATCCATCTCGAATACGATGGCGCCTCCTTGATGTTCTTCAAGGTCTTCTACGCGGAAGGACGCTGGCTGGAATGCTGCCCCAAGGGAGGCGGCCGGGGCATCGGAGTGGCGAGGACTAGGCCTGCCAACTGCTTCCCCAGCAGCTCCTCGGGCAGCAGTGGAGGAGCCAGAGGATCCAGCGACTCTGCCGAGCTTCACGCGACTCCGGAGACAAGCGATGATAGGTACGAACCCCCGAGCTCACGTCGCGCCCGGAGCAGGGTGGCTGCATCAGGCCGTCGGTGCTGCTGATCTGGATGGGGTTGGCGCCAGCGCCTGATGACCCACTGTTGATGATGGCGTCTCCTACGGAGGCACGCGTAGTTATCGCTCCTTAACACCTTTTGTTCCCTGCGAGGAATCGAAATGGCACCCAATGGGGGTATGTAAGGTGCCTGCCATGTCTTTTGTGAATTGTACATCCTTATCATGAAACGATGCGAGAGGCACGTTCTGCCCCGGCTCAGCTCCCCCTTTCTTTCCTCACGAGAGCTTGGTGCTCTACGCCGACAGGTCCCGGTCCCCAGGCAGGCTTCAGCCGTCGCTGGTATGCCAGGTTGCGATGCCGTGGTCAAGGCCAGGAGGTGAGCGGCCCAAGGTCCAGTAAGAGCCCCTGAGTTGCGATGCTTAGGAGGTACCCTTTAGCACTCAAGCAGCCTCCATTGGGCAAGAAAGGCAGGCAGTGTTGCCGTGACAGAGCTGCAGTAGGCGAGGGTTTAGCGCTGAGTCGATTCAGTTTTTGCGTGACTTATCTCGTAGGTTTGGATTAGTTTTCGGCGAGGTGCCAGGACTGCGTGGCGGCAGCTGGGGTGTTGCTGGGTTAGGTCCTCGTGAGCTTCTTCCCTCTGCCCCGCACTTTCCTTCATGCTCTACGTCCTCAGGTCCCAGCCCTCGAGCGAGCTCAGCCACCGCTGGTATGACAGGTCGCGATGCCATGGGTCAAGGCCAGGGGGTGAGGGCTGGAGATCCAGTAAGAGCCCATGAGTCGCGATGCTCAGGCGCCCCCCTTTTAACGCGCGAGCGGATCCTGCCGAAGAGAGGGAGAGAAAACTCACAACGCCCCCAGTGTTACTCCTGGAGCGGGTCGTGCATACCAATCACGAGGGAAAACAAGGTCTGTCGTTACGGTTGCCAGCCAACCATTGGTGGCTCCGAGGGAGTGATTGGGGCACTGAGGGCCTGGTGAGGTGGCGCTTTGCGGGGCTGCCACGGCCAGAGCTCGACCACTCAGATTTGTCGGTGTTGCAGGGACGGACCCATACGCAAGCGCCATGCCAGAGCGAGCGGCTCCAAAGGAAGGTATCAATCGAGCAGGCGATTAAGTCAAGCAGCTTAAGCATGAAGGAGCAAACTCATTTAGATAGATGCGGGAAAATCAAACGCCACTGGGTCAGGCCCAAGCAGCTTGGGGATAATGCAGCCCGAGGGGCGCCCCCAACAAGGTAGGCAAAGAACATAAGCAAAACGGATACATGCCGCAGGGACGGACCCACGCGACCTGGGAATAAGGCAGCCATGTGGGCGCTCCCAGCTGAAAATGGAACTTTGGAAGATGTCACCTGATACCGTTGGAGATGAAGGGATGCTGAAGTAGCGGACGACGCATGGTGAGGAAGCCGACCCTCACGAGCTCCCGGGACCAGGAGCCTCGGGAGGCTCTGGGGCGCAGGCGGATCTTCGAGGACCATATCCATCTCTGCTAGGACCGTGCAATGCCTGACCTCCTGAGCCTCCAGAACGCTCCTCAACAGGCGTTGATGAGCGGCGGCCGTGTTCAGCAGGCTGAGAGGCATGTGAACGTAGCTATGATGTGGACACTCGCAACGCACCACGCGCGAAGGCCAGAGGCACTCCCGAGATGCGGCTCGGTTGAGCCCTAGCACGTCGATGTAGATGCGCAGCCCACCATCCTCGCCTGGATGGGGGGCTACGGTGGGTAAGCAACGGCTGCCGTGCATGACTCTTGACTCCTGCAGCTCCTGATTGTTTTTCGTGATGAACTCCTGAGGGTTTGGCCCTCCTTGCCTCATACCTTCCTGAGGGAAACGTGCCTTGAAGCACGTCTCCAAGTGGTGCCCAAGCGCCTCCATCGTGACCTTGGCAAAGTCGATGGCCCTCCAAGAAAGAGCCCCGGAGCCTTGCCCGAGGAGGGCACCGTGTGCGCCTTCCTATGCGACAGAGGGTGGCACCCCTTGAACGAGCGCGGATCCTAATGCAACGCCTTTGGAGGTGCCTGCCTCCTGATGGTTTGGGCCAGGTGAAGTCTTCTTCTTCTTAGGGACCGCCTCGAGAAGGCTCCCGCTCCTGTGATCCGGGTCTTTGATTGCCTTGGCCTGGAAGGCACGCTCAAGAGAACACACCGCATCCTATTCTTCACAGGGGACTGTGATGACTCCACCGCTTCCAGGCATCTTGAGGACATTGTAGCCATGGTGACACACTGCAACGAACTTGGCCAGGGCTGGGTACCCGAGGATGGCATTGTATGGCAGGCGAATGTGGGCGACGTCGAAGTCAATGAGCTCGGTGCGGTAGTTGTTGCGCTGCCCAAAGGTGACAGGAAGGCGAACCTGCCCTATCGGAATGGTGGAACCATCAGTGACTCCTGAGAAAGGCTTGGTCGGTTGAAGCTGATCATATGGCACTTGGAGATTGTTGAACGTCTCGACGGACAAAACGTTGAGCCCTGCTCCACCATCGATGAGGGTCCTGGTGACTTGCACATTGCTGTTGACCGGGGAACAAAGCATTGGGAGGACTCTGTCCGTTGCCGCGCACTTGAGCTGATCCGCTGAACTAAACGTGATAGCGCACGCAGACCACCGGAGAGGGCGCGTGGCCTCAAGATTGGGGAGTACTACATTCACCTCGCGAGCAAACTGCTTGAAGATGCGTTGTGAGGCTGGGGCCTGGGCGCCACCCAGGATGCAAGCGATTGCGCGCGGCTCCTGGAAGCCCCCAGCCCCCTCGTCCTGATGCTGGTCTTCATTCCTCCTTGGCGGTGGTGGCAGAGGAGGGAAGCCTGCGTTGCCTTGTGGGAGATCCTCACGAGGCTGATACCTCCAACCTCCCTCGCGAGGCTGGTCCTGCCAACGGTCCTCGCGAGGTCGGTCATGCCACCCTTGGCGAGGGCCACGGTCTTCCCATCGTCCTCCACCTCTTCTTCCTCCTCGGTCATAGCCCCGATCGTTGCGCTCGGGACATTGGCCGATATGCCCATCTCGCACAGCCCTGAGCTCTTGGCATTCGTTGGTGTTGTGGGTGTGGAGGTCGTGGTACACGCAGTACCGGCTGCCCTTGGATGACTCGGGCTGATCCTGCCTCGCTTGGTGTCTGGCTCTGCTGCGAGGACAGCCGCTCCTTTGCGCTTCGCGTCCTTGACCTTGGGCTTTTTCTCTTCCGGATCAGCAGCTGGAAGCTCGAGGAGGCAGAGGCGCCCTTCCTCAGCGCTGGCGCACTTGGTCGCCAAGTTGAAAAGCTCCAGAGATGTGCACAGGTCTTCATGGATCGCTAGCTCCTCTTTCATCTTGATGTCACGCACGACGTCGGAGAAGGCTGAGATGATGGCTTCCTCAGTCACCCTGCGGATCTTGAGGCGGATGTTGTTAAAGCACTGGATGTACTTCTGCAGGGTCTCTCCTGGCTGTTGCTTGTTGCGGCGCAGGTCACTCATGGTCGGGGGCCGGTCGCGAGTGCCTTGGAAGTTGGCGATGAAGCGAGTGCGCATCTCGTCCCAAGAGGAGATCATGCCGGGAGGCAGGTTCAGGAGCTAGGTGCGGGCGCCATCCTTGAGCGCCATGGGAAACCAGTTCGCCATGACCTTTTCGTCCCCATTGGCCGCCTTGATGCCCAGCTTGTAGAGCTGGAGGAACTCCGCGGGGTCAGCAGTACCATTGTAGCGAGGAGGCAGATCTGGCTTGAACATGCCCGGCCAGGCCACACTGTGCAGCTCGGCGGTGAAGGCGCGGTAGCTTGCAGTGGCTACAGGGGGCCTTTGGTGACGAAGGGCTTGATCTTGGAGGTCTCCGCACGCTATCGCCAGTAGCAGCGCGGGGTCTTGGCACGCTGGAGCAGGAACGCGGTGATGGCGTGCTGGCGCTGGGAGCATGCGAGCAACTTGTTGAAGGCGAGGAACCTCTTGGCAGCTCTTTTCTTGTTGCGCGGGCGCTGGACGCGGTGGGTCTCGTCAAGGGGCTGCGCGCCTTGGGGCCAGGGCACCTTCTTGAGGAGGATGTGGCAGAGGTGCCTCCGGGGCTGCGTTGCCCGCGCAGGGCGGAGGGTGATTCAGCGAGAAGGACGGCGCAGGGGAGCCCCCTGCGGCGCTGACGACCTTGGTGATACGAGCGAGCCACTTGTCATAGAGGTTGTCGACGGGGCGATAGTGCAGGAGCTCACATGCCAGGAGCAGCGCGGCGTGCGTGTCCGCGGGAGCGTGACGAGCGTGCGACGACGAGCCTGCCGGGGTGAGCAATGGGGTGGCGGTGCGGCCTTCCCGCCGCACCGAGGGATGCAATCACGACGCCTGCTGCTCGTTCCCCACCGGGCCGGTGGCGGCGTGGGCGGCAGGCGATGGGGAACGACTAGGAGGCCCGCCGACGGGAGCCGTCTGGGCGACATGGGCCGCGAAAGCAGCTCGATGCTCGGCGCGGGCTCGGCGAGCGTCAGACATGGGCGCGATAGACGATGAACGCGAGGCGGTGGAAGAAGGATTCCGGCGCACCCCTACCTGGCGCGCCAAATGTCGGATTTTGGGTTCCAGCAGACCCTTGAGGTTCGTGCGCGCGAAGATCTTTCCCCTACCAACTCACGTCTCGAAGCCTCGCAAGGGATCTAAGCTAGAAAGATGAACACACAAGGGACATGAGGTTTATACTGGTTCAGGCCACCATTGAGGTGTAATACCCTACCCCAGTGTGTGGTGTGGTGGATTGCCTCAGGGGCTGATGATGAACAATACAAAGGGAGAATAGCCTCGCGAGGGGCTGTTCTTGAGCTGGTGCGATGAACTGCTTGGGTGAGTTCAGTCGCCTCTCTTTCTCTCTCTAGTCTACCCCAAAATCTTGTTTTCTACTCTTTGGTGGCTAGCTCTATTTATAGAGGGAGGCCCTGGGCCTCTTCCCAAATAATGAGCGGGAAGGGCGCCAACAATTGGCCATTTTGAAGGGGAACATCTAGTACACTTATCCTGACTAAAGTTGGCCTTCGACTGCCAAAGACTCTGACGATGACGCCATCCTGGGCTCCACGGTGACCTCCATCCTGCCGTCCCACTGGTCTTGGTCTTATTGCACCGAAACGGTAACCTTTGCCCGATGCCTTGGCCTATGCTTACCCCTTTGCACCGAAGGGGAAACAAGGACACTATGCAGGCCGGCGCCCGCCTGGCGCCCTCCTGGTCTCGATTGACATGGCTTGCATCACGGGCACCTTGCGAGGTACCCTTCCTTGATCTCTCCGCCTCCTCGTGAGCCCGCCTGATGAGGCTGCTCCTGAGAAGCTTCCTGTCATCCGCCCCGCGAGGCTTCGCCCCTCGCAAGGGTCTTGAGCTTGAGCTGATGAAGCTGGGTTGCACTGGGCCTCCGCTTGAGCCACGCTGCAAGCCGCAGGCAGGCAAGTCTGGGGACCCCCGTTCCCAGAACACCGACACCCGGGTAGTCGATGCAGATGCGCAGCCTTCCATCCTCTCCTAGATGGGGAGCTACGCCAGCTAGGTGGCGATCGCCGCGTATGATTCTTGATTACTGCAGCTCTTGTGTGGTCTTGGTGATGAACTCCTGAGGGTTGGGCCTTCCATGCCCCATGCCTTCCTGAGGAAAACATGCTGCAAAGCACGCCACCAAGTGGTGCCCGAGCGCCTCCCTCGTGATCTTGGCAACGTCTGAGGCCCTCCAGGAGAGAGGCCCCGAGCCTTGCCCGAGGAGGGCGCCGGGCGCGCCTTCCTATGCGACGGAGGGAGGTGCCCCTTACACGGGCGCAGATCCTAATGCGGCGCCTCCGGGGATGCCAACCTCCTAAGGCCTTGAGCTGAGTGATGTCTTCTTCTTCTTGGGAACTGCCTCGGGAGGATTCTCGCTCTTGCTGTCTCGGTCCTCGACTGATGCAGCTTGGAAGGCACGCTCGAGAGAGCACACCGCATCCTTGTTTTCACAGGGGACTGTGATGATTCCGCCACTCCCCGGCATCTTGAGGACATTGTAACCATGGTGAGTTACCGCAATGAACTTGGCCAGGGCTGGATACCCGAGGATGGCATTGTATGGCAGGCGAATGTGGGCAATGTCGAAGTCGATGAGCTTGGTACGGTAGTTCTTGCGTTGTCCAAAGGTGACAGGGAGGCGAACCTGCCCTATTGGTGTGGTGGAGCCTTCAGTGACTCCTGAGAAAGGCGCAGTTGGCTGAAGTTGACCATAAGGCACTTGGAGGCTGTTGAACATCTCGACAGACAGAACGTTGAGTCCTGCGCCACCATCGATGAGGGTCCTCGTAACTTGCATGTTGCTGATGACTGGGAAGCAAAGCATTGGGAGTATGCCAGCCATAGCCGCACACTTGAGCAGGTCCGTTGAGCTGAACATGATGGCGCACGTGGACCACCAGAGAGGGCGCATGGCCTCGAGCTTGGGGAGGACTGCGTTCACCTCGCGAGCAAACTGCTTGAAGATGCACTGAGAGGCTAGGGCCTGGGCTTCGCCCAAGATGCAAGCGATAGCACGTGGCTCCTGGAAGCCCCCAGCCCCCTCGTCCTGGTGGTGGTCGTCATTCCTTCTTGAAAGTGGTGGAAGTGGAGGAAGGCCTGCATTGCCCTGCGGGCGATCCTCGCGAGGCTGATCCCTCCAAGCCCCCTCACGAGGCTGGTCCTACCAGCGATCCTCGCGAGGGCGATCACACCACTCCTGGCGAGGGCCTCGGTCGTCCCATCGTCCTCCACCTCTTCCTCCTGTTCGGCCGTAGCCCTGGTCGTTGCGCTCGGGGCATTGACCGATGCATCCTTCTCGAACGGCTCTGAGCTCCTAGCATTCGTTGGTGTTGTGGGTGTAGAGGTTATGGTAGGCGCAGAATCGGTTGCCCTTGGACGACTCTGGCTGGTCCCTGTCCTGCTTCGTGTCTAGTTCTGTCGCGAGCAAGGCTGCTCCTTTGCGCTTCACGTCTGTGGCCTTGGCTTTCTTCTCTTCTGGGTCAGCAGCTGGAAGCTCGAGGAGGGAGAGGCGCCCCTCCTCAGCTCTTGCGCACTTGGTCGCTAGGTTGAACAGCTCCAGAGATGTGCACAGATTCTCGTGGATGGCAAGCTCCTCCTTCATCTTGACGTCGCGGACGCCGTCAGAGAACGCCGAGATGATGGCCTCCTCAGTCACTATGGCAATCTTGAGGCAAGCGCTGTTGAAACGCTGGATGTACTTCTGCAAGGTCTCTCCTGGCTGCTGCTTGATGCGGCGCAGGTCACCCACAACCGAGGGACGGTCACGAGTACCCTGGAAGTTGGTGATGAAGCGGTTGCACATGTCGTCCCAAGAGGAGATCGAGCCAGGAGGCAGGTTCAGGAGCTAGGTACGGGAACCATCCTTGAGTGCCATGGGAAACCAGTTCGCCATGACCTTTTCGTCTCCGTTGGCTGCCTCGATGCCCAATTCGTAGAGCTGCCAGAACTCCGCAGGGTAGGCCGTGCCGTCATAGCGAGGAGGCAGATCTGGCTTGAACTTGCCCGGCCAGGCGACGCTGCGTAGCTCGATGGTGAAGGCGCGGCAGCCTGCGGTGGCCACCGGAGCCCTTTGCAGATGCGTGGCTTGCTCTTGGAGATTCCTGCGCGTCGCCGCCAGGGGAAACGTGGGGTCTTGACGTGCTGTCACAGGGATGCAATCTTGACGTGCCAGAGCAGGGAGCACGCGAGCACCTCCTTTCTTGTCGCGCGGGTGCTGGACACGGCGGGTGTCGTCCAAGGGACGCGCGCCTTGGAGCCAGGGCGCCTTCTTGGGGAGGAGCTGGCGGAGGCGCCTCCTGAGCTGCATCGCCCATGCAGGATGGAGGGCGAGGCAGCGAGAGGAACGGCGCAGGAGAACCCCCTGCGGCACTGACGAGCTCGGTGATGCGAGCGATCCACTCCTCGTAGAGGTCGTCGACGGGGTGGGAGTGCAGCGAGCGTGAGACGACGAACCGGCCGGAGTTACCGACAAAGTGGCGATGCGGCCTTCCCGCTGCACCAAGGGATGCAGCAACGATGCTTGCTACTCGTTCCCCGCCGGGCCGGTGGAGGCGTTGGCGGCAGCGACGGAGAACGACAAGGAGGCCCACCGACAGGAGTCGTCTGGGCGACGCAGGCGGCGAGAGCAGCCCGACGCTCGGCACAAGCTCGGCGAGCGTTCGCCATGGATGCAACGAAGCGATGGAACGCTGAACCGTGGAAAGAAGATTCCTGTGCGGCCCCTACCTGGTGCGCCAAATGTCGGATATCGGGTTCCGGCAAAACCCTTCAGGTTCAAACTTTGGGGTGCGCATGAAGATCTTCTCCCTACCAATCCACGCCCCAAAACCTCGCTGCGAATCTAAGCTACATGATGAACAACACAAGGGACACGAGGTTTATACTGGTTCGGGCCACCGTTGTGGTGTAATACCCTAATCCAGTGTGTGGTGTCGTGGATTGCCTCTGGGGCTGATGATCAGTAGTACAGAGGAAGAACAGACTCGCGAGGGGTGTTCTTGAGATGGTGCGGTGTTCTACTTGGAATGGATTCGATTCCCTCCTACTGTGGTGGCCCTGCTCCTCTTCCCAAATATTGAGCAGGAAGGGAGCCAACAATGGCCATTTTGAAGGGGGACAGCTAGTACAAGCTATCCTGACTAAAGTTGGTCTTCGACTGCCAAAGGTACTGGCGATGCCGCCGTCTTGGGCTCCATGATGATCTCCATCCTGCTGTCCTGTTGGTCTTGGTCTCGTTGCACTGATAGGGAAACCTTTGCTTGATGCCTCGGTACTCCACGCCTGCGCTTGCCCCCTTTGCACTAGAGAGAGAACGAGGGCACTGCGCAAGCTGGCGCCCGCCTGGTCTCGATCGTCATGGCTTGTGTCACGAGCACCTCGCGAGGTACTCCTTGCCTTGATCTCTCCGCCTCCTCATGAGCCCGCCTGATGAGACCTCCCCTGAGGAAGCCTTGCGTCGTCCGCCCCGCGAGGCTTGGCCCCTCGCAAGGGTCTTGAGCTTGGGTTGATGAAGACGGGCCATACTGGACCACTGCTTGAGCCACGCTGCAGGCTGCAGGCAGGCAAGTCTGGGGACCCCCGTTCTCAGAACGCTGACAGAAGGGCATTTTGGGTTCAGTGAAAATGATTTTATTTGGACCCTAGTTGAATTTCATTTCCTGCTAGGTTTTACCAGCCCCCATTTCAAAGTTTCATAAAATTTAGACATGATGCATGGAGGCTAATGCAAAGACAGGCAATTCCTGAGCTGGGGTTGTGATAGGCGGGGTTTTTCCCGCGCAGTAGGCAGGGCAGTTCCGCCTAGTCGGTTCGACAGAGACGCGAGAATACGAGGGAGTAGGCTGCTGCAAACGTAGGGCTGTGTGATTTGACAGCGAGTTACTGCTGGACAGGTGGGCCCCTGTGATTTGACTTGCCATTATCATTTTAACTGTGGCGCTACGATCGGCGTGAGTCTCCTGATTCCTAACCACCTCCATACAGGTGCCTCTCCCAATGCCCCACCATGTAGAGGCTGGCTCTTGCATGAGAGCCCACTCCTCCACTTTTTCCTTTCCTCTTTCCTCCACATATCCAAAAATGCCATGTAAAGTGGGCATATAGCACACTATTGTACTTACTCCTACAGGTGCTAAGCCTGTCACATAGGCATAAAGTCTTATGTGGCAAGTTAATTAAGAAGAGAGAGACTAGTTTGGTGACCCCAGGAAGAAATGGTGCTTAGCGCGTGTACCTAGGTGAAAAGACAATTTTGAGTCTATAGCTAATTAAATGAAGCAAACTTAGCAACAAAGAACTAAGCACCTATGCATTGGGTACTTGAGTTGCTAACCCATTTAATGCCCTTAGCACCTCATCTAAGCACCATTTCATTGGAAGAGGCCAATCCTTGGAAAATGCAATAAATACTACAAAGAAAGAGATAGAGAGGAGTAAAAAAATACTCTTATAGCCAACCTTATAGCTAACCTTGTTGGAGTATGAGTGACTAAGTGATGACTATGTATGACATGCCAACATCAGATAGCCTAACGCACCATGATAATTCTCCAAGGGCACGATCGCGCGAGCGAGGCGGCGGTCGTGGTAGGCGCGACCATGATACGGGTTGCTGGCGGCCCTTGGATCTGAGATCAAACGGTCGCATGCTAAGTTGCTGAAAATTTGCAGAATAACCCTCCAGGATAGGATATTCACCCATAGGTCTTGAATCACGCCATGCAACCATTCGATCTCAGATCCAAGGGCTCTCAGAAGCCCGTATCAAGGGAGAATGGGAAGCTTCGTATCACCTGTAATTTTCCCGATGCTTGACATGACATCAAAAGCCATTTAATTGGGCGCTGAGTAGACATGACATCTAATTGGGCCCCCATAGTACCATGCATGAATCCATTTATCCACCAGGAAAGCCACTACCCTACTGTTCGCACATCCCACTCAGCATTTTTACAATCGAAAAACCGCTTGTACTTCGCTCCTACTCGTCCCAGGACGTCTTTTAACATTACGGCAGTTCGCTCCTAGTCGTCCCGTCCTTTCACATTACGGCAATTCCACAAATCCTAACCCTCCTCCAGAATCCATGGCGTCCCCAATCTCCATGATTAGCGGTGAGTACAAGGTTAGAACCATCATCGATGACGAGTTCGATGTCATCTACACCCGTTCTTTCGCGACGGTGAAAGGATGCCTTGCTTGCTTCAGACGCAAGTTCGAAAACTAAAATGATGAGTGAGTCGCTGGGCTAGATGTTGAGTACACCACAACCCTAGACAAAGAGAAGAATCTAAGGGAGCAAGAGAAGATGAAGCCCGCCGTGAGCCAGTTTTGCGTGGAGGAAGAGAAGATGAAGCCCGCCGTGAGCCAGGTTTGCGTGCATGACTTATGCTTGGTCTACCACATATGCCATGCCAATGTTGAGTGCAAGGAATTTAAGAACTTCCTCAAGGGCGGCCTAGTCAAATTCATTACTTTAGACTTTACGAACGACAGAACAGTCCTGGGTCGGATAGGCCTCGTTGTAGGCAAGCCCTTCAACCTCCAGAAGAATGGGCTGGTGCCCTCTCGTGATCAGCCTTCAATGCTGAACCTGGCAGGAGTCATGGTTCATCCTTCATACGGTGAACTGAAGAAACCTACTCACACGTTTCATCCTGCATGGCAGTGGAATGTACTAGATATAGACCACATCCACTACGCTGCAATGGATGGCTACCTTTGTTTCAATATCTACAAGGGTTGGATGAAGAGCAAGAGCCAAGTGTGCGGTTCAAGCAAAGAAGTATCGGCCAAGAGGAAGAGGGACAAGGACTAAGTCGAGGACATGGACGAGGACTCCGAGTAAGGTGGAAGTATCGTTGCTCATGGGGTTTCTAAATCAGTGTCTACCGGATTAGTTGCTTAGTTTAATTTCAGGTGTGCTTAGTTTTATTTGAGGTGTGTGTTGTGCTGAGCCCCCAGTGGAACTATGTTATGTTTCTTCTCGTTACTTTAACTCTTCAGTACGTACATACTAGTATTTCTTACAATTCATCTTTTAGTTGGTACAGTACTACCCCTCGTTTTTTCACATTATATATGTAAAAAATATATGGCCAAGATCATATAGCCAACAGTTTAGTTGTCAAAGAATTTCAGGGTGCTTAGATTTGTCAAAGAATTTTAGGGTGCTTAGTTTTATTTTAGGGGGTATGTTGTGCTAGACACCAATATTGTGACTCAAATCTCTTTTGCCATGTTTTAATGAAATAAATACCGATGGACCAACATGCCAGCTCTCCCTCTATCTTAGTACAGTAAAATAAAGTGTGGGGCCTACTTGATCCCAACAGCGTTCTTATTTTCCTGTAAAATTATTCGCTTGGTTACTCCTGACAATCGGGGCGACATTTATCATTGTGAGAATTGGCTTATTTTTGTCATGTAACATGGTCAACGGGTTTGACATGAAAATAACAATATCTAATGGCATTTTTTAGCAAACATCTAACTTAACGATGGCATTTTTGAGATATCTAATTGCATTTTTGAGCAGGCATCTCACAGATCGATGGCATTTCGAGTAGTTGTAACCTCTAATGGCAAAACTGAGTAGTGCTACACAACTAGTGGTATAAATAATAAGAACCCAAGAATTAAATAGGTATGCTAATTTCTTTAATAGAATTTAGCACCCCATTTAAGCACGTACTAGCTTTTTTTAATAGTACTATATGCATAATTTGGCGACGAGCGCTCTCTATATGTTCCACCTTTTTTCTTTAATTTCAGCTTGTTAGTTTTGCTTCGTGGCGCAATCCATCGATACTACTACTGTACAAAAGTACACGTTTTTAAAAGGCTAGACGGCGGGGAAGTCTAGCTTGGTCGGTTTCACGAGAGGCGAGGGCTGTCGGTGTCAAAACTGGCGGATCTCGGGTACGGGGTGCCGAACTGTGCGTATAAGGCTAATGGTAACAGGAGGCGGGGGACACAATGTTTACCCAGGTTCGGGCCCTCTCTATGGAGGTAATACCCTACTTCCTGCTTGATTGATCTTGATGATATGAGTATTACAAGAGTTGATCTACCACGAGATCGTAGAGGCTAAACCCTAGAAGCTAGCCTATGATTATGATTGTTGTTGTCCTATGGACTAAACCCTCCGGTTTATATAGTGTAGGGACCCCGACTCATAAGTCGTGATCACCGAATGCACGTGTACAGTGATCCCAGAGATCAATGCTCACTGAACAAACAAAAGCTGAATAACAAGAGTCTTACATCCATACATACCGTATTACAAAAGTAGGACCATTATTGGTCAAGTCTTGAGTATAACGTTGCAGTGCAAATCTTTGTCGATAACTTGGACCCATGCCATCTTCCTTAACCCTACAGGCATTCTGACTGGTAAGCATCCTAGCTCGCATGTTCGTCACCAAAGTATTCTTCATCATATCATGTTCTTTCATGCCTGGCCAATAAAATAACCAGTGGCAAGTCAATGAGTACTTTGAATGTACTCGCAAGCAACCCAAGGGTGATAACGGAATAATTATGCAAGGCACTACTGCTAAATTGGCATTTTTGCGGAAAGTTAGTTTTTCTCATGCAAGTATGATCAACATTTATCAAGGATATGAATGCGTCTGCAACAAGTATCAGGAGGTTACAGACATCAACATCGAGAGAGAGTTATGAACAACTCATGCTCAAGCTCATCGTGACTTCCTCACGAATCGCGTCAATAGATTTACCAAACCGTGTTGTTTGTCAGAAACATATGGACGTAGTCTAAGCAGCACCACCCAACTATCCTTGACCGTGGACACCACTATTCGAATAGTTTTACACTCTGCGGAGGTTGCACACTTTACCCACAAGATCCGGGGAACTTTCGTGTCATCCATGACCCGCGGTACCTCAAGTACCCGGGGTAAGCACCCGACCACTATCTTTCCCTAGACGACACTAACATAGAGTCCACTCGATTGGTAGTAACCCCCGTGCGCAATAGTTCACAACTTAAAATTGTGGAGCCTCGCTCCCATATTCATCCAATACCACTGGCACGGGGTACCAACGGTGTGTCCAGTGCCCCATAAAAATGTTCTTGGTCGCCCTACCTGGCACGACTGTCGGTGTCAAAACCGACGGATCTTGGGTAGGGGTCTCGAACTGTGCATCTAGGCGGATTGTAACAGGAGACAAGGGACACGATGTTTTACCCAGGTTCGGGCCCTCTTGATGGAGGTAAAACCCTACGTCCTGTTTGATTAATATTGATGATGTGTGTTACAAGGGTGGATCTACCACGAGATCCAGGAGGCTAAACCCTAGAAGCTAGCCTATTGTATGATTGTTGTTCGTCCTACGGACTAAAGCCATCCGGTTTATATAGACACCGGAGAGGGCTAGGGTTACACAGAGTCGGTTACAATGGTAGGAAATCTACATATCCGTATCGCCAAGCTTGCCTTCCACGCCAAGGAAAGTCCCATCCGGACACGGGACGAAGTCTTCAATCTGGTATCTTCATAGTCTTGGAGTCCGGCTGATGATGATAGTTCGGCTATCTGGACACCCCCTAGTCCGGAACTCCCTCAGTAGCCCCTGAACCAGGCTTCAATGACGATGAGTCCAGCGCGCATGTTGTCTTCGGCATTGCAAGGCGGGTTCTTCCTCCGAATAATTTATAGAGGATTGTGAACACCAGGATAGTGTCCAGCTCTGCAAAAATAAATTCCACGTACCACCGTAGAGAGAATAATATTACACAAGTTCAATCTGCTGACGTTTTTTGTGGCGTGACGTCACACCATTACCAAGCCTTTACTCAAATTGTTTTTATTGTTCCGCCTCCGTGCGTTTAGCGAGGCGGTTTCCTTGGCACGTCTTGTCGAAGCAGAGATCGTGTTCCCCTTATTCCGGGATTCCCATCAATATGGACGTGGGTAACCCAACCGCGCCATTGATTATGATGCTTGGGAGATAAGCGAGTTTTACCAGGCCGGTGGGGACACATGTTCTTGTCCGCCCATATAAGGGGATAAAGATCCAACCCTTTTACCTGCGCCTTCTTCCTCCTTGGCTTATCCATCTCCGCGAACTCGACCTCCAGCGCCCAAGTCCGCACTTCTCACCTCAACCTTCTCCAACTATGTCCGGAGCGGGAGGCAAGTGGATGGCCTCCTCCGTCATGGAGGGGCAGATCCAGAAGCTGCGCCACGCCGGATATTTGTCCAGCGACATCGCGCACCGGCTCCCTGACGAGGGAGAGCTCATCCCCACCCCCAGGCCCCATGAGAGGGTAGTATTTCTTCCCCATTTCCTCCGCGGACTGGGCTTCCCACTTCATCCCATTGTCCGGGGGCTCATGTTCTACTACGGCCTAGATTTCCATGATCTGGCCCCGAATTTCATCCTCAACATCTCGGCGTTTATCGTCGTGTGCAAGGCCTTCCTCTGCATCCAACCCCACTTCGGCTTGTGGCTCAAGACCTTCAGTGTCAAGCCGAAGGTTGTGAAGGGCATCCAAGTGGAGTGCGGAGGCGCCATGGTGGGAAGGATGTCCCATGTTACGTGGCTGGAGGACACTTTCGTGGAAACCATCAAGGGGTGACAATCGGGGTGGTTCTACATCACCGAGCCGTGTGACCCTGATTGGGCAGCGGCCCCCGAATTCAGATCTGGCATCCCTACACGGCTCACCTCCTAGAAAGAGAGTGGCCGGATCTAGGGGGATTCGGAGGAGCTGACCGGACTCCAAGCCTGTATCCAGAAGCTGGTGGACAAGAAGCTCAAGCTTGTCAACGTAGTCCAGGTCATGCTCATCCGCCGGATTCTCCCGTGCCAACGACGGGGCTTCAACATGTGGGAGTTCGATCCGGCGCAGCACCAGACCCTGAGCGGGCTCTTCGACACTACGTACGAAGATGTGTGGAAGGTGCTGTTCAAGGGCGCCGAGGCTCCCGCATCCGCTACCGAAGATCGCGGATTCCGCTCGCAGCATCCAGCTGATGAGGTAAGTGATTTCACCACTTATTTTCCATAGTTTGACTCTATGCGGGATCTAAACTCCCTTTACCTTTGACAGGAATGGCTGGCGAAGGCCGAACGGACTATCTATCCGGCCCCATTGCCAGAGGACCCAGCGGACGCCCGCCAAACGGGGCTGCTGGCTCCGGCACCCCACGTGGTGCCGGAGAATAAGGCCAAGAAGAAGGCCACGGGGACTCGGAAGAGTTCCCGTTTTCAAGTGCTATCGGATGATGAATCCGAGGCCGACTCCTCCCACCAAGGCGAGGAGGAGAAGAAGAAAGCATCTCCTCTAGCGGGGGGAGGGAAGAAAAGGAAGGCCTCCCCAACAAGGGAGGCCGAAGGGTCTAAGAAGGGAAAAACTCTTCCCTCGGACTGCTCTGCCAACGCCAGTGACGACGACGAGGACTGGCCACCAAGGGCCAAGCCCCTGGCGAGACCGTAAGTATCCGGACTCCCGAATAACTTCAAGGTTTTTATTTTTCGCCACATAATGTCTTTCTAATGCCGCATACAACCCTGCAGTCCGCCTAAGGATGATCTTCCCGCTTCGTCGAGCGGGTCCTTAGGTGCGTCGGATATGGATTCTCTTCCGACGGCCTCCACCCCCCGTGATGCGGACGATGCCGAGGTGGGATCCCAGGAAGGGACCCACCCAGAGGAGAGGGCCCCGAAGGTGTCGCAGGACAACCTCCCGGACTTTGCACCGGACTCGGCCCCGGAACCCACAGTGGCTCCGGAGTCCGGCGGGCGACCCCTTCGCAAGAAGGGCAAGACCATGACGCTGGCTGCCTCCGTCCAATCGGAGGTGCCGGATAACTTGCTGGAGGCGCTCAACGGCGCCTCCATCAAAGAGGAACACCGCACTGTTATGAGTGCGGTGATTCAGAAGGTGTAGCTCGCCAAGAGCGGGCTGACCGAAGCCTGCAGCAACCTTCTAACAGGCTTTGAGGTAAGAATTTCAATATGTATAAAATGGTACCGCATAGACAGTAGCCCCTAATGCTCGGTTTGGTGTTCGGAAAGAAAAGCCGGACTGAGGATCTAAAAATATATATGTAGGAGTTATAAAAATATGTCAATATGGGATTGAAGGTTGCGCTGCTGACCTCTGCCGCACTCTGCGGAGGTCAATACTTTGAAGGAAAACCTCGAGCGGTCCAAGAACGAGCTCGGCCGTGCCAAGAGGCAGCTCGAGGACAAGGAAGGTGAGTAACACCTTATTAAAATTGTACCTTACAGAAAAGGATTTTGGTTGCAAAAAGAATGACAAGGATAACGTGGGTATTGCAGGGGCCACTAACGAGGTGGCGACCCTGAAAGAGGCGGTGGCCGCGACCGAACGAAATGCGGCCATAGAGCGCACCGAGCGAGAGAAACAGGAGGCGCGGGTGGCGAAGGTACAGCAAGAGCTCCAGGATCTCGTGAAAAAACATGAGAGCCTGGAGCGTGACTCGAAGACTCGAGAGTCTGAGCTTGCAACGGCTCTTGAGAGTGCCAAAGCCGCTAAGGCAGAAGCCTACAAGGCCCTCCAGGAGATTGAGGCGGTGAAGAAAGTAGCAGCGGGTAAGGCATTTTTCATGCAAAGTAAGCATGTGAGTGTTAATTACCTGTTGCTTACCCGAATTGGGAGTGCTCCAGGAGCGTTCACAGATCTTCCTCGCAGCGTGTCCGATGCTGCCGGATTCTACCGGGCCGAGGAGGGGAGCTCGACGGACAAGGTCTTCTGGTCTTAGTATGCTGAGGCCGGACATCCGGTGCCCCTTAGCAACCAGCTGAAGCAGCTGGTCGAGCTCCACAAGGCGGCCGAACAGGCCATGAAGGGCCTCATAGTTCGGCTGTGGCCTAAGGAGGCCACGCCTGGGAGCTACTTCGGCCTGGTGCGGCGGCTGGTGGATGCGTGCCCGTGGGTTGAAGTCATCAAGCACTCCGCCTGTATTGAGGGTGCCCGTCGGGCCCTTGCCCACACGAAGGTGCATTGGGGCAAGATGGATGCCCAGAAGCTTGTGACGGACCCGCCACCAGAGGGCAAGGAGCATCGCACGCCCGAGATGTATTATAAGAGTGTGCTGAAGGGCGCCCGCACTATTGAGGGGAGTGCTCCAAAGATGTATTTTTTTAGTAGACTCACATTTTGTTATCATGTGCGCTGAAAACTTAGTTCATATGCGCTAAGCAACGCTTGTTAATTTAAAATATTACCTTCTGTGCGGCTGTTTATCAAATCTGAGAGATGGCAAGTCGTTGGCTTCAGCCCCCATGCCACAAGTGCTGGAGTGTTCGGGATAAACTTGAGCACTCTTGTTCCCATTTTAGGGTCCATCTAGGGAGGTGCTCAACACAGCGAACAAGGCAATCGGACTTATAATGCTTGAACACTCTCACTTAGCCATAGAATTCTATAATTTTAAATTTCGGCGAATCCCCTAGTCTTCGGAAGGCCGAATTTGGGGCGCTATCCACGCCTGGGCCGGACAAGATCCGGCTCCTCGCTCTAAGAGGCATAAGTCTTTAAGGACTCGCAAAAACCTCTCGAACAGCGACCGGCTCTCGCCTCATCATGACGGTCAGTTTTAGCTTTCTCCACTGAGGCGTTAACCCAGCTCAACTAGGGCGCAATCGCAGTGGTTCTCCGAGTGCTACCTTAGCCGATATAACGGAACGTAAGGTACCAAAACATGGGAGTCGGGCAAACCTAACTATTGACCCAAGACATGATTCGGAGCTGATGCATATAATGCTATAAGTTCGGGGTGCCGCACTTGTGAAAGTGTTCGGACTTATCACACCATGATGCGGGAAACATAAGCCCCTGGTGTGTTTTAACCGTACCAAAGTGTACGGATGTGACATGTCGTAATTTAACATATGTATGAAAAAGAAATGCAATTATAAGCAAAAAGGTGCTGCATTGTGTTATTCAATAAGTGCTGCTATGAATGCAGAACGTTACAAATAGTGCGATAAGCAAGGGATGGGACTGTTAAACATGTCCCCCTCCAGGGGTAGGCTGCGGATTGGTGTATAAAAATGCTCGTAATGGAGACCACCTGTATATTTGTTGTATCCTTTATCCTTCCCTGGCTGTTGCATCGTGAGTTCGGCAGGTCTGCTGCCGGACAGGGCCTCTGACGAACGGAGTCATGTGGGTAAAAAAAGAGAAAAGGTAAAAAAAAAGAACGACACACTTGAGAGCCCCTGGTGTGGTTGAGCCGCAGTCTGGGCTTATTGTGGTCGTGCCCCTCCTCCCATGCCCATGGTATCTTCAGAGTGTAATGGTGTACGCGAAGGACCGGTTTTGACTTTTTGCAGGGGCTGGGGTTGGGGCCGCACTACTACGCGTGCTCGGAACGTGCCAAGTGGTCTTGTTGTAGGTTACTCCGGGCGCGCTTAGCTATGTCTGGCCGCTTAACGGCCGGACTCGAGAATTGCCTTAATAGGCTGCATTGCACTTCTGCGCCAAGAGCGGTTGTATGTTCCTCCGTTCGGAGAGAACGTTCAGTGTTTCCGTTGACCGTGATGACTCCTCGAGGGCCTGGCATCTTAAGCTTGAGGTGTGCATAGTGCGGCACCGCGTTGAACTTTGTAAACGCGGTACGTCCGAGCAAGGCATGATAGCCGCTGCGGAACGGGACTATGTCGAAGATTAACTCCTCGCTTCGGAAGTTATCCGGGGATCCGATGACCACTTCCAGTGTAACTGAGCCTGTACAATTGGCTTCCACACCTGGTATGACGCCTTTAAAGGTCGTCTTTGTAGGTTTAATCCTTTAGGGGTCTATGCCCATTTTGCGCACTGTATCCTGATATAGCAGGTTCAAGCTGCTGCCGCCGTCCATCAGGACTCTGGTGAGGTGAAATCCATCAACGATTGGGTCTAAGACCAATGCGGCAAATCCGCCGTGGCGGATGCTGGTGGGGTGGTCCCTTTGGTCAAAAGTGATCGGGCAAGAGGACCATGGATTGAACTTCAGGGCGATTGGCTCCATCGCGTATACATCCCTGAGTGCACGCTTCCGCTCCCTTTTGGGTATGTGCGTTGCGTATATCATGTTCACCGTCCGCACCTATGGGGGGAAACCCTTCTGTCCTCTATTGTTCGGCGGTCGGGTCTCTTCCTTGTCATCGCTATGCAGCCCCTTGTCACTGTTTTCGGCAATTAACTTGCCTGCCTGCTTGAATACCCAACAGTCCCTATTGGTGTGGTTAGCTGGCTTTTCGGGGGTGCCGTGTATCTGGCACAAGCGGTCGAGTATTCGGTCCAAATTGAACGGACCCGGAGCAGTTCTTTTGAATGGCTTTTTCCACTGACCGGGTTTAGAGCCTCTGAATCCGGCATTGACTGCTGTATCCTCACTATTGTCGCCGTTGATGCGGCGCTTGTTTTTGTTACGACGTGACCTGCCATTTCGGTCCTTGAAATCCGGACTGCCAGAATGTTTGCTGAGGTTGTTGCTGCGTGCTAGCTAGCTATCCTCACCCGCGCAGAAGCGGGTCATGAGTGATGTGAGGGCTTCCATGAATTTCGGCTTTTCCTGTCCCAGGTGCCGGGCAAGCCACTCGTCGCGGATGTTATGTTTGAAGGCCGCGAGGGCCTCCGCATCCGGAGAGTTGATGATTTGGTTTTTCTTGGTTAAGAATCGTGTCCAGAATTGTCTGGCCGATTCGTCTTGCTGCTGAATTATGTGGCTTAGGTCATCAGCGTCTGGTGGTCGCACATACGTGCCTTGGAAGTTATCGAGGAATGCGGCTTCCAAGTCTTCCCAACTCCCAATTGACTCTGCTGGCAAGCTGTTAAGCCAATGTCGGGCTGGTCCTTTAAGCTTGAGGGGGAGATATTTGATGGCGTGAAGATCGTCACCATGGGCCATGTGGATGTGAAGAAGATAGTCTACGATCCAAACCGCGGGGTCTGTTGTGCCATCGTAAGATTCGATATTCACGGGTTTAAACCCTTCGGGGATTTGATGATCCATTACTTCATCTGTGAAGCATAGTGGGTGTGCGGCGCCTCTGTACTGGGCGATATCACGATGGAGCTCAAAAGAGCTTTGTCTGTTTTGTTCGGCCCAGCCGGACTTACTGTGTCCGGCGCGACGGCTGTCGTCACGTGCCGTGGGGCGCCCACGCGATCCATAGATCGATCTTGATTGTCTTGCCTTATCCTCCAATATATCTCGCAAGTCTGGAGCATTCCCTTGTGGCCTTGTGCTTTTCGAGCGATGCCGGGGTATGGGTCTAGTGAAGGGCCTAGAGGCTTCTCTGTCGCGACCACAGGGTGGTCGGTCAGCCGTATTATCTCCTGGTGATGCGGGTTCATACGCTTCCTCCTCTAATCGGGGGAGCAGCTTGCGTTTAGGGTAGCTTTTGGAGGGGCGTTCAAGCTCATGCTCTTCGGCCGCGAGGACTTCAGTCCATCTGTCGGCTAACAGATCTTGATCAGCTCTAAGCTGTTGCTGCTTTTTCTTGAGGCTGTTTGCCGTGGCCATAAGCCTGCGTTTAAAATGCTCTTGTTCGACGGGATCCTCAGGCACGACGAAGTCATCGTCGTCGAGGCTTGCTTCATCTCCAGAGGGAGGCATATAATCCTCTACCTCTTCTTCTGCCGCTCTCTCATGAGGGCTGGCGTCTCCATCCTCCTGCGCTGGGTCTTGCTAGAGTTGGTTATCTTCGGCACTGTCTGGTGTATTATTATCTCCGGTGCTGGAATCTTCATTCTTGCTGTGGCGGGATTTAGAGCGGCGCCGCTGACGCCGGCGCTTGGGCTGTTTCTTGGAGGGGTCATCCTCCTTTGTTCCTTCGCCATTCCCATCCTTTGGGATATCCACCATGTATATGTCATATGATGAGGTGGCTTTCCAGTGCCCGAACGGTGCTGGTTCTTGGTCGTCTCCGGCATCGTCGTCCATACCGTCGATGTCTTTGGAGTCGTAGTCTAGCATGTCGGTTAGATCGTCGACAACGGCTACCAAGTGGGTGGTGGGTGGGCTTTGAATTTCTTCGTCATCCGCATCCCAACCGTCCTGACCGCAGTCCGGCCAGGGCTCTCCTGATAACGAGAGATATTTTAGCGAACTCAAGATGTCACCAAAAGGTGAGTGTTGAAAGATGTCCGCTGCGGTGAACTCCATGATCGGCGCCCAATCGGATTCGATCGGAGGGGGAGCGGGAGGTTTGGAGTCCGGCAAGGAGTCCGGCACATCGGAGACACGAGCTTCATGAGGGACAAGGTCATTGTTCTGCTCTATCACCGTAGAGGTTGCAGCTCCCGAGGCGGTGTCTAGCCATCCGTCCTCGATCTGCGCAGCCGGCTCCGAATTGAAGATCGGAGCGGGTTCGAGTGCGGCCTCCAGGGTACTGTCCGACTGCAGAGCTAAACCATGCTTGTTGTGATACTGCAGCACGCTCGGCTGTGGCTCGAATCCATCGAGGATCAAGTCCCCGCGGATGTCAGCTGTGAAGTTCAGACTTCCAAATCTGACCTGACGGCCAGGGGCGTAGCTTTCGATCTGCTCCAGATGGCCAAGCAAATTGGCCCGCAGTGCAAAGCCGCCGAATACGAAGATCTGTCCGGGGAGAAAGGTCTCACCCTGGACTGCGTCGTTGATGATGGTCGAAGAAGCTATCGAGCCTATCGGTGACGACACAGAGGAACTCTCAATGAAAGCACCAATGTCGGTGTCAAAACCGGTGGATCTCGGGTAGGGGGTCCCGAACTGTGCGTCTAGGCGGATGGTAACAGGAGACAAGGGACATGATGTTTTACCCAGGTTCGGGCCCTCTTGATGGAGGTAAAACCCTACGTCCTGCTTGATTAATATTGATGATGTGTGTTATAAGAGTGGATCTACCACAAGATCAAGGAGGCTTAACCCTAGAAGCTAGCCTATGGTATGATTGTTGTTCGTCCTACGGACTAAAGCCATCCGGTTTATATAGACACCGGAGAGGGCTAGGGTTACACAGAGTCGGTTACAATGGTAGGAAATCTACATATCCGTATCGCCAAGCTTGCCTTCCACGCCAAGGAAAGTCCCATCCGGACACGGGACGAAGTCTTCAATCTTGTATCTTCATAGTCTTGGAGTTCGGCTGATGATGATAGTTTGGCTATCCGGACACCCCCGAGTCCGTCTCTGCAACAACGACTCTCCCGTCACTAGTAATGCGGGCTCCAAGCTAGTATCGACCTAGGTAATCAATAATGCCCTTTCCCATATAAGGGTAGAGTGGTCGCGCATGTTTGGTTGGGACGGTCGACAAATCTTAAATCTAATCCGTCTCTGCAAACAACACCTTTATCGAGCCTCGGTACACTACTTCTCCACCAAGTAGTGACCTAGTTCATCATCATCTCCCAGGGGCAATAGTGGCACCAACTAGGCTATTTGCAAGTATGTCAAACCACACTTGTTTCTTTCCATGCATAACCCTGACCCACTTTGCGTAGCCATTTACTATAGCATATTTCTACAACCCACCAACACAACTCTAAGCAAGGGTAGAGTCATGAACAATGCAAGTATCAATAGAGTATGCAACGGAGGCAAGCCTAGCAAGGTTAACATTCATGGTATATCATGCACTCAGTGAAGCAACGAAAATGATATCATGATGTAAAATTGTTCATCACGGTCAAAGGGCTGCTTGCCTGTTTTAACAAAGTCTCCGAGGTCTTCAATATCTCTGGTCCAACTCCGAGCATTTCGTCTACTTCGTCAACTATCGTCGAAAGCAACCATAATAAACAACACAATAAGGTAGAAAATAAAAGTGCTCTAAAAAATATCAATTTGACTTTTCTAGGACATCTCTGGTTATATGAAAAATAACCAGAGTGGTTTCATTGGAATTGGGTCAGTGGATATTTCTAAACATTTCGATATGATGGAATCAAGGGATTTACGGATTTGCAAGAAGTGTACAGAAATATATTTTTGAAAAATGAGAAAAGGCACCCATTTAACAAAGGATGATTTTAGAATCATCTATGATTTGGTTTCACTGGAGTTGGAGTTTAAATGAATATACTATGGATTTGCAAAGTTGACAAACATGAAGAAATGGCTCATTATTTTGTGGGGTACAGAAAGTATTAAGAAAAATGTTCATACACTAAGTTATGAACTTAGAAGCATCTAGGAATTTGAATCCTGGCATTTGGATCAATTTTGAGCTCTATGTGATTTTCTAAAGTTCATCACAGAAATAGGAAAATAGGGTTTTACGAAATATGTGTGAAGAAAAGTTTCCTGGAAAAATGTGCAAACAACACCATGTGATAGATCATGAATTTATGAACTACTAGAAATTTAAATCATCCAATTTGGAGATAATATGAATATCTGGGAGATTTTATAAACTTCTGGAAAAAAAGAAAATGACAGAGGAAGTGGGGTTATACCTATACTGCGCACCGAGCGCAGCATAGCGCCACAGCGCATTGGGCCGAACCAGCAGCATGGCCACGCGACTAAGGAGGGCGACGCCAAAGGCGGACTAGTGGAGTACGCTTCTCTGCGGGGGAGACGGTTAACCCGGATCCCGCCTCCACTTAAACACCAGGGCCCGCCGGCTGAGTCGCTGACCCGCGGGGCCCACCCGCAGGGTCTTCTCCTTCCTCCGGCGCCCGCGACAGAGGGGATCGAGGTCACGGTTGAGCGCCGGCCGGCGCTTGCCCCCGGCGGCACAGGCCACCCCCGGCCAAGCTCCGGCCACCGGAGGGGTCGCCGGGGAGAGGCGCGTCAGGGGGAGCCCTCGGAGACGGCAGGGGATGGCCGGAGCGCATCCGGCGATGGTCATGGTGGACGGCCCCATCCGGCATTAGCGGCACCGGGACCACGAGGCATGGGACGAGGCGAAGAAGATCGCGGGAGCTCTGTATCCTAGCAGAGGCTCTTTTGGAGGTCGAAGGAGAGGGGGAGGGGCTCTGGTTCGCCGGATCAATGTGGAGGCTGATGGCGAACATGGTGGCCATGGAGAGGGCAGGATAGCACGAGCGGGAGTGAGGGGGTGTCTGAGAGGTGCACGGGAGAGAGGTGGTTCGAACCAAGGTGAGATAAAGAGTCGGGGTGGCTTAAACGGGCGTGGCCGCGGAGCACCGTGGGCAGCGTCCACGGACGCGCTCGGGTGAGGTCGTGGAGGGGAGAGGAGAGAGGTTTAGGAGGGGGTCGGCAGCTTGCCGTGTCTCAGACGCCGAGGCGGCCTCGTGAGACACGCTGGGGAGGCCCGAGGTGGCCGGAGGCGGCTGGCAGGGGCGGCTACAGTGCGGGAGCGTACTATAGCGCGCTCCAGAGCGCCCAAATGTCCGGCATAGCCATTTTAAAAGGTCAGGGGCATGTCCACTTGTGTCCTGGAGCTTCCTTGGATGCTCTAGAGTGGTCAGGAGCTAGGTGGGGCGCTTCATATAGAAATGAGAGAGAGAGGGGGAGTTGCCATGGGTAAACTGAGAGAGAAAGAGATGGGTTTTACCCCCAAATAATTGAGCTGTTGAAGGAGGAGAGTTACTGGAGGTAGGAGGTGACCTGGGGGGGCTGTGGTAAAAACATAGGGTCATGGAGATTAGTGGAAGTGGTCAAAATGGAATTTTGGTAAAGTGGCAGAAGGTGTTTGATGCTTGTTTGGCTAAGCAAATGAACTCCATTTGGCATGAGACTCCACAGGGTGAAATGGCACATATAATTAGGGTCTTCCACCAATTTGGAGCTTATTTGGGCAAAGTTGTCAATGCAACTTTTGTAAACCCTAGAAATTAGCAGAAATGAACTTGTGTAGATCTAGTTGAGCAAATCACTTCCCCTTGATGCACTACTCAGTTTAGTGGCCTCATTTGATCTCACAAAAGTTGGGGTCAAGGAGAGAAAGTTGGTAGTACAAAGTTGTTCAAATTTAATTCTGGTCAGAGAGGGTTTGGGGGCATTTTTGTGAACCAAAATGACCTTGATTGACATGAGGTTTTGCAAGGTGATCACAATATGCATTTGTTACTTGCCGGATTTTCCTTGGATTTTTATGAAAATATTTCTTGTAGAAATATTTCAAATCCTTGAAATGGGCAGAAATGGTTTTGGGAGGTTTTGTCCAATATTTTTAACATCACCATGTGTTGAAACTCTTATATATGGGAAATATATGCCCACTGAGTTTCCCTGATTTTTGTCAAATATTTTTAAAACAATAAAAATAATTTTTTCCATATTAAAGACCATTTCTGGCCTTAAGAAAAAGCTTTTAAATAAAATAGGAAAATAACTTTTAAAATTATATTTTTGTGGTTTATGGGAATCCTATATCTAATGGGTTTCAATTATACTCTTTGAAATATTTTTCATACCCCAAATCAAGTTCTTGCAGTGCAAACCTCAATTCAGGGGTTTTCGGAAAATCGATTTTTGAAAATACTTTTTGGCCAAATTATTTTTGTAAGAAAATATTATATTTCTCTATACACATGGCATGATCATTGGGCAGAAGCTTGGGGCAAGGAGATGAGGTGTAGAAGGTGGAGTTGTTTTGACTTTAAAGAGCACTTGAAAAACACAGAGAGAAAACCAACTCCAAATAAAAAGTCAAATAATGCAAAAGTTTTTGTCAAACCACATTTTATCATGATTTATCATCTTAAGTGTTGTGCCATGAAAATTAGGGTGTCACATATAGACACCGGAGGGGGCTAGGGTGACATGGAGTCAGCTACAGAGAAGGAAATCTAAATATCTGAATTACCAAGCTTGGCTTCCACGCAAAGGAGAGTCCCATTCGGACACGGGACGAAGTCTTCAATCATGTATCTTAATAGTCCAACAGTCCTGCACAAGTACATACTCTGGCTGTTCGAGGACCCCCTTATCCAGGACTCCCTCGGTAGCCCCTAAACTAGGCTTCAATGACGATAAGTCTGGCGCAAAGATTGTCTTCGGAATTGTAAGGCGGGTTCTTCTCCAAAATCCCTGAGTACCCGTTGTAACGAGTTGTGTCCGGCTTCCCATTATTGTTGCACTCCTTGGCTTCTGTACCTTAATAATGGCAGTCTCCACGTGTTGAGCGAATGCGAGAAGTCGGGGCATTTTTACACTTGCCATCCTAAGCATGTAAATAAATTGTCTATTAAAGAGACGGGGATCCTCAGATCCAGACCACACAGTCTTTCCCAAGCGAGGATTCATCAGAGCGCTCCCGAGAAAACCATCCCATCATGGACGGCCGCCGCAGCTCCTCCTCTCGCTCCCACAGTGTCAGGCCGGGTGATTGGGAGAAGTGTACCGTATCTCACGGCCAGTTGGTGGAGTTGCAGACCCAGAGGATCCTCCCGCCTGCATATCTTGTCCCCGTCCAAGCCGGATTAGCCAGTTATGATGGCGGGGAGTAAGCAGAGAGTTTTCCCAACCCATCCAGGGGGGAGCGAGTATGCCTTGTCCCTTACTTGCTGAGAGGCCTCAGATTTCCAATCCATCCGTTCCACCGCGGGCTCCTAGAGTATTACGGCCTCCAGCTGCATAACTTCACTCCTGCCTCCATACTGCACATCGTAGGTTATGTCGCCCTTTGCGAGATATTTCTAGGTTGCGAAGCTCATTTCGAGCTATGGAAGAGGTTGTTCTGCCTAGTCCCCCGCAATCAGGAGGGATCAATATATCAAGTGGGAGGAGCCGAAATATGGCGCATCGCCGGGACCGGATACCTGTCCGGCACTCTGAAGAAGACATCCGGATACTGGCCTTCGAAGTGGTTTTATATAGAGGATGTCCCCCTTCCAAACCCTATCCGGATAGGCCATCCCAAGTTTGCCAATGTCCCAATGAAGAAACGCCGCAGCTGGCATTCCCGGAGCCCCCAGGAGGAAGATAACAAAGAGGTCCTTTATCTGATGGGCATGATAAAAACGCTGGCCAAATCAGGATTGACAATAATCGAGGTCACGTCAATATGCATAATGCGGGGGGGGGGGGGGTGCAGCCACTCCAGTATCGGGGGAATCCCATGTGGCACTTCAATGGAGAAGACGACGCCACCCGCTGTGGTCGTAAAGGTCCGGACTCCGCCACCGCTCTGGCAGAAATATTGTGTGATTTGTATAAAGGAGAAGAAGAGGAGTTCATCCGCATTAAGCCACAGGATGGATTTTCCATGTACAACCCTCCTAGCTGGGTGAGCTGCTATCCTTTACTCAACTTTGTTCGTTCCCGCATTCTTTCATCACAAATATTTACCTTGCTAATTCATAGCAGGAACTGAGAAAAGCTGTGAGGGAGGTCCACAGCCCGTCTCCACAGCCAGAGGACCCCAACCGGGCCCTCGACCCCGGACTTGAGGAAGATCCAGACATATTTGTGGAGCTCGTCGACATGATGTTTTACCAGGCAAGCTGTGACGGTGCCTTAGTGGCTATCATAGCCGACTATCCTGGCCTACTCCCTGCATCATACGTAAGTAAAACCGGAGTCCTAACTTCCGAGAAGGATCTCTTCCTTATGCCTTACCCACCACACATATATTGCGCTTTATAGGGAAGGCCATCGGGGCGCTATGCGAAACCCGCGATGACTCGCCAACAAGGGGCACTGAAGCCGGGTAGCCTTAAAAGGAAGGCGGTCAGGACCGACACACCGTCGTAGAGGTATGATTAAAACCTGCTCCGTGATTATCGTCTTTAAAATATAACAATGTCCATTGTCCCCTGGCAGAAAAAGCATTCGCCCGACTGTGTCCGGAGATCCTGCCGGCCATGCCTCCACCAGCCGGACTCCAGTGCCCGACTGAAGGGCGGAGGCTAACATGGGGAACAACACCGGACGGTCCTCCTACAAAGGATGCGGATAGAATATCAACTACAAATTCCGAAGTGGAGAGCGCTATGAATCACAGGCGTCGACGGGCCGTACTCTGCGACCCTAATTTCTACGAAGAGGCGTTCAATGCCTTCAACTCGAGAGATTCGTACATCCGAGCTGCTCAAGGTGGGCTTGCTAGAGCCACATACCAATATCTAAAGGATATACGGGTAAGAAAATCTGATAATTATGTATATCAGTAGCCCTGAGACTTGAAACAGTTGGCACAACTGATTTAAGGATCATTGTATGCATAGGTTCTTATAGAGAAGAATACCCAATTGTCTCAAGAGTTGGAGGAGTGCAAAGCCCAGCTATAGGCCGTAGTTGCCGGAATAGAGGAATCCAAGAAGGCCTCGTCTGGTAATACTTGTCTTGATCAAAAAGAATGTAATTATGCTATACCAGTTAGTATTCGGCATGTTCGCAAATCTAAAAATAGATTTTGCAGACAATCCCAGGATGAGCATCATTCTCAACGGCAGCTAGAGGCTAGCGAGCGCGTGCTTACACGGGTTAGGTGAGAGAGAAAACGATCTCCAGGATGCCAATACCCGGTGGGCGTTGAATTGGAATATGTTCGGGCCCAGCTTTCTGACTCTGTGAAGGAGAACAAGAGCCTTCGACGCGGCATTTTTAGTATGTGCTCAAATGAACCTTCATACAATTCGGCGAAGAAATGGGCTAATAGAGTTATGTCTGTAGGTATGCTGACAGGTCGTCCTGAAGAGGAGATGCCCGGCTCCGCAGGCGATCTTCTCTAAGAGCTTTCACAACTGCATGAACGAGTTCGGCAGGTGATGCAGGGTATTGCCCAAGCCTTGTGGCCGTCCGCCTCCCTGCCAGGAAGCATGGCGGAACTCGTAGATCTTCTCAAGGGAGTGCGGCGGCGCTTCCATTTGTGGAAGATATCGGCCTGCCGACAAGGTGCGAGGGAAGCCTGGGCGATGGTGAAAACGTGATACACCAAGAGTGATCTGAATCACATGGCCCTGGTCGGACCTGTAGGGTCAGATGGGAAAGAGATTCCCGTTAGTCTGGTATATGACGAGGTAGAAATAGCCGCAAAGTATTCCCAACAGGATTGTAGGCTAGACAGCCTGTTGGATGGTATAGAAGAAGAATTTAGCCAGTCTAAGCGACTGTGTACTTCAATTGACATATTTTGTCCCTAGCCGGATTGTAAATCATTTGTCATGGTGGACCTTTTCGCTTCAACCTCCGGACCCAAGAGTCCGGAGTGTATCCGAATATCTGCTCAGTTATGTAAACGGGGGTACACGTGGAAACCAGGCGTAGGGGTCATAAGTGCTTGAACAGACAAGTACCCAACTAGTTATGTTATATTACATGGATAGTAAGAAACATCTTCCAGGGAGAATTGTTCCGTTAAGTGTTCCTTTCGCTGGGTATGCATGCATTAACGTGCATGTCCAAACTGTGAACAGAGACGTGGTTTGTGTTGGATATCGGGTTCCGGCAAAATCCTTAAGGTTCGAACTCTGGGGTGCACACGAAGATCTTCTCCCTACTGAACCATGCCCCAAAGCCTCATCGCGAATCTAAGCTACACGATGAACAACACAAGGGACACAAGATTTATACTGGTTCAGGCCACCATTATGGTGTAATACCCTAATCTAGTGTGCGGTGTGGTGGATTGCCTTTGGGGCTGATGATGAACAGTACAGAGGAAGAACAGCCTCATGAGGGCTGTTCTTGTGGTGGTCTGCTTGGAGAGGAATGGCTCCGTCTCTGTTGGCTCTAGGTCAGATCTCTCCCCCTTCTACGATGGTGGCTATCTCTATTTATAGAGGCCCTAGTCCTCTTCCCAAATATCAAGCGGGAAGGGAGCCAACAAAGGCGATTTTGAAGGGGAACAGCTAGTACAGGCTATCCTGATAAAGTTGGTCTTCGGCTGCCAAAGGCACTGGTGGTGACGCCGTCTTTGGTTACACGGTGACCTCCGTCCTGCTGTCCTACTGGTCTTGGTCTCGTTGCACTTATATGGAAACCTTTGCGTGAGGCCTCGATACTCCGCACTTGTGCCTGCCCCCTCTGCACCAAAGAGGAAACAAGGACACTGCGCAGGGTGGCGCCCGCCCGCCTGGCGCCCGCCTGGTCTCAATCATCATGGCTTGCGTCACGAGCACCTCGCGAGGTACTCCTTGCCTTGATCTCTCCGCCTCCTCGCGAGCCTGCCTGGTGAGGCTGCCCCTGAGGAAGCCTTGCATCATCCGCCCCGCAAGGCTTGGCCCCTCACGAGGGTCTTGAACTTGGGTTGATGAAGATGGGCCATACTGGGCCTCTGCTTGAGCCACGCGGCATGCCCAGGTAGGCAAGTACGGGGACCCCCGTTCCCAGAATGCCAACAGTAGCCCCCGGGCCCAAGGCGCGCTCGGACTTGGCATAGCGGCCCAGCCAAAGGGAAAGTGCGGAGCGCCACTGGCCCCAACAGCTTGCGGCCTTGGTCGCCGTGTGGTGGTTGATTGGATGTGGGCATCTCCGCTTCCCCACGCTGCCTCGGCAACTGCCCAATTTGACGAGTCCCTGCTGCATGCAAAAAGAGTCATGATTACCTAAGATCGTGGAGGCTGACGGTTGGCCTCCTCCAGACTAAAGTGCGGAGAGGTGCGAGCCCCCACTGTCGATCTCTTCTCGCTCCGCTCGCTTCTTGTTACTTGCTCCTCCTCTGCTCTCGACGCCAATGGCACCGATCCGCTGGTTCTCAGCCGAGGAGAAAGGAAAGGCCCCCAGGGAGGGGCCCGACCCGCTCCCGCCGAAGAAGCGGCCTGTCCCCGGCCACTGTGACGAGGTTGCACGGCCGGAGATGTCGAGGCCTTGGTATGAGCGGCCACCTCCTGGGTTTCCGCTACCTCTGTACGCCCGGGCTGTGGGCCCTACAGAAGAAGACGTCGAGCGGCGACGCGTCGCCGGCGACGCCGATGAGTCATGGCGGTGCACGCCGTTGCTCCTGGAGTCCCTTGTTTTGGACTCTAACTTGTATGATTTGAATGGAACTAACCCGGACTGACGCTGTTTTCAGCAGAATTGCCATGGTGTTGTTTTATGTACAGAAACAAAAGTTCTCGGAATGACCTGAAACTCCACGGAATATGTTAGAATAAATAATACAAAATCCTCGCCAAAGATGAAGGCCAGGGGGCCCACACCCTGTTCACGAGGGTGGGGGGCGCGCCCCTCCCACCTGGTGCGCCCCCTACCTCGTGGGCCCCCTGGTGGCCCTCCGACGCCAACTGCAACTCCATATATTGGCATTCGGGGAGAAAAAATCGAAGAGAAAGTTTCATCGAGTTTTACGATACGGAGCCGCCGCCAAGCCCTAATCTCTCTCGGGAAGGCTGATCTGGAGTTTGTTCGGGGCTCCGGAGAGGGGGATTCATCATCGTCGTCATCATCAACCATCCTCCATCACCAATTTCATGATGCTCACCACCGTGCGTGACTAACTGCATCATAGGCTTGCTGGACGGTGATGGGTTGGATGAGATTTATCATGTAATCGAGTTAGTTTTGTTAGGGTTTGATCCCTAGTATCCATTATGTTCTGAGATTGATGTTGCTATGACTTTGCTATGCTTAATGCTTGTCACTAGGGCCCGAGTGCCATGATTTCATATCTGAACCTATTATGTTTTCATGAATATATGTGTGTTCGAGATCCTATCTTGCAAGTCTATAGTCACCTACTATGTGTTATGATCCGGCAACCCCGAAGTGACAATAATCGTGACCACTCCTGGTGATGACCATAGTTTGAGGAGTTCATGTATTCACTATGTGCTAATGCTTTGTTCCGGTTCTCTATTAAAAGGAGGCCTTAATATCCCTTAGTTTCCAATAGGACCCCGTTGCCACGGGAGGGTAGGACAAAAGATGCCATGCAAGTTCTTTTCCATAAGCACGTAGGACTATATACGGAATACATGCCTACATTACATTGATGAATTGGAGCTAGTTCAGTGTCACCCTATGTTATGACTGTTACATGACGAACCACATCCGGCATAATTATCCATCGCTAATCCGGTGCCTACGAGTTTTCCATATACTGGTTTACACTTATTTACTTTTCCGTTGCTACTGTTACAATCACTACAAAATACCAAAAACATTACTTTTGCTGTCTTTACTTTTGGTACCGTTACCACCACTATCATATTACTTTGTTACTAAACACTTTTTTGCAGATATTAAGTTTCCATGTGTGGTTGAATTGACAACTCAGCCGCTAATACTTGAGAATATTCTTTGGCTCCCCTTGTGTCGAATCAACAAATTTGGGTTGAATACTCTACCCTCGAAAACTGTTGCGATCCCCTATACTTGTGGGTTATCATGGACTCCTGGCGCAAGCTCGTACTCCACGCCGCCATGCCTCCAAGCTACTGGATCCGCTTTCCTCCCTTCTTTGCCTTCGAGATGCCACCGAGGGGGCCCCTCGAGCTTTGACTGCAGCACGCTGACTGTGGTTCCCGGCGACCAGAGCGGAGGTTGAAGTCGTCGCACCGGGCAAGGTCTACGTGACGCGAGGCTGGGGCGAGATCGCCCGGTTCTGCCGAACAGGGGGTGCCCTCATGATTCATTTCGAATACGATGGTACCTCCTTGATGCTCTTCAAGGTCTTCGATGCGGAAGGCCGCCGGCTGGAGTGTTGTCCCAAAGGAGGCTGCCAGGACTTCGATGTGGCAAGGGCTAGGCCTGCCACCCGCTTCCCCAGTGGCTCCTCCGGCAGTAGTGGCGATCCTTGGGAGTCCAGCGGCTCTCTCGAGCTCTTCACGACTCCAGAGACGAGCGACGACAGCTACGTGCCCCCGAGCTCGCATCGTGCCCGGAGCAAGGCGGCCGCATCAGGCCATCGCCGTAGCTGATCTGGATGGGGTTGGCGCCGGCCTCCCGTGGCCCACTGTTGATGATGGCGTCGGCCATGGGGGCACGTGTAGCTAGGGCTCCTTAGGATTAGCACCTTTTGTTCCCTGCGAGGAATTGAGAAAGTACCTCGTGGGGGCATGTAAAGTGTCCGCAATGTCTTTTGTTGGTATTATCCTTATATTGAAGTGGTGCAGATGCCTGTCCTGTTCCGGCTTGGTGTCAGGACCCTGACTCAATGCCACACCGATCTAGCATGTAACACCTCATATCACTTTGAAGCCTCATGCACGGTATTCCCACGGCTATCGCCTTACCAGGCCCGGGACCATTTGCGCCTTTTGGCACACATATATGATAGTGTCGCTAGCATCCATATGACAAGGAGCCCGAGCTGACATGGCTAGTCGGGAACCCAAAGTGGCACTAACTTACAGGGACAGGCATTCATGACCCAGCAACGAACGTGTCGGTCATCAGCGAGTGAATCCGAGCTTTAGCAACTAGGCTAGCAGGACTCCGGTAAACCGGGCTGTAGCAGGCTAACAGGACTCCGGTAGACACCGCATGACATTTCCCCGAAGGGACAGACACAGGAATGAAGAAGGACATATGCCGGCCAGCCTAAGTGTTCCGGAGCAGTAGCAAGCTACCAAGGCTCAGTGGAAGCACTAGGAGACATTTCCCGGTAAGAGAGGTTGCCAAGTATAAACAACTAGATAGTCAGATCCCACACATACCAAGCATTTCAATAACATACACATAATATGCTCGATATGTGCAAATACAACATGGCATCACAACATCACTCTACAACTCAAGTATTTTATTCAATAGGCTCCGAGGAGCAAGATATTACAAACATGAGTCTCATGACCCAACATTCATAGAATACAAGTCAAGCACAAGCGGAAGCTTATCATGTCTGAGTATAGACATCTACAAATGAAAAAGGCTGAGAAGCCTGACTATCTACCAGATCCTGCCGAGGGCACAAGATCATAGCTGAGGTAACAAGCTAAACGTCGAAGTCCACGCGGAACTACTAGCGAGACTGAAGTCTCTCTGCAAAACATAAAATAGGAAAACATGAGTACAAATGTACCCATCAAGTCTTACATCAGAACTAACTACATATGCATCGGTATCAACAAAGGGGTGGTGGTGGAGTTTAACTGTAGCAAGCCAGCTTTGACTCGGTGGCTATCCTAAACTACGACTGCAAGTAACTCTTTTGAGGTGGCGCACACGAGTCCACATATTCACCATAACAATACACCACTATGGATCCGCTCCCGTCTCCCTATGAGAAGGCCATCCATGGCACTCACGCTTATCTTGCGCATTTTAGAGTATCCACTTTCACTTGTCTATGAACTGTATAGGCAACCCAGAAGTCCTTTACCGCGGACACGGCTATTCGAATAGATCCTTTATAACCCTGCAGGGGTGTACTTCTTCACACACGCTCTCGCCACTTACCACCATGTACACGTCGTGTATCTCGGCAGCCTTCCAGCGGAAGCCTCGCGAGGGAGTCGGCCACGACCTGACTAACCACACAAGTCTCTAGTCCAGGTTTATCGCCTATTCTGGTTCCATCCGCAAGGAGATCCGGCCGGGGTGTCGCTCACGGCCCCAAACGATGTGTGTAGGGTTCCCAAGCCCAACTCAATGGATGGATCTAAACTTGGTACACCGTGCCATGGTGCCTAGTCTGTCCCAAGCCCACCTGTACCGGGTGCCACTTGGTAGACTACTAACACAACCTACAAACACCAGAAACTAGTTGCAACTCCTAGACAGAGATCAGGTTGGTTAATAAGTCGAGAGCTCTTGGAGCGCATGGATCCCAATGTGTGGTAGTAACTATTCACGGATCACAAACACATAACTCAATTCTCGAGGACGGCTGCAATGAGACAACCCACCATGTACTCCTACATGGCCTCTCACCACTACCTTTACCAAATCGTGTTCACACACTTAGCTCTCAACAGTAGGACATGTTCACAACTTTGCAACTCATCCCTGATGAATCAGACCTGACACAACTCTAAGCAATAGTAGGCATGACAAACAAGCATGAATGAGTAGTCACATCAGGGCTCAAACAACTCCTGCTCATGCTAGTGGGTTTCATCTATTTACTGTGGCAATGATAGGTCATGCAAAGGAAAGGGGTTCAACTACCGCAGCATGTAAGAATTGAAACGTTGTTGTCCTAATGAAGTAAATGGGAGCACGAGTGAGAGAGTGGGATTGTATTGGAATGAACAAGGGGGTTTGCTTGCCTGGCACTTCTGAAGATAATATAGCTCTTCATCGGTGTCATCGAACTCATCGTCGGAACAATGTCTATCGAGAGGGAACAACCACCCACAAACAAGAGTGAACATCATCAATGAAATGCAACAATATGACGCATGATAATGACATGGCAATATGATGTTGATTGGGCTAATGCAACTAGAAACCAGATTAAATGAAGTTGGTTTGAACCTTAGATTCAAATTCAAACTCCATATGTGAAATTTCAAATGCCATTCATTTGATTTGTCCTAAACAGTAGCAAAAAGTTGTTCTAACATGCATGAAAATGATACTGATGGATAGATTGTATTTTTCTGATAATTTTTCATATATAAATTATTTCATTTGGAGTTATGGTTGAATTTCTATGATTTTTAGAAGTTTATACTATTTTCTGGAATTTTCCTGGATTATTTAGAATTAAACTAATTCCAGAAAATGCATTACTGCGTCAGCCCTACATCAGCATGACGTAAGCGAGTCAACGGGGTGCGGTCCAGGTCAAACCTGACCAGATTGAGGGCTGGTTAGTGTCGCTGATAGGTGGGCCTGGTGAACTGCCACGTTAGCCAGTCAACCCTGACACGTGGGTCCGCTGGTTTTGTTAACTAAACTAACTTAAAACTAATAGCGGTTTAATTAGGCAGCAGGGCCCACTGTCAGTGTCTAGGGAGTGGGTTTAATTAGCGTGTTTAGCTGCTAAAGACGTTGCCACGTCAGCCCGCTGGAGTTTAACCGTCGGCGACGTCAACCAATGATGGAGGCACGCCGAGACGGCTGCTTCGGCGCCCATTTGACACGTGGTGGGGTTCTACAGGGAGCTCGCGCTCGTGCGCATCCAATGGAGCAAGCTAGAGGAGCCGGGGTTAGCTGTGGCGTCGGCAGCGATGAGGGAGGCGGCGGCCAGAGTTCGGGCTCGAGCGGGTGCAGGGGCTGCGGTTCTCGGGCGAGCAAACGGAGTGGGTAGGCAGCACCTACAGGGCAGCAGGAGCACGCCAGAGCAACTAGTCTAAGCGGAGGGCTCAAGAGCACGGAGCTCGCCGGCCATGGCGGACGACGGCGTCGGGTGCTCATGGGGCGGCGGCTAGCACGCAAATTAAAACACGGGGAGTGATGGAAAGGGGCAGGAGCTCACGGCGAATACGATGAGCAGGTTAGTGGGCTCGGGGAAGGCCGGACGGCGACGGAGCATCTCCGACATCTGGGGAGCCGGAGGTTGAAGAAGAGGTCGGGGAAGCCATTGCGGGGTGCATTCGGTCGCGTGGATCGGCGGAGACGGCGTAGAGGTCGATGACGAAGCTTCTCTGCGGGTCGGCGAGGTGTATGGTGTCCGGTGACTGCGGTGGCAGTGAGCGGCGGCGATGAGCGTGCTCGGGTGCGCTGCGGGGAGAGAGCAGAGGAGGGGAGAGGTGGATTGGGGGATCCATACGGCTCCAAGGGGGTCGCATGGCATCTCCAGGACGTTGAGGGGGAAGCAGCAAGCAGGAGGTGGCCGGGGCGCGTGGTCGTGCGCATCAGGCACACGCCTCTGTCCTCCTGGCGAGAGGAGAGGGACGACTGGCATGGCCAGTCAGCTGGGCCGAACTGCTGGGTCGGCTGGTATGTGTCCCAGGTAAGCCTCTCTCCCCTTTTTTCCTATTTTTTTTCTTTTCTATTTCTGTAATTTTGTTTCTGATTTAGTAAAATACTAAACCAATTTATTTTCTTCTAAAAATTAATGTAGGAACTAATTGGATTATTCTAGAGCCCCACAGTAAAATCAGAATTATTGGACATATATAATATATATAACATATATATATCCAATGCAAATATTTACCAGATTAACTCAAATGGCCAAAAATGAATACTTTTGAGCTCCCAAAAATATTGGTTGGAATTTTAACTCTGGCCAATATTATTAGAGAAAAACAGGAACATTTTCTTGGGCCAAATTGAAGCAATTTTTATCTTGATCATTTTCGAAATGATTTCTGAGGCTTTCACAAGTCCCCATTTCAAACTCATTAAAATTTAAACATGACGCACACATGACTAGCTAGCCCAGAGCAAACCAGAACTAGGGATGTGACAACTCACCCCCACTAAACAAGAATCTCGTCCTGAGATTCAAGACATAGGGTAAGAAGACAGAGGGGACATAAATCTAACACGGTCTTCATGATCTAGTAGCTTCATATTGATCTTGACCCAACACGGCGACAAAAAGGCGAGACAACTCTACAAGGATGGATCATCTTAATGATCACAAGATCAACTCACGGAATGAGACATAAGAATACCTCTTGAGTTGAGACACAAACACACATCATGAGCAATGGAAAGAAACAGATGACAAGGGTTTGATTTGGTAGGCAACAATTCCATGCTTGAGTAAGATGGTGGATGGTCTCAACATAGCGAGGGGTTAACTGCCACGATTCCAAAACGGGGCACCTTAAAAGAGGTGACTCGTAGAATTATTCCCTTAAGTGGCAAAGAGAATTACTTTTGATACAGAGATCATTGAAACTCTCTATACCAGCCTAAGGGAAATCACAATTGATCGTTTGAATGAATTCGAAGAATGGCATACTCAGTTTGGTGAGGAAACTAGAGTTATAGGACAACTCGGCAATGAAAGGCACATTCCAATTGATACCGAGGATATAACCCAGTGACTGAGCGTGCTCTCAAGAACTTGAGCCTTTCTGTATTCATCAAGGTTTTACCAACATACGTGCCAAGGATCCTGGCAACACATCATACTACCATGATGAAAGGTGATGGAGGATGCAGATGCAAAGGAGGACATCACTTTCTCAGATTTTTCCTTAGCAATGCCAAAGAAGCAAATCTGGATGATCGACCGAGAGACATTTAGCACTCCGCTTCTAATGTTCTCCTTGATGTACTAGGTACCACAGTCAATGCTTAAAAGCATGAACATGGCCATCAAGTAGAGGTCGGACTTCGGGAGCAGAAAAAAATCCATAAGGAACAACTTGTGGAATAAGTCATACCAAATCCTCAGGGAGAAGATGGTTGAATTGCTCATTCAAGCTACTACAAAAATAGATCTTCCAGCTAGGTGTGTCAGCCAGAACATCAACCTCGTCGGGACCTACAACATAGATCTTGGAAATGTTCCAACCATCATATCTGCTTGAGATTCAGATCTGGTTGGTAACAGGATTTTTTTAGACAAACATGTCAAGAAAAGAAAGGTTTTAACACAAGTTGACGATATGACGTTGCGAGATTCTCAGGAGATGAACTAAGATAGCAAGCTCCAAAACATGAGCTGATTCTGCTACCCACATGTGAACACGCTGTCCCAGACAAGCATGACCACATAGTAGTCTTACAACAAAACACTACCGAGTTCAGATGGGGAACCATCATTGGGGATATCGAAGTCCTTGTATAAGCCCGGGTCTTAAGAAGGAACTTCTTTTCCTTGAACAAATCAATCAGTGGCTTTGTGTGCTAGGAATACATATAGAATGAAGGTTGCAAGTCTCCAGACCACAGAAAACTTCGCACATATGCATGACTAACTTGGGATGCTTCCACAGGAAGCAAAAAAAAACATTCTCAAATTCACGGCGGCAACTTGCTTCATATGCACGTGAACTAGAGGAAGTCACTTCTTCCATCAGACATTAACTTCATGAGGTAGCACGAAGAAAATGCTTTCAAAAGTTTCCAACACTAGCTTATTGTCCAACAAAATCATGGAGAAGACAAGGATATTGTTGATGGGTTCAACAACAACTCATATAGGTTTCCATACGATGGAATCCCACAATCATGTGAACAAGGTGATAGCATTGGTCAGACTCAAAGATATAATAGTGTATGCTCGAGGGGTCAACCAAGAGTAAGACAACATTACGAGCATCTTTGGCTCTTATTTTATTTGACGGTAGCCCATTCTCAAATCAAAGATTACGTAAGACAATAGATCCAACAATTGATCACGAGGATCAATCGGTGAAGATATCATCTTCCTTCAACACACACACACACACGCAAAGACATCCCTTAGTGATGAACAAAGTTAGACAAGCTTTTATCTTCCAACTCTCAGGGGTATCCAACACAGATTCTTGGAGAAGAGGTGGTTTACAAGAAACCAACTTAATCACGAACTCAACATAGCGGTCAGGTGATAACCTAGTAATACTTCCGAGAAGATATTTGGAAAACAACGAACCACCGATATGTTACTAAGCTTGAGAACAATCTTGCTTCTCCAGGCAAGACGATATGATCAAAAGAGCAAGGAATTAACATAGTCCAAACTCATTGATCGAAGGGTGCACCGGAAATAAGGAGTAGGTAGAACAATCTTTATTAGATTGATGATTCAATAACCAACATGCTAAGAATGAAATTATTGTCCTTTAACTACTAAACAACATGGTTGCCAGGAGTATTGATTTCACACATCACGATGCACTTGTCGGCATTCCGGTTGCAACAACACGGGTACCGAGGAATGAATAATGATGGTGAGAAGTATCACTGTATAAAGAGTTCATAGGATGGTGTGCAGTTCCCATGCTATTCTTGATATAAAGATGGTAATACTCCAAGGTAGAACAGAACAAAAGCTGGATTGACATTTTGATATGTGGAATACAACTACTTTGACCCAATCCTAAAAATGGTTGAGGTACTAGAGTTTGTTTCTCCTAGTCATTCCAGAATAGAATGGCTTGACGGACCACAAGAATAAAAGACATCGATGAACGAATGCACGCATAATCTTGACTATCAGTTGATAGACGAAGGTCAGAAAACAACTAAAGAGGGACAACTCAAAGGAACATATCGCTTTCTAAGTTGTGGATGCATAGATCAGTATGTCGAACATAGCTCAACATATTTCTTCCGGATAACCCATGCAGAAAGGTAGATTTGGCAGAGTCACAATATAATGGAGAACTCATCAAGAGCACTCTGGTTGTGATCTTTTGGTTCAAATAACTTCTGCCACATTGATCCATGGTATTTGGAAGAATGATATACCACGGACATCGAGGACTATCACAAAGGTTACTGATATCCTATGGTGCTATCAAACAATATCAACAAGAAGTAGGTAGGGTATCTCGGGTTCAAATACCCGGAAATGGAATACCTACGAACTAAATAACATCACGACATGCTTTCGAGAATGATGGCCAGAATCATCACACTTGAAATATAAACATTGCTAGATTACTGGGTTGTTCTCTAGGATGCCTAGGGTCATAATACTAGCTCCAACATATATGTCAAGGCAATGGAGTACCTCAACTGATGATTAGTGTGGTTAATCTCGCCCAAAGGAACATCGAGAACGGAAAGAAGGGATTTGCAAATGCATTAGACTATTTAGAAATCTGGGATGACTTGGACATCATAACGACTGTAATTGCTGGAAAAGATTTGAGACATCCTGCAAAAATGGTGGCATAACCACTTAACAACACAATATCGAGGTTTTGAGGCCAGCTATGAACATACGGAAGTAGTAGAAACCGAACTGAGACTTAAATCCATCAATACTATAAGTCTATGGATTAGTAACACATGATCCTGATAGAAAGAAGAGAAAGCCTAGTTCTTAATCCCCATAGAAGATAATAGGATGACTCAGATCAGAAGGGCATAAGGTAAAGGAGTAAAAAGAGCCTTACATTCCCTTCCACAATCAATTCCCTTATATAACTAAAGCATTTCTAGGCTCAACTTTGACCAGTTTGGCTGGGTAATCCTACAGGCAATCAAGCTCTGATACCAAAGCTGTCAGGACCCTGACTCAATGCCACACCGATCTAGAATGTAACACCTTATATCACTTTGCGGCCTCACGCACGATATTCCCACGGGTGTCACCTTACCAGGCCCAGGACCATTTGCGGCTTTTGGCACACGTATATGATAGTGTCGCTAGCATCCAGGTGACAAGGAGCCCAGGCTGACATGGCTAGTCATGAACCCAAAGTGGCACGAACTTACAGGGACAGGCATTCATGACCCAGCAACGAATGTGTCAGTCATCAGCGAGTGAATTCGGGCTGTAGCAACTGGGCTAGCAAGACTCCGGTAAACTGGGCTGTAGCAGGATAACAGGACTCCGGTAGACACCGCGTGACATTTCCCCGAAGGGATAGACACGGGAACGAAGAAGGAGACATGCCGGCCAGCCTAAGTGTTCCGGAGAAGTAGCAAGCTACCAAGGCTCAATGGAAGCACTAGGAGAAATTTCCCAATAAGAGAGGCTACCAAGGATAAACAACGAGATAGTCAGATCCCACACATACCAAGCAATTCAATAACATACACACACTATGCTCGATATGTGCAAATACAACATGGCATCACAACAGGACTCTACAACTCAAGTATTTTATTTAATAGGCTCTGAGGAGCAAGATATTACAAACATGGGTCTCATGACCCAACATTCAGAGCATACAAGTCAAGCACAAGCGAAAGCTTATTATGTCTGACTACAGACATGTACAAATGCAAAAGGCTGAGAAGCCTGACTATCTACCAGATACTGCCGAGGGCACAAGATCATAGCTGAGGTAACAAGCTAAACGTCGAAGTCCACGCGGAACTACTAGTGAGACTGAACTCTCTCCGCAAAACATAAAATAGGCAAACATGAGTACAAATGTACCTAGCAAGACTTACATCAGAACTAACTACATATGCATCGGTATAAACAAAGGGGGGGTGGAGTTTAACTGCAGCAAGCCAACATTGACTCGGTGGCTATCCTAAACTACGACTGCAAGTAACTCTTTTGAGGTGGCGCACACGAGTCCACATATTCACCATAACAATACACCACTCCCGTCTCCCTATGAGAAGGCCATCCATAGCACTCACGCTTATCTTACGCATTTTAGAGTATCCACTTTCACTTGTCTATGAACTGTACAGGCAACCCAGAAGTCCTTTACCACGGACATGGCTATTCGAATAGATCATTTATAACCCTGCAGGGGTGTACTTCTTAACACACTCTCGCCACTTACCACCATGTACACGTCATGTATCTCGGCAACCTTCAAGCGGAAGCCTGGCGAGGGGGTCGTCCACGACCTGACTAACCACACAAGTCTCTAGTCCAGGTTTATCGCCTATTAGGGTCCCATCCGCAAGGAGATCCGGCCGGGGTGTCGCTCACGGCCCCAAACGATATGTGTAGGGTTCCCAAGCCCACCTCGACGGATGGATCTACGCTTGGTACACCGTGCCATGGTGCCTAGTCTGTCCCAGGCCCACCTGTACCGGGTGCCACTTGGTAGACTACTAACACAACCTACAAACACCAAAAACTAGTTGCAACTCCTGGACAGAGATCAGGTTGGTTAATAAGTCGAGAGAGCTTGGATCGCTCGGAGCCAAATGTGTGGTAGTAAATGTTCATGGATCACAAACACAGAACTCAGTTCTTGAGGACGGCTGCAATGAGACAACCCACCATGTACTCCTACATGGCCTCTGACCGCTACCTTTACCGAATCGTGTTCACACACTTAGCTCTCAATAGTAGGACATGTTCACAACTTTCCAACTCATCCCCGATGAATCAGACCTGACACAACTCTAAGCAATAGCAGGCATGACAAACATGCATGAATGAGCAGGCACATCAGGGCTCAAACAACTCCTACTCATGCTAGTGGGTTTCATCTATTTATAGTGGCAATGACAGGTCGTGCAACGGAAAGGGGTTCAACTACTACAGCATGTAACAGTTGAAACGTTGTTGTCCTAATATAGTAAAGCAGAGTAGGAGCAAGAGAGTGGGATTGTATCGGAATGAACAAGGGGGTTTGCTTGCCTGGCACTTCTGAAGATAATATAGCTCTTCATCGGTGTCATCGAACTCATCGTTGGAACAACATCTCCCGAGAGGGAACAACCACCGACAAACAAGAGGGAACATCATCAATGAAATGCAACAATATGATGCATGATAATTACATGGCAATATGTTGTTGTTTGGGCTAACGCAAGTAGTAACCAGATTAAATGAAGTTGGTTTGAACCTTAGGTTCAAATTCAAACTCCATATGTGAAATTTCAAATGCCATTCATCAGATTTGTCCTAAATAGTAGCCAAAAGTTGTTCTAACATGCATGGAAATTATAAAAATGGATAGATTGCATTTTTCTGATAATTTTTCATATATAAATTATTTCATTTGGAGTTATGGTTGAATTTCTATGATTTTTAGAAGTTTGTACTATTTTCTGGAATTTTCCTGGATTATTTAGAATTAAACTAATTCCAGAAAATGCATTACTGCTTCAGCACTACGTCAACATGACGTAAGCGAGTCAACGGGGTGCGGTCCAGGTCAAACCTGACCAGACTCAGGGCTGGTTAGTGTCGCTGATAGCTGGGCCTAGTCAGCTGCCACGACAGCCAGTCAACCCTGACGCGTGGGTCCGCTAGTTTTGTTAACTAAACTAACTGAAAACGAATAGCGGCTAAATTAAGTAGCAGGGCCCACTGTGAGTGTCTAGGGAGTGGGGTTAATTAGTGTGTTTAGCTGCTAAAGACGTTGCCACGTCAGCCCGCCGGAGTTTAACCGCCGGTGACGTAAACTGACGACGGAGGCATGCCGAGACGGCTGCTCCGGCACCCATTCGACACGCGGAGGGGTTCTAAAGGGAGCTCGCGCTCGTGCACATCCAATGGAGCAAGCCAGAGGAGCTGGGGTTAGCTGTGGCATCAGCAGTAGCAAGGGAGGCGGCGGCCGGAGTTCGGGCTCGAGCGGTTGTGGGGGCTGTGGTTCTCGAGCGAGCAAACGGAGTGGCTAGGCAGCACCTATAGAGCAACTGGTCTGAGCGGAGGGCTCGAGAGCACGGAGCTCGCCGGCCATGGCGAACGACGGCGTCGGGTGCTCGCGGGGCGGCGGCTAGCATGCAAATTAAAACACGGGGAGTCATGGAAAGGTGCAGGAGCTCAGAGAGAATATGATGGGCAGGTCAGTGGGATCGGGGAAGGCCGGAAGGCGACGGAGCATCTCCGGCGATTTGGGGAGCCGAAGGTTTAAGAAGAGGTCGGGGAAGCCGTTGCGGGGCGCATCCGGTCGCTTGGATCAGCGGAGACGGCGTAGAGGTTGATGACGGGGCTTCTTGGCGGGTCGGCGAGGTGTATGGTGGCCGGTGGCCGCGGTGGGAGTGAGCGTCGGCGACGAGCGTGCTCGGGTGCACTGCGGGGGGAGAGCACAGGAGGGGAGAGGAGGAGTGGGGGATCCATACGGCTCCAAGGGGGTCGCGTGGCATCTCCAGGACGTCGAGGGGGAAGCAGCAAGCAGGACGTGGTCGGGGCGTGTGGTCGCACGCATCAGGCACGCACCTCTGTCCTCCTGGCGAGAGGAGAGGGACGACTGGCGTGGCCAGTCAGCTGGGCCGAACTGCTGGGCCGGCTGGTAAGTGGCCCAGGTAAGCTTCTCTCCCTTTTTCTATTTTGTTTTCTTTTCTATTTCTGTAATTTTGTTTCTCATTTAGTAAAATACTAAACCAATTTATTTTCTTCTGAAAATGAATGTAGGAACTAATTGGATTATTCCAGTGCCCCACAGTAAAAATCAGAATTATTGGACATATATAATATATATAACATATATATATCCAATGCAAATATTTACTGGATTAACTCAAATGGCCAAAAATAAATACTTTTGAGCTCCCAAAAATATCGATTGGGATTTTAACTCTGGCCAATATTATTAGAGAAAAACAGGAATATTTTCTTGGGCCAAATTGAAGCAATTTTTATCTTGATCATTTTCAAAATGATTTCTGAGGCTTTCACAAGTCCCCATTTCAAATTCATTAAAATTTAAACTTGACGCACGCATGACTAGCTAGCCCAGAGCAAACCAGAACTAGGGATGTGACACTTGGTTCCCCCTTTCTAACCTGACAATGACCTGGTGCTCTATGCTGATAGGTCCCGACCCCCAGGCAGGCTTTAGCCGTCGCTGGTATGCCAGGTCGCGATGCCGTGGTCAAGGCCGGGAGGTGAGCGGCCTGAGGTCCAGGAAGATCCCGTGAGGCACGATTGCTCAGGAGGTCCCCTTTAGCTCTCAAGCAGCCGCCGAAGGGCGAGAAAGGAAAGCAACATCGCCGTCACAGAGCCGCATTAAATGGGGGTTTGGGGTTGCATCGATTAGCTATTCCAGGAGCGAGACTTATCTCGAAAGCATGGAGCCGTTCCTTCGCGAGGTGCCGGACTTGCGTGTTGGCAGCTGGGATGTAGCTGGGTTAGGACCTCGCAAGCTTCCCTTCTCTTCCCCACACTTTCCTTCGTTCTCTACGTCCTCAGGTCCCAGCCCTCGAGCGAGCTCCGTGCCCTTCCTCTTCGGAGATGCACCTTTGGAGTTCTCCGGTAGCGCTTACAAGGGCCCAAGCTACGGCATGGTGGCCGCCGAGTCCAGCATGAATTTCGGCCAAAAGCTGCTGCCCTTCCTCTTCGGAGATGCACCTTTGGAGTTCTCCGGTAGCGCTTTTCTTATAAAGCTCTCCCTCGTGAACCTTGTAGGCTTTAGAGCATCGCACAATGCAACGTGCCTCATTTTGATCAGCGGGGAGTTCTTGCCTATTTAGGTAGGCTAAGAAGGGTTCTGTCCATGGGGTGATGACAGCCATGATCACGTGGGCCAAAGGTGTTATTTCGGTGGCGGAGCCTCCGATTATGTCAGTGTGTTCGGGATCTGGGGTTGTGGTCGGATACGGACTAGTATTGCCGGTCTCCCCTTGATACACCACGGATGGCTTGAACAGCCTTTCCAAGAAGATATTAGGTGGGACGGGGTCGCGCTTAGCGCTGATGCAAGCGAGGATATTTGTTGCTTGATTGTTTTCTCAGACCACATGATGCAATTCGAGCCCCTCGAACCGAGCTGACATCTTGAGGACGGCATTGCGGTACGCCGCCATTTACGGGTCCTTGGCGTCAAAGTCTCCATTTATTTGAGATATTGCAAGGTTCGAATCCCCACGCACTTCTAGGCATTGGTGCCCATGGAGACTGCCATCCGAAGACCGTGCAACAGAGCCTCGTACTCGGTTGCATTGTTGGAGTCTGTGTATAATATTTGGAGTACGTATTGGACTGTATCTCCAGTGGGGGATGTCAGGACAACACCCTCTCCTAGTTCGGCCAGCATCTTAGAGCCGTCAAAGTGCATGATCCAATTGGAGTACGTGCCGTACTATTTAGGGAGTTCGGCTTCTGTCCATTCGGCAACGAAGTCAGCCAGTACTTGCGCCTTAATGGCTCACCATGGTTTATGTATCATGTCGAATGGGAGGAGCTCGATGGCCCACTTAGCAATCCGGCCCATGGCATCGCAGTTATTTATTATATCATTGAGTGGTACTTCGGAGGCCACCATGATTGAACACTCTTGAAAGTAGTGTCGTAGTTTCCGGGATGCCATAATGTGGGTACCGGGACTTTCATGGTGTGAGGACAGTGGATACGTAGTATACCGTCTTTTGAAACGGGAACTTATTTTCCGTCCTCCTCTCGTTCGATGATGCGTACTGCGCTTAAACTTGGTGTGTTGCAGCTATATATAATAGCATGGGTTTGCCAATGTTTGGTGCGGCCAGGATTGGGTTGCTGGCCAAGAGGGCCTTTATTTCTTCTAGTCCACCATGGCCGCATCCGTCCACTCGAAGTGGTCGGTGCGTCAAAGAAGGCGATAGAGAGGTAGTGCCTTTTCTCCCAATCTGGAGATAAAGCGGCTTAAGGCAGCCACGCATCCAGTTAATTTCTCAATTTGCTTGAGGTCTGTTGGGGTAGCCAACTGTGACAAAGCTCGGATTTTGGCCAGATTTGCTTCAATTCCTCTATTGGAAATGATGAAACCCAGGAGCTTTCCGGTAGGAACGCCGAAAACGCATTTTTCCGGATTGAGCTTGATGTCATATGTTCGGAGATTGTCAAACGTAAGACTTAGGTCGTCTATTAAAGATTTGACGTGTCTGGTCTTGATGACCACATCGTCTATGTATGCGTCAACTGTTTTGCCAATTTGTTTTTCCAGGCATGTCTGAATCATGCGTTCATAGGTTGCACCGGCATTTTTGAGCCCGAAAGGCATGGTGTTGAAACAGAAAGGGCCGTACGGAGTGATGAATGCCGTTGCGGCTTGAGCGGACTCCGGAGTATGCGTCGAGGAAGCAAAATGAGTCGTGTTGTAACACCCCAAGAAAATTTAACCAAGTTTTTGGTATTAAAATTTTGCCAGGAGTTTTAAAATTTTTGCATTCTGGACTTTTCTGTGGATTTCAGAAAGAAAACTCTTCTTTTTACGTTAATGAGTTTTATTTTTCCCAGTGGAGCTTTCCAAATTTTTTTGACTTCTATGCCATCTCATTAAAACAATTTCTCAATCAGTAGATTTATATATTAAATTATTTCACCCTCAGCTTTAATCATTAAAATGACTTGTTTGAGTTTTGGAGCTCTTTTTCTACTTCAACCAGTTGATAAACTTAACTAAAAATTCAACCAAAATTTGGAGATATCATGTGAGGTCTCTAAATCATTTCTATGCAATTATATATCTATTTCATTGCATATTAGGAGTTTTGTGCCTGTTTTTCTTCTCTGGTCCAGTGGGCATTTTTGCACTAGAACCCAATTAAATATTTCCCTAGAGCCTCCACAAAAATTATGGGATATCAGTAGTAGCATGCCATCCAACTTTATGCAAAAACATAGTGATGTTCTTTGGAAAATTTGAGTGCATCAACCTCTTTTTCATTCTGGACCAGACTTGTGTTTTCTACTGCAACCCTGTTATTTCTTACTCTAATGATCTGGTGCTTTCTCATGCTTGTAGTGAACCCTGCAAAACCCCTAAGTCCAGGAGCATGCCCTCTTTGGAACATTGTTTGTCCATGTAATGATGCCATCTACTCCCTGTCCAGAAGTGTGGTTTTGCAAAACTTGTACTAACAAGTTTCTCCTTTTTGCAAACCAACTTCACCACCCTCTCTTGCACCCATAGAGACACTGATCTGGAGATTTTGGCCAATCCAAGAACTACCTAGGTGCCCTTGGCATTTTGTCAAACACTCTGAGTGCACAGCCAGATTTGGCATGAATCCAAGTTTTCATGGTGAACTTGAGCCCCTGACCAATCCACCATGTCCCTCGGTCCCCTTGCTAAGCCTAGACTAGTCGTGTTAATTGCCAGCCTCAACCGCAGCCTCTAGGATGCCCTAGCATTTCGTCGAGCATGTCCCGGGCGTGCTCTGGGCGCGCCCAGAGCGTGCGTTTGGCACCCGTGCGCCCGAGACGCCGCGTCGCACCCCCGCACCCAAATCCGGCCCGTGACCGGTCCCAGCCAACACTCCATGTTCCCTTGCACCGCCACACCTCCCCGACCAACCTGGCACCCCACAGCGCCACCGTCAGGACGGCCGTGGCAGCTAGCTAGCGGACGCTTGCAGCCCTGGCCGTGTCGGCGCCGCCCAAGCCACCAGCGCTTGCCACCTGCCTCCTGGAGCAATGCGTGCTCATCCACAGCTCCGTCCTCTAGCGCGTGTCGCCGCCACGTCGCCCTAGCTATAGAACGGCGGTCGCCGACAAGCTTATCCCCGGCCGCCGCAAATCGACCTCCACCGCCTATATAAAGAGGCCCCGAGCTCAAACTCGCAGGCAGGCAGCCTCACACCGTCCCACTCATGCCCCCTTAGCCATCAATCGATGGGAGAGGGTTGTCTCCTTCCTCTCCGGCAACTCCAGCCGCCGTCACTAACCAGGCCATTCCGGCGCCACCAGGACCTCCCCCTCTCCACTCTCTCCACCAGGAACCCCCTCATCCTCCCGTGAGCCCGTCCCCCTACTCAATCTTGATCGGGAGTCGCCGCGGGCGATATTTCACTTTTTCCAGCAACCACCGTCCGCCGCGGAGCTCGCCGCCGGCAACTCCGTCCACCCCAGAGGACCAAACCACCATCGGAGTAACCGCCTCGACCCCCTGAGCCCGCGGGTGACCTCCATTTGTTGAACGGTGCCGCCGTTCGCCGGCGAGCATCGCCGGAGTCCCGCCCCCTCTCTCGGGCGGAGGAAGAGGAGGGAGGTGGGCTAGTCAAACCTTACCAGTGGGCCAGGCGGGCCCACTGTCAGTGACTCAGGCTCAGTCCACATTGGATAAGTGGAAGCACATTTCAAGAATGCGCCTTCGACGTGTACGTATTTTCGAAACGTTTTTCTTTTCCGTTTTATTTTAAATAACAGATTTTATTTGACCAAACTTTGACCAGCTGTATCTCTTTAAATGCAGCTCCAAATGAATTAATTCTTTTTCCTACCACTTTCAAATATTGTCTAGTTTATTTTAAGATCTATTTGAAAAAATTTCAAGACAACTTTTTGTGCTATTTTGTTTTCGTGTGTTAATGTTTATATATTCTTTAAATAGGATTTTTGAAGATTTCAAGATGTTTTAGATGCACCCTTCTTTTCCATGACCTGAACGCAAGCATTCTGAACCCTGGTGTAAGTTTTTGTGTGTGTTGTTTGACTCGGTGACAACCCCACCCCGGCACGTGCGTGCGTCATTTCATGTGAGGATGTGATCCTATTCATGGGTACATATTAATGAGTTTATGCTAATGAAGTTGACATGATTTGTAAAGGGAATCACCATCATACGTTTTTCATACATACCGGAAGGGAAGCCGGGAAGGCCTCTGTCTTGGGTAGACACGGTCTTGTCCCTAGCCCTCCATCGAGACGTCGTGACCGGTATGGCATGAGGGGTATGTCGTGTGATGTGCCCAGCTGTTGTTTGAGATATATGCATTGTTATGCTAATCATGCAGGAAATATTACAACCTCCTGAGTCGACCGTAGATCGAGTCTTGTGCCAGTAACCCCCATACTTGCTTCGTACTACCACTCGTCTCTACAATAAGTAGGGTACGGTTCAGTAAGTTGTCAACCCCTTTCCTAGCACACACTGTACAGAGAGGCCGTGGTGGAAGATACTGGAGGCATCCGGTAGTCATGCCATCGGGTCCGGGAGCATGGGTGTTTCGGTTGTAGCCGAAGGGGGTGTCTTCCCCAGTCTTGCGCGCGGTATAAATTTTGTGATCCCATGTTACATCGACGTTGTAGCCTCCCCACTTAGAGTTTTGCTTGACAAGTGTCGTGGGTGATTCCAGACACAGGTGAGTTAAGCTGGTGTGTGCAAGTTAGGTGTGTTTTCAACATAAAGACCGTAGACGTAATTAGTCCCGATGGACTAATGGAATCCGTTACTCGTGGGTAAAGAGTACACCCTCTGCAGAGATTAAAACCTATTCGAATAGCCGTGTCCATGGTTAAGGACTACAGTCTGGGATGGGTCAAGTGTCGGTCTTAGTGTCGGCTTCGGAGGTGAAACTGTTAAACCAGAACTGGAATTACTACCTGTGACTTGTGATAATTATGATCATTATTATTGTTGACTAACCCGTGTTATTATTGTTATTACCGAGTATCTCTGGGATGGTTCTACCTCCGGGATATTCACTATGATTGTTTCTTGTAAAGTCCTGTATGTGGTGTCGCTCAGGAGCCCGACTGTGGTATTTCTTTTAAAGCCCTTTATGTGGTGTCGCTCAGACGCTCGATTGTGGTATTTCTTTTAAAGCCCTGTATGTGGTGTCGCTCAGACGCCCGACTGTGGCATTTCTTTTAAAGCCCTGTATGTGGTGTCGCTTAGACGCCCGACTGTGGCATTTCTTTTAAAGCCCTGTATGTGGTGTCGCTCAGACGCCCGACTGTGGCATTTCTTTTAAAAGCCCTTTATGTGGTGTCGCTCAGACGCCCGACTGTGGCACGTTTATTATTTATTTCATAATTTTAATATTGCTATGTTATTGCATATTCATATTTAACATGCTCGTACGCATCAGAGTTTTATTTATCATTGGTGACTGACGTCATGTTCTTATAATATTTTCGGCACATCGCTGTCATATTATGCCTGTGTTCATAATGTTTGCGAGTACATTCAAAGTACTCACTGGCTTGTCCCTGGCTATTGTCTTGGCCAGATTTTTCTTGCGCGGAGAGGAGCGACCAAGCAGACAGTCCCGGAACTTAAGCAACGGTGATAGCAGTCTCGCGAAGATAGGAGTTAACCTGGTCAGCTGTTCCTGTGGAAACATGGAGTCCCATAGGCATTGATGATCCACAAACCGCTTCCGCCATCAACTACTAGAAACCATTTGTTGTACTCACAGGCCAGAATGGTCCTGTACTACATATTTTGTATTTTGCTTGGAATTTCTGTATCAAGTTGGTGCCTCATCAGCTAACAGTTATCCTGGGGCTGGTGAGCACAAGGGCCATTTTCTGGGAATTAATACCCGGAGAATCGGTCCCCACACGTGTCCTGCGGTAGCATAGATGATTTGATCGATGCGGGGGAGAGGGAAGGGATCCTTGGGGCAAGCCTTATTGAGGTCCTTAAAATCGACACATAGGCGCCAGGATTTGTCCTTCTTTGGTACCATCACCAGGTTTGCTAGCCAGTCCGGGCGTTTTATTTCTCTAATGAATCCGGCTTCGAGTAACTTGGCAAGCTCATCTCCCATGGCTTGTCGTTTAGGTTCTGAAAATCGCCGAAGAGTCTGCTTGACCGGCTTGTATCCCTCCAGTATGTTTAGGCTATGCTCGGCCAGCCTGCATGGGATGCCTGGCATGTCTGAAGGGTGCCAGGTGAAGATGTCCCAATTCTTGCGCAAGAACGCCCGTAGTGCAGCGTCTATTGTGGGGTTCAGCTATGCCCCGATGGCTGCTGTTTTTGTAGAGTCCATTGGGTGGACTTGGAATTTGACTATTTCGTCCACTGTTTTGAAAGAGGTGGACTTGGATCGTTTGTCGAGTATCACGTTGTCCCTGTCCACTGTGGAGCGCAGTGCAGTTAGTTCTTCGGTTGTGAGGGCTTCAGATAATGCCTCAAGGGCTAGGGCGGCGGTTTTGTTTTCGGAGCGGAGTGCTACATCCGGATCAATGACTAGAGTGATGATTCCATTGGGCCCGGTCATCTTGATCTTCATGTACCCGTAATGGCGTCTAGCTTGGAAGCTCGTGAGTGCATCCCACCATAAAAGGGCATGGTATCCACTACTGAACGGGGCTGTCGGATGTTGGGTGCCGGCAGACCCTTAAGGTTCGAACTTTGGGGTGCGCGCGAAGATCTTCCCCCTACCAATCCACGTCCGATCGCTTCGCGAGAATCTAAGCTAAATGATGAACAACATGAGGGACACAAGATTTATACTGGCTCGGGCCACCGTTGTGGTGTAATACCCTACTCCAGGGTGTGGTGTGGTGGATTGCCTCAGGGGCTGATGATGAACAGTACAAGGATGAACAGCCTCGCGAGAGGTGTTCTTGAGCTGGTGCGATGAAGGGCTTGGATGAGTTCGATCGCCTCTCTCTCTGATGGGAACTCTCTGAGATGTCTTCTACTGTGGCGGCTAGCCCTACTTATAGAGGCCCTGGCCCTCTTCCCAAACATTGAGCGGGAAGGGCGCCAACAACGACCATTTTGAAGGGGAACATCTAGTACAAGTTATCCTAACTAAAGTTGGTCTTCGGCTGCCAAAGGTACTGGCGATGACGCCGTCTTGGGCTCCACGGTGACCTCCATCATGCCGCTCTGCTTGTCTTGGTCTCATTGCACTGGAATGGCAACCTTTGCCGAATGCCTCGGTACTCCACGCCTGTGCTTTCCCCCTTTGCACCAAAGAGGAAACAAGGACACTGTGCGGGCGGCGCCCGCCTGATCTTGATCATCACAGCTTGCGTCACGGGCACCTCGCGAGGTACCCCTGCCTTGATCTCTCTGCCTCCTCGCGAGCCTGCCTGGCGAGGCTGCTCCTGAGGAAGCCTCGTGTCGTCCGCCCCGCGAGGCTTGGCCCCTCGCGAGGGTCTTGAGCCTTGCGTTGGTGAAGATGGGCCGTACTGGGCCACTACTCGAGCCACGCCGCAGGCCGCAGGCAGGAAAGTCTAGGGACCCCCGTTCCCAGAACGCCGCAGGGGCCACTTGAAATGTGATTTCTTCGGACCTGTAATTCTCCGGCGTGCCGAATACCACATCTAGTGTGATTTTCCCGCACATCATGCCACCCGGCTAGGGATAATTCCTTTGAAGGTCGTGCTGCTTTGCTCAATGCGGCTCTTGTCTATTTCTATTTTGTTGAGGGGTTTCGTCGTAGATGAGGTTTAATACGCTGCCACCATCCATGAGCACTTTAGTAAGCCGGAAGCCATCCACAATTGGACTAAGGACCAAAGCGGCTGGTGCTCGGACTGTTCAGAATTGAGGTTCGTCACTGGCGTTGAAGGTTATGGCCGTGTCATTCCATGGATTTATTGCTACAACATGGCAGACTTCAGCGAGGCTATGGAGTGCTCTCTTGCACCTGTTATTTGAGTCGAAAGTGTCAATACTGTATTGTGGTTTCCTGCGGGATCATGCTCTATGGTATCGTTAATGAGGAGATCCTCGCCGCTCTTGGCCACCTGGCGAAGTATCCAACATGCTCTAAGGCTATGTGTTGGTATGGTATCCGGTGTGGTGTGAATTTTGCATGGCCCATTGAGCCATCCCCCCAATACGGTTTCACGCCCTGTAGTGGGCTTTGGTTTCTTTGTAATTGGATCGGGTGACTTGCGAGAGTGCACCCTTTTAGTTTGGACGAGGAGTTTAGTGAGAGCCAGAGGATCCTAGAATTTTGCTTGGGTTTTCCAAGCGCTTTCCATTGCACAATACTTCTGTACTATGGCTGCCAAATCAGCAAAGTGTGCTATGTCACGGCGACTTATGGCGTTGAGGATTCCATTGTCCGTGCATTTTTTGCAAAAGAATGAGATTGCGTCTTCCTCGCGACAGTCCTTGACCTTGCTCATTAAAAGGAGGAATCTGGCCCAAAAGTAATGTACTATCTCTTGGGATTCTTGTCTAATGTGGGAGAGATTGCTTGTATCTGGGTGGGTGGGTAAATTTAAGTCTGAACCCTGACCCGATCTAAGACCCAGGGGCAGAGGAGCTTCCGAACTTGGCTGTTCGGGTTTCGGGATGTTGCCCAATTTTTCTGGCCCGCTGTCCAACTCTATGTTCGGAGCCTGGGTTGTGTCCTCCCGTAGACGGGTATCCGGCTCGGAGAGCTCAGGAATCCGGACATAGTTCATCCACAAAATAGAGGAAGAATCGTTGCATTGCTCCTCCACCACCGCTATCTGATGGGTGACCGATGGAGAGTTAATCTCTCTTTGGTCGGGTTTAAGCCCGATCTGATCATAGTCCATAGCGACTCCCAAGGCGGCGATGCGATCTAAGAGTTCGTTCAAGGACGAGAGCTCTATTGGATCCATCTGCTCGGTGTATTTCGAGCTGACGTGTAGGCTGTTTTTAATGAACCGAGAAGTCATCGTCGGCACGGCGGCCGAACAGGCGGTCATGACGAATCCGCCTAGTCGGAGGGTTTGACCTGAAGCCAGGGCTTCCCCAGAGGTGATGTTGTCCTTGATAACAAGGTGAGCCATCAAGCCTTACCATGACGACACAGTGGAACTCTCAATGAAAGCACCAATGTTGGTGTCAAAACCGGCGGATCTCGGGTAGGGGGTCCCGAACTGTGCGTCTAAGGCTAATGGTAACAAGAGGCGGGGGACACAATGTTTACCCAGGTTCGGGACCTCTCTATGGAGGTAATACCCTACTTCCTGCTTGATTGATCTTGATGATATGAGTATTACAAGAGTTGATCTACCACGAGATCGTAGAGGCTAAACCCAAGAAGCTAGCCTATGATTATGATTGTTGTTGTCCTATGGACTAAACCCTTGGGTTTATATAGACACCGGAGGGGGCTAGGGTTACACAGAGTCGGTTACAGAGAAGGAAATCTACATATCCGAATTGCCAAGCTTTCCTTCCACGCAAAGGAGAGACCCATCCGGACACGGGACGAAGTCTTCAATCTTGTATCTTCGTAGTCCAATAGTCCGGCAGTCCGAGGACCCCCTTATCTAGCACTCCCTCAAGGGCCTTTGTGATTTGATGGCTCATTACTACTGGAAGGCGGGGCCTTGTGACTTGACTGCTCGTATAAATGTGCCAATGACTTGAGGAGGAGCAAAGAACCGTGTGGTATACTCAAGATTTACACTCGAATAGTACTACGATGGAGGAGCACGAAACACGGCAGCCTAGTGCCATATGGCGATAAAAATGATGTAATTTGCTAGTCATCTCATTGTTAGCATTATTCTATTCATGCCTTGCAGACAATGTGACATGTGCGGCGAAACACCTGAAGCAAAAGAAGAAACACACGAGCAAAAATGGAAGGAACATTATCACCCCAAAAAGAAGGAAGACGCACACACAAGTCTGGGCCGCTGCTCTCACTACATGAATGGTTACTGGCCGCGGAGTCATAACTGCTTCTTCATTGCCTCCACGACCTTCATCTCCTTGCAAGTCTCCTCTGCCATCTTGTTCATTCTGTCCATGATGCAGGATTTCTCGACACGAGCCTTCATCATCTGTTCCACGGCCGCATTATGTACCTTGACAGCAGCCGGGTGCTCGATGTGGAGCTTCGCCAACTCCTCCTTTTGTTCCATGACTCGGGCCTCCAGCATCTTCATCGAGGAACTACTATTCTCATGCATCTTATTCCAGTCGGTGTTCTCCTCCTTAGCAGGTCGAGCTCGTGGAAGAGCTTCGCCTGGTCCTCCTGAAGGTGCAGGATTTCGCCGGTCGCCTTCTTCTCCGAGGCAATGCTCTTCTTCAGCAGCATCACCAAGTTGGCGGTCAACTCCCCCTGCTCATTGAAATCAGCGGGCATGTCATCGAGGCTCTCCTTCAGCAGCTCCACCAAGTCATGCATGAACTCCTTCTGCTTATTGAGGTGCTTATTGAGCTGACGGGGCATGCCGTCGAGGGATAACAACTCCAGCGCATCCATCTCGGCATGTTCGCCTCCGCGTCTAGGGCGCTCCTGGGAGCCATCGCCTGCCCATGAGAGATCTTTCGACGTCTCTGCGTGGCGGTGAGCCTTCTTTTTTTTCGCAGCCTTGGTTGCCGCTCCCTTGTTACGAGTAGTTCTCGACCTAGAGCTCTGCACACCAGCCATGGCAAGTACGGACGAAGAAGAAGGACTTATGAGGAGGAAGGTAGAGTAATTTTCGGGCAGGTAGTTCCCATTTTTATAACCTAAGTACTAGCACTAGTACTAAAACCTGCATAGTGGGAACACGTTCAGGTTTGGTACGTACTAGTAGGTGTGAGCAGGCTTGCACTTAATTGTAGCACTAGTACTTCCGAATGTGATGGGAACAAGGTAAAGATTAATTGATGGTTTTGTTTTCGGGGCCCGAAACGGCTCCCGATGAGTTTAGTGGAACATAAATTTCAAGTACTCCCTCCATCTGAGTTTACAAGGCTTGCACGTGTATCTAGGTCATCAATGTAACTTATATAAAATAAATTGTTTGACATAAAAATATATCAATAAAAAATAGAATATTTGAAGTTTGTAATGATATATTTTTCATAATCTATGCCTCTTATTATGTTGGTCAAATTAACAACCTAGGTACACATCCAAGACTTGTAAACTGAGATAGAGGGAGTACTACACTGCTCAAGTGCGGTTGCACAAGTCAGTGATGTAACTGGTCATACATGTCAGACCAAGCCGATGCGTGTCCCTTCGGTAAGATGGGGGTCCGGCCGACCGTCTGTTGGTGCGACCAACCGTAAAGTATTACACGATGGAGACTTTTGGTTGTGGCTTCGGTTGATTGTCACTACCAAGCATTCTAAAACTAGTGATAAATAAATTACCATCTTTTTTCCAAATGACCAAGTATTTTCACAGGAATACAATACATATAGATGGAGTGATTGTCAAGGTTGTAAACTGACATGGCGTTGCAAGTTCACTGCATTGCTAGTGGGGAAGGAGGGTAGCTCACCTCACTTACGATGCATGCCTAGCGGCTCCGCCGCAACAACTCTCGGGATTTGGCTTCTCCTACCGCCCATTTGAATAGTTGCACCGGCTTCTCATGCCATTGCGTAGGCATGTGTGTTCTTTCCTCCGCATTCGACTCCGTCAATATGATCTCTGCCATTAGCCCTAGCTTGAAATCAATGCGGCGTTGCCAGATGCTGACATCCCTCATCATCTCTCCCCTGAGATCGACTTGCGCCTCCGCCTTGTGATGCGCCAGGCGCAACTCCTTGGAACTTCTCTCCAATCGATGTGATGCTTCCTCGATCCGATTTGCGCTTGCTGCCCACCACCTAAAATGCAGCCCTCGCATGTCCTCCGGCGCTGACGGGGGGATAGACTGCGGGTAGCTTCATCCCTACCTTAGCAGCTTTCAATACATCGGGGCTAGCCTAGCCCCTCATTCCGACTGGTCGCAAGGCCGGTTTCCATGGCCGACAGGCCGCTTCCTAGAAGGCGGCGCGCCTCAGAAGGCGGCAAGGGCATGGGCCGGCTCCTAGCAAGCGGCCCATCGCCACCTCAAAGTCTGCACCCACCTGCTATGACAAGACAGGGTGTGGCAACAGTGCCACCTGCCACCCCCGAATCCCGGAAGGAACGTGGCCATAGTGCAGACGTACCAGGCAGACATCCCCCGCTTGGTATGGCACTATGGACACGAGGTCCATGACGATGCGTACGTTAGGCAGGGCCATGCCCCCATGAAGGGCGGTTGGTATGTCCCGCAGGCAGCAGGCCCCACTAGCCCACGGGTACTAAAAGACGTCAAGGCCCGAGGAGGTGGCCTCAAGGGGAGGCCGACTCCTGGCAGGCGGTCGCCCCTCCCCTTGGAGTATGTGCACAATTAACCAGAGGTGATGGGGTGTGGGTACAGTGATCGCCCACCAGGCAACAGCACTGTAGCCATACGCCTCCCGACGAAGCCATCGTCATCAAGGGGAAGGCAACAGTGTAGCCTGGTCCCCCTGGCCCGCAGATGGTGGGCCCTACCTGTCGGCCGAGTTCGCAGCAGCCAGCGGGACCCACTAGGCAGCGAGCCCTAGCAACCGGCGGAGAAGCCGGAGCCCAGAGACACTGACGCCCGGGTCCCAGGACCAGCCGGATTAACATTGTACCCCTAGGGGGTAGGCCTATATAAACCCCCAGGGTCACCCATGCAAAGGGTTTAGCCCATTTTAGATCACACACCCCCATACCTAAGGAGTAGAGCTAGCGGCCTTCTTCCTCCTCTAGCACAAACGGCCCAAGGAGCCTCCTTGTACTTGCTATTTATCATAGTGATGTGGAGACCCCGCAGAGCAGGATTACGGGTGTTATCTCCACGAAGATCCCTGAACCTGGGTAAGATCCGGCGTCCTTTGCGGTTTTGCCTACTCCCGCTTCTAGAGCCCGACAATGTTCTATTGACCGCCTACATGATTAGCCACCCGTTGGCATATGTCAAGGAAATACCACGACATTTGGCACCCACCATGGGGCAAGGTGCATAGTTGTCCGGAGACACATTCTGTATGGGAACCCGTTTCCTTCCCCGTGAGCGCAGCCAGCCTGGCTCGCCCGCTGGCACATGCGTTGACGATCTGCATGGCGTAGAGGCTGCCTGCTCCGCAAGCTCCCTCACCGACCTCCTCGGCGGCGTCCACCTTAGTGACGAGCCTGCCCCCGATGTGGGTTTGGCAAGCTCTGAGAACTGCCTCGTCGACCTCCTCGGCAAGCTCCACATCGTCGATGAGCCCGCCTCTGACCTAGAGTCTGTTGGCTCCACCGATCCGCCCGTGGAGATGGTCATCAACTCCGACGGGGCAGATGCCTACCCTGACCACGTAGAGATCATCGACGACCCGCTCCCTCACGCGGATAGCATCATCGGCGCCACCACCGTCACGGAGGTTCTAGTCATTAGTCAGGACGGAGCCTCGGTCAGAGCGGACTAGGATCTGATCCGTTCGACCCTATGAGCCCTCGCCACTCCGGTCGAGGACGGAGCGGACAGCGCGACCCTGGAGGCACACCACATTTCGCTCCTCGACAATGCCAACTAGCTGGCCGCTGCGAAGGGCCTTGCTGACGCCTACCAACGCGAGGTCGACCGCACCATAGGCGGCACTCTGACTACTGGCGAGCCCAACCGGCTGGGCGCAGTCCGGCAATGCAGCACCACAGTTGTCGGCATCATCGGGGCCGACTCCCCTGTCTACGCAATGCCCATTGAGAACCTGAGTGTCACCCAGGCGACAGTAGAAAAGTTGGACAACCTAGAGGGCGACGTGAGGCGCCACATGCAGGACCGCCTGCAGCGGCTCCTCGACGCGGCCGCCATCCAGCAGGAAGCCGCCAATCGTGCGGCAGAACCCAGCATGCCAGATGAGACCTGCGTCCATCGCCGAGAGCAAGGTGCGACCTCTTGGTTCCCGACGGGCGGATGAGGCGACCCGGAGCCGGTTGCAAGCCACAGTCGGCGCACGCACATCTCGATCGAGCGCGACCCCGACGACCGGCCAAGAGCAATGGAACGGCGCAACGACTGCCCGCTTCCCCCATGCAGGGAGAGGCGTGCTTCGCTGCCGCCTGTTGCGCACCCGACTCTCGGAGACCGGCTAGGTCACCGCTAGGGAATTAGAGAAAACGATGCCTTCCATTGGATCGACCGACTTGCTCGGTCCTTGGCGGAAGAAGAAGATATAGTCGGCCCGCCCTGTTTTGGCCCCCACACCCGAAATGATCCCTTCCCCAAAGGATTCTCACTACCACAAGACACTTCCAAGTACAACAGCTCTGTGAAGCCGGAAGATTGGTTGGTCGAGTACTCCAACGCCGTCAACATAGCAAATGGCAACAAGCGTGTTTCCGTGAAGTATGTTCAGCTCATGCTCCAGGGCATGGCCCGGACATGGCTGAACAGCCTCAAGCCGCACAGCATCAACAACTAGCTAGACTTCTCCGATGTCTTCGTCCGCAACTTCACCGGCACCTACAAGTGGCCGCCCAAGCCTCGTCAGCTTTCCTTGTGCGTCCAAGGCCCGACTGAGTCCACTCGTGACTATCTGACACACTGGGGCGAGCTGCGATACTCCTGCAAAGGGGTGCACGAGGTGCAGGCATAGAGTACTTCACGGCCGGGTGTCAAGAGGGCACCTTGCTCAAGCACAAGCTTCTACGCGACGAGCCAGCCACTCTAGACGAACTGCTGGCCATAGCGGACAAGTACGCCACGGCCGACTCCTCCGTGAAGTCAGAGCTCTGGGTAGACGCGACCGGGAAGGTGCTCCCTCCGGCTTCCCAAACACCGGCTAGTGACGCCAACCGGCGCCAAAAGAACGACAACAAGTGCAAGGCCCAGCAGCCGGCTTCCAGAAGCCGGCAGGTAGCAACAGTCGAAGATCAGCAGCCGACAGGTGAGCCCAGCACCAAGCGACAGAAAACTGGCAAGGGAGCATGGCTTCCCGCCCTCTCCTTTGAGAAAGCCCTTGATGCCCTGTGCAAGTTCCATAGCGGCACAAAGCCGTCTAACCACACCACTCAGAAGTGCAACTGGCTAGCTCAGCTCGCCAAGGGTGAGGCCCTCCCGCCTCCCGCACCGGCCGGCCCTCCAGCCCCAGCCGTTTAGCAGCTGACAGCCCGACTAGTCGGTGTCATTCAAGACGAGTTCCCTGAAGAGGATGCCTCTTATGTCGTCTCCATGAGCAAAGCCGGCGATAGGCACAGCAGCACAAAGAGGTCAATGCTGTCAGTATATAAGCTCCCACCCGCATGCACTGGTCTGAGAAGCCTATCACTTGGAGCCAAGTTGACCACCCAGCTATGATGCCCAACCCGGGTTCATATGCCCTGGCGCTCGAGGCGACCTTTGCAGCGGAGAGGCGGAACTTCCATTTCGGCCGGGTGCTGATAGATGGTGGCAGCAGCATCAATATCCTGTACAAAGAGACCCTGGACCGACTGGGCATCAAGGCCAAGAAACTTTAGCCAAGCCGAACTGTTTTTCACGGCATAGTTCCAGGCTTGTCCTGCTCCCCTATTGGCAAGATAAATATTGATGTCCTCTTCGGCGACAGAGATCATTTCTGCCGCGAGCCAATCTGGTTTGAAGTGGTCGACCTGGAAAGCCCCTATCATGTGCTCTTGGGCCGCCCCGCGCTGGCCAAGTTCATGATGGTCCCTCACTATGCATACTTGAAAGCCAAGATGCCAGGCCCAAGGGCATCATCAAAGTTGCTGGAGATTACAAGAAGTCACAAGACTATACAGCTGCCAGCAGCCGACTAGCCGCGTCCCTCATCAGAGCTCAAGAAAGACGGATCTTAGATCGGATGGTAGCAATGGCCATTAAGAAGCCGGCCATGCCGACCGATACCAAGGAAGCTGAGGCAGGGGCCAAAGAGACCAAGCGGATCCCCTTGGACCCAGACCACCTGGAGAGATTTGTTGTCATGGGCACTGGTCTTGACAGCAAATAGGAAGACAAGCTCGTCGATTTCCTCCGTGAGTATCAAGACATCTTTGCATGGTCCCCCAAAGACAAGTCGGGTGTCCCGACGGATCTCGCCGAGCACAAACTTCATGTAAGGTCAGATGCCAAACCGGTCAAGCAACCCCTCCGCCGCCTGTCCGGGGAAAAGAGAAGGATTGTTGGAGAAGAAGTCGCCCAACTGCTAGCAGCCGGATTTATTATGGAAGTGTTCCACCCGGACTGGCTTGCCAACCTGGTCCTTGTGCTGAAGAAGAACAACAAGTGGTGCATGTGCATTGATTGCACCAGTCTCAACAAAGCCTGCCCCAAAGATCCATTCGCTCTGCCGCAAATAGACCAAGTGATCGACTCCACAGCTGGATGCGAGATGTTATCTTTCCTTGATGCCTATTCTGGCTACCAGCAGATTAAGCTAGATCCAGTAGATCGATTGAAGACCGCCTTCATCACGCCATTTGGTGCCTTCTGCTACATCACCATGATGTTCGGCTTAAGGAATGCTGGCGCAACATTCCAACGCTGTATGCAGAAGTGCTTGCTAAAGCAACTCAGATGCAATGCCCATGTTTACGTGGACGACATTGTGGTGAAGACGGAAAAGCGTGGCACCCTGATGGAAGACTTGAAAAAAACCTTTGAAAATTTGAGCCACTTCAACATCAAGCTCAACCCGGAGAAGTGTGTCTTCGAAGTGCCAGCCGGCCAACTCCTAGGCTTCCTTGTCACAAAACGTGGCATTGAGTGCAACCTTGTGAAGATCAAGGCCATTGAGAGGATGGAGAAACCCACCAAGCTGCGTGATGTGCAGAAGTTCACTGGGTGCCTGGCATCCCTCAGCTGCTTCATCAGCCGGCTGGGCAAAAAGGTACTCCCTCTATACCAACACATGAAGAAAACCACTTGCTGTGAGTGGAACGACCAGGCGGACGCCGCCTTCCTCCAGCTCAAGCGGATGATGTCAACGCCGCCTATACTCGCGGCTTCGGCTGCTAAAGAGCCTATGCTCCTCTACATCGCTGCCACCAACAGAGTTATCAGCACAGTGATCATCGTCGAGCGCCCAGAAGCCGGCAAGGCACAGTCGGTCCAGAGGTTAGTGTATTACTTGAGCGAGGTCCTGTCGGCCTCCAAGTAGAATTACCCTCACCACCAAAAGATGTGCTATATCATGTACTTTGCCACCAAGAAACTGAAGCAGTACTTTCAAGAGCACTCCATCACGATCGTCTGCACCGCTCCCCTTTCCGAGATCATAGGCAATAGAGATGCCTCGGGCCGGGTGGCCAAGTGGGCCATTGAGCTAGCTCCACACACCATCTTCTACCAGCCCTGCACCGCCATCAAGTCCCAAGCACTGGCTGACTTCCTCGTCGACTGTGTCGATTCCCAATACCTGCCGCCAGCTCCAGACTCTACGCACTGGCGAATGCACTTTGATGGCTCAGAGATGCGCACTGGCCTAGGAGCCGGCGTTGTTCTCACCTCTCCCAAAGGCGACGAGCTGAAGTACATGTTGTAGATCCACTTCGCCGCCTCCAACAATGTAGCCGAGTATGAAGCGCTCATCTTTCGGCTCCGACTGGCCAAAGAAATCAGCATTCGCCGCATCCTCTGATACTATGACTGAGAGTTGGTGGTCCAGTAGTTGTCCGGCGAATGGGACGCCAAGGATGCCACTATCGCAAGCTACCGCTTCCTCGTCCAGCAGATGAGCGGCCAATTCGACAAGTGCAAATTCATTCATGTGCCACGGGCCGACAACGACGCAGCAGATGCCCTCGCCCACATCGGCTCCACCCGGCAAGCTATACCATCCGGCATTTCCCTCGAGAACCTTTGCAAGCCGTCCATCAAGCCTTCACCAGAGTCCGACTCCATCTTCGTTCCAACTGCCCCAGAAGCAACCGGATCCGGCTCGAGGACTTTAGCACTGGGTGCGGGGACTTCAACGGCCGGCTTGGGGACTTCACCAAGCGGCCCGGGGGCTGCAACACTAGCACCCGGGGGCTTCATCAGTGCCATTCGAAGCGGCCAGCTCTAGCCCGCCGCCTCCCAACCCGCCCCCCCTCATACTAGTCGCCGTGTTCACAGTGGTGGCGGCCCCATCTTAGGCGCAGCCCATCCGCGACTATTTGGTCAGCCGCGTGCTAACTGACTAGGTGCTAGCAAGACAGATCCAGCACAGAGCAGGCTCCTACACCATTGTCAATCAAGAGCTCGCAAGGTCGAGTGCAACTGGCATCCACCAACGCTGCGTATAACTAGAGAAAGGCATGGAGTTCCTTAGAGATATACATCAAGGAAAATGTGGCCACCATGCCGCCTCCAGGTCACTCGTGGCCAAAGCTTTCCACCATGGTTTCTTCTAGCCGACTGTTTTGGACGATGCCAAAGAGTTAGTCAAAAAGTGCAAGGGGTGCGAGGTGTTCAGCGCCAAGGAACACTTGCCGGCCTCCGCCCTGAAGACCATCCCCATCACCTGGCCCTTTGCCATGTGGGGTTTGGATATGGTAGGCCTGTTCAAGATGGCATGCGGCGGCATGACCCATCTGCTGGTCTCCGTGGACAAGTTCACCAAATGGATAGAAGCAAAACCAATCAAGAAGCTGAATGGTCTGACTGCTGTAACGTTCATCGCCGACATCACTATAAGATATGGCATTCCTCATAGCATCATCTCCGGCAATGGCACCAATTTTGTCAAAGGTGCCTTGGCCCGTTTCTGCACGAATCAGGGCATCCGACTGGACTTAGCGTCTATTGCCCATCCGCAGTGAAATGACCAGGTGGAGCGAGCAAACAGCCTCATCTTGTCCGGCATCAAGCCCCGCCTGGTCGAGCCACTAGAGAAGTCGGTCGGCTGCTGGATCGACGAGCTGTCGTCCGTCCTCTGGAGTCTTCGAACCACGCCGAACAGATCAATCGGCTTCACGCCTTCTTCCTTGTGTATGGTTCTGAGGCGATCATCCCTATGGATATCGAGTTCGAATCGCCTCGGGTTACCATGTACACGGAGGCGGAGGCAAATGAAGAGCGAGAAGACAGCGTCGATCTACTGGAAGAGGCCCGACTGCTAGCATGAAGCCAGTCCGCCATCTACCAGCAGAGCCTGTGCCGCTACCACAACAAGAAGGTCACGTCGCGATCTTTCCGTGAGGGCGACCTTGTGCTCTGCCTGATCCAGCGATTATCCGGACACCACAAGCTCGCGACACCTTGGGAAGGCTGCTTCATCATCAGCAAGGCCCTGGGCAATGACTCGTACTACCTCATGGACCCCTAGAAGCCCAGGGTGCACAAGAGATGAACAGCCAGCAAAGAGACAGAGCGACCATGAATGCAAATCTGCTCCGCCCGTTTTACAGTTGATTCGAGCGTATGTACCACGCCAACTTTTGTATTAAGTAAAAGACCTCAGGTCCCCCGAGATGACCTCAAGGGCTACCTTTTTATCTATTTATGAGCTAAGCTTATGCCATGACTTGATTTTTTCTATTCCTGCCCTGTCCGGGTCGGTCAGCCGCCCGGGGGCTCGCCGCCTTGGCCTAAGTTTGCACCAGCCGGAGCCGACTAGTAGTGTCTCGACACTAAAAGCCCTCTCTCCGCCCTAAGTTACAGCTGCAGTGCGGCTGTCCGACTGGCGGGAGCTAAAGGCCGGAATAGTTGCCCACATGAAATTCAGCTAAGGAAGAACGCTACCTTAGGACCAGTCGGCCCTCCGCCTCCCTCGTCCAGCTGCTCAAGTAGCCGGCAGGATGGCTTCTCGCTCGATCAAGCCACACTCTACGCGGCCCAAGTAACTTGCCCGTTCCAAAGAATGACCAAGTCCCTGACCCAGCCACAGACCGCAGAGCGGCTATCCGGCTAGCAGGGAGGCGGCCAAGGAAACGCGGCATAGCAGAAAGCCAAAGAGAGAAAGGTAAAAATCGAACAAGAATTTAAACTTATGTACATTTCAAAAGGCCAGAGGCCAGCATCCATGAAGTTTAAAGTACACCCCCAGTGGGTGGAGTTGCGCATACTTAACAGAATTGTTCAAAAGGATTACAGCACATCACAAGACAAGATAAATGAGGCCGCCTAGGCCAGAGGAGCAACAGGCAGGTTCGAGGGGTCGGCGGAGGTAGCGGTGCTGGATGGTGGAGCGGTCGGCTGGCCGGTCTCGGTTGGTCGGCAGAGGCGGCAGTCAGCGTAGCCACCCGCGGCTCTCTGGTCGATGCCTGATCAAGCTGAGGCTGGTCGCCCGCTCTGCCCTCCGACGCGTCGTCTTCGTCCTCCTCAAAGTCGTCGTCGTCATCGCCCTCATTGCTAGAGGCGAGTTCCTTTGCGAAGTCCTTGTCGCGCGTTCGGTCCACCCCAAACCAGCTCGGCACCATCCCATTGCCGTCACCATCCATGTCGGGGATGAAGACGATAGTGTTGGTGTAGTCGGCAAGTGTCGTCGCACGCCGGGTGAGCTCAGGGCCCGCCTCCACCAGCTCGTCTGCGGCCTCCAGCCGGAAGGTGGCCGCTTGGGTCAAGTCCAAGTTGGGATACCACGCGTTGGCGTACTCCAGGGCCATCCGAGCACTTGCCCGAGCCGCGGCGCCCTTACATGCCTCGATGCGGCCAACTGCAGCCTCGAGCCACTCGGCGGTACGGCCAGGTGTACGTGGGATCCGAGCACCCGGCCAGAGGGCGGCCAACACCAGAGCACCGGTGCGTTGCAGATAGCGGAGCATCCGATGGGCCGGCTGCAGGCGAGTCTTGACAGGCAGGAGCTGCTCGCCGAGATTATGGGGCGCATAGGGCACAATGTCCGCGCCCCCCATGCTTCGCGTCGCGCACGGCGCCTCCTTGGCCTGGGTGACGGCGACGGAGTAGCCCGGGAAGTAATCTAAGAAGGAGAAAGATCAAAAAAACGGCAGTCGATCAAGTCCTCTATCTCCCGTAGCAGTCGGCAGCCACTCAAGAAGAAGAGAACAACTTACCATCGGTCAAGTCCTCTATCTCCCCGTAGCTGGCGTTTAGGAACTCCTCCTTCTCGGCCCAGTTCGAGCGCTGAGTCTCAAACTTGGCCTTAAGGAGGTCCTCGCCATCCTTTAGATGCTAGATCTCCACCTTGTCTTGCTGGATCTCCGCCTTGTGCCGCTCCGCCTGGTCGGCCAGCTCCTTGTTCAGGCGATCGCACTCCTGCACCACCTGGCTGTGCTCCAGCTCTTTGGCGTGGAGCTCGGTCTCGACCTCGCCCACATGCTGCTGCAGTGTAGCAGCCGCCTCTGTAAAGATATAAAAGAAGGCATCAACATCAGCAAGAAAAGGAAGAAGGTAGTTCCCAGAAGATCTGGCCCGACTGCTCAGCAGTCGACCCGAATCTCGGGGGCTACACCCAGTGGGTGCGCTGACGCGCCCCCGTGAGAAGAAAGGCGTAAGTCTTACTTCAGCTCTCGTTCAAGTCACGGGTCCGCTTGGCCAGCTCCTTGATGTGGGAGTTATAGGCGGCCGCGCGCAGGTTGTGGTAGTCCTGCAGCAAGGACAAAAGAAGAAAAGAAAAACAAGATTAGCACTCGGAACTCAAAGTTCCAAGCCGCCTGCTCAGTAGCCGGCACAGGGGCTACACACAGTGGGTGCGATGGCGCGCCCCCACGAAAGATTGCGAGAAGATAAAGACAAAAAGCAAGCGCGTACCAGAACGTCCGCTCGCGATGCCAGGAACTCCTGCACGCACTTCTGGAGGGCGGAGCCTTCGGCGGCAAGCTGGGTCTGGACGTCCTGCACAGACATGTTCAGGACGCCGCCACCACCACTAGACGCCCAGCCCGCTGTGTTGGCACTGGTGGCCTCAATGTCGGGCATCGCTGAGCTGGAGGCTCCGACCTCCATCAGCCGCGGCGCCGAGCTCGCCTACGCCGGGCGCCGGCGCGCCAGGAATGGGATCGTGGTAAGCGGCCCCACTGTCAATTGGCCATCAGACGGCACCGCTTGTGGCCCCACGGGCTGGCCGACCTGCGTGTTGGCAGTCGGTGGGGGCAGAACCACCTCTTCCCCAAGACCGAGGCCGCTCCTTCCCTCTCAATGGCCGGCTGGACAACGCTAGCTCCGCCAGCCAGCTCCAGGGCCTCCGGCGCAGGCAGCTCCGGGTGCTGCGAGTCGATGGGCCCAGAGGCCTGACCGCGGGATGCCTCCGCCTCCTGCGCCTTGGTGGCCGCGGCCGCGTGCACCTTGTTCGCCGTGTTGGCCTGCGCCTTGACCGCAGCATCAGCCTCCGCCTGCGCGACTTGGCTCCCCTGGCTGCTTCCTCCTGCTCCTTGCGTGCCTCCCGCGCGTTCCTCTCCGTGGCCTCCTAGAGGACGGCTAGGGGGCCACGTGGCAAGGGGTAGTAGAGTTATCAGCCGCCCCAACCACCAAAGCACTCGGGGCTCGCGAGAGGGATAGCGGGGCCCTGCTCAAGCATGCCGGAAAGAGCATTGAAGAAAAGCAAAGACGAAACAAACGAAAAGCAACAGAAGGAAAATCACAAGTACTTACGCAAACAACACAGGGCGCGGCTTCGAGACCCTCTGGTACCGGGCCGCCCTCGCAGCAGCCTCCTGCCACTTGGTTGCAGCGGTCGAGGTCTTTGGCTTCTTGGACCGGGTGCCGTAGGGCCCGCCCTCAGCCTGGCGCTTTGGTGCGCCGGCTGTCGCAGTCGGCGCGGTCGAAGAGCCAGCGCCCGTCCTGTCGGTGCGGTGGCGGCGGCATGGTTCGCGGTCTTCCGCATCATCGTCCGCCCACTCCCCAAAGCTGCCTCCGGAGAAGTCGCCAGCTTCCCCTCCACCACCGCCTCTAGCGTCGTCCTCCTCCATGGCGGCTGCCCCCAAGTCGGGGTCGCCCTCATCACTAACCGACCGGTCTAGGAGGAACTCCTCGCCCGAAGCCAGTTGGATGGCCGTCTGGCCCAGGAAGAACTGCACAAAGGCTGACTACTCAGGCGTCGGGAAGAACTCGGACCAGCAAGGGAGAAAAAGAAAGAGAAGTAAAGGACTTACCGTAGGCGATGGGTTGGCCCGGCTGTACGGTGGCTTGCCGAATTGCCACTCTGACTCCGAGAGCTTGCAGTCGGAGATGTGGTTTACCAGCCAGACGAACTCCGAGACCGGCATCTCCTTGGTGGACATCCGGGACGGATCCCGGTGCCCATTCATGGCACTGGTGAGGTGGGGCCGTGTCAGGACCCTGACTCAATGCCACATCGATCTAGCATGTAACACCTCATATCACTTTGCGGCCTCACGCACCGTATTCCCACGGGTGTCGCCTTACCTTGCCCGGGACCGTTTGCGCCTTTTGGCACACATATATGATAGTGCCGCTAGCATCCATATGACAAGGAGCCCGGGCTGACATGGCTAGTCGTGAACCCAAAGTGGCACTAACTTACAGGAACAGGCATACATGACCCAGCAACGAACGTATCAGTCAACAGCGAGTTAATCCGAGTTGTAGCACTGGGCTAGCAGGACTCTGGTAAACTAGGCTGTAGCGGGCTAACAGGACTCCAGTAGTCATCGCATGACATTTCCCCGTAGGGACAAACACAAGAACGAAGAAGGACACATGCCAGCCAGCCTAAGTGTTCCGGAGTAGTAGCAAGCTACCATGGCTCAGTGGAAGCACTAGGAGACATTTCCCGGTAACAGAGGGTACTAAGGATAAACAATTAGATAGTCAGATCCCACACATAGCATGCATTTCAATCATACAGACAATATGCTCGATATGTGCAAATACAACATGGCATCACAACATGACTCTACAACTCAAGTACTTTATTTAAAGACTCAGAGAGCCATACATATCATACACACAAGTACGGGTCACACGACCCAGCATTCAAGTCATATAGACATACAAGCCAACAACGGAATTAACTTGTTTGAGTAAAGAGAACTAGGAAATAAAAGAGGCTGGAGAAAGCCTGACTATACTACACGGTCCATCATGAGCTCAGGATCACCATCTGGGCTTCAGCCTACAAATCGACATCGAGGTCTATGAAGAACCCATCAGGGTTGCAGTGTCTTCCTTAAAACGTAAATTAAGCAACATGAGTACAAAGGTATTCAGCAAGACTTACATCAGATCCTACATACATGCACATTTTCAAGAAGGGTTGGTGGGGTTATTGCAGCAAGCTAGCTTTGACTCTTGGCTAAGCTATCTTACGAGACTCCAACTTGAAATGGTTGTGCGCACTCGAGTCCAACTACACACCACTTCAATACACTACCGAGGATCCACCTCCGTCATCCTACGGAAGAGCCATCCTCGGCACTCACGCTTATCTTGAGGCTTTTAGTACTATCCATTTACTTGTCTATGAACTGTATAGGCAACCAAGTAGTCCTTTACCGTGGACGAGGCTATTCGAATAGATGATGTTAACCCTACAGGGGTGTACTTTTTCATACATGTTTCCACCACTTAGCGTCTGCACACGACATGTGCTCGGCAGACTTCAAGCGAAAGCCGATGTGGGTGTAGACCACGACCTACCTATACACCTAAGTCTCTACTCCGGGTTTATCGCCTATCCAGGTTCCATCCACAGGGAATCCGGCCGAGGTTTCCACATACGGCCCCAAACGATGTGTGCAGGGTTCCCGAGATACAAAACAGGCATCTGGTACACCGTGCCACGTACCTACCGCATCACGGCCCACCCCGCGGGTCACCGGTGCCCACGGCGTCCAGTAAGCTACAAACACCAGAAACTACTTGCAACTCCTGGACAGAGGACTAGCGTGGATAAGAAGTCGAGCGAGTCAATTAAGGATCCCAATGTATGGTAGTAGCTGATTCTTAAATCACATATACAGATCTCGGTGCTTAAGGATGGTCCCAATGAAACAACCCACCATGTACTCCTACATGGCCTCTCATCAATACCTTTACCAAATCGTGTTCAACACATCACTCTCATTACCAGCATGATCATTTCACTCTAGCCCGTCACCCAGATGAACCAGACCTGACACGACTCTAAGCATAGCAGGCATAGCAAGGTAGGAAACACATACACATGGCTCATTCAACTCCTACACATGCTAGTGGGTTTCATCTAGTTACTGTGGCAATGACCGGTCATGCAGAGGAAATGGGTTCAACTACAGTAGCACACAGCAGTTTGAAACGCGTTGTCTTAATGCAGTAAAAGAGAGCAGAGGCAAGAACATGGGATTGTATCGACATGATCAAATGGTTGGTTGTTTGCCTAGCAGGTCCGTCGACTGGTATTGCTCCTCGTTTGGATACTCGCGATACTCTTCGGGGGCAGAACCTGCCGGAGAGAGCACCGATATACAATCATCACCAAACAATGTGCAACAATATGATGCATGCATGAGACATGGCAAAATGAGTGTATTGGGCTAATGCAACTAAGACCAGATGGGTTTGGACCATTTTGAATCAAAGATTCAAGTTCCAAGCTCATATATGGCCTTTAATAGTTCTTTATCATGTTATGCACTAAACATCAGGTTAACTTGCTTAAACATGCATGAAACCAGTACAGATGGATAGATTGGATTTTTTGATCATTTTTCATATATAACACTTTGCATTTGGAGCTACAGATTAATTTCTATGAATTTTTGAAGTTTGTAGCATTTTCTGGAATTTCCTGTATAAGAAGAAATCCAGTAATTGAGTTATTGCGTCAGCATTGCGTCAGGGTGACGACAGCGGTCAATGGGGACGGTCCAGGTCAAACCTAACCAGTGGGTCCAGCGTGTCAGTGTCATTATACTAACTAATTTTAATTAGTACTAACCGTAGGTTAATTAGCAGGCCGGCCCCCACCTGTCATTGACCCAGGGGGGTCAAACTGGGCCCACCCGGGGTAAAACACGGTCAGCGGGGTCAAACTCGCCGGCATTTAGCCGCCGGCGAGGCCAAACGTGGCGGGGCAGTCCGGCGACCAAAAAGGCGGCAGAGGGCATCCACGTGTAGCTAGGGATGAGCCGCGTCCCGTGGTGGTGGTGGTTGTGCTTGGGGTCGCCAGAAACGGCGCTGGTGATGACCTTGGCGGCTGCCAGAGCTCGGGTGAGCTCGGGCTCATTGCTAGGTGGCACGTCGAGGTGCGTGGAGTGGTGTTGCGGCCTCCTGGGGTGCGGTAAGCCTAACGGGCAGGGTGGCGAGGCTGTTGCGTGGCCGGAGTCTTGTCGGCGATGAGCTTGGTGGTGGCGTGTGCGGTTGAGTTTCGTGCGGTTGCTACGGTGCTCAAGAGAGGGAACAGAGAGGATGGGGAGGAAGCTAGGCTCACGGTGGTCACGACGAGACAGACGGCGAGGTCGGGGACGAGCTGCTGCAACGGTGACGGCGAAAGGGATCTCCGGCGACGGTCGGTGAAGACGGGGTCGGTGGAGGCATTGCAGAGCGTGCGAGCGCTCGGGGCTCGGCTAGCTCGACGGAGCGGACGACGGCGGAGCTCGTGGACACGGCAGAGCGGCGCGAGGACAACGGTGGGCGCGGCTACAACGGCGGTTCGGCGGCAGCTGCTTCGGCCATGGCGGGAGAGAGCGAGAGAGAGGACGGGGGGAGAATGAGATGTCCAGGGGCTCGGGGCGGCGCCGAGGAGGCCCTTCGAAGTGTCGCGCTGGCGCGGGCGACGCAGGCAGGCCGGAGGTGGTGTGGCGTGCTCGGCGGCGTCACGGTGTCCTTCCTCTGCCTACTGGCAGAGGTGGGTGGTGACTGGCACGGGCCAGGTGGGCCGGCCCAGTGCAGGTAAGTGGCCACTAGCATTTCTCTCTCTCTCTTTTGTCATTTAAGTTGTTTTTCTAATTTTCTGTAACTGTTGGGCATTATTAAAAATAGCTAGGCATTTCCAAAAATCCTGGAAATAATCAGGGGCTCTGTTTAGATTATTTCCAACAGCCCACACTTATTTCCAGAATTATTTGAGCATTTAAAATATTTTATATTATTTAAATGCCCAAACGCAAATAGATAATGATTTAATCCAGTGACCTTATGTGTCCTAGAAAAATGTGAACCAATTTTGGCAGAAGTTTTAACCAACACAAAAATGATGGACAGTTTAGAAGGGCATTTCAGGTTCATTGAAATTATTTTATGTAAACCCTAGTTGGTTTCGGGGGGGCTGGGGGTTCTGTCATCCCCATTTCAAGTTTGTGATGAAGGATAAACATGATGCAACACTCTAATGCATAAACTAGCTAGGGTGTGACAACTCACCCCCACTCAGAAAAATCTCATCCCGAGATTTAGGATCCTCCGGAAAGAACACCGGATACTCGAGTCGAAGACGATCCTCCCTTTCCCAAGTTGCTTCTTTCTCAGAATGGCGCGACCATTGAACCTTGAGAAACTTGATATTATGACGTCGAGTGGTACGCTCGGCTTGATCGAGGATATGAACAGGGTATTCTTGATACGTGAGATTGTCTTGAAGATCAAGCATTTCATGGTCCACTCCACGGATAGGATCCGAGAAGCAATGCCTGAGTTGAGAAACGTGGAAGACATCATGGACTCTGGAGAGATGCGGAGGTAGTTCCAATTGGTAGGCAACTCCTCCTCGTTTGGCAAGAATGCGAAAGGGTCCAATATAGCGAGGAGGTAATTTTCCTTTGATACCAAAGCGATGGGTTCCCTTTAGAGGAGTAACCCAAAGGTAAGCCTTCTCATCAACCTCAAAAGTCATAGCCCTATGTTTTCGGTCATATTGGCTCTTTTGACGAGATTGGGTTGTTTTCAACTTTTCACGAACAATGTGAACTTGCTCTTCTGCTTCCTGGATCATATCCGGGCCAAAGAATTGTCTTTCCCCAGTTTCTGACCAGTTAAGAGGCGTTCGACACCTTCATCCATAGAGAACTTCAAAAGGGGCTTTACCCAAGCTAGATTGATAGTTGTTGTTATAAGCAAATTCGGCAAATGGAAGGCATTTCTCCCAATCCATTCCGAATGAGATAACACAAGTTCGAAGCATGTCTTCTAGAATCTGGTTGACGTGTTCTACTTGACCACTTGATTGAGGGTGAAATGCGGTGCTCAAGGAAAGGCGGGTTCCCATAGCATTTTGGAAACTTTCCCAAAATCGAGAGGTGAAGAGACTTCCTCGATCCGAGTTAATTTCCAAAGGAACACCATGGAGGGACACTATACGGGAGATATATAAGTCTGCTAGCTGGCTAGCGGTTATACTCTCACGAACAGGCAAGAAATGGGCCACTTTGGAAACACGATCGACAACGACAAAGATAGCATTATTCCCTTTCTTGGTCCTGGGAAAACCGGTGATGAAATTCATACCAATTTTATCCCATTTCCATTCAGGAATAGCTAAGGGTTGAAGGGTGCCAGCAGGCCATTGATGCTCTTCTTTTACATGACGGCAGACCTCGCAACTAGCAACAAACTGAGCAATGTCTCTCTTCATCCTAGTCCACCAGAACCTCTGGCGTAGGTCCTGATACATTTTGGTGCTACCAGGATGAATGGTGAGAGGAGACTCATGAGCTTCCTTAAGGATCAACTGTCATAGTTGCCGCTTAATGGAACCACTAAGCAGTTTCCGAAGTACACGACACATTGATCATTCACGGAGAAACATGTAGCAACTCCGCTAGCAATGTTCTCCTTGATCCGAGATATCCCCTTGTCATACCACTGAGCGGTTATGATATGATCCGTAAGGGTAGGTTTTGCCACCAAGGTGGAAAGGAATCCTTGAGGAACAATGTGAAGGTTAAGCTTTCGGAATTCCTCATGGAGAAGTGGTTGACTTTGTTGTAACATCAGATTGTTACAATAAGATTTATGACTTAGTGCGTCATCCATGACATTGGCTTTTCTTGGGGTGTAAGTTATCCCTAAGTCGAAATCTATGATCAACTCGACCCAACGTGTTTGCCTGAGATTCAAATCTGGTTGGGTGAATATATACTTCAGACTTTGGTGATCAGTGAAGATTTTGCAACGATTACCCATGAGGTAATGTCACCAGGTTTTGAGTGCATGGACTATAGCTGCAAGCTCTAGATCATGAGTAGGATAATTTTCGTCATGTGGGTGCAATTTCCGTGAAGCATAAACAATTACGTGACGATCTTGCCTGAGAATGCAACCTAGTCCTTGTCGCGAGGCGTCGCAATAGATAACAAAGTCCTTGGAGAAATCTGGTGGTACCAGTACGGGAGCAGATGTCAGGCGTCTTTTCAGTTCTTGAAAATTGTGCTCACACTATGGGGTCCACTCGAACTTTTTATCTTTCTTGAGGAGTTCAGTTAGAGGTTTAGAAACTTTGGAGAAGTTCTCGACAAAGCGGAGACAATAGCTCGCTAAGCCAAGGAAACTCCAAACTTGCTTGACCAATTCAGGTGGAGTCCAATTAAGAATGGCTTGAACTTGCTCAGGATTGATAGCAATACCCTTACGAGAGATTACATGGCCTAGATAGGTCACTTCTGGCAACCAAAATTCGCATTTAGAAAATTTGGCATAAAGGCGATGCTCTCGAAGTTTCATCAACACAAGCCTTAGATCCTCTCGAAGTTTCATCAACACAAGACCACGACGAATTTATCCAAGTACTCCATGAAGATTGAGTTCATTAACTGAGAGAAAGTGGCTGGGGCGTTGGCTAACCTGAAGGACATGACGGTGTACTCGTATTGGCCATAACGAGTAACAAAGGCCGTTTTGGGAATGTCCCCGTTCTTGATTTTGATTTGATGGTAGCCCAGCCTCAAATCCATCTTAGAAAAGACCGAGGATCCAGCGAGCTAATCATACAGGTCGTTGATCCTAGGGAGCGGATACTTGTTCTTTATGGTGACTAGGTTAACGGGTCGATAATCTACAACCATCCGATCCGTACCATCCTTATTCTTGACGAAGAGGACGGGACAAGCCCATGGAGACAAACTAGGACGGATGAAACCATTTTTCAAGGACTCATCGAGTTGTTTCTTAAGCTCGGCTAGTTCTAATGGTGCCATCTTATAGGGTCTCCTAGAGATTGGGATAGTTCCTGGAATAAGATCTAAAACGAACTCAACATCTCTGTCAGGTGAGACACCTGGCAATTCTTCTGGAAAGACATCCGGGAAGTCATGGACTACCGGAATGTCTTTGATGTCTGGCAATGGACTGGCATTAAGAGAATATAGCTGCCGCTTAGCTGTCAGGACCGGATTTTCGGGATATTAATTTCCCAGAAATTGGCCCTTTTGCTCACCAGCCCCGGGATTACTGTTAGCTGATGAGGCACAAACTTAATACAGAAATTCCAAGAAAATTATAGAATATGTAGTACAAGACCATTCTGGCCTATGAGTACAACACAAGGTTTCTAGTGGTTGATGGCGGAAGTGGGTTGTGGTCTTTCAGCTTCTATGGGACTCCAATTCCCACAGGAACAACTGACCTGGATAACTCCTATCTTCGCGAGGCTGCTATCACCATTGATTGGGTTCCAGGGTTGTCATCGCAACGCTCCTCTCGAAGCAAGAAATCTCGCCAAGACAATAGCTAGGGACAAGCCAGTGAGTACTTTGAATGTACTCGCAAAAATTATGAACACGGGTATAATATAACAAACGATAATCATGCTCTGAAATGTTCTATGATCACAACATCAGTCATAAAATAAAATCCATGATGTACGTAAGCAAGTTATTCACATAAAATACAAATAATGCAATTAGAGAGTAGAGATAGAATGCCTCAGTCGGGCGTCTGAGCGACACCACATAAAGGGCTTATAAAGTAAACAAATATCAAGCATGCCGCAGTCGGGCCTCTCAGCGACACCACATAAAGGGCTTATAAAGTAGATATATAACAAACATGCCACGGTCGGGCGTCTCAGCGACACCGCATAAAGGGCTTATAAGAAAAATCAATAACAAGCATGCCACAGTCGGGCGTCTCAGCGGCACCACATAAAGGGCTTATAATGTAAATATCACGGTGAATATCCAGGAGGTAGAACCATCCCAGGGATACTCAAAAAAGAAATTCAAATAATATAAAGGGTTAGTCCATAATCATCATGAGTCACAAGTCATAATCCATGTTCTGGTTTAGCAGTTTTTCCTCCGAAGACCGACAGTAAGATCGACACTTGAACCAACCCAGGCTGTAGTCCTTAACCATGGACACGGCTATTCGAATAGATATAATCTCTGCAGAGGGTGTACTCTTTACCCTTGAGTAACGGATTCCTTTAGTCCACCGGGACTAATTCCGTCTACGGTCTTTTAATTGAAAATACACCTGACCGCACACACCAGCCTGACTTATCGGTGTCTGGAATCACCCACGACACTCATTAAGCAAACTCTAAGTGGGGAGGCTACAACCTCGAGTAGCATGGGATCACAAAATTTATAACGCGCGCAAACTAGGGGAGCTACCCCCTCGGCTACAACCAAAAACACCCATGCCCCCGGACCAGGTGGCATGCCTACCGGATGCAGCCGGTATCTTCCACCATGGCCTCTCTGTACGGTGTGTGCTAGAAAGGGGTTGACAACTTACTGAACCGTACGCTATCTACGGCAGGGACAAGTGGTAGTACGAAACAAGTATGGGGGTTACTGGAACAAGACCCGATCTACGGTCGACTTTGGAGGTTTAAGTGTTTCCCGCATGATTAGAATAACAAATATGTTTCAACCAACAGACAGAATCACCACTCATCATACCTTACTATGCCATACCGTACACAACCGTCTCGACAAAGACCGGAGGAAAGCTCGTGTCTACCCAAGACAGAGGCTTTCCCGGCTTCCTTCCGATAGGCATGATAGGCATACGAGGGTGATTACTATCACAACGTATCAAATTCCAATAGCACGGAATCATCAATATGCACTTATGAGTAGGTTCATACCATCACAAAAAAATAATGGAAACTCCGAGACAAGAGGTGTTGTAACCGTATCAAACAACACACGACAATATTATGCCAGGGTTCAGAATGCTTGCCTTCAAGTTGTGGAGAGGCAGGGTACATTCCCAAAACTTTTGAAAGTTTTCTTCTCTCTCCAAAAATCCTATTTAAAATTTGAATTAATACATAGTTTCAAAACAGTACAAAAAAGTTGTCTAAATTTTTTTCAAATAAATCTGAAAATAAACTAGACAAAATTTGGGAGAGGTAGGAAAAAGAATCAACTCATTTGGAGTTATATTTTAAAAGATATGGCCACTCAAAGTTTGGTCAAACTCTGTTTTTAAAAATAATACAGAAAAAAAACGTTTCTAATTAAAACACGTCGAAGACGTACTCTGGTGTTTACGCCTTCACTTATCCAGCGTGGACTGGCACGTGAGTCACTAACTGTGGGTCCAGGGGGCCCACTGGTCAGGTTTGACCGGTCGCCTCTCCCTCCTTTTTCTCTGCCCAAGCGGAGGTGGGACTCTGACGATTGCCGTCGACGAACGGCGCTTGCCCACGGGGTTCTGAGGGCGGGGATGGATCCGCCAGTCTAGGGTGGACCTCCCGATGGTCGAACGGCTGGCGGGGGTGAAGGGAGTCGGCGGCGGCGAGCTCCGCGGCGGAGATGGCTTCAGGCTGATTTGGGGGTTTGGGCTACGGTGGCTCTCCATCGCAGCTGGGGGTTTGGGTGGCTCCGCAAGACCAAGAGGAGTCGGGTGGTGGTGCTGGATGGACGGGGGAGGGCCTGGTTGCAACGAACGGGACTGGGACGTGGCGTCGGTCGAACTGACCGGAGATGGGAAAGACGGCCTCTCCCCATTGATTGCCGGCTAGGGGCGCTCCAGAGCGATGGCCTGAGGCTGCCTGAGGACTCGGTTGAGCTTGGGGGTCCTTTATTTATAGTGTGGCTAGGTCGGTTCCGCGGCCGTGGATAAGAACACCGGCGAACCGTCGTTCTGTTGCTGTAGGAGGACGTCGCGGCGACGAACGCTTGTAGACGAGCTTGTGGATGAGCTCGGACTGCTCCAGAGGGCAGCTGGCGCACGCGTGTGGCTCGGGCAGTGCCGTCCATGGCAGGAGCCCACTGTGGCTGGCCGCTAGCCTCCATGGCCGACCTGATGGTGGTGCTGTGGGGCTCCAGGGGCGGCCTGGAGCGTTCTAAGGAGTGGATGAGGACGACCGTGGCTCTGCAGGCGAGCAAAGGCCAGGTGGCCGACGCGGCGACCGTGCGCACGCACGTGCAAAACACGCGCTCTGGGCGCGCCCAACGCACACACGCTACATGCTCGATGCAATGCCAGAGCGTTCAAAAGGGCTAGGGTGAGGCTAGGGATTAGAAGGTCAGGGTTAGGGTTAGCTAAGAGCTTAGTGGACAAGTTAGTTAGGTTAGAGGATCAAGTTTACAATGCTAACTAAAAACCATTCCAAAACTGGCCATGCACACAAGGTGTTCGGTAGAATGCTAGAGGCATCTAGGCAGTTCTTAGGGTGGCCAAAATCTCCAAATCAGTGTCTCATTAGGTGTAGGAGATGGTGGCAAGGTTAGTTAGTCAAGACTAGAAACTTGTTAGTGCAAGTTTTTGAGAAAACCATTTTTGGACAGGAGGTAAAGGCTATCATTTCATGGACCAAAAATACTCCCACGGGGCCACTCTTCTGGACTTAAGGGTTTGGTAGGGAGGACTATAAGTAGGAAAAAGAATCATGTGTAACAGAGCAATACAAAATGGAGTTGTAGTAGAAAAGACCAATCTGGTCCAAAGAGCAAAAGAGGATGTTTTGCTCAATTTTTGCAAAGAACATTCATGGGTTTTTGCATAAAGATGAATTATATGCATCTACTGTCATCTCCAAATACTTGGTAAATTTTTTAAAGAATTATTTAAAGGGTTTGTAGTGCAAAGGTACCAACTGGACTAGTTTTGAAAACTTGGGGTAGAGCTCAAATATTTCAATGAATAAAAGATATTTTTGCTCCATAGTGATTTAAAAATACCACATGACATCCCCAAATTTTGGTGAAAATTTCAGATACATTTATCAAATGGTTGCAGTGTAAAAGAGGCTCTAAAACTTATCAAAATCACTTTAAAAGAATAAGCTAAAAAACTAATTATGCAAATAAATCCACTGATAAAAGAATTGTTTTTCTTGAGAGGGTATACAAGTCCAATGATAATCTTGGAAAGTTTTTACTTGGGTCAAAACTTCACTATATTAAAGAAAAAAGGTTCTGGTATCAAAACAAAATCCAGAAAGCAAAAATTTTAAACTCCTGGCAAAATAATCAAAACATTGTTAAATTTTTGGGGTGTTACAGCACTACCCCCCTTAAGAAAAAATCTTGTCCTCGAGATTTGATAAGGGTTATTTTGAAAAAAATTACTCCTACTATCACAAAAATAACCATCCTACTCTTGTAATTAAAACGTAGCTACAGTGAGTGGGCAATAAGTGGTGCAAAACTACAGTGTGGCATGTTGGCGTTGCGTGAAAAAAATCTTCGGTAAATTTCTACCTTTGGTTACAGTAAATTTAGAATAAACTTCTAAATTGAAAATACGCTGGTCGTACCCGAGAGCACAGTGCTCTCTGTGGCTGACAGGTGGACCTGGGGCCCACTGTCGGTCTCTTCCTCTACCTTTGGCTCTCTCTTCTTCCTGCGCTTTCTCCACCGGCGACGTCTAGCTCATAGGGCATCTAGGCCGTACTGCGGTAGTGCGCGGCGTGCTAGTTGCCGGTGCAGCGTACACTCACCTCGCGGGCCAGTGCGCTATCGGCACTGCTCGCGGATTCGCCTCCGAACACCGGCGATCGAGCAACGAGCGGCGTTGGTGGACTTCGCCCACTGTACACCGATCTTGAGCTATAAAACGACTGAGGTGTTCCTTTCTTCTTCCTCGACCTGACCTCGCTTCTCCTTATCCTCCCTTCTCCTCCATTTCTATATGCAGGAGCTCGAGATGAGGCTCTAATGGCGGAGGTGATGCCGGACTGGTACGTGATCCTGATGTGCGGAGGGTTGGAGGCATTGCTGGGGTTCTCCGTGCTCCTATGCATGATGATCCTCGATGATCATCGTGATGCTGCCGCTCGAGTGTTAGCTCTCCGCGGTGGCGGTGATCACGAGGATTAGGTGCGGTGTCAGGTGCTAACTGCTGTCAGGGTGCCAGAGGTAACTTGTATCCGAGAAATTACTCACAAATCTCTCCCTCTGAGACTGTGGGGTGTTAGGGAGGTGATTAGTTTGGTGCAAAAATATGTGCACTTGGATTTGCACTTGGTCGAGTGGTTGGGGTCGTGAGTCTGCTGTTATGGTGCTACGTGAATAAAAAGAATCTATGTCGTGAAGAAATACATGTTGTAACAACTCAGGAAAAAAAAATCTCACTTTAGGATTTATCAAGAGTGAAAACCGTTAATAAAATTTTACCGTAGTAAAAACCACTCACATTGATTGAAACTAAAGATTCAATTCATCGCACAAATTTAGGACACCACACATAAGTTGCAACACATAAATAAATGCAGGGACAATGGTAATTGGACAGGGTCCCGAGAAAAAGTCTCTGGAACCGGGGCACACTCTTCTTCTATCGGGGGAAGTAGATTGACCAGCCGATGAATGTGCCTCTCCTGGTCGGGCCTCAGTGGTCTGCCGATGGCGATCTGAGGATTCAAATAAGCGAGGCTCTGGAGATAACCCATTACTCGCTGGGTCAAACGCTCTTGAGCGGTGACATACTGGGCAAGAGATGGCCAGTACTGGGTCTCTCTCGATTCGTTCACCGGGAAAAGATGCTACTTCTCCGGGTGCTGCCCGACTCTGGAAGTAATAATACCCTCGTTCGCTGGCATAGGGTACCGCGAATTGAAGGCGAGTAAGCGCTTCGTATGCAGCGGCTTCTATGGCCATATGCGAAGTCGGCATAGACTTCCCCACGAAGGAGGCTGCCGTGGGGTCTTGGTTTGGGTTTGCGGGAGGGACGTGCACTACTGCCCAATATTTTGAGGTGGATGGGGTGATCCTCAATTTGAGCAACTCGTACTGGGGTGGATGGATAGCACTCATGGTACTGCAGGTAAAGTCCCACAAAATTTTAACAAAGCTACCTGGAGTTGCATCTGGAGTTCTCAGATAAATACTAGGGCTCGGCATGGCAATGGAAATGGTCGTGCGAGTGGTGCTCAAGGTGAGGGGTACCTGGTAAGGTCACGGGGTGGCCTTTGATATAGCGTTGGGGCTGGGTTATTTACCGTGGTGAAGGGTAACTAGTCTATCGAGTCTGCTCCATGAGGTCGGGGTCAATGCTACGGATACACATATCTCATAAAGGTGACGTATTACTGTGGGTGTCGTTGGTGTGGTTTTGGTAGTTGTGCCCGGAATTAAAAATGCAACCGCATGCGAACATATTTATGCAAGGCTACTATTTAAAACAGAGGCACACAAGTAGGCTGCGATTATTCAAGGCGATGCAAGATTACATAATTACATGGCGTGAGCATACTGAGACTCGGTACTACTCGAGTGACTTAGTCTACCTCTTTTATATCTAAACGGGCGTGCCTTGTGGACGTTGAGGCTTCTCCACGGGTTTCACCGTCGGGATTAGCTGGAGGGGGTTGAGGGGCTGCCGGGTCGGGGTAGCGATGATGACCATCCCGGGGATTGTTGGCCACAATCCCGCTGGAGCGTGTTCCCAAAAGGTGACGAAGCAATTCTGGGGACACCAAAGTATTTTGGTCGATGGCTGGGGCAGTCCTCAAGGACTCGATTGGGGGTCCGAACAACATGACTGGGTTGTCAGCGTCGGGCTCATCTTCTCCTCTCGCCGGGGCTCAGCGAACTAGTTCTCCACGAGCTGCGATCAGATCAAGAGTGATTTGATCGAACAGTCCCTCTAGTGCACTTACATAGCGCACCAGATGCAACAATGCAGGATCCGTCTCGTGATCTCCGTTGGCAACCTAGGGAGGCCTACCATACCCGTCATGGCTGGGGTAGTAGTGGAACGAGCGACAGTTGACTCTGGGTGACAAGTGCCGGAGTTGAACTATAGCCTCTCGAGCAGCTAGTTGGATGGCTTGTGCCTCAAAGGAAGTTGTCCTTCCGGTGAACATGTAGGGGCGTTCTGGCGATAGACCCCTACCATAGATGTGTATAGTGGCCCAGAATTGACGGCTCTCACCGCTCATGGGTCCTCGGTACACAACATATTCTGGAGGCTCCTCTAATGCAAAGGCACGGCGGGTGAGGTTTGCTAGCACGGTCACAAAACCTCCAAGGTTGTTTGCCGTGGTTTCATTATGCACAATGGGGCCAGGCATTATGGCTCGGTTTGGGGAAGAGGCTGTGTTGTGCTGTGTTGAGGTTAGCGTGCCCTTTTTATAGAAAAAGAGGACGGAGTCTTCCTTCGCACGCTTGCGAATGAGACAATTTAGGTGTCGGTCACTGGCGCGTGATCGACAGGCTAGGCTGATAGGTTGGGCACCGACTGCCAAAAAGGTGTCGGGTCACTGTGGGGCTATCTTACGCGAGAAGCTTGGCCGGGGTTAGGTTATGGTCTGGTGGTTTGGTTAACCTAGGTTTATTGACCTGGCTAAGATAGGATTAGCCAATGGTCAGCCTGGCTCTGATACCAAGTTTGTCAGGACCAGATTTTCGGGATATTAATTTCCCAGAAAATGGCCCTTGTGCTCACCAGCCCCAGGATTACTGTTAGCTGATGAGGCACAAACTTAATACAGAAATTCCAAGCAAATTACAGAATATGTAGTACAAGACCATTCTGGCCTATGAGTACAACACAAGGTTTCTAGTGGTTGATGGCGGAAGCGGGTTGTGGTCTTTCAGCATCTATGGGACTCCAATTCCCACAGGAATAGCTGACCTGGATAACTCCTATTTTCGCGAGACTGCTATCACCATTGATTGGGTTCTGGGGTTGTCATCGCAATGCACCTATCCAAGCAAGAAATCTGGCCAAGACAATAGCCAGGGACAAGCCAGTGAGTACTTTGAATGTACTCGCAAACATTATGAACACGGGTATAATATAACAAACGATAATCATGCTCTGAAATGTTCTATGATCGCAACGTCAGTCATAAAATAAAATCCATGATGTATGTAAGCAAGTTATTCACATAAAATACGAATAATGCAATTAGAGAGTAGAGATAGAATGCCTCAATCGGGCGTCTGAGCAACACCACATAAAGGGCATATAAAGTAAACAAATAACAATCATGCCGCAATCGGGCATCTCAGCGACACCACATAAAGGGCTTATAAAGTAAACATATAACAAACATGCCACAATCGGGCGTCTCAGCGACACCGCATAAAGGGCTTATAAGAAAATCAATAACAAGCATGCCACAGTCGGGCATCTCAGCGGCACCACATAAAGGGCTTATAACGTAAATATCACGGTGAATATCCAGGAGGTAGAACCGTCCCAGGGATACTCAAAAAAGAAATTCAAAAAATATAAAGGGTTAGTCCATAATCATCATGAGTCCCAAGTCATAATCCATGTTCTGGTTTAGCAGTTTTTCCTCCGAGACCGACACTTGACCCAACCCAGACTATAGTCCATAACTATGGACACGGCTATTCGAATAGATATAATCTCTGGAGAGGGTGTACTCTTTACCCACGAGAAACGGATTCTTTTAGTCCACCGGGACTAATTCCGTCTATGGTCTTTTAATTGAAAACACACCTGACCGCACACACCAGCTTGACTTATCGGTGTCTAGAATCACCCACGACACTCGTTAAGCAAACTCTAAGTGGGGAGGGTACAACCTCGAGTAGCATGGGATCACAAAATTTATAACGCGCGCAAACTAGGGGAGCTACCCCCTCGGCTACAATTGAAAACACCCATGTCCCCGGACCAGGTGGCATGCCTACCGGATGCAGTCGGTATCTTCCACCATGGCCTCTCTGTACGGTGTGTGCTAGAAAGGGGTTGACAACTTACTGAACCGTACCCTATCTACGGCAGGGACAAGTGGTAGTATGAAACAAGTATGGGGGTTACTGGAACAAGACTCGATCTACGGTCGACTCAGGAGGTTTAAGTGTTTCCTGCACGATTAGCATAACAAATATGTTTCAACCAATAGACAGAACCGTCTCGATAAAGACCGGAGACAAGCTCGTGTCTACCCAAGACAGAGGCTTTCCCGACTTCCTTCCGATAGGCATGATAGGCATACGAGGGTGATTACTATCACAATGTATCAAATTTCAATAGCACGGAATCATCAATATGCACTTATGAGTAGGTTCATACCATCACAAAAAAAATAATGGAAACTCCGAAACGAGAGGTGTTGTAACCGTATCAAACAACACACCACAATATTATGCCAGGGTTTAGAATGCTTGCCTTCAAGTTGTGGAGAGGTAGGGTGCATTCCCAAAACTTTTGAAAGTTTTCTTCTCTCTCCAAAAATCCTATTTAAAATTTTCAATTAATACATAGTTTTGAAACAATATAAAAAAGTTGTCTGATTCTTTTTCAAATAAATCTAAAAATAAACTAGAAAAAATTTGTGAGAGATAGGAAAAAGAATCAACAAATTTGGAGTTATATTTTAAAAGATATGGCCAGTCAAAGTTTGATCAAATTCTGTTTTTAAAAATAATACAGAAAAAAGAAAAAAATGTTTTGAATTAAAACACATCGAAGACGTACTCTGGTGTTTACGCCTTCACTTATCCAGCGTGGACTGGCGCGTGGATCACTGACAGTGGGTCCAGGGGGCCCACTGGTCAGGTTTGACCGGTCGCCTCTCCCTCCTTTTTGTCTGCCCGAGCGGAGGCGGGACTCTGGCGATCGCCGTCGACGAACGGCGCTTCCCCACGGGGTTCTGAGGGCAGGATGGATCCGCCAGTCCAGAGCGGTCCTCCCGGTGGTCGAACGGCTGGCGGGGGTGAAGGGAGTCGCCGGCGGCGAGCTCCACGACGGAGATGGCTTCGGGCTGATTTGGGGGTTTAGGCTACGGTGGCTCTCCGTCGTAGCTGGGGGTTTGGGTGGCTCCGCAAGACCAAGAGGAGTCGGGTGGTGGTGCAGGATGGACGGGGGAGGGCCTAGTTGCGACAAACGAGACTGGAACATGGCGGCGGCCGAACTGACCGGAGATGGGGAAGATGGCCTCTCCCTATTGATTGCCGGCTAGGGGCACTCCAGAGGGATGGCCTGAGGCTGCCTGAGGACTCGGTTGATCTCGGGGGTCCTTTATTTATAGTGTGGCTAGGTCGGTTCCGCGGCCGTGGATAAGAACGCCGGCGAACCGCCATTCTGTTGCTGCAGGAGGACATGGCGGCGACGAGCGCTTGCAGACGAGCTTCTGGATGAGCTCGGACTGCTCCAGAGGGCAGCTGGCGCACGCGTGTGGCTCGGGCGGCGCCGTCCATGGCAGGAGCCCACTGTGGCTGGCCGCTAGCCACCGTGGCCGACCTGACGGCGGCGTTGTGGGGCTCCAGGGGCGGCCTGGAGCGTTCTGGGGAGTGGATGAGGACGATCGTGGCTCTGCAGGCGAGCAAAGGCCAGGGGCCTGACGCGGCGACCCGTGCGCACGCACCCAGCGCACGCACGCTACATGCTCGACGCAATGCCAGAGCGTGCAAAAAGGCTAGGGTGAGGCTGGGGATTAGCAGGCCTGGGTTAGGGTTAGCTAGGAGCTTAGTGGACAAGTTAGTCAGGTTAGAGGATCAAGTTTACAATGCTAACTAAAAACCATGCCAAAACTGGGCATGCACACAAGGTGTTCGACAGAATGCTAGAGGCATCTAGGAAGTTCTTGGGGTGGCAAAAATCTCCAGATCAGTGTCTCATTAGGTGTAGGAGATGGTGGCAAGGTTAGTTAGTCCAGACCAGAAACTTGTTAGTGCAAAATTTTGAGAAAACCATTTTGGCAGAAACTAAAGGCTATCATTTTATGGACCAAAAATACTCCCATGGGGCCACTCTTCTGGACTTCAGGGTTTGGTAGGAAGAACTATAAGTAGGAAAAATAATCATGTGTAACAGAGCAATACAAAATGGAGTTGTAGTAGAAAAGGCCAATCTGGTCCAGAGAGCAAAAGATGATGTTTTGCTCAATTTTTGCAAAGAACAGTCATGGGTTTTCGCATAAAGATGAATTATATGCATCTACTATCATCTCCAAATACTTGGTAAACTTTTTAAAGAATTATTTAAAGGGTTTGTAGTGCAAAGGTACCAACTGGACTAGTTTTGAAAACTTGGGGTAGAGCTCAAAAATTTCAATGAATAAAAGATAATTTTGCTCCAGAGTGATTTAAAAACACCACATGACATCCCCAAATTTTGGTGAAAATTTTAGATGCATTTATCAAATGGTTGCAGTGAAAAAGAGGCTCTAAAACTTATAAAAACTAATTATGCTAATAAATCCACTAATAAAAGAATTGTTTGTCTTGACAGGGTATACAAGTCCAATGATAACCGTGGAAAGTTTTTACTTGGGGCATAAACTTCACAATATTAAAGAAAAAGGGTTCTGAAATCAAAAGAAAATCCAGAAAGCAAAAATTTTAAACTCCTGGCAAAATTTTAATAATCAAAACATGGTTAATTTTTTGGGGTGTTACATTAGCCCCTCGGGTCAAGACATTGACTATCTCACCCGATGGATGGGTAAGTTGAACAGTCCTAGAGAAACAATCGATCTTAGCATGATGGGCTGACATCTAGTCCATACCCAAGATGATATTAATGTCCGAGGACTTGAGAGCTATCAATGACGCAAGGAAAACAAGTCTTTCAACTTGGATTTCATTTCCATGGCTTACTCTAGAAGTTTGCCATTTGGATCCCGGAGTTTGAATTACCATGGAGGTGGGCATATCACAGAATGTGGTGTGATGCAAACGAGCATAGCTCTCGGATATAAATGAATGAGATGCTCCAGTATCGAAAATAACAGATGCCGGATGGCAATTAACAAGGAGTGTACCGAGAACGACGTTAGGATCCTCCTGAGCCTCTTCAGCTGAGACATAGTTCACATGGCCACGTGCAGCGGTGGCTGGCTTGGCGTAGTACACCTTCCCTGTTGGCTTGCCACGGCCAACAGCCTTTCCAGACTAGTAGGGGTTGGTCTGGGGACACTCTCGCATGTAGTAGCCCGGTTCTCCACACTTGAAACACGTCACAGAGCTGGTGCGTGGAGGTGCAATGTTGGTTGATCCACCATAGGACTTAGCTGGTGCATACTGCTAAGCTAGACGAGGCGCCTGATAGGATGGCATCAGTGTGAACCTGGGTGGCAGGGCGGTGTTAGGCACCCACACCCGGCGCTTCTGAGGGCTAGAACCGGATGAGGAACCAGTGTCACGGCCATGCTTACGTGTTGCTTTGAAATCAGTCTGACCTGTCTCAGCACTGATGGCCTTGTTCACAAGCTTCTGGAAGGAAGTGCACTCGTGCAGACGGAGATCACGGTGAAGCTTGGGGCTAAGTCCCTTGCGGAACCTTGCCTGCTTCTTGGCATCGGTGGAAACTTCCTCAGTTGCATAACATGCTAGGTTACCAAACTCCCTGTTGTATGCCTCCACAGAGAGTCTACCTTGGGTGAAACTGCACAACTCCTCACGCTTACGATCCATAAGACCCTTCGGAATGTGATGTTCACGGAAAGCCTCACCGAATTCTGCCCAAGTAGTGACCTGGCCAGCTGGGCGCATGGCCTCATATTTCTCCCACCAGAGACTAGTAGGGCCTTCTAGATGATAGGCAGCAAAGGTGACCTTATCAGCCTTAGCTACGAGTGTAGAACGTAGCATGTGGGTAATGCTGCAAAGCCAGTCATTGGCGTCGAGGGGCTCGACGGAGTGATGGAAGGTGGGTGGATGTAACTTGATGAAGTCACTAAGCGACACCAAGTTATTCCACTGGTGCAGAGTTGTGTTCTGTTCGATGCTTCCAGCAAACGGTTGGTCTCCCATTTGTTCCTCTCGGCCTCCAGCATGACCTCAGCCAGAGAGGGAGGATGAGGCAGGTTCGCATCTCTAGCTCCACTGCCTTCAGCCTGCTGTGGGGGAGCAGGGTTGTTGCGGGTGTTGACCATCCTAGGAAAACAAGACAATGGTTTAGTCCAGAATGATAAGATTCTGACATAGAAATGCAATATGATCATCCATATGACATGGTAAGTACAGAAACTGCTACATTTATTCCATCGTCATACACACCATACAAGGTTTAGTACAAGACCAAACTGAGTACAATTGCGGTGAAAGGAAGATTACATCTCATCGGAGGCATCCCAAGCTCCTATACATTATTTTTCTACACCTCCGGAATGTGGTACACACTAAGTCATATCCCACGAGTCACGTAGGAGGGTGGATGATATAACTGTTACAATACTGGTGGTGCTACCAACAGCTCAGACATTTCTGTAGTAATCATCATAGAGATTACCCCCATGTCCTCGAAGCTGGACGTGATCATCTGGAAACAGTCGATCCTGTGGAGCCTGTGGTCCATAAGGACTCGGATGTGGCCTGGGTCCAACAAATGGCGGCAGACGAGGTCCACGAGGAGGAGTGATGCCCCCTACATCACGCCAATCCATACGATCCGGCAGACTAGACCGCACGGGGTACAGATCCCGCATATCCATATACCCTGCCTGCACAGCAGGTGCAAACCGGGTCAAAGTGGCCCAGTGATCAGACCAGGAGTTGAAAAGCTCCAATCGCAAGGCACGATTTTCACGGTCCTTATCCTCAATTATCTGTGCAGTAGTGCGGAGTAGCGAATCCTCGTGAGAAGAGTCGGTGTAAATAACTGTGAAGTAACCTTCTGCCCCAGGAAGTGACGCTGGCAGATAGCGGAAGTCAGTGTTCCAAAGTAGGGCAGTTCTAGCCCGCATAATAGTCATCATCCAATAAGCAGCGTCCTGCACGGACATCTTGATGGTAACCCCAAGTCCATATGAGCAATGCAGGGGTTCATTGGATCCAGGATAGGAAGGGAATATCCTGACTGTGCAGAGGTATTGGCTTTGATTGAAATCTCTATACTGCTCCTCAACGGTGCACTCGGGATACCATCGGTAACCAGCCTCGATCATTACGCGGACCAACATAGCAGTGTGGCCAGGTACATCGAGGCACCGATTAGAGGAACAACTTGATTCTAGGTGCAGGAGGCCATCTGAAACACGATGTAATGCAAAGGCATTAGAATTTCTAGCAGAAATTGGACAGCATAACGGTTGTAAATGCTCAAAAATGATTTTGAGATACTTTGTAAAGGATTGCATAGACACTCAACAACATCATATCAAGATTCTGGGTCCATCTTAGCAACATAATGGGGTAGTAGAACTGAACTAGGCTTGTATCCATCAATCCTATAAGGTACTACTGATTAGTAACACGTGAACCTGATAGAGAGAAGAGATCCTAGTCCTTAACCCCCGGTGGAAAGAATGGACTGACTCATATCAGAATGCCATGAGGTAAAGAAGTAAAAAGAACCTTACTTTCCATCCCACAATCAATTCCCCTACATATAACTAAAGCATTTCTAGACTCAACATCGACCAGTTTGGCTTGGAGAACCTATAGGTAGTCCGGCTCTGATGCCAACGCTGTCAGGGCCCCGACTCAATGCCCCATCATCTAGCATGTAACACCTCATATCACTTTGCGGCCTCACGCATGGTATTCCCACGGGTGTCGCCTTACCTTGCCCGGGACCGTTTGCGCCTTTTGGCACACGTATATGATAGTGCCGCTAGCATCCATATGATAAGGAGCCCAGGATGACATGGCTAGTTGTGAACCCAAAGTGGCACTAACTTACAGGGACAGGCATACATGACTCTGCAATGAATGTGTCGGTCATCAGTGAGTGAATCCGGGCTGTAGCACTGGGCTAGCAGGACTCTGGTAAACCGGGCTATAGCGGGCTTAGAGGACTCCGATAGTCATCGTGTGACATTTCCCCGTAGGGACAGACACAGGAATGAAGAAGGACACATGTTGGACAGCCTAAGTGTTGCGGAGTAGTAGCAAGCTACCATGGCTCAGTGGAAGCACTAGGAGACATTTCCCGGTAAGAGAGGCTACCAAGGATAAACAACTAGATAGTCAGATCCCACACATACCAAGCATTTCAATCATACACACAATATGCTCGGTATGTGCAAATACAACATGGCATCACAACATGACTCTACAACTCAAGTACTTTATTTAAAGGCTCAGAGAGCCATACATATCATACACACAAGTATGGGTCACACAACCCAGCATTCAAGTCATACAGACATACAAGCCAACAGCGGAAGTAATTTGTCTGAGTACAAACAACTAGGAAATAAAAGAGGCTTGAGAAAGCCTGACTATACTACACGGTCCATCATGAGCTCAGGATCACCACTTGGGCTTCAGCCTACTCGTCGACATTGACGTCTATGAAGAACCCATCAGAAGGGGTTGCATCATCTTCTATAAAACGTAAATTAAGCAACATGAGTACAAAGGTACTCAGCAAGACTTACATCAGATCCTACATACATGCATATTATCAAGAAGGGTTGGTGGGGTTATTGCAGCAAGCTAGCTTTGACTCTTGTCTAAGCTATCTTAGGAGACTCCAACTTGAAATGGTTCTGCGCACTCGAGTCCAACTACACACCACTTCAATACACTATCGAGGATCCACCTCCGTCATCCTATGGAAGAGCCATCCTCGACACTGACGCTTATCTTGATGCTTTTAGTAGTATCCATTTACTTGTATATGAACTGTATAGGCAACCAAGTAGTCCTTTATCGCGGACGCGGCTATTCGAATAGATGATGTTAACCGTGCAGGGGTGTACTTCTTCATACATGTTTCCACCACTTAGCATCTGCACACAACATGTGCTCGGCAGACTTCAAGCGAAAGCCGATGTGGGTGTAGACCACGACCTACCTAAACACCTAAGTCTCTAGTCCAGGTTTATCACCTATCCAGGTTCCATCTGCAGGGAGTCTGGCCGAGGTTTCCACATACGGCCCTGAATGATGTGTGCAGGGTTCTCGAGATACCAAACGGGCATCCAGTACACCGTGCCATGTACCTACCGCATCACAGCCTACCTCGTGGGTCAGTGCTGCCCACGGCCTCCAGTAAGCTACGAACACCAAAAACTACTTGCAACTCCTGGACAGAGGACTAGGGTGGATAAGAAGTCGAGCAAGTCAATTAAGGATCCCAATGTATGGTAGTAGCTGATTCTTAAATCACATATACAGATCTCGGTGCTTAAGGACGATCCCGATGAAACAACCCACCATGTACTCCTACATGGCCTCTCATCGATACCTTTACCAAATCGTGTTCAACACATCACTCTCATTACCGGCATGATCATTTCACTCTAGCCCTTCACCCAGATGAACCAGACCTGACACGACTCAAAGCATAGCAGGCATAGCAAGGAAGGAAACACATACACATGGCTCATTCGACTCCTACACATGCTAGTGGGTTTCATCTAGTTACTGTGGCAATGACAGGTCATGCAGAGGAAATGGGTTCATCTACCATAGCACATAGCAGTTTGAAACGTGTTGTCTTAATGCGGTAAAAGAGAGCAGAGGCGAGAACATGGGATTGTAATTGCTCCTCGTTTGGATACTCGCGATACTCTTCGGGGGCAGAACCTGCCGCAGAGAGCACCGATATACAATCATCACCAAATAATGTGCAACAATATGATGCATGCATGAGACATGGCAAAATGAGTGTATTGGGCTAATGCAACTAAGACCAGATGGGTTTGGACCATTTTGAATCAAAGATTCAAGTTCCAAGCTCATATATGGCCTTTAATAGTGCTTTATCATGTTCTGCACTAAACAGCAGGTTAACTTGCTTAAACATGCATGAAACTAGTACAGATGGATAGATTGGATTTTTCTGATCATTTTTCATATATAACACTTTGTACTTGGAGCTATAGATTAACTTCTATGAATTTTTGAAGTTTGTAGCATTTTCTAGAATTTCCTGTATAAGAATAAATCTAGTAATTGAGTTATTGCATCAGCATTGCGTCAGGGTGACGTTAACGGTCAACGGGGATGGTCCAGGTCAAACCTGACCAGTGGGTCCCGCGTGTCAGTGTCATTAGCCTAACTAATTTTAATTAGTACTAAGCCCTAGGTTAATTAGCAGGCCGGGCCCCACCTGTCATTGACCCAGGGGGGTCAAACTGGGCCCACCCGGGGTCAAACGCGGTCAACGGGGTCAAACTTGCCAGCGTTTAGCCGTCGGCGAGGCCAAACACGGCAGAGCAGTGCGGTATTTGTGCTCCGGCGACCAAAAAGGCGGCAGAGGGCATCTACGTGTAGCTAGGGACGAGCCGCGTCCAGTGGTGGTGGTGGTTGGGCTCAGGGTCGCCGGAAACGGCACCGGCGATGACCTTGGCGGCTACCGGAGCTCGGGTGAGCTCGGGCTCAAAGCTAGGAGCCACGGCGAGGTGCATGGAGTGGTGTTGGAGCCTCTTGGGGGTGCGGTAAGGCTAACGGAAAGGGTGGCAAGGCCGTTGCGTCGCCGGAGTCTCGTTGGCGACGAGCTCGGTGGCGGCGTGTGCGGCTGAGCTTCACGCGGTCACTACGGTGCTCGAGAGAGGGAACGGAGAGGATGGGGAGGCAGCTAGGCTCACGGTGGTCACGGCGGGACAGACGCCGAGGTCGGGGACGAGCTGCTGCAGCGGTGACGGCGAAAGGGATCTCCAGCGACGGTCGGTGAAGACGTGTTCGGTGGAAGCGGTGCAGAGTGTGCGAGCGCTCGGGGCTCGGCTAGCTCGATGGAGCGGACGACGGCAGGGCTCGTGGACATGGGGGAGCGGCGCGAGGACGAGGTGGGCGCGGCTACAACTGCGGTGCGGCGGCAGCTGCTTCGGCCATGGCGGGAGAGAGCGAGAGGGAGGACGGGGGGGAAGAATGAGATGTCCAGGTGCTCGGGGCGGTGCCGAGGAGGCCCTTCGAGGCGTCGCGCTGGCGCGAGCGACGCAGGCAGGTAGGGAGGTGGCGTGGCGAGCTCGACGGCGTCACGGTGTCCCTCCTCTGCCTTCTGGCAGAGGTGGGTGGTGACTGGCACGGGCCAGGTGGGTCGGCCCATTGCAAGTAAGTGGCCACTGGCCTTTCTCTCTCTCTCTCTCTCTCTCTCTCTCTCTCTCTCTCTTTTGTTATTTAATTTGTTATTCTAATTTTCTGTAACTGTTTGGCATTATTAAAAATAGCTAGGCATTTCCAAAAATCCTGGAAATAATCAGGGGCATTATTTATATTATTTCCAACAGCCCACACTTATTTCCAGAATTATTTGAGCATTTAAAATATTTTATATTATTTAAATGCCCAAACTCAAATAGCTAATGATTTAATCCAGTGACCTTATGTGTCCTAGAAAAATGTGAACCAATTTTGGCAGAGGTTCTAACCCAAGACAAAAATGATGGAAATTTTAGAAGGGCATTTCAGGTTCATTGAAATTATTTTTAGTAAACCCTAGTTGGTTTCAGTGGGGCTGGGGGTTCTGTCATCCCCATTTCATGTTTCTGATAAGGGATAAACATGATGCAACACTCTAATGCATGAACTAGCTAGGGTGTGACAGGCCGGCCTTCGAGAGGCAGCACCCGGCACTCCATGAAGGGGGCCAGCAAGTCAGATGGCCTGAGGCGCCCTGTGTCGATCATCACCTGAAAGCCGGGTGAGGGCGCTGGCGGAGGGGATCGACAGAGTCTTCGGACGGAAGCTCCAGTTGGCATGGGGCTCGGCAGGTGGGCCGGCTGCATAAGCCGGCAAGTTGACGTAGTTCCGCGCCAAGTTCAGGTTCTCGATGCAGAAGTACGACCGCTGCCATAGTTTGGCCGACTGCAGCAGGCCGATGGTCGGGAAGCGAGGCCCGACCCCTGTCTCGGAGCGCTGCACCGCGATGCAGGCTCCGCACTGCGCCGCCTCGCCCTTGGTGGCTGTGCTGAGTGCTACCTCTTGAGCATGCATTGGTTTTCCCTTGAAGAGGAAAGGGTGATGCAGCAAAGTAGCGTAAGTATTTCCCTCAGTTTTTTAGAACCAAGGTATCAATCCAGTAGGAGGCTACACTCAAATCCCTTGTACCTGCACAAAAATATAAGAACCTTGTAACCAACGTGATAAAGGGGTTGTCAATCCCTTCACGACCACTTGCAAAAGTGAGATCTGGTAGAGATAATAAGATAAATATTTTTGGTATTTTTATGATATAGAGTGAAAAGTAAAGATTGCAAACGAAAATATATCAGAACTTATATGATGGAAAATAGACACGGGGGCCATAGCTTTCACTAGTGGCTTCTCTCAAGATAGCATAAGTATTACGGTGGGTGAACAAATTACTGTCGAGCAATTGATAGAAAAGAGCATAGTTATGAGAATATCTAGGCATGATCACGTATATAGGCATCACGCCCGCGACAAGTAGATCGAAACGATTCTGCATCTACTACAATTACTCTCCACATAGACCGCTATCCAGCATGCATCTAGAGTATTAAGTTCATAAGAACAGAGTAACGCATTAGGCAAGATGACATGAAGTAGAGGGATAAACTCAAGCAATATGATATAAAACCCATCTTTTTATCCTCGATGGCAAAAATACAATATGTGCCTTGCTGCCCCTACTGTCACTGGGAAAGGACACCGCATGATTGAACCCAAAGCTAAGCACTTCTTCCATTGCAAGAAAGATCAATCTAGTAGGCCAAACCAAACTGATAATTTGAAGAGACTTGCAAAGATAACAAATCATGCATAAAAGAATTCAGTGGAGAATCAAATATTGTTCATAGATAATCTTGATCATAAATCCACAATTCATCAGCTCTCGACTGAATTTTAGGGATGAGATTTCTATCGGCTGTGCTCGGAATTTCATGCAGGTACTCTAGACCTTGAGAGCCTGAATACAGGTTTTATAACTCTCATCCCTCAAATTCAGTCGCTAGAAACTGCTAACGACTATCGACCGATCACCCTGCTGAACTTCTGCCTTAAGATCCTGACCAAGCTCCTTGCTAACCGTCTGCAACGAGTTGTCCTCAAAATTATACATAGAAATCAGTATCGATTTCTAAAAGGACGCTCAATTCAAGATTGCGTTGCGTGGGCATACGAATTCATCCATCAGTGTCAAACCTCTGGGTGTAAGATTGCAATCTTAAAACTGGACTTCGCTAAAGCGTTTGACACGATTGAACATGCTCCGATGATGGAAATTATGAAGCACATGGGTTTTGACGATCGGTGGCTGGGATGGATCAAATGCTTATTCGCGACGGCAAAGTCCTCTGTTCTACTCAACGGTACACTGGGCAGACAGTTCTTTTGCTTTCGTGGGGTACGCCAAGGAGACCCGCTGTCCCCACTTATGTTTGTGCTCACTGCGGACCTGCTGCAAGCTGCCATTAACGACTCCTACAGAGCGGGCAATCTCCAGCTGCCAATCCCAACTAGGGATGAGAACTTTCCTGTGATTCAGTACGCCGACGACACAATCCTTGTGTTTCCCGCTGACGAAAACCAAGCTACAACCATCAAGTCCATCTTGCAGGATTATGCGTCTTCGGTGGGGCTGCACATCAACTTTCAGAAGTCCACTCTCACTACAGTCAACACCTCCGCGGACACCACCGAGCATTTAGCGCGGGTCTTTGGCTGCGCCGTTGGTTCCATGCCATTTTCATACCTCGGGTTGCCCATGGGAACGGCCAGGCCGACTGTCGCAGACCTCATGCCGCTGGTGTCGTTGGTTGAGCGCAAACTCTCCACAGCAGCCTCTCTGCTTGACCTTGGCTCGAAGCTCACGCTAGTGAACTCGATGGTGACCTCCCTGGCAATCTATGCGATGTGCTCCATCAGGATTCCCCCGAAAATACTTGAGCATTTGGATAAACTGAGGCGTTACTGTCTTTGGGCAAAAAACACGGACGATGGTCTGAAATCTGTCTCTTTGGCGGCCTGGGAGTTAGTTTGCAGGCCCAAGAACAAGGGAGAGCTCGGGGTGCTCGACCTAAAAATCCAAAATCAGGGTCTCATACTTAAACAGTTGCATAAATTCTATAACCATGCGGACATTCCATGGGTTGATCTTGTGTGGAACACGTACTATGAAGGCATGGTCCCGCATGCTTCTGGATCGTGTGGGTCGTTCTGGTGGAAGGACGTCATAAATTTGGCGCCAACCTACAGAGCGATCACTTCGGTTGAGGTGGGGGACGGGAGCTCAACTTTGTTCTGGAAAGATGCCTGGCACGATGACACTCTGGCTGACAGTCACCCTCGCCTGTTCTCCTTCGCCAGACATGAGGATATATCTGTCAAACTGCTCCTGACGTCGCCTATGCTCGGCCAAAATTTCCATCTCCCGTTGTCGATCCAAGCTAGAGAAGAGTTGGACGATCTTCAAGCCTCCCTGGCCGATATGGAGCTCGCGGAGGTGCATGATGCCTGGAACCCGATTTGGGGATCGGAGGAGTTCGCTGCCAGCAAATTCTATCTTCATTGCTTTCGGGATATGGAAGCGGATGATGCATTCAAATGGATCTGGAAATCAAAATGCACCAACAAATGGAAGGTTTTTGTGTGGCTCCTCCTTGCAAATAGACTGAACACCCGTCGTTTTCTCAAGAGGAAACAAATGAAGTTGAGAGATGACAACTACGCCTGCCTGCTGTGTGATTGCCCACCCGAAGAAACGGTTGAGCACCTATTCTTCCGCTGCGATTTCAGTAGCACATGTTGGGGGAAGCTGGGGATCACGTGGCCTCTGCATGGCAACCGGGTGCAACTCTTGCTTGCAGCTAAAAACATGTGGGGAGGCCGATGTTCATGGAAGTATTCATTATAGCCTCTTGGAGCATTTGGAAGGAACACAACAACAAACTATTCAGGAACATGGCGCCGACCGTCGAGGGGTGGACCCAGAGATTCAAAATGGACTTCGGTATGATGAGACACAGAATCAAACATGCCCTGGTGCCTTTTGTTGATCAGGTCGTTGACCTGTTCTAGCAGCATAACCTTGTACCTTTGTAGTATAGGGATATCTTAACCCCTTCTGCCCCCATGTAACTTATACCCCATGTAATCTTGTGTCTTGAATAGTAATACAAAAGTCAGTGGGGGGCTGCCCCCATTGTCCCAAGCTTTCAAAAAAAACACCGCAAAAAGAAATACATCGAATGGATCTCCAAGAAGATCGAGGAGAACTTTGTATTGAGATCCAAAGAGAGAGAAGAAGCCATCTAGCTAATAACTATGGACCCGAAGGTCTATGGTAAACTAGTTACACTTCATCGGAGAGGCTATGGTGTTGATGTAGAAGCCCTCCATGATCGATTACCCCTCCGGCGGAGCGCCAGAAAAGGCCCCAAGATGGGATCTCATGGGTACATAAGGTTGCGGCGGTGGAAATAGGGTTTCGTGGTGCTCCTGGATGTTTTCAGGGTATATGAGTATATATAGGCGAAGGAAGTCGGTTAGGGGAGCCACGAGGGGCCCACGATGGTGGGGGCGCGCCCTCCTGGCTCGTGGCCTCCTCGTTTCTTTCTTGACATCCACTCCAAGTCTCCTGGATTGCGTTTGTTCCAAAAATAACTCTCCCGAAGGTTTCATTCGGTTTGGACTCCGTTCGATATTCTTTTTCTGCGAAACACTGAAATAGGCAAAAAAACAGCAATTTGGACTGGGCCTCCGGTTAATATGTTAGTCCCAAAAATAATATAAATTGTATAATAAAACCAACTAAACATCCAAAACGGATAATATAATAGCATGGAACAATAAAAAATTATAGATACATTGGAGACGTATCAAGCATCCCCAAGCTTAATTCCTGCTCGTCCTCGAGTAGGTAAATGATAAAAAACAGAATTTTGATGTGGAATGCTACCTAAAATAATTCTCAATGTAATTTTCTTTATTGTGGCATGAATGTTCAGATCCAAAAGATTCAACATAAAAGTTTAATATTGACATAAAAATAGTAATACTTCAAGCATGCTAACCAAGCAGTTTATGTCTCCAAAATCATATAGCCAAAGCAATATAGTTTGGCCATGCTTCATTTTCCTCACACAAAATGCTCCCATCATGCACAACCCTGGTTTCAGCCAAGCAATTGTTTCATACTTTTTAACGCGCTTCAGCCTTTTCAACCATCAGACAATAAATGAGCATAAGCCAGGGACATAGCACTATGGGTGGAGTAAAGTATGATGACAGGGATTATGTGAGAAAACAAAAAAGAAGAAAGTCTTATATTGACGCCGCTAATCAATGGGCTATGGAGACGCCCATCAATTGATGTCAACACGAGGAGTAGGGATTGCCATGCAACGGATGAACTAGAGTTATAAATGTATGAAAGCTCATCAAAAAGAAACTAAGTGGGTGTGCATCCAACTTGCTTGCTCACGAAGACCTAGGGCATGTTGAGGAAGCCCATCATTGGAATATACAAGCCAAGTTCTATAACGAAAAATTCCCCCTACTATATGAAAGTGACAACATAGGAGACTCTCTATCATGAAGATCATGGTGCTACTTTGAAGCACAAGTGTGGAAAAAGGATAGTAACATTGTCCCTTCTCTCTTTTTCTCTCATTTTTTTTCTTTTTGTGGGCTTATTTGGCCTCTTTTATTTTTCATAAAGTCCGGAGTCTCATCCCGACTTGTGGGGGAATCATAGTCTCCATCATCCTTTCCTCACATGGGACAATGCTCTAATAATGGAAATCATCACACTTCTATTTATTTACAACTCAAGAATTACAACTCAATACTTAGGACAAAATATGAGTCTATGTGAAAGCCTCCGGCGGTATACCGAGATATGCAATGAATCAAGAGAAACATGTATGAAAGAATTATAAAGGTGGCTTTGCCACAAATACTATGTCAACTACATGATCATGCAAAGCGATATGACAATGATGGAGCGTGTCATAATAAATGGAACGGTGGAAAGTTGCATGGCAATATATCTCGGAATGGCTATGGAAATGCCATAATAGGTCGGTATGGTGGCTGTTTTGAGGAAGATATAAGGAGGTTGATGTGTGATAGAGCGTATTGTATCACGGGGTTTGGATGCACCGGCGAAGTTTGCACCAACTCTCAAGGTGAGAAAGGGCAATGCACGGTACCGTAGAGACTAGCAAATTGCGGAAGGGTAAGAGTGCGTATAATCCATGGACTCACATTAGTCATAAAGAACTCCTATACTTACTGTAAAAGTTTATTATCCCACGAAGCAAAGTACTACTACGCATGCTCCTAGGGGAAGGGTTGGTAGGAGTTAACCATCGCGCGATCCCGACCACCACTATTAAGGAAGGCAATCAAAGAACACCGCATGCTTCAAATTTGTCACACAACGTTCACCATACGTGCATGCTACGGGACTTGCCAACTTTAACACATGTATTTCTCAATTTCATAATTACCCAACTAGCATGACTCTAAAATTACCACCTTTATATCTCAAAACAGTTATCAAGTATCAAATTTATCATAGTGTTTAATGCACTCTATATGAAAGTTTTTATTATACCTATCTTGGATGCTCATCATATAAGGACTAATTTTATAACCCAAGCAAATACCATGTTGTTCTAAAAGATTGTCAAAATAATATAAGTGAAGAATGAGAGATCAATAATTTCTACGAAATAAAACCACCGCCGTGCTCTAAAAAGATATAAATGAAGTACTAGAGCAAAATTATCTAGCTCAAAAGATATAAGTGAAGCACATAGAGTATTCCAATAAATTCCGATTCATGTGTGTCTCTCCCAAAAGGTGTGTACAGAAAGGATGATTGTGGTAAACTAAAAAGCAAAGACTCAAATCATACAAGACGCTCCAAGCAAAACACATATCATGTGGTGAATAAAAATATAGCATCAAGTAAAGTTACCGATGGACGAAGACGAAAGAGGGGAATCCTTCCGGGGTATCCCCAAGCTTATGCTTTTGTTTGTCCTTGAATTTTACCTTGGGGTGCCTTGGGCATCCCCAAGCTCAGGATCTTGCCACTCCTTATTCCATAATCCATCAAATCTTTACCCAAAAACTTGAAAACTTCACAACACAAAACTCAACATAAAATCTCATGAGCTCCGTTAGCAAAATAAAACAAACCACCACTTTAAGGTACTGTAATGAACTCATCATTTATTTATATTGGTATTAAACCTACTGTATTCCAACTTCTCTATGGTTCATACACCCTGATACTAGCCATAGATTCATCAAAATAAGCAAACAACACACGAAAAACAGAATCTGTCAAAAACAGAACAGTCTGTAGTAATCTGTAACTTTCAAATACTTATGGAACCCCAAAAATTCTGAAATAAATTGGTGGACGTGAGTAATTTGTCTATTAATCATGTTCAGAAAGAATAAACCTAAAATCACTCTCCACGAAAACATGGCAGATAATCTCATCAGCGCTAAAGTTTCTGTTTTTTACAGCAAGATCATAAGACTTCACCCAAGTCTTCCCAAAGGTTCTACTTGGCACAAACACTAATTAAAACATTAAACCACATCTAACGAGAGGCTAGATGAACTATTTATGACTAAACAGGAACAAAAATCAAATAACAATAATAAAATTGGGTTGCCTCCCAACAAGCGCTATCGTTTAACGCCCCTAGCTAGGTATAAAAGCGAGAATAGATCTAAGTATTGCCATCTTTGGTATTCAATTCATAGGTGGCTCTCATAATAGATTCATAAGGTAATTTTATTTTCTTCCTAGGAAAGTGTTCTATGCTTTCCTTAATGGAAATTGGAATCTAACATTTCCTTCTTTCATATCAATAATTGCACCAATCATTCTAAGGAAAGGTCTACCAAGAATAATAGGACATGAAATATTGCAATCTATATAAAGAACAATAAAATCTATGGGCACATAATTCCTATTTGCAACAATAAGAATATCATTAATCCTTCCCATAGGTTTCTTAATGGTGGAATCCGCAAGTTGCAAGTTTAAAGAGCAATCATCAAATTCACGAAAACCTAACACATCACACAAAGTTTTCGGAATCGTGGAAACACTAGCACCCAAATCACACAAAGCATAGCATTCATGATCTTTAATTTTAATTTTAATATTATGTTCCCACTCATCATAAAGTTTTTTAGGGATAGAAACTTCTAATTCAAGTTTTTCGTCATAGGATTGCATTAAATCATCAACGTATGTTTAGTAAAAGCTTTATTTTGACTATAAGCATGAGGAGAATTTAACATGGATTGCAACAAGGAAATACAATCTATTAAAGAAAAATTATCATAATTAAATTCCTTGAAATCCAAAATAGTGGGTTCATTGCTATGTAAAGTTTTGACCTCTTCAATCCCACGTTTACCATTTTTTGCATCAAGATCTAAAAACTCCGAATCATTGGGATGCCTCTTAATTAAAGTTAACTCATCTCCAGTCCCATCATTATCAAGATTCATATTCCCAAACAAAGATTTAGTAGGAGACACATCAATCACTTTTATATCTTCATCCCTATTATCATAAAAACTAGAAGAACACGCTTTTACAAAGCAATCTTTTTTGCACGCATTCTAGTGGTCCTTTCTTTGCACTCATCAATGGAAATTCTCATGGATTTGACAGACTCATTGATATCATGCTTAGGTGGAATAGATCTAAGTTTCAAAGAATCAACATCAAGAGAAATTCTATCCATGTTCCTAGCCAACTCATCAATCTCAGGCATTTTTTCTTCAAACCAAGCATTGAAATTCTTTTGAGAAATCATAAACTCTTTAACACTAATCTCAAAATCATAGGGCATCTTATTAAAATTTTCGTAAGAGTTGTTGTAGGAATTACCATAATTATTAGAGGAATTACTAGGAAACGGGCTAGGATTAAAGTTTCCTCTATACGCGTTGTTACCAAAATTGTTCCCACCAACAAAATTCACATCCATAGATTCATTATTATTCTCAATCAAAGTAGAAAAAGGCATATCATTCGGATCAATAGGAGCACTCTTATTAGCAAAAAAATTCATAAGTTCATCCATCTTTCCACTCAAAACATTAATCTCTTCTATCGCATGAACCATTTTACTAGTAGATCTTTTGGAGTCACATTGAGAATAATTAACCATAATATTATCTAGGAGTTTAGTAGCTTCTCTAAAGTGATTTCCATAAAAGTGCCTCCGACGGCCGAATCTAAAAGATTTCTAGAAGCAAAATTCAATCCAGCATAAAAATTTTGTATGATCATCCATAAATTTAATCCATGTGTAGGGCAATTGCGAATCATTAATTTCATCCTCTCCCAAGATTGTGCAACATGCTCATGATCAGGTTGCTTAAAATTCATAATATCGTTTCTAAGAGAGATAATCTTAGCGGGAGGAAAATACTTAGAGATAAAAGCAACATTGCATTTATTCCATGAATCAATACTATTTTTATGCAAAGACGAAAACCATGTTTTAGCACGATCTCTAAGCGAAAATGAAAATAGCTTCAATTTAACAATATCATTATCTACGTCTTTCTTCTTTTGCATATCACTCAAATCAACAAAGTTGTTCAGATGAGTAGCGGCATCTTCACTAGGAAGGCCAGAGAATTGATCTTTCATGACAAGATTCAACAAAGCAGCATTAATTTCACAAGATTCAGCATCCATAAGAGGAGCAATCGGAGTGCTAAGAAAATCATTGTTGTTGGTATTGGAGAAATCACACAATTGAGTATTATCTTGAGCCATCGTGACAAACAATCCAACACACAAGCACACAAGAGGCAAGCGAAAAAGAGGCGAACAGGGAAAAGAGAGCGAATAAAACGGCAAGGGTGAAGTGGGGGAGAGGAAAAAGAGAGGAAAATGGAAAATAATGTAATGCGAGGGATAAGAGTTTGTGATGGGTACTTGGTATGTATTGACTTGAGCGTAGACTCCCCGGCAACGGCGCCAGAAAACCTTCTTGCTACCTCTTGAGCATGCGTTGGTTTTCCCTTGAAGAGGAAAGGGTGATGCAGCAAAGTAGCGTAAGTATTTTCGTCAGTTCTAGAGAACCAAGGTATCAATCCAGTAGAAGGCTACACTCAAATCCCTCGTACCTGCACAAACAAATAAGAACCTTGCAACCAACACGATAAAGGGGTTATCAATCCCTTCACGGCCACTTGCAAAAGTGAGATCTGATACAGATAATAAGATAAATATTTTTGGTATTTTTATGATATAGATTGGAAAGTAAAGACTGCAAAATAAAATATATAGGAAACTAATATGATGGAAAATAGACCCGGGGGCCATAGGTTTCACTAGTGGCTTCTCTCAAGATAGCATAAGTATTACGGTGGGTAAACAAATTACTGTCGAGCAATTGATACAAAAGTGCATAGTTATGAGAATATCTAGGCATGATCATGTATATAGGCATCACGTCCGTGACAAGTAGATCGAAACGATTCTACATCTACTACTATTACTCCACACATCGACCGCTATCCAGCATGCATCTAGAGTATTAAGTTCATAAGAACAGATAAACGCATTAGGCAAGATGACATGATGTAGAGGGATAAACTCAAGCAATATGATATAGACCCCATAATTTTATCCTCGATGGCAAAAATACAATACGTGCTTGCTGCCCCTACTGTCACTCGGAAAGGACACTGCAAGATTGAACCCAAAGCTAAGCACTTCTCCCATTGCAAGAATGATCAATCTAGTAGGCCAAACAAAACTGATAATTTGAAGAGACTTGCAAAGATAACAAATCATACATAAAAGAATTCAGAGGAGATTCAAATATTGTTCATAGATAATCTTGATCATAAACCCACAATTCATCGAATCTCGACAAACACGCCGCAAAAATAATTACATCGAATAGATCTCCAAGAAGATCGAGGAGAACTTTGTATTGAGATCCAAAGAGAGAGCAGAGGCCATCTAGCTAATAACTATGGACCGAAAGGTCTGTGGTAAACTACTCACACTTCATCGGAGAGGCTATGGTGTTGATGTACAAGCCCTCTGTTATTGATTCCCCCTTGGGTGGAGTGCCGGAAAAGGACCCAAGATGGGATCTCACAGGTACAGAAGGTTGTGGCGGTGGAAATAGGGTTTCGTCGTGCTCCTGGTTGTTTTCAGGGTATATGAGTATATATAGGCGAAGGAAGTCGGTCAGGGGAGCCATGAGGGGCCCACCAGGGTGGTGGCACGCCTACCCCCCTGGGTGCCCTCCTGCCTCGTGGCATCCTCGTTTCTTTCTTGACATCCACTCCAAGTCTCCTGGATTGCGTTTGTTCCAAAAATAACTCTATCGAAGGTATCATTCCGTTTGGACTCCGTTTGATATTCCTTTTCTGCGAAACACTGAAATAGGCAAAAAACAACAATTTGGACTGGGCTTCCGGTTAATAGGTTAGTCCAAAAAATAATATAAAAGTGTATAATAAAGCCCATTAAACATCCAAAACGAATAATATAATAGCATGGAACAATCAAAAACTAGAGATAAGTTGGAGATGTATCACCGAGCTTGAGGTAGAAGAGCTCTGCCCACAGCTCGAGTGTGGGCAGAGTGCCGAGGTAGCCTTCGTAGAGCGTGACGAAGGCGGAGAGGACCACCACCGTGTTCGGCGTGAGGTGGTGGGGCTGCACTCCGTAGAAGTCCATTAGCAAGCGGAGGAACTCGCTCGCCGGAAGTCCGAAGCCGCAAAGAAAATGCGACCGAAAGATGACGTACTCGCCGTCCTTCGGCGCCGGAGATATCTCCCTATCAGGGGGGAGACGCACCTTGACGTCGGTGTGATGAGGAATGCGCCATATCTCACGGAGGAACTAAATGTGATCCTCGTGGACGGTGGAGCCGTCCCAGTCACTGGCGCGGCCGCTGAGCGCCATGGGCTTCGTGCTCGGCAGTGGCACGAGGCGGCAGCGACGAAGGGAAGGGTTGGCAACGATGAGTTGCGACAGCGCTCCGGTAAGGGAAGAAAGCGCAGCGGTGACGAGGAAGAAGAAGCAAGACAGAGGGAGAGAAGGGCGCACATGCGTTCTGCCGCCCCCTCCTCCCCCTACTTATAGCCCAGCGGCAGTGGAGCCGAGGGGGCGGGATGTGGGGGAGCATGGGATTAACTGCGCCCACTCCCCCCACGACCCCGCGGAGTCTACGCCTTAAAGGCATGTATTAAACCGCCCTGGGAAGAGCAACCATCCGCCCCGACCACAACGGATCCACGTGTGAGCCAAGGCCATGTAGTGGCGGGCCCAGGCCTTCGGCGACGTCCTGTCGTGTGCGTGGGCTGGCTGGCCGACCTGGCCGCCAGGTGCCGCATGGCGGGCAGTTAGCGGGCGGCGAGCCCGTCGCCCAGCCGTCACGCCACCTGGCCCACACCATGACTATTCGAATTCTGCCAGACGGCCGCGACTGCGTCCGACTCCTGGAACTCGGCTCCTCCTAGGCGGGCGGAACATAAGGCGCAAGGCTGCTCAAAGAGGGAAACTGCTGAGGCTCTTCAGCTGTCCAAGCCGTAGAACCACACCAGCTTCGGGGACTACTGACAGGGGGATAGACCACGGGTAGCTTCATCCCTACCTTAGGACATTTCAAGACATTAGGGCTAGCCCCAACTGGTCACAAGGCCAGTTTCCATGGCCGACTGGAGCCGACAGGCCGCCTCCTAGAAGGTGGTGCGCCTTAGAAGGCGGCAAGGGCATGGTCCAGCACCAAGCAAGCGGCCCATCGCCACCTCAAAGTCTGCACCCACTTGCTATGACAAGACAGGGGTGGCAACAGTGCCACCTGCCACCCCCAAATCCCGGAAGGAACGTGGCCACAGTGCAGACGGACCAGGCAGACATCCCCCGCCTGGCACGTCACTATGGCCACGCGGTCCATGATGATGCCTACGTCAGGCAGGGCCATGCCCCCACGATGGGCGGTCGGTATGGCCTGTAGGCGGCGGGCCCCACCAGCCCGCGCATACCAGAAGACGGCAAGGCTCGAGTAGGCGGCCTCAAGGGGAGGCTGACTCCTGGCAGGCGGCATGCCCTCCCATTGGAGTCTGTGCACAATTAACTATAGGTGATGGGGTGTGGCTACAGTGATCACCTGCTAGGCGGCAGCACTGTAGCCATACGCCCCTCGATCAAGCCATCGCATCAAGGGCATGGGAACAGTGCATCCTGGTCCCCCTGGCCCGCAGACGGCGGGCCCTACCTATCGGTCGAGTTCACGGCAGCTGGCGAGACCCACCATGCGGTGAGCCCCAGCAGCTGGCAGAGAAGCCGGAGCCAAGAGACACTAATGGTTGGGTCCCAGGACCAGCTAGATTACCATTGTACCCCTAGGGGGTATGCCTATAAAAAAACCCAGGGCCTCTCATGCAAAGGGTTCAATCCATTTTAGATGCCTTCTTCCTCCTATAGCCTGAATAGCTCAAGGAGCCTCATTGTACTTGCTATTGATCATAGTGATGCGGAGACCCCGCAGAGCAGGATTAGGGGTGTTATCTGCATGGAGAGCCCCGAACCTGGGTAAGACTCAGCATCATTTGCGGTCTTGCCTACTCCCGCTTCTAGAGCCCGGCGATGTTCTATTGACCCCCTACATGATTAGCCACTCGTTGGCATATGTCGAGGAAATACCACGACAGGCGCCACCGATCTGTGATTTTGGGCAATGGATACCCTCTAAAACACATGTGGGTTTCGCTCAAAGGTGGTAGTGCTGCGGGCCGCAACGAGATGGCAGCCCGTAGGATCCTGGGATCTAAGGGTTTATCCATGGCGGGATCCTCCATGGCGGGATCTTGTGGGCGAGGCGGGGAGGCGAGCCTGGTCACTGGGAGAGCCCTATGAGGCTAAGATAAAGATAGTACTACTCCACTCCGTCCATATTTAAATACAAAGGCCACCAACAGTAGACCTGGCAAAAATTGATCATGCTGCCTGCGTCCTTGTTTATTGGCCCCTTTTTTGTGCCACTTTTTATCACATGCATAAATATTATGTTACTTACAAATATGGTCGAAAATTGGCACAAAATACGAAGGAGACCAATGGAAGTACTAGCAACCCATGATTTAACTACTCACATGCACGCAGTGGAGTAGTAATGTCTTTCTTCCACCCTCACGTCCACCCAATTTACATGCGCTATATTAGCTGACCATCAATGAAGTGAAGGACTTCACACATGTCAAATTATCACATGGGTGGATATTTGTACAAAAATGCGTCCGCCCGTGTACCCCTGTGTGCATGCGAGGGAATGAGTGCGTGCGTGGCTTGCGTGCACATATTCATTTCGTGCATGTACCTCCAGTGTGGCTCGGAGAGGACGAGTACATTCTTCTGGAACCAGCAGTACGTCACTGTGATTAATCCACACAAGGAGGTCGCGACAACGCCTCCACATGTGCCAGGTGGCTTCATGAACTGTAAGAGAGACACTATGTAGTGTGCCATTGGAATTCTAATTTACGTGTTTTGCACATACTTGAAGTACTAGTAAGGTACACGTGCATTGCACGCATCAGATTTGGCAACCAAATTCTGAATAAATACCACACTAGCATGTAAGCTCTGAGTCATATATGCCTGATGTAGACCTTCGTTTAATTCTTATAGTTCATCTCATTCAAAATCAATTAGTTTTTATAAAAAAATCTAGGGCCTCTTTGATTCGTAGGATTTCCAAAACGCGGGAATAGGAAAATCATGGGATTAGAGTGGAATGTCATCTTCAATCCTACAGGATTGTACGAGTGTTTGATTCTACATAGAAAAAATGTAGGATTCTTTCAAAAAGGTTTGAGTGGATGGGATGTTTCCTATGAAATCTAGTGCAAATGAATCCTATGGAAAAATTCCTATGGTTTACAATCCTATGAATCAAACAAACAAGATAGGAAAAATTCCTAAGGATTAGAATCCTCCAAAATTCCTTTGAGAATCCTTTGAATCAAAGAAGCCCTTCATCTATTTTATGATTCATGAAATTGTGCATTGTAAACCATAAAGTAAAAACAAATAATGGCAATTCAACTAGAAAAAAAGTTTGGGCAGTCATGATATGGAAGATTCTAGAACAAAGGAGAAGCACTTGTGTTTTGAGGTTTATGCATTATGCTTAAGTTCAACCATGGAGTCTGCTAGATTGTTGTCGGTGTTCTGGGAATAGGGGTCCCCAGACTTGCCTGCCTGCGGCCTGCGGCGTGGCTCAAGGGTTGGCCCAGTACGGCCCGTCTTCATCAACTCAAACTCAAGACCCTCGCAAGGGGCCAAGCCTCGTGGGGCGGACGACGCAGGGCTTCCTCAGGAACGGCCTCACCGGGAAGGCTCGCGAGGAGGCCGAGAGATCAAGGCAGGGGTACCTCGCGAGGTGCTCATGACGCAAGCCATGATGATCGAGACTAGGCAGGCGCCAGGCGGGCGCCGGCCTATGTAGTGTCCTTGTTTCCTCTTTGGTGCAAAGGGGGCAAGCGTAGGCATGGAGTACCGAGGCATCAAGCAAAGGTTACCGTTTCAGTGCAACGAGACCAGGACCAGCAGAGCGGCAGGACGGAGGTCACCGTGGAGCCCAAGACGGCGTCATCGCCAGTGCCTTTGGCAGCCGAAGACCAACTTTAGTCAGGATAACTTGTACTGGATGTTCCCCTTCAAAATGGCTATTGTTGGCGCCCTTCTTGCTCAATATTTGGGAAGAGGACCAGGGCCTCTATATATAGAGATAGCCACCACAGTAGAGGGCAGAGAGTTCTCATCAGATCCAGAGGCGATCGAACTCCCCCAAGTAGTTCACCGCACCAGCCCAAGAACACCTCTCGCGAGGCTGTTCTTCCTTTGTACTATACATCATCAGCCCCAGAGGCAATCCACCACACCACACACTAGATTAGGGTATTACACCACAACGGTGGCCCGAACCAACATAAAACTTGTGTCCCTCGTGTTGTTCATCATGTAGCTTAGATTCATAGCGAGGTGTTGGGCCGTAGATCGGTAGGGGGAAGATCTTCGCGCGCACCCCAGAGTTTGAACCTTAAGGGTTTTGCCGGAACCTGATATCTGACATTTGGCGCGCCAGGTAGGGGTGCGCCGGAATCATTCTTCCGCTGTTCCTCGTTCGATCGTTCGTCACATCCATGGCTGACGCTCACCGAGCTCGTGCCGAGCATCGGGCTGCTCTCGCCTCCCGCGTCGCCCAGACGGCTCCTGTAACGCCCCGGATTCGATGCGCTAGGTGTCTTCTAGTTATTTGTCGTTGTTGCCATGTCATTTGCTTGCGTGTTGCATTTTTCCATGTTATCATTTGCATTTCATCTGCATGTTTTTCAAAACATGCATCCGTTCGGGTTCCGCCGGTTCTCTCCGTTGTCCATTCCGAGCCCAGAAACACTCGCATGCACCCGCGGCATGTATGAATATTATTTTTATAAGTGGCCGGAAAATGTTCTCAGAATGGGTTAAAACTTGGCGTGCGGTCTTATTATAGTGTAGACAGAGCGCCTGTCAAGTTTCGTCGCATTCGGAGCTCGTTTCATAGCCCAACCATTAAATATATAGCGGCACTATTGCCGGTATTTTCGTCGAACATTTTCGGTCTCCGGAAACTGATGTCGGGCCGCTTTTCTCTTCTCTCCTCTCAGCCCACGGCCTTATACACAGCCACAATCAGACCACCTAGGCCTACCTAACCCCTCTCTCGATCGGATCCGTCGGATCGCGATCGGAGGCTCCAAAAACCCCTCCTAACCCCCAAACCCTAGCAAATTTGCTATATATGGACACCCCTTGTCCATTTTGGGCAGTCTAACCCCTCCACCTACCTGCAGCCGCCACCCCTTGTCCTTGTTTGTTTCCACCCGCCCACCCTTCTTCTCGGAACCGGAGTCCGTAATCGAGTATCCATCCTACTCGTGCGAAGCCTTTGCATTCTTTCAACCGGTGTTTTCTCTTCAAGCTATTAGTCGGTTCTCCCTTCCAGGTGCCTTTGTTTTCCCGCCCTCCCACCCTTTTTCTTCCCGGAGTCTGAGTCTCTTTCGACCATCAATTTCATACGTGAGGAGCCTCTTCAGTCTTTCGACAATTGTTTCAACTGGTGAATTCTCGTTTTGTTCGACATTCTTCATCTCTTTTTCTTATCCGGTGGACTCAATTCAAGTTTTTTGGTTGATCATATTCTTTTCCTTGGATCAAGTGTTTTCCCTGCTCGTTCGTCTCTCGCCAGTTTATCCTTCGAGAGTGCCCAAGACATCTCAGGAGATTCGTCTGTGTTTGCATTAATTCGAGGTTGTGACCTCATTCAAATATTTCGATTGTTCCGATGTATCATCTATCTTTTCAACAATCCTTTCCAACCGTATTTTTCCCTTCAGTGGGCCCTAACCCACAGGCCTTTTCCCAGGATCTTACCTGACTCTTCTAATTATCCCAGAGCCATTCCCAATTCCTTTCAAAGTGTGACGTTAGAATGGATTCCATCAATCACATGCCTTCTCCAAGATCAATTTCAAATTCTTTTCATCTTTGGTTCTACCTTTCCTCTTTGTCATTATTCTGGAGTTCAACAATTTCGGTGGTGTTTCTCATCGTCATTCTCAGCTTTGAAGATCGAAGAAGAGTTTCTCTTAAATTTTGCCTGTTCTCTCGAAGATTCGTGGTTCTAGCTTCATATTCTCGTCGCGAATTATTCCAATTATCAGATATTCTTTTCTTACCCAATCCGGAGTATGTCAGGAGTTGTTTTTCCATGTCTTTTCACCGGAGGCCATCACTCTAGCTATCATTATCCAGTTATCCTGGCGCTTCATTCAAATGTTCTTTAATCAACTCGAGTTCTTCCCGTTCCCTTGTAGCTAAATCCCCTCTAGCATATTTGTTCTTCTTATTCTTCCCGGTGATTTATTCTCTTTCATCAGTCATTTTCTAATTCTTACGGTGGTTCCTTCAAATTCTTTTTCCTTTGTTATCATATCAAGTCATTCGTTATTTCCAATCTACCGGTGGCTCATAAAGACTTTCTCAAGTTCTGTGCCACATTCCCCTTAATCCTTTTTCAACAAGAATAAGTTGCATGCCAAATCCGCTTGTCATCAATTAAATTTGATGAGGATAAGCATAACGTAATTCTTATTCTTACTTCTTCATCGTCAAGTAATCCCTTCCTTCGGAGTTTGTTTGTGATGAATAAACTCTAGTTCCAAGTGTTTTCATCTTTTCTTTTTCGGAGTTCAAATTTCCTCGGCCATTTCGTCGGAACCTCCATCTAAATCACCGCAAGGCTTAATCTTATTCTTTCATCCTTCATTCTATCTCATCATCCTTTTTGTCACCGGAGTTCTTCATGGTGGTACTTCATGATTTAATTCATTCTTTCAAGTGTTCATCAAGATTCCTGTTGGATTAGCTCAAGTATCTTCTTCTTCTTGCTTCCCGAGGTGCTATTAATTCTCCGTATTCTTTTGAAGTGGAGTTTTGCATTTCTTCGTTCTCCTCAGCTATTCAATCTTTTCCGATTGTGGTAGGTTATCACCTCATAATTTTTGAGAGGTTATCCATAAGTGCACAACAAGCTTATTCTTTCGTTGTTGATTTTCCCAACAACTCCGTTCAATCCTTTCTTCTAAGTTCTTTTCATTCCATTCTTCCAATTCTTCCGGAGGCATTGCGTTGTTCCTCTCATCAAGTGCCATTCCATCATGTGAAGTTCATGTCCTATTTCCTTCCATTTTCAGTCGAAGTGTTTCCGAGATTCTTTCATTCATTCGTTTCTTATCTCGTTCTAACCGGAGTGGTTTCAGAGTCTATCTGATTCCGTGAGTTTTCGATTCTCGTCATTCTCATCGTTCCCCTCTTCTTCTCGAGTGCTCTCGATTCTGTGCTTCTTCTCTTTCACTCTTATTTCACCTCATCCCTTTTTCCCTTCTGTCTCGGTCCTAAGATCTCGGGGCGAGATTTCTTGTTAGTGGAGGAGAGTTGTAACGCCCCCGATTCGATGCGCCAGGTGTCTTCTAGTTATTCGTCGTTGTTGCCATATCATTTGCTTGCGTGTTGCATTTTTCCATGTCATCATTTGCATTTCATCTGCATGTTTTTCGAAACATGCATCCGTTCGGGTTCCACCGGTTCTCTCCGTTGTCCATTCCGAGCCCAGACACACTCGCACGCGCCCGCGACACGTCCGAATATTATTTTTATAAGTGGCCGGAAAATGTTCTCAGAATGGGTTGAAACTTGGCGTGCGGTCTTATTATAGTGTAGACAGAGCGCCTGTCAAGTTTCGTCGCATTCAGAGCTCGTTTGATAGCCCAACCGTTGAATATATAGTGGCACCGTTGCCGGTATTTTCGTCGGACGTTTTTGGTCTCCGGAAACTGATGCCGGGCCGCTTTTCTCTTCTCTCCTCTCAGCCCACGGCCTTCTACACAGCCACAATGTCACATCACTAGTTCTGGTATGACCTAGACTAGCTAGTCATTTGTGCATCATGTTTAAATTTCATTTAAATTTGAAATGGGGATTTGTGAAACCCTCAGAATCATTCCTGGAAATGACCCAGATAAAAATTGCTTCAATTTGGCCCGAGAAAATGTTCCTGTTTTCTCTAAAAATATTGGTCAGCAGAAAAATTCCAACCAATATTTTTGGGAGCTCAGAAGTATTAATTTTTGGCCATTTGAATTAATGCAGTAAATATTTGCCTTGGATATATATATGTTATATATATAATATATGTCCAAAAATTGTGCCTTTTGTTGAGGAGCTCTGGAATAATACCACTAGCTTCTATAAAAATTGTCATAAGTAAATAAATGATTTAGTATTTTAATTAAATCAAAACAAATGTCAGAAAAATAGAAAAAGAAATAAAAGAGGAAAATCCTACTTGGACTTACCCGCGGCCTGGCACTGTGTGGCCTGGCCCAGCGGCCCAACAGGCCGGCCCAGCCAGCTGGCCAACGCCAGTCGTCCCCTTCCTCGCGCCAGGAGGACAGGGGCACGCGCCGGCACACGCGGCCATGCGTCCGGCTGGGGCCACGTCTCCTCGCCACCTCCTTCTTCTCCCCCTCGTCGTCTAGATGCCCCGCGCGACGCCACGCGCCGCCCCGACCGCTCTCACTCTCCCCATGTTCTCTCCCTCGCCGTTTCCCCACCGTGCCCGAATGCCGCCGTCGCCGCCGCACGCCCTTGCCGTAGCCATCGCCTCCCCCTCGCCTCTCCCACACGCGCAGGAGCTCCGCCTCCTCGCTCTGAAGCTCTCCGCCGAGCCACACAAGCCGGAGCGCCCTGTGGAGCCGTCACCGTCGCCTTCATCACCTCTGGCCGCCGCAGATCGCCATCGCCGCTTCATCGTCTCCAGCGCGTCCCCGGCCACAACGAGCAGCCCTGCAAGTCCGCCGTGAGCCCTGCTTCTTCTTCCCTCTCTCCCCTGGTCGCGCTCGCCCTCTAGCTGTCATCTGCACCATGGCCGAACCTTCGCCGCCGCCGAGCTCGCCGTCGACGCAGCTCCGGTGACCATTTGGTCACCCCGGCGAGTCCAACAAGCTCGTAAGGCCCCGTAGAGCATCCCTAGCGCTTTGCTTCTCTCGTCTTCGAGCTCCAAACGCGCTCTCGTGCACGACCGAACTCCGGCGGCCGCAAGCGAGCTCGCCGCCGCCGACTCCGGCCATCCCAGGCCCAGCCACGGCCACCGGCCGACGCGCCATCGAGCTGGCTCTCCAACGCGCCTAGCCGCACGTCATTTGGAGCACCACAGAGGAAACCCGGGGCACAAGTACGCCGCGGATCTCGCCGGCGACTAACCACCGGCGGGTTTGACTTGTTTGACCTGGGGTTTGACCCCCCCAGGGTCACTGATGCGTGGGCCATACCCCTGTTTAGTTTAGGTGTTAGTTTAGTTAGCGCTAAATAACTCAGTTAATTAGTTGTCTCTCTGACAGGTGGGCCCAGGCCCTAATTAACCTAGGTTAGTGCTAACCTAACTGATAGAGGCAAAGGTGTCCCGATCTTTCGATAAGATGATAACTATCGATTTGGTAAAGATGACTTTGACGATCCGACTACAAACGTGCATGACGTTGCGCCTTAGCAATCGCTAAACCAACTTCAAGAGGTTATTGACCACGCCGGAGCACAATCAACCTGACCACGAAGGTCTATTCCTGCAAGCAATCGAAGAACAAGCAAGAATATGATAAAAGCAATCTGAATATTGTGAGTATATATGAAGTATTGATGAAGGTGGGGATCCGTAAGCGGTCTTGGTCTGGTCGTTGAACACAAACGAAGTACACGAAGTTGCAATGGCTAACTTTTAACTAAACAAATCCCAAAGTCTAAACAATGCCCTAAGGGCTGTATATATGGAGGAAGAGGGGGGAATTTCGTGGCCCTTGGTGGAGGGGTCCGAAATCAACCCTATCTCTTGTTTCCCCACACATACGGACTCTAAAAATAGCCTATACTTATGTATTTCGAAATTACATGGGCCTGGCCTAATAATAAGGTGACGCAGCACCTAAAATAGCCTCGGGACGAAATTTATGAAGTGGCATCTTGTATATTTCGTTCAAGGCTTCATGCACCCATTATGGTGGCTTCAAAGTCCTGAAATCATCACTTGTAACTCCATTCTTGTTCCCCTTGCGCATGCCATCATCTCCATGCTTGTTCTTGATCCAATGTTCATCCTTCTCCAAGCTAGGCCCTTCATTTGTAAGCAAAACAAATGTATCCAATTTAGGCAGCATCATATTCTCATGAACATTAGAATCATTACCAAGAAACGAAAGTACCTGGTAATTTAGTTGGCGTGCACGAGCTCTAGTAATTGGTCCAGTATGTATAGCAGCAGGGGCTGTGGGTGTAACAATTGTATTGATGTCCTCATCATCCTCCCCTTCTTGAAATGAAGTCGTCCTCGACGAAAGTTCATCTTCCTCACCCAAATAAGGCTTCAAATCTGCAATGTTAAAAGTGGGACTAACCCCAAAATCTGCAGGCAGCTCAAGTTTATATGCATTATCATTTATTTTCTCTAACACCTTAAAGGGACCATCAGCACGTGGCATTAACTTTGATTTGCGCAAATCAAGAAATCTATCCTTACGCAAATGTAACCAAACAAGATCTCCAGGTGCAAACACAACATGTTTTCTACCCTTATCTCCGGCAAGTTTATATTTAGCATTCATACGCTCAATGTTTTCCTTAGTTAATTCATGCATTTTTAAAATCAATTCAGCACGTTGTTCAGCATCAAAATTAACCTTCTCCGAAGATGGAAGAGGCAACAAATCAATAGGTGCACGAGGTAGGAAACCATACACAACTTCAAAAGGGCACATCTTAGTAGTAGAATGCAATGAACGATTATAAGCAAATTCAATATGAGGCAAGCATTCCTCCCACATTTTCTTATTATTCTTCAAAACAGCCCTAAGCATAGTAGACAACGTTCTATTGACTACTTCAGTTTGTCCATCAGTTTGGGGGTGACAAGTAGTACTAAAAAGCAGTTTAGTCCCCAACTTAGCCCATAAACATCTCCAAAAGTGGGTAAGAAATTTAGTATCACGATCTGAAACAATAGTATTTGGCACACCATGCAAGCGAATAATTTCACGAAAGAACAAATCAGCAACATTAACAGCATCATCGCTTTTATGACATGGTATAAAGTGTGCCATTTTCGAGAATCTATCCACGACAACAAATATGCTATCCCTCCCCTTCTTTGTTCGAGGTAAACCTAAAACAAAGTCCATAGATATATCCTCCCAAGGAACACTAGGTACAGGCAAAGGCATATATAAACCATGAGGATTGAGTCGTGACTTAGCTTTTTGACATGTAGTGCAGCGAGCAATAAAACGCTCAACATCCCGTCTCATCTTTCGCCAAAAGAAATGTGTAGCAAGTACGTCCTCCGTCTTCTTCACGCCAAAGTGTCCCATTAATCCTCCTCCATGCGCCTCCTGCAACAACAAAAGACGAACGGAGCTAGCTGGAATGCATAGCTTGTTAGCACGAAACACAAATCCATCGTTAACAACAAACTTGTTCCACATTCTTCCTTCTTTACAATTCTGCATTACATCTTTAAAATCAGCATCATGCACATATTGATCTTTGATGGTCTCCAAACCAAATATTTTGAAGTCAAGTTGTGAAAGCATAGTATAGCGACGAGACAATGCATCAGCAATAACATTTTCTTTTCCCTTCTTGTGTTTAATGACATAAGGGAAAGTCTCAATGAATTCAACCCATTTAGCATGTCTACGATTCAGTTTAGCTTGACTTTTAATATGTTTCAAAGATTCATGATCAGAATGTATAACAAATTCTTTGGGCCATAAATAATATTGCCATGTTTCTAAAGTCCGAACAAGAGCATATAATTCTTTATCATAAGTAGAATAATTCAGACTAGGCCCACTCAATTTTTCAGAAAAGTATGCAACAGGTTTGCCGTCTTGTAATAACAAACCTCCTAATCCAATTCCACTAGCATCACATTCAAGCTCAAAAGTCTTATTAAAATCAGGAAGTTGGAGTAAAGGAGCATGTGTCAACTTATCTTTCAATACCGTGAAGGCTTCTTCCTGTGCGGTACCCCAAAGAAAAGGCACATCTTTCTTTGTAAGCTCATTGAGAGGTGCAGCAATGGTGCTGAAATCTCTCACAAAACGCCTATAGAATCCAGCGAGGCCAAGAAAACTCCTCACTTGTGTGACCATTTTGGGCTGCGGCCAACTCTCAATAGCTTCAATCTTGGCTTTATCAACTTCAATTCCCTGTGGAGTAACAACATAGCCAAGAAAAGATACTCGCTCGGTGCAAAAGGTGCACTTCCCAAGGTTACCAAACAAACGTGCATCACGTAGAGCAATAAAAACAGCACGTAAATGTTCCAAATGTTCTTCCAAAGATCTGGTATAAATCAATATGTCATCAAAGTAAACTACCACAAATCGTCCAATAAAAGCACGTAAAACTTCGTTCATTAATCTCATGAAAGTACTAGGTGCATTAGTTAACCCAAAAGGCATGACTAACCACTCATATAATCCAAACTTAGTTTTAAATGCTGTTTTCCATTCATCTCCCAATTTCATACGAATTTGATGGTAGCCACTACGCAAATCAACTTTGGAGAATATTGTAGAGCCACTCAATTCATCAAGCATATCATCTAGCCTAGGAATAGGATGACGATAACGAATAGTAATATTATTAATGCCTCTACAATCAACACACATACGTGATGTACCATCCTTTTTCGGCACTAGAATAATAGGAACAGCACAAGGACTAAGGGATTCGCGTATATAACCTTTGTCGAGAAGCTCTTGTACTTGACGCATAATCTCCTTCGTCTCCTCTGGATTGGTACGGTATGGTGCACGGTTTGGCAGTGAAGCACCGGGAATTAAGTCAATCTGATGCTCAATCCCTCGAATAGGCGGTAATCCCGGTGGCACGTCTTGTGGAAAAATGTCAGCGAACTCCTGCAAAATGTTAGTGACAGTAGGAGGTAAAGAGGAAGGCACGTCCTCGAATGAAAATAATGCCTCTTTGCACACAAAAGCATAGCAAACAGATTTGTTGAAATCTAGCTCATCAATATCAGATTTGGTGGCCAATAAACATGCACTTTTCAATTTAATTTCAGAAGCAACACTAGATGGTTTATTATTAGGCTTCATTTGTTGCTCAAATTCTTTTGCCACAATCTGATTTTCACTCTTATTCTTCTCCTGTTTTGCTTTATTAGCTCTATTAATATCATCTTTCAAAATGGAATCAGGAGTCATAGGAAGCAAAGTAATATTTTTATCCTTATGAACAAGAGTATAGTGATTGTTTCTACCATGGTGTACAGAATTTTTATCAAATTGCCATGGTCTACCAAGTAATAAGGAACATGCTTGCATAGGTACCACATCACAATCAACATAATCAGCATATGTAGAGATACTAAAATGCACACGAACAGTACGTGTTACCTTAACCTTGCCGCTGTTGTTGAACCATTGGATGTAGTAAGGATGTGGATGTGGTCTTGTGGTGAGAGAAAGCTTCTCCACCATCTCCATGCTAGCCAAGTTGTTGCAGCTCCCTCCGTCTATTAGGACGCGCACAGAACGTTCCTTCACAACTCCCTTGGTATGGAACAAATTGTGCCTCTGATTTTGTTCAGCTTGTGTGACCTGCACACTCAAAACACGTTGAGCAACTAAACATTCATACCTGTCAGCGTCTTCAGGAGCCATGTATTGCGTCTCATGATCAGAATCATCTCCACCATGTTCTTCACGTGTAATAAGAGCCAATGTCTCCTCATCATAGTCACTAGCGGACTCATATCCACCATCCGCGGTAGCAATCATCACACGCGGAGATTTGCATTCTCTCGCATAATGACCTCCTCCCTTACAACGACGACAAATAATATCACTTGTGTGCCCTGTTGATGCCCTGGAAGAAGAAGAACTCTGTGCAGGCCCGGCAGGTGCGCTCTTGGCAGATAATGGTGGTTGTTCCTGTTTTCTTGTATCACGGCTATAGGAGGCACCTGATTGAGGTGCTGGTGCAGTTGAAGTAGAAGATGCACGCGGCGTCCATGAGGAAGGTCGGCCTGCAGAAAAGTTAGTTCGCTCCAATGCTTGTCGATCCTGCACTTCACGTTCAGCTTTACAAGCAAGATGGAGTAAACGAGTGATATTAGTATACTCCTTATAGTCTAGAATGGTCTGAATCTCTCTATTTAATCCACCTAGAAAACGTGCAAGCATAGCTTCATTCTCCTCAACAATACCACATCGAATCATGCCAGTTTGTAATTCCTGATAATATTCTTCTACAGAATTTTTTCCTTGTCTTAAACGCTGCAATTTTTGAAGCAATTCACGTTGATAATATGGTGGAACCCAACGCGTACGCATAGCGGTTTTCAAAGCAGCCCAAGTAGTTGGAATAGGATATAATCTACAATGTTCAGACCACCAGACACATGCAAAACTAGTGAAAGCACAAACAACAGCAGCAACCCATCTCTCCTCGGGATATTGTAAACATGTAAAACGTTCTTCAGTTTCTAACTCCCAAGTAAGATATATATCAGGAACATATCTACCCTCAAATGGTGGAATATTCAATTTCAGTTTAGGAATATGGACATCATCTCGTACCTGAGGTGGTGGTGCAGGCCTACCATTACGAATATATACCTGAGGTTGACCTGGTGGTGGTGGTGCTGGTGGCTGCACGTAGTTCGGATTTTGATCAACCTCATCCTCATAATCTCCCACATAATCATCATCCTCCTGGGTACCAGCAGCAGCAGTAGCAGGAGCCAAAGAAGCACCAACAGCAGTAGCAGCGGCACCAGAATTTTGTCCTGGCTCAATAGGAACACGCTGTGCTCGTCCATACTGATTCGGAAGGGGGCGTAGTTGTTGTTGCAGAGGTGCGATAGGTGCAGCCGGTGGTGGAAGACGCGCAAGCAGTTCATTAAATCTGTTATCGAGCTTTGTTTCGAACGTCTTCTCCAAGGCCAGTAATCTTCTCCATGGCCTCTTCAAAATTGTTCAGCACATCTTGCACCTGTTCAGTCATCATTTGCTGAAACTTATCATGAAGCTCCTTGTTCGATAAGTTCTCCCAGTCAATCTCGTCGGCTTGTGATCCTGGCATGGTTAGCAGCAATAGAAACACACAAGAATATGATCCTACAGACTACTAAGAAGTTGTGGTGGTGTATCACAAACCCGTCAAGCAAACCTCAAATTCTTACCAGTTCTTACCCAGCAGCAGGTGGTGATCGGCAACCGTTGTAGTCAAAACTTCTCAAAGCTTGGATAGAGCGATTACCAGGGAAAGTCAAACGCACGACGTAGATGTATGTGGAGCTGGGAAGGCTTATAATATGGTAGCAAAAAGGGTCAGCAATAATCAATTCAGAGATGCAAAGTTGAATAAACACTCAACGACGGTACTGTGCTGGTCCTAGGCTAGACCGTGCTAGAGACACGAGCCTAGAACACTAACAAAATCATGGCGCTGCACGTAAACAAGGGAAAAGCACACTCTCGAATTTTTTTTCGCTCTTTTTTTTTGCGCTGATTTTTTTTTGCGCTGCTCTTTTTTTTTGCGAAAAATGGCGAGTGTCTCAAAACTCTTCCCAGGTCAAACTGACAGGATGGGCACGAAATTTTTGTGACCAAAAAATTTTTTTTTTTGACTGCCCGGACCCAAAAACTGGAAACGGGTCAAAAAAAACTTTCTATAACGGCGACTGTCTCAATACGCTTAGAAACACCTAAAAATAGGATAGCCAGAAATTTTTTTGTCAAGTGCATTTTCCGAAAATTTTGGGCCTAAACGGAGGGTGGTTTTTGGACTCTTTTTTTTTGGAAACCAACCTCTTCTACGGACGGCAAAAGATTGCTGGAATCCGAAACCTACTCAGACAAGGAAACACGAATCGGAAATTAGATGGATCCCGAAAACAAACCTAATATGCAAGGAACTCGAATTGGTGGTGGATATATGGTGGTGGTATATGGCAGCGGTGGTGGTAGCGGTGGTAGTATATGGATATGGATCGGTGGTGGTATATGGACACGGATTGGTGGTGGTATATGGATACGGATTCGGAGCGGTGGCGGATAAGCGGTGGTGGTAGATAGCAGGGGCGATGATGATGGTGCGGCGGCGGCGTGACAACTTATGACCAGAACTCGAAACTCTAGAAGACTAGACTCTAAGACCAGCAACTAGACACGACGATGCAACCGCAAATTCAACAAAGCAAAACCCTAAAAAGATTATGCAAAGGCTCAGATTGGTTCGGATATGATGAACTAACCCTAGGTTAGTGCTAACCTAACTGATAGAGGCAAAGGTGTCCCGATCTTTCGATAAGATGATAACTATCGATTTGGTAAAGATGACTTTGACGATCCGACTACAAACGTGCATGACGTTGCGCCTTAGCAATCGCTAAACCAACTTCAAGAGGTTATTGACCACGCCGGAGCACAATCAACCTGACCACGAAGGTCTATTCCTGCAAGCAATCGAAGAACAAGCAAGAATATGATAAAAGCAATCTGAATATTGTGAGTATATATGAAGTATTGATGAAGGTGGGGATCCGTAAGCGGTCTTGGTCTGGTCGTTGAACACAAACGAAGTACACGAAGTTGCAATGGCTAACTTTTAACTAAACAAATCCCAAAGTCTAAACGATGCCCTAAGGGCTGTATATATGGAGGAAGAGGGGGGAATTTTGTGGCCCTTGGTGGAGGGGTCCGAAATCAACCCTATCTCTTGTTTCCCCACACATACAGACTCTAAAAATAGCCTATACTTATGTATTTCGAAATTACATGGGCCTGGCCCAATAATAAGGTGACGCGGCACCTAAAATAGCCTCGGGACGAAATTTATGAAGAGGCATCTTGTATATTTCGTTCAAGGCTTCATGCACCCATTATGGTGGCTTCAAAGTCCTGAAATCATCACTTGTAACTCCGTTCTTGTTCCCCTTGCGCATGCCATCATCTCCATGCTTGTTCTTGATCCAATGTTCATCCTTCTCCAAGCTAGGCCCTTCATTTGTAAGCAAAACAAATGTATCCAATTTAGGCAGCATCATATTCTCATGAACATTAGAATCATTACCAAGAAATGAAAGTACCTGGTAATTTAGTTGGCGTGCACGAGCTCTAGTAATTGGTCCAGTATGTATAGCAGCAGGGGCTGTGGGTGTAACAATTGTATTGATGTCCTCATCACTAACACTAACTAACTCTGTTAGTTAGATGTTACACTGACATGTGGGTCCCAGCCGTCAGGTTTGACCTGGTCAGCACCGTTGACCTGCTGACGTTGTGATGACGTCATGCTGGTGCAATAATATATTTTCTGGAATTAAAATAAATCAGGAAATTCCAGAAAATGTTCAAAACTTCAAAAATTCATATCAATTCAACCGTAGCTCAGATTGAAATAATTTATATATGAAAAATTATCAGAAAAATGCAATCTTTCCATCTGTACCAGTTTCATGCATGGCAAACCAACCTAAACCTGCTGTATAGGTGAAAACATGTAAATGGCATATATAAGAGCTTAATTTGGAGTTGCATTTGAACCTTTGGTTCAAATGGACTTCAAACCAAATGAATACTAGTTGCATTAGCTCAAACAGCATCACATCTTCATGCCATGTTCATGCATCATATTGTTGCATATGCTTGTGTATTGATTGTTGGCACCGTTCCTTCTCGATAGGTCCTGCTCCGGAGACCGTTTCCAGAGTACCTGTCTGAGGAGCAGTGCCTTCCTTGTTGATTTACCAGGCAAGCAAACCCCCTTGTTCATTCCAATAAAATCCTACTCTCTCGCTCCTGCTCTTTGTTATTGCATTAGGACAACAATGATTCATCTGCTACTTTGTGCTGCGGTAGTTGAACCCATTCCTCTGCATGACCTGTCATTGCCACAGTAAATAGTTGAAACCCACTAGCATGTGTAGGAGTTGATTGAAGCCACTGATGTGTTCCTACCATGCTATGCCTGCTATTGCTTAGAGTTGTGTCAGGTCTGGTTCATTGGGAATGAATTGGAGTGTTACGATATGTTCTGATGCTGAGAGTGAAGTGTGTGAACACGATTTGGTAAAGGTAGCGGTGAGAGGCCATGTAGGAGTACATGGTGGGTTGTCTCACTGGAACCGTCCTTAAGCACTGAGTTCTATGTATGTTGTCCAATGACTCGATACTACCACACATTGGGATCCTTAATTGACTCTCTCGACTTATTAACCGACTTGATCTCTGTCCAGGAGTCGCAACTAGTTTCTGGTGTTTGTAGGTAGTGTTAGTAGTCTACCAAGTGGCACCCGGCCAGGTGGGCTTGGGACAGACTAGGCACAAGTGGCACGGTGTACCAAGCGTAGATCCATCCGGCGAGGTGGGCTTGGGAACCCTGCACACATCGTTTGGGGCCGTGAGTGAAACCCCGGTCAGATCTCCTTGCGGATGGAACCCGAATAGGCGATAAACCTGGACTAGAGTCTTGTGTGGTTAGTCAGGTCGTGGCCGACTCCCTCGCCAGGCTTCCGCTTGAAGGTTGCCGAGATACATGACGTGTACATGGCGGTAAGTGGCGAGAGCGTGTGTGAAGAAGTACACCCCTGCAGGGTTAACATGATCTATTTGAATAGCCGGGTCCGCGGTTATGGACTTCTTGGATGCTTACATGGTACATAGACAACTTGAAGTGGATACTCTAAAATGCTCAAGACAAGTGTGAGTGCTATGGATGGCCTTCTCGTAGGGAGACGGGGATGAATCCATAGTAGGGTATTGTGTGGTGATTAGTGGACTCGTGTGCGCCATATCACCTTAGAAGTTCTGGTAGTCGTAAAACAGGATAGCCACAGAGTCAAAGCTGGCTTGCTGCAACTAAACCCCACATTACCCTCTTGATACAAATGCATGTATGATAGGATCTGATGTAAGTCTTGCCGAGTACCTTTGTACTCATGTTGCTTTATTTATGTTTTTGCAGCGGGGACTTCGGTCTTACTAGTGTTCTCGTGGACTTCGACAAGTAGCTTGTACCTCAGCTACGATCTTGATCGGATGTTGTAGTTAGTCAGGCTCTTCAGCCTTTTTCATTTGTAGATGTCTGTACTCAGACATGTAATGCTTCCGCTTGTTGCTTGTATGCTCTGTATGATGGGTCTTGTGACCCCTGTTTGCAATAAATGCTATGATGGCTCTTTGAGCCTTATCTATATGAGTTGTTGAGTTATGCTGTGATGCCATGTTGTACATCACATACTTGCATGTTATGCGTACGTGTAATGTGTATTGCTATGTGTGGGATCTGACTATCTAGTTGTTTATCCTTAGTAGCCTCTCTTACCAGGAAATGTCTCCTAGTGCTTCCACTGAGCCCTGGTAGCTTGCTACTGCTCCGGAACACTTAGGCTGGCCGGCATGTGTCCTTCTTCGTTCCTGTGTCTGTCCCTTCGGGGAAATGTCACGCGGTGTCTGCCGGAGTCCTGTTAGCCTGCTACAGCCCGGTTTACCGGAGTCCTACTAGCCCAGTTGCTACAGCCCGGATTCGCTCGCTGATGACCGACACGTTTGATGCTTGGTCATGTATGCCTGTCCCTGTAAGTTAGTGCCACTTTGGGTTCACGACTAGCCATGTCAGCCCGGGTTCTCTGTCATATGGATGCTAGCGACACTATCATATACATGTGCCAAAAGGCACAAACGGTCCCGGGCATGGTAAGGCGACACCCGTGGGAATACCGTGCGTGAGGCCGCAAAGTGATATGAGGTGTTACATGCTAGATCGATGTGACTTAGGATCAGGGTCCTGACAGCTTTGGTATCAGAGCCTGACTGTCTATAGGATTACCAAGCCAAACTGGTCGAAGTTGAGTCTAGAAATTCTTTAGTTATATAAGGGAATTGATTGTGGGTTGGAACGTAAGGCTCTTTTTACTCCTTTACCTCATGGCCTTCTGATCTGAGTCATCCTATCTCTCCTACGGGGTTAAGGAACTAGGCTTCTCTTCCGTCTATAAGGATCACGTGTTACTACTCCGTAGTCCCATAGGATTGGTTGATCAGAGTCATACCCCAGTTTCGAGTACTTCCGGTGTAGTCTGTTTAGCACTATCCCAGAACCTTGAGTGGTGATGTTGAGTTGTTGTACTACTTCATTTTTAGCAGGATGTCCCATTTTGAGCATTTTACTACCGTTATGCTGCCGGAATTACCCTAGGAGTTCGAGAGTTACTAATTTCTTTGTCCTACATTCTATAGCCTATAGTTGATCTGATTCCGTCCTTGGTTTCGTTTCTCAGGATGTCATCAGTTAAGCAAAGTTTTGTTGCTCGTAGCCAGAACCATGGAGATGGTAGGGATGAGGATCCTCCCGACCCGCCTTCGTTGACAGAGTTCATGTTAGAAATGGAGAGGAACAAGCGTGAGTCTAACCGCTTGTTGGCACGTATCGAGGAGAACACCGCACATCAGTCCGATAAGTCTGCGACCATTCATGACTTCATTCGCTTGCACCCACCCACCTTTCATCATTCTATTGAGCCACTCGATGCAGATGACTGGCTCCGTAGCATCACTCATAAGCTGCGTTCCGCGAACGTAGCTGAAGATGACAAGGTCACTTATGCCACATACCATCTGGAAGGTCCTTCTAGTCTTTGGTGGCAGAACTATGAGGCTATGCTTCCAGCTGGCCAGATTCCTACCTGGAAGGTTTTCACTGAGGCTTTTTGCGAGCATCACATTCCTGAAGCCCTCATCGATCGCAAGAGAGAAGAGTTCTGTAGGTTCACCCAAAGTAAGATGGCTGTTGATGCTTACAGCAGAGAGTTCGAGAACCTCGCCCGTTATGCCACAGAAGAGGTGTCCACGGACGCCAAGAAGCAGGCTAGGTTCCGGAAGGATCTCAACCCCAAGTTGCGTCGTGATCTCCACCTGCATCATTGTGATACATTCCAGGCTCTGGTGAACAAAGCCATTAATGCAGAGACAGCTCAGCTCACTTACGAGAAGTCTCGTAAGCACACCCGTGATTTGGGATCTTCCTTCGGTTCTAGCTCTCAGAAGCGCCGGATTTGGGTTCCAAACTCCACTCTTCCACCCGGATATACACCGAGGCCATCTTATGTGGAACCTCATCCAGTTCAGCAGTATGCTCCACCGAGGCCTATTGGTGGACCGCCTGCCAATGCGGGTCCACATCCTACCTCCAAGATTTGTTACAAGTGCGGAGAGCCAGGCCACATTGCCCGTATTTGCACTCAGGCCAGAGTTGCTCCACCCCAGCCCGAGAAGTATATTTGTCGTGTTAGTAAGCCATCTCGCAAGATGATTAGTGTCAAGTCAGCTCCCACTGAACATGGACGTGTGCATCACGTCTCAGCTAAAGACGCTCATGATGATCCAGATGTCGTTCTTGGTACACTCCTTGTTAACTGTCATCCAACATCGGTTTTGTTCGAGACTGGAGAGTCTCATTCCTTGATTTCTGAAAGCTATGCCCGCTTGCACGACATGTCATTTTGTGATATGCCCTCCCCGCTACTTATTCAAACTCCTGGATCCAAATGGCAAACCTCTAGGATAAGTTATGGCAATGGAATCCATGTTGACAGACTTGTATTCCTTGCTTCCTTGATATCTCTCAAGTCTTCGGATATTAACATCATCTTGGGTATGGACTGGATGACAGCTCATCATGCCAAGATTGATTGTCTCACTAGGTCTGTTCAGCTTACACACCCATCTGGCAAGATAGTCACTGTCTCCACTAGAGTTGCAAAGCGCCAACTCTATTCTCTTAATGCCATCCCTCTTCCAAACCTTGAAGATATCCCGGTAGTCCGTGACTTTCCGGATGTCTTTCCAGAGGAACTGCCAGGCATTCCACCTGACAGAGATGTAGAGTTCGTCATAGATCTTAGCCCAGGAACAGCCCCAATCTCCAGGAGACATTACAAGATGGCACCCTTAGAACTAGCCGAGCTTAAGAAACAACTTGATGAGTCCTTGCAAAAGGGTTTCATCTGTCCTAGTTCTTCTCCTTGGGCTTGCCCCGTCCTCTTTGTTAAGAAGAAGGATGGTACGGATCGGATGGTTGTAGATTATCGTCCCATTAATTTGGTCACGATAAAGAACAAATATCCGCTCCCCAGGATCAACGACCTGTATGATCAGCTCGCTGGATCCTCAGTCTTTTCCATGATGGATTTGAGGTTAGGCTACCACCAAATCAAGATCAGAAACGGGGACATTCCCAAGACAGCCTTTGTCACTCGTTATGGCCAGTACGAGTACACCGTCATGTCCTTCGGTCTAACCAACGCACCAGCTACTTTCTCCCGCTTGATGAACTCGATCTTCATGGAGTACTTAGATAAGTTCATCATGGTTTACCTCGATGATATTCTTATTTACTCGAAGAACGAGGAACAGCATGCCGAACATCTTAGACTTGTGTTAGAAAAACTCAGAGAGCACCGCCTTTATGCCAAGTTCTCCAAGTGTGAATTTTGGTTGCCAGAAGTGACCTACCTAGGCCACGTAATCTCTGGTAAGGGCATTGCTGTCAATCCCGAGAGAGTTAAGGCCGTTCTCGATTGGACTCCACCTGAAACCATTAAACAAGTTAGGAGTTTCCTTTGTCTAGCCAGCTATTGTCGCCGCTTTGTCGAAAACTTCTCCAAAGTAGCCAAACCCCTCACAGAACTTCTCAAGAAAGATAAAAAGTTTGAGTGGTCCCCATAGTGTGAGTACAGTTTTCAGGAACTGAAAAGACGCCTGACTTTTGCTCCCATACTTGTGCCACCGGATTTCACTAAAGACTTTGTTATCTATTGTGATGCCTCACGACGGGGACTAGGTTGCATTCTTATGCAGGATTGTCATGTGATTGCCTATGCATCTCGACAGTTGCATCCACATGAGGAGAATTATCCTACACATGATCTAGAGCTTGCAGCCGTAGTCTATGCACTCAAGACCTGGCGACATTACCTTCTTGGTAAACGTTGCGAGATCTACACCGATCACCAGAGTCTTAAGTATATCTTCACCCAACCAGATTTGAACCTTAGGCAAAGACGTTGGTTGGAGTTAATCACAGATTATGATCTAGGGATTACCTACACCCCAGGCAAAGCTAATGTCATGGCTGATGCGCTAAGCCGTAAATCCTATTGCAACAATCTCATGTTGCAGCAAGGCCAACCACTTCTCCATGAGGAATTTTGTAAGCTTAACCTTCACATAGCTCCTCGCGGATTCCTTTATACCTTGGTGGCGAAACCTACTCTTGAGGATCAGATCATAACTAGCCAGCAATATGATACGGGTATTTCTCGAATCAAGGATAACGTTAAGAAGGGAGCTGCTGGTAGTTTCTCTGTTGATGATCGAGGTGTTGTTTTCTTCGAGAACCGTTTGGTGGTTCCTAAGAAGCAACATCTTCGACAATTGATCCTTAAGGAGGCGCATGAATCCCCTCTCACGATTCATCCCGGTAGTACTAAGATGTATCAGGACCTACGCCAGAGGTTCTGGTGGACTAGGATGAAGAGAGAAATCGCTGAGTTCATTGCTAAATGTGACGTTTGTCGTCGCGTTAAGGCAGAGCATCAAAGACCTGCTGGCACCCTTCAGCCCTTATCCATTCCTGAGTGGAAATGGGATAAAGTTGGTATGGACTTCATCACCGGCTTTCCCAGGACCAAGAAAGGGAATAACGCTATCTTTGTAGTCGTTGATCGTCTATCCAAAGTGGCTCACTTCCTTCCTGTTCGAGAGACCATCACCGCTAGTCAGCTCACTGACTTATATATTTCTCGAATAGTGTCGCTTCATGGTGTTCCACTAGAGATCAATTCAGACCGTGGCAGTCTTTTCACTTCTCATTTTTGGGAGAGTTTCCAGACTGCCATGGGAACCCATCTTTCCTTCAGTACCGCTTTCCACCCTCAGTCGAGTGGTCAGGTGGAAAGGGTCAACCAAATTCTCGAAGACATGCTTAGAGCTTGCGTTATCTCATTCGGTATGGATTGGGAGAAATGTCTTCCTTTCGTCGAGTTTTGTTATAACAATAGCTATCAATCCAGCCTCAAGAAAGCTCCTTTTGAGGTTCTCTATGGACGAAGATGTCGAACACCTTTGAACTGGTCAGAAACCGGTGAAAGACAATTCTTTGGACCGGACATGATCCAGGAAGCAGAACAGCAAGTTCACATCATTCGTGAGAACTTGAAAACAGCCCAGGCTCGTCAGAAGAGCCAGTATGATCGTCATCATAGGGGTATGACCTATGAAATTGGCGACAAAGCTTACCTTCGGGTCACTCCTTTGAAGGGTACCCATCGCTTCGGTATCAAGGGCAAGTTGGCTCCTCGTTACATTGCTCCCTTTCGCATTCTCGCTAAATGAGGAGAGGTTGCCTACCAGTTGGAACTACCCCCACATCTTTCTCGAGTTCATGATGTCTTCCACGTCTCTCAACTCAGGCGTTGCTTCTCGGATCCCATCCGCGGAGTGGACCACGAAACGCTTGATCTCCAAGATAACCTCACATACCGAGAGTACCCGGTTCGCATTCTTGATCAAGCAGAGCGTGTTACTCGACGTTAGAACATCATGTTTCTCAAGGTTCAGTGGTCTCATCATTCCTAGAGAGAAGCTACTTGGGAGCGAGAAGATCGTCTTCGACTGGAGTACCCCGCTTTCTTTCCGTCGACCCCTGAATCTCGGGACGAGATTCTTTCAAGTGGGGGCGAGTTGTCACATCACTAGTTCTGGTATGACCTAGACTAGCTAGTCATTTGTGCATCATGTTTAAATTTCATTTAAATTTGAAATGGGGATTTGTGAAACCCTCAGAATCATTCCTGGAAATGACCCAGATAAAAATTGCTTCAATTTGGCCCAAGAAAATGTTCCTGTTTTCTCTAAAAAATATTTGTCAGCGGTAAAATTCCAACCAATATTTTTGGGATCTCAGAAGTATTTATTTTTGGCCATTTGAATTAATGCAGTAAATATTTGCCTTGGATATATATATGTTATATATATAATATATGTCCAAAAATTGTGCCTTTTGTTGAGGAGCTCCGAAATAATACCACTAGCTCCTATAAAAATTGGCATAAGTAAATACATGATTTAGTATTTTAATTAAATCAAAACAAATGTCAGAAAAATAGAAAAAGAAATAAAAGAGGAAAACCCTACTTGGGCTTACCCGCGGCCTGGCACTGTGTGGCCTGGCCCAGCGGCCCAGCAGGCCGGCCCAGCCAGCTGGCCAACGCCAGTCGTCCCCTTCCTCTCGCCAGGAGGACAGGGGCACGCGCCGGCGCGCGCGGCCACGCGTCCAGCTGGGGCCACGTCTCCCCGCCACCTCCTACTTCTCCCCCTCGTCGTCTGGATGCCCCGCGCGACGCCATGCGCCGCCCCGACCGCTCTCACTCTCCCCATGTTCTCTCCCTCGCCGTTTCCCCACCGTGCCCGAACGCTACCGTCGCTGCCGCATGCCGTTGCCGTAGCCACCGCCTCCCCCTCGCCTCTCCGACACGTGCAGGAGCTCCGCCTCCTCGCTCTGAAGCTGTCTGCCGAGCCACACAAGCCGGAGCACCCTGTGGAGCCGTCGCCGTCGCCTTCATCACCTCCGGCCGCCGCAGATCGCCATTGCCGCTTCGTCATCTCCAGCGCGTCCCCGGCCACAACGAGCAGCCCTGCAAATCCGCCGTGAGCCCTGCTTCTTCTCCCATCTCTCCCCTGGTCGCGCTCGCCCTCTAGCTGTCGTCTCCACCATGGCCGAACCTTCACCGCCGCCAAGCTCGCCGTCGATGCAGCTCCGGTGACCATTTGGTCACCCCGGCGAGTCCAACAAGCTCGTAAGGCCCCGTAGAGCATCCCTAGCGCTTTGCTTCTCTCGTCTTCGAGCTCCAAACGCGCTCTCGTGCACAACAAACTCCGGCGGCCGCAACCGAGCTCGCCACCGCCGACTCCGGCCATCCCAGGCCCAACCACGACCACCGGCGGACGCGCCATGGAGCTGGCTCTCCAACGCGCCTAGCCACGCGTCATTTGGAGCACCATAGAGGAAACCCGGGGCACAAGTACGCCGCGGATCTCGCCGGCGACTAACCGCCGGCGGGTTTGACTTGTTTGACCTGGGGTTTGACCCCCCCAGGGTCACTGACGCGTGGGCCATACCCCTGTTTAGTTTAGTTGTTAGTTTAGTTAGCGCTAATTAACTCAGTTAATTAGTTGTCTCTCTGACAGGTAGGCCCAGGCCCTAATTAACCTAGGTTAGTGCTAACCTAACACTAACTAACTCTGTTAGTTAGATGTTACACTGACATGTGGGTCCCAGCCGTCAGGTTTGACCTGGTCAGCACCATTGACCTGCTGACATTGTGCTGACGTCATGCTGGCGCAATAATATATTTTCTGGAATTAAAATAAATCAGGAAATTCCAGAAAATGTTCAAAACTTCAAAAATTCATATCAATTCAACCGTAGCTCAGATTGAAATAATTTATATATGAAAAATTATCAGAAAAATGCAATCTTTCCATCTGTGCCAGTTTCATGCATGACAAACCAACCTAAACCTGCTGTATAGGTGAAAACATGTAAATGGCATATATAAGAGCTTAATTTGGAGTTGCATTTGAACCTTTGGTTCAAATGGACTTCAAACCAAATGAATACTAGTTGCATTAGCTCAAACAACATCACATCTTCATGCCATGTTCATGCGTCATATTGTTGCATATGCTTGTGTATTGATTGTTGGCACCGTTCCTTCTCGATAGGTACTGCTCCGGAGACCGTTCCAGAGTACTTGTCTGAGGAGCAGTGCCTTCCTTGTTGATTTACCAGGCAAGCAAACCCCCTTGTTCATTCCGATAAAATCCTACTCTCTCACTCCTGCTCTTTGTTATTGCATTAGGACAACAACGATTCATCTGCTACTTTGTGTTGCGGTAGTTGAACCCATTCCTCTGCATGACCTGTCATTGCCATAGTAAATAGTTGAAACCCACTAGCATGTGTAGGAGTTGATTGAAGCCACTAATGTGTTCCTACCATGCTATGCCTGCTATTGCTTAGAGTTGTGTCAGGTCTGGTTCATTGGGAATGAATTGGAGTGTTACGATATGTTCTGATGCTGAGAGTGAAGTGTGTGAACACGATTTGGTAAAGGTAGGGGTGAGAGGCCATGTAGGAGTACATGGTGGGTTGTCTCACTGGAACCATCCTTAAGCACTGAGTTCTATGTATGTTGTCCAATGACTCGATACTAACACACATTGGGATCCTAAATTGACTCTCTCGACTTATTAACCGACTTGATCTGTGTCCAGGAGTCGCAACTAGTTTCTGGTGTTTGTAGGTAGTGTTAGTAGTCTGCCAAGTGGCACCCGGCCAGGTGGGCTTGGGACAGACTAGGCACAAGTGGCACGGTGTACCAAGCGTAGATCCATCCGGCGAGGTGGGCTTGGGAACCCTGCACACATCGTTTGCGGCCGTGAGTGAAACCCCGGCCGGACCTCCTTGCGGATGGAACCCGAATAGGCGATAAACCTAGACTAGAGTCTTGTGTGGTTAGTCAGGTCGTGGCCAATTCCCTCGCCAGGCTTCCGCTTGAAGGTTGCCGAGATACATGACGTGTACATGGCGGTAAGTGGCGAGAGCGTGTGTGAAGAAGTACACCCCTGCAGGGTTAACATGATCTATTCGAATAGCCGGGTCCGTGGTTATGGACTTCTTGGATGCTTACATGGTACATAGACAACTTCAAGTGGATACTCTAAAATGTTCAAGACAAGTGTGAGTGTTATGGATGGCCTTCTCGTAGGGAGACGGGGATGAATCCATAGTAGAGTATTGTGTGGTGATTAGTGGACTCGTGTGCGCCATATCACCTCAGAAGTTCTGGTAGTCGTAAAACAGGATAGCCACAGAGTCAAAGCTGGCTTGCTGCAACTAAACCCCACATTACCCTCTTGATACAAATGCATGTATGATAGGATCTAATGTAAGTCTTGCTAAGTACCTTTGTACACATGTTGCTTTATTTATGTTTTTGCAGCGGGGACTTTGGTCTTACTAGTGTTCTCGTGGACTTCGACAAGTAGCTTATACCTCAGCTACGATCTTGATCGGATGTTGTAGTTAGTCAGGCTCTTCAGCCTTTTTCATTTGTAGATGTCTATACTCAGACATGTAATGCTTCCGCTTGTTGCTTGTATGCTCTGTATGATGGGTCTTGTGACCCCTGTTTGCAATAAATGCTATGATGGCTCTTTGAGCCTTATCTATATGAGTTGTTGAGTTATGCTGTGATGCCATGTTGTACATCACATACTTGCATGTTATGTGTACGTGTAATGTGTATTGCTATGTGTGGGATCTGACTATCTAGTTGTTTATCCTTAGTAGCCTCTCTTACCGGGAAATGTCTCCTAGTGCTTCCACTGAGCCCTGGTAGCTTGCTACTGCTCCGGAACACTTAGGCTGGCCGGCATGTGTCCTTCTTCGTTCCTGTGTCTGTCCCTTCGGGGAAATGTCACGCGATGTCTACCGGAGTCCTGTTAGCCTGCTATAGCCCGGTTTACCAGAGTCCTACTAGCCCAGTTGCTACAGCCCGGATTCGCTCGCTGATGACCGACACGTTCGATGCTGGGTCATGTAAGCCTGTCCCTGTAAGTTAGTGCCACTTTGGGTTCACGACTAGCCATGTCAGCCCGGGTTCTCTGTCATATGGATGCTAGTGACACTATCATATACGTGTGCAAAAAGGCACAAACGGTCCCGGGATGGTAAGGCGACACCCGTGGGAATACCGTGCGTGAGGCCGCAAAGTGATATGAGGTGTTACATGCTAGATCGATGTGACTTAGGATCGGGGTCCTGACACACAATCAGCCCACCTAGGACTACCTAACCCCTCTCTCGATTGGATCCGTCCTAACCCCCAAACCCCTCCTAACCCCCAAACCCTAGCAAATTTGCTATATATGGACACCCCTTGTCCATTTTGGGCAGTCTAACCCCTCCACCTACCTGCAGCCGCCGCCCCTCCACCCTTGCTCCGCCACTTGTCGCCGCCAAATCCACCCAGCCGCCGCTCAGCCGCCGTCCTGACCAACCCTCGCGTGCCACCTCATCCCCCAGCGTCGCCTGTAGCCAACTAGCGCGTGGCACCAGCCCTCCCTGCGCCCCACTTTGCCGTGGCCCGCGGAGCCCATCTCAGGCCCGCGCAGGCCCGGATCCCCCCTGCCGCGCCTGATCCAGGCCCCTGCTCCCGCCGCCGCTCGAGGGGAGGAGCCCCTCGATCCGTAGCTCCACCCCGCGTCTTCCTCGCCGGAGCACGCTGTGCCGCCCGCCGGGCCTTGCCGTGGCCGTCTCCGGCGCCCAGCAGGCCGGCCCCCTCGCGCATCTTCTTCCTCTATGCTCTCTCTCTCTAGTTCTCTCGCTCCCTCACGCATATCTCTCTCTCTCATCTTCACAGGAGCATCCATGGCTGCCTCGATCTCCACGCTCATGCTGCCCCAAGCCTCCTCTCTGCCAAAAATGGATCCGCCGTGGCCAACTCCGTCGGATTCCGGCCGGGCCCCGCCGGATCAGGCCGTCCCCTCGCCCCCATGTCGCCAGAACATTCGCTGCCATGGCCTGCTTCTTTCTCCAACGACCTGGATCCCGTTTTCGCGGAGGTGATTTTCTGCTAAGTCCTGAAATTCTTGCATTCTGGTGCTCTGGTCGTCATGCCATAACTTTGTGTGTGCTTCTCTATTTCGTGCATGTAATGTATCAAAATGTTCATCATGAGATGCTCTTCATTTTGTTCTATTGTGACATGCTTGTTTGAGTCCATCTTGATGCCCTAATAATCGTTGCAAGAGTGCTAAATGATGTTAACTGATGTCTATTAACAGAACTTGTTGTTTTGTCTTTTTCATTGCATTTTGCGTGTGCATCTTATGAGCTTGATGTCTACATGAGTTATTATCTACATCATGCCATATTTACATTGGTGCAATCTATGTATTTTTGTGAGGCTTGTAGTGAGTGCATCGAGCTCGTGAAGTAGGGTACTTGATGTTGCTGTTTTGCTAGGCTGATTCTGTTATATCATGATGCTATGTAAACCGGCTGCTACAAGTCATTCTATGCATAATCTGGAGATGTTCAGTAAGAATGTTTTGTTATAAATGGCATGTTGTATCCATCCATGCTCCTGGTTGAATTTATAGCATGCTGTAGTTTGTTGTAATCATGTTCTAAACTTGCTAAATAATGTTGTTGTCAGACTGTTAACATTAAGTTCAGTTTTGCCATGTCAATAACTAGTGATCAATGTACCATATGAACTTGATCTTGCCATGCTTAGCTTCATAAATATGTCATCTTACTGTTGGTCACCTTTTCATGCCATGTATTGCTCTATGGTGAGTGGTACAAGCTCACCAACATGCCTACTTATCGTTGTTCCTGCCATGTCTGAATTTGTCATATCATTTGCCATGTTTGCGTAGATGCTACCATGTTTTCTATTGATCTTTGGAATTAGTTCAGTATGGGAGTTTTGTTCTTTGTCTTTAATATTAGCATGCCATGCCTTTGGTTGCCATGATAAGTTACTGTAACATGTTGTTTTATAGCTCTAAACATTGCAACCTGATGTTATTTCTGCCAAGTCTGAAACTGTTATTATTTGCAATCTTGCCATGTCCTTTTGAGCATGTTATATTGTTTTCTGGAGATAGCTCAGTGTTCATGTTTTGTCATGCTTTACATCTAATTCATGCCCATGCCTTTTGTTCTTATGTTGAGGTGCTGTAGCATATTGTTTTGATGCTTGCTATATGCCTAGTTGCTGTTTTGGACAGTTTGTCCGTTAAACTTGTATAGTGTATGTGTTGAACCGTTGCTCCGTTTTGAGTGTACTTTATATGAAACTTGCTTAGAATTGCTGTAGCTTCATATTATCATGTTGCACCCTTGTTTTGAGGTGTTTGCTTGATGTTTGGATGCCTTTTGCATCAATGCCATGTTTAACTCATTTTGTTCATATCTTCTAGGCCGTAGCTCCGAATTAAATGAACTTTATATGTAACTTGACTAGAATCTCGTGTAGATCATATTGGTGCATCTTAACTGGCTGTTTAACAAACTGAACATAAGTTTTATTCAGTTCTGGACCAATTTCGAAACTTGCATATGAGGACCTACCAGATTTGTTATATGTATTTCCGGCCTCATATAAACTTGCTTTGATGTGTTGCTCTTGTTTGCATCATCTCTTGCCATGAGTAGCTTCATGTAGCCTTGTCATGCATCATGCTTCGTTGTGCATCATGTCATGTATATGTTTGGTGTGTTTACCATGTTGTGTGCTTCTTCTCGATAGTTCCCGTTTCGTTGCGATCATGAGTATTCGTTCGTCTACGCTTGGTTCGTCTTCGTGGCTTTATCTTCTTCATGGACTCGTTCTTCTTCCTTGCGGGATTTCAGGCAAGATGACCGCTACCCTGGATCTCACTACTATCATTGCTATGCTAGTTGCTTCGTTCTATCGCTATGCTGCGCTACCTATCACTTGTTCTTCAAGCCTCCCAAATTGCCATGTCAGCCTCTAACCTTTTCACCATTCCTAGCAAACCGTTGTTTGGCTATGTTACCGCTTTGCTAAGCCCCTCCTATAGCGTTTCTAGTTGCAGGTGAAGATGAAGATTGCTCCATGTTGGATTATGTTTATGTTGGGATATCACAATATCTCTTATATTATTAATGCATCTATATACTTGGTAAAGGGTGGAAGGCTCGGCCTTATGCTTGGTGTTTTGTTCCACTCTTGCCGCCCTAGTTTCCGTCATATCAGCATTATGTTCCCGGATTTTGTGTCCCTAACACGGTTGGGTGATTTATGGGACCCCCTTGACAGTTCGCTTTGAATAAAACTCCTCCAGCAAGGCCCAACCTTGGTTTTCCCATTTGCCTCACCACCACCTATACCCTTCTCTTGGGTCGGCCAACCCGAGGGTCATCTTTACTTTAGCCCCCCTGGGCCAGTGCTTCTCTAAGTGTTGGTCCGAACTGAGTAGACTGCGGGGCCACCTCGGGGAAACTTGAGGGCTGGTTTTACTCGTAGGATGTCTCATCTGGTGTTGCCCTGAGAACGAGATATGTGCAGCTCCTATCGGGATTGTTGGCACATCGGGCGGCTTTGCTGGTCTTGTTTTACCATTGTCGAAATGTCTTGTAAACCGGGATTCTGAGACTGATCGGGTCTTCCTGGGAGAAGGAATATCCTTCGTTGACCGTGAGAGCTTGTGATGGGCTAAGTTGGGACACCCCTGCAGGGTATAAACTTTCGAGAGCCGTGCCCGCGGTTATGTTGCAGATGGGAATTTCTTAATGTCCGGTTGTAGATAACTTGACACCAGATACGAATTAAAACGCATCAACCGTGTGTGTAGACGTGATGGTCTCTTTTCGGTGGAGTCCGGGAAGTGAACACGGTTTTGAGTTATGTTTGACGTAAGTAGGAGTTCATGATCACCTCTTGATCATTGCTAGCTTCACGACCGTTCCGTTTGCTCTCTTCTCGCTCTTATTTGCGTATGTTCGCCACCATATATGCTTAGTCGCTGCCGCAACCTCACCACATATCCTTTCCATACCCATTAAGCTTTGCTAGTCTTGATACCCATGGTAATGGGATTGCTGAGTCCTCGTGGCTCACAGATTACTACAACAACAGTTGCAAGTACAGGTTATGCGATAATCATGATGCGAGAGTGATGTTTGCTTGTTTTGGAGTTCTTCTTCTGCTTCTTCCTCGGTCAGGGGATAGGTTCCAGGTCGGCAGCCTGGGCTAGCAGGGTGGATGTCGTTTGAGCTTCTGTTTGTGTTTCATCCGTAGTCGGATGTTGATCTTATGGATGACCTATTGATATATTCTTGCAGCATTTGTATGCCTTTGTATGTATCCCCTTCTATTATGTAATGTTGATGTAATGATATCCACCTTGCAAAAGCGTATCAATATGCGGTTCTATCCTTGGTGGGACCTTCGAGTCTCTTTAGGATAGTATCGCATATTGGGCGTGACAGCTGCCTTCGGTGGCCTCCCCGTCATTCTCCGTCGCCTGCCGCCAACGTCGCCACTGACCCAGCGGGGAACGAGCAGCAGGCGTCATTGCTACATCCCTCGGTGTGGCGGGAAGGCCGCACCGCCACTCCGTCGCTGACTCCAGCTGGTTCGTCGTCTCACGCCTGTCGCGCTCCCACGGACGTGCATGCCGTGTTGCTCCTGGCACGTGAGCTCCTGCATTACCGCCCCATCGACGACCTCTACGAGGAGTAGCTCGCTCACATCACCGAGCTCGTCAGTGCCACAGGGGGATCCCCTGCGCCATCCCTCTCGCTGCCTCGCCATCCGTCCTGTGTGGGTGACACAGCTCAGGAGGTGCCTCCGCCACCTCCTCCACAAGAAGGCGCCCTAGCTCCAAGGCGCGCGGCCCCTGGACGAGATCCACCGCGCCCAGCATCCGCGCGACAAGAAAGGAGCTGCGAAGAAATCCCTCGTCCCCAAGAAGGTGCTCGCGTGCTCCCTGCTCCAGCACGTCAAGACCGCATCCCTGCGCCAGCTTGTCAAGATCCCGCGCTGCCCCTGGTGGCGGCACACGGGAATCCTCAGGAGCAAGCCCCGCATCTGCAAAGGGCTCTGATGGCCACCGTAGGCTGCCGCGCCTTCACCATCGAGCTACACAGTGTCGCCTGGCTAGGCAAGTTCAAGTCGGATCTGCCTCCTCGCTACGACGGCCCTGCCGACCCCGCGGAGTTCCTGCAGCTCTACGAGCTGGGCATCGAAGCGGCCAACGGAGACGAGAAGGTCATGGCGAATTGGTTCCCATGGCACTCAAATATGGTGCCCGCACCTGGCTCCTGAACCTGCGTCCCTGCACGATCTCCTCTTGGGACGAGATGCGCACCCGCTTCATCGCCAACTTCCAGGGCACTCGCGACCGTCCTCTAGTCATGGGTGACCTGCGCCGCATCAAGCATCAACCTGGAGAGACCCTGCAGAAGTACATCCAGCACTTCAATAGCGCTCGCCTCAAGATTCCCAAGGTAACCGAGGAGGCCACCATCACAGCGTTCTTTGATGGCGTCCGCGACGTCAAGATGAAGGAGGAGCTAGCTATCCATGAGGATCTGTGCACATCTCTGGAGCTGTTCAACCTGGCGACCAAGTGCGCAAGGGCTGAGGAGGGACGAATCTCCCTTCTCGAGCTCCTAGCTGCTGACCCTGAAGAGAAGAAAGCCAAGGCCAAGGACGTGAAGCTCAAAGGAGCAGCCGTGCTCGCAGCAGAGCCAGACACGAAGCACGGCAGGGACCAGCCGGAGTCGTCCAAGGGCAGCCGGTACTGCGTGTATCACGACCTCCACACCCACAACACCAACGAATGCCAAGAGCTCAGGGCCATGCGAGAAGGGCGTATCGGTCGACGCCCCGAGCGCAATGATCGGGGCTATGACCGAGGAGGAGGAAGAGGTGGAGGACGATGGGACGACCAAGGCCCTCGCCAAGGGTGGCGTGACCGACCTCGCGAGGACCGCTGGCAGGACCAACCTCGCGAGGGGGCTTGGAGGGATCAGCCTCACGAGTCGCCCGCAGGGCAACGCAGGCCTTCCTCCTCTGCCACCAGCGCCAAGAAGGAGTGACGACCATCATCAGGACGAGGTGGCTGGGGGCTTCTAGGAGCCATGTCCTATCGCTTGCATCTTGGGCGGTGCCCAGGCCCGAGCCTCTCAGCGCATTTTCAAGCAGTTTGCTCGCGATGTGAACACGGTCCTCCCCAAGCTCGAGGCCACGTGCCCTCTCAGGTGATCCACGTGCGCCATCACGTTTAGCTCAACGGATCAGCTCAAGTGTGCGGCTACAGCCGGTGTCCTCCCAATGCTCTGTTCTTGAGTCATCAACAATGTGCAGGTTACCAGGACCCTCATCGATGGCGGCGCATGGCTCAACGTCCTGTCCGTCGAGACGTTCAACAATCTCCAAGTGCCATATGATCAGCTTCATCCAACCAAGCCTTTCTCAGGAGTCACTTATGGCTCCACCACCATGATAGGGCAGGTCCGCCTCCCTGTCACCTTTGGACAGCGCAAGAACTACCGTACCGAGCTCATCAACTTCGATGTTGCCCACATTCGCCTGCCATACAATGCCATCCTCTAGTATCCAGCCCTGGCCAAGTTCATGGCAGTGACTCCTCATGGTAGTGGCGGAGTCATCACAGTCCCCTATGAAGAGAAGGATGCGGTGTGCTCTCTCGAGCCTGCCTTCCAAGCTGCATCAGTCAAGGACCCAGATAACAAGAGCGGGAACCTTCCCGAGGCAGTCCCTAAGAAGAAGAAGACATCACCCAGCTCAAGGCCTCAGGAGGCAGGCATCTCCGGAGGCATCGCGTCAGGATCTGCACCCGTGAAAGGGGCGCCTTCTTCCGTTGCATAGGAAGGTGCGCCCGGCGCCCTCCTCGACCAAGGCTCGGGGGCTCTCTCCTGGAGGGCCTCTGACTTCGCCAAGATCACGAGGGAGGCGCTCGGGCACCACTTGGAGGTGTGCTTCGCGGCACGTTTCCTTCAGGAAGGCACGAGGTAAGGAAGGCCCAACCCTCAGGAGTTCATCACCAAGGTCATCCAGGAACTGCAGGAATCGAGAGTCATGCGCGGCAGTCGCCGCCTACCATCGTAGCTCCCCATCCAGGCGAGGATGGCGGGCTACGCGTCTGCATCAACTACCCAGGGCTCAACCGAGTCGCGTCTCAAGAGCATTTCTGGCCTTCGCGTGTGGGACGTTGCGAGGGTCCACCGCACAGCTACGTTTGCATGCCTTTCGGCCTGCTGAATGCAGCTGCTGCTCACCAGCGCCTAATGCGGGGCATTCTGGAAGCTCAGGAGGTCAGGCCCTACGCGTTCCTGGCGGAGATGGAGACGGACCTTGAGGAGCCGCCCGGACCCCTAGAGCCTCCCAAGGCTCAGGGCTCCGAGGGCTCGTGAGGATCGGCTTCTTTACCGCGCATCGTCAGCTACTCCAACACCCGCTCAGCAATGATACCAAGTGACATCTTTCGAGTTTCATTTCAGCTGGGAGTGCCCTCATGGTTGCATTATTCCCAGGTCGCATGGGCCCGTCCCTGCAGCATGTATCCGTTTTGCTTCTGTCTTTAGTTCACTTTGTTGGGGGCGCCCCTCGGGCTGCATCATCCCCAAGCCGCTCGGGCCTGACCCAATGGCATGTACCCTTCCTGCATCTATCTAAGCTGATTTGCTCCTCATGCTCAACTTGCCTATGATTATCATCTCCTGCCCTCGCGGCCCCTTTTTCTCTCTGATGCAAACCGCTTGCACGTTAAAAGGGGGCGCCTGAGCATCGCGACTCAGGAGCTCTTACTGGCTCTCCAGCCCTCACCCCTGGCCTTGTTCATGGCATTGCGACCTGGGAGACCAGCGGCGGCTGAGCTTGCTCGAGGGCCGGGACCTGAGGACGTAGAGCATTTGCATCTAACCACCTTGCAGGAACACTCAGCTGCCCAAGGCTCAAGATCAGGCGCAACCCGCCTTGAGGTAGGGCCTCGTGAGTCCCGCGCTGGCTCACAAGTGCCCAGATACACCTTGTCTAGCCCTACCATGCCGGCCACGTGTCAGGGCGGGGCTGTACACGCCCTGGGGGCTCCTCCCGGAGGGGGGGGCTCCCACGTACCAGTGGAAGCACCATGATCCATGCTGGCTGACGACACTGCCGAGGAGCAGCTATGCCCGTACACATACGGAAGCGCTATGCTCCGCGCTGGTGATAAACAACTGAGAGAAGCCCACGGCTGTATCAACCTCAGGGAGCCCAGAGCTCAGTGTCTGGCCTCATAGCAAGGCCTCCCCTCAGGAGCGCCACGCGAGGGGGCTGGACACGGGGGCAGTGCCCGGGTCACGCCCGGGCGCACGCCACCCAGCCAGGTCCCTCGGACCTGGTCGTCGCGCGCCCCTCCCCGAGCGGAGCCAAGGTATGAACACCGTTTGAGCGTCAAGGGGGACTCCTGAGCATCACGACTCAGGAGCCTAACTGGTCACGTAGCCCCTCACTCCTTAGTTCCGAAAGGCTAACAGCGGTTGAGGTATGCGCGGGGCCGGGCCCTGCCGACATAGAACGACAGATCTACTCCTACACCCCCTCCCTATTCGTTGTTTGCGTGTTAAGGGGGACTCCTGAGGATCGCGACTAAGGAGCCTAACTTGCCATGTAGCCCCTCACTCCTTAGTCATGTCCTGGTGATCCGGTCGGGGCTAACGGCGGCTGAGGTACGCGCGGGGTCGGGCCCTGCCAACTAGAACACAAAGCAAATAGGAAGGAAACCGCAAAATCTCGCAAATTCAGAAGCAAATATTACAGACCATAAATTGTCCTCATGATACCAAACACAAGTTTAAATGTCTCCACGAGGCACGGTGCATGTTGCAGGAGTTAAAACAGGAAAGAAGTAGCAAGGAGATCACCCATGGGCAGCGCCGTCGTTCGTGGTGGGGTCGCGCTTGTCAACTCCACCTCCCGAGGCCGCGGAACCAGCAGTACCTACCTTGGGTGCAGTGGTGAAGGTGCGGAACTTTGCCAGGAAGGCCTCCGTTCGGCCCTTCATGGCCTCAGCAGCGACGGCGGAGCGCTCGGCGTCCACAGGCTCTAGCAGGTCGTCAAGGTTGGCGGCGAGGTTGCGAAGGTAGACATGGCTGTGGATCCGCGTCAGCGCTGTGGAGGAAAGGACGCGAGATTCAACCTCGGCCATGGGGCTGATGCCGGTCACGACCTCTTCAAGCGCCTCGACCAGGAAGGGAAGCAGCTTGGCAGGGCCGTCCATGGCTCCGGCCAGCGGCTTCTCCAGACCATCGTCATAAAACGACTTCAACGCCTTGCGATATCTCACCTCGTAATCCGTGAAGTCCACGCGATCCTCGCTCAAGACCTTCGCCTTGGCGTCCAGCTCAATCCTCTCCGCCCCGAGCTTCTGCTCTAGTGTCTTCAGTCGGCCGCGATCGGTGGACAACTTGGTGTCGCGGGCCCTGACGGCGGCCTCCCGAGCCTTCGTCTCTTCCTCCTTCGCCTAACGGTCGTGAACCTCCTTGGCGAGATCATCACGCAGGCCTTGCAGCTCATCCTGCAGCGCCTTGTAGCGGCCCCGGATAGTTGAAGCATCCTTCAACGCCGCATCGTGAGCGGCTATGGCCTGGGAGGTGACTTCCTTCTCCTCCTCGGAAGCTGTCACAGCCCGGCTCAGCGCAGCTCGGACGGAGGCGTCAGAGTGAACCCAGCCAAAGACCAGCTCCAGGCGGGGGCTGGTGCCTTGGAGATCTTCTCACAGCCGACTCAGCTCATCAGTAGCACGGTCCAAGGCTGCGGAGGAGGTAGAGGAGACGGGAACCGGTGGAGTAGGAGGAGAAGACGGCAGCGTAATCACGGCCTGAGAGGTTGGGACCTCCTGAGCTTGGCAACCTCGGTGATAGCGTCAAGCACCGGTGCCTCTAGAGTCAACGGGGCCATGGGGGCTAGCCCCCCCCCCCCCGCTAGAGCGTCCCTCCTGGCCTCCCGAGGACAATCAGGGCAGGGGAGGTGCGAGCCTCACTGCCTCCCCTTCCCGCAGGCGAAGGCACTACCACAACAGACGAGCTTGCCCTGAGTGGGGCCACCGTGTCCCCCTTCAGCCTCTTCACCGCAGGCGGCGGCCTACCCAAACAATGAAGGATGTCAAGCCCTGACAGGAAAATGAGAGCAAAGTAGAGATCGAGTACTTACTGGTTAGTCGCAGCGAGCTCCAACGGCCTCCTGCCAAGCTTAAAGCCCGAGAGCCTCTTGCGGGGCGCAGCCTCGGGAGGTCCGGCAGTAGAAGAGGGCGCACCAGAAGGGCTGGAGCTGGCTTTGGGCAGCGCTGGGGCTGGAGTGGACCCTCGGTAGATCAGCCCCGACCGGTCCTTCTTCGGGATCACGGGTGGGTCCTCTCCCCCTCGCCTGGGGTCGGCCTTGACGTCGTCTAGCATGGAGCAGAGGACGTTGTACCTGCGCTAGGGGGAATTCTCCCCCGTCTCCTTAGTGGTTGCCTCCGAGTCGCGCTCCTCCTCTTCCTCGTCTTCCTCCTCTCTCCCGTTGGAATCACTGGAGGACAACTCCACCGTCGCCGTCGCCGACTGGCCCTCAGGAGGCATCGCCGGCACTCGACCGTCCCCGTCAAAGGTGGGCATGGCGTCCACCACCTGCTCCCAGTCGTCACGAAGAAACAAGGTGACAGGAGTGTCCTCCAGGCTTGGCACGTCCTCCCTGACCAGGAAGCGCAGAGCTGCAGTCAGATCTTTATCAGCCAGGGCCTCCGAGTTCAGGCGGAGGACGGCGTCCGCATCCTCGACTCTCCACAACGGGCGCGAGTGCGCCTGAAGTGGAGCCACTCGATGCGCCAAGAACTCCTTCAGAAGCATGGCCCCTATCAGCTTTGCCGCCTTCATGTTGCTAGGCCTCAGGTCAGTGTTCATCTTCTCCAGCACCAGCTTCGCCCGTCAGTCGTCAAGCGTCGCACGGGACCACGCCTCGACGGACTGGGGCAGCCCGTGGGCAGCGGCAGCCGTGAGTTGATGCATCCGGCATCCAGCATGGCCCACTTTCTCTAGAAGTCGTCGGCCCTCTTCCCGGCCTTCGAGACCACGTTGGCTTCGGAGTACGCAACAAAGCTTGCGCACGACGAGATATTGGCGCCAGTGACTCGGAGGAAGAAGAAGTGGCTCAGCAAGGCCACGGAGGGCATCACCCTGACGTGCACCTCGCAGTAGTAGGCGAAAATCGACAAAAAGAGAACAGAGTTGGGATGAAGATGCAGAGCATGCAAGTTATAATGGCGGAGGACAACATAGAATAACTCGGAGAAAGGAGGCACCAAGCCAGCAATGACGGCGCTCATGAAGAAGGGATAGAAGGTGCTCCCTTTGTCCTCCGGCTGGCGGAGCCGGGTCGGAGCGCAGTCTCCCCCATCTCGCTACCTTGCACCGCCGTCATCAGGCACGTGAGGGCTAGATTCTTCTCCATCATGTTGGGGGGGTCCAGGGCCGGTGAGTACCGGGCCGATGGAGCCCCAGCCGCGGTCTTGCAGGGCACCATTGCTCGCTGGAGGAGAAAGGATGAGGCGGATCTGGAGATTTCGAAAGCAGGAGTGCAAGAGCAAGAAAGGGGATCTCGAGCAAGGTGAATGAGAGAAATGGAGGGAAGCCTAACCAGATCCATCCTTTTTGTCAGACGGGCAGTTGCCAAGGCAGCATGGGGAAGCGGAGACGCACACGTCCAATCAACCGCAAGGCCGCAGGCTGTTGGGGCCCGCGGCGCTCTGCACTTGCCCTTTTGATTCGTCGCTAAGCCAAGTCCAAGCGCGCCTTCGACCCGGGGGCTACTGTTGGCGTTCTGGGAACGGGGGTCCCCAGACTTGCCTGCCTGCGGCCTGCGGCGTGGCTCAAGGGTTGGCCCAGTACGACCCATCTTCATCAACTCAAACTCAAGACCCTCGCGAGGGGCCAAGCCTCACAGGGCGGACGACGCAAGGCTTCCTCAGGAACGGCCTCACCAGGCAGGCTCGCGAGGAGGCGGAGAGATCAAGGCAGGGGTACCTCACGAGGTGCTCGTGACGCAAGCCAAGACGATCGAGACCAGGCGGGCACCAGGCAGGCACCGGCCTACGTAGTGTCCTTGTTTCCTCTTTGGTTCAAAGGAGGCAAGCGCAGGCGTGGAGTACCGAGGCATCAAGCAAAGGTTACCGTTTCGGTGCAACGAGACCAAGACCAGCAGAGCAGCAGGACGGAGGTCACCGTGGAGCCCAAGACGGCGTCATCGCTAGTGCCTTTGGGAGCCGAAGACCAACTTTAGTCAGGATAACTTGTACTGGATGTTCCCCTTCAAAATGGCCGTTGTTGGCACCCTTCCCGCTCAATATTTGGGAAGAGGACCAGGGCCTCTATATATAGAGATAGCCTGATGAGGACATGACTACCTTGGATATGACCAAAAATATTGCATATATGCATATTTGTCAGGTGATTTCTAGTGCAAACTATTCAATAATCTATTTATGTTATCCAAAACAAAAATACTTCACACACTTTTGTGTTTTGTCTAATTGCAGGTGTATGGGACATTTGTACAATCCACATATGAAGATAAGGAAGAAAGAGATGTTTATTTGCTGTCCAAAAAGTTCTCTCACGTCACTTTTGGTCCAAGAGAAGATAGAGTCCAAGTCTCTCACGTTCTGGATTCAGATTCGGACTGCACAGACATACCTGACTCAAAACGCACACAAGTTTTTCATATGGACTCCGAATTGGGTGATTCTTTTTTTGTTGGAAACTAGATTTCGTGCACTTTCCAACCCAATTGGAATCACCTTCAAATTCGTCCGGAGCGTTGAGTTGTGGACGAAACAATCTGATGCTGCAGCAGAATCCGAGTCAAACTACAAGTCCAAAGGTGTTACATCACCTCCACTTGGGCCCATTGGCCTTGTACGACCTAGATTTAGTTTTAGGCTGCCTTGGGACGTCCTCCCACCTCCTTGGCCGCCACCCCTTGCTCCTATATAAGTAGATCCATCTAGTAGCTTTTCCTTGGGATTTGTTTAGTTAAAAGTTAGCCAACGCAACTTCGTGTACTTCATTTGTGTCCAACGACCGGACCAAGACCGCTTACGGATCCCCACCATTATCAATACCTCATATATATTTGCAATATTCAGATTGCTTTATCATATTCTTGCTCGTTCTTCGATTGCTTGCAGGAATAGACCTTCGTGGTCAGGCTGACCGTGCTTCCGGCATCGTCAGTAACCTCAGAAGATTGGTTTAGCGATTGCTAAGGCGCAACGTCGTGCACGTTTTTAGTCGGATCGTCAAAGTCGTCTCCACCAAATCGATAGTTATCATCTCATCGAAAGATCGGGACACCCTCGCCTCTATCAAGTGGTATCAGTTTTCAGGTTGCTCGGTGAGAATTTCCAGTTTTCCTAGATTAGATTTACTTTCTTACCTAGTGTCCAAGAAAAAGTCACAAAAAAGAGTTAGATCTATTCATCCTTGGTCCAAGCCAGTCTGAGCCTTTGCAATTTTCTTTTCATTGATTGCATATTTGAATTATCGATTGCATCGTCGTGTCGAGTTGCTGGTCTTAGTGTCTAGTTCGTTTAGAGTTTCGAGTTCTGTTCACATTAGTCACGCCACCGCTGCATCATTATCTCTTCCGCTGTCCACCACCCATCCATCAATTTCCACCACGTGCTACCCACCATTCATTGTCATAATAATAGTTGAGATCGTTCACATCTTCACTTGATCCAATCTGCATCTTATCTAGTTTGTTTTGGAAAGAGGGAGAAAAAAAGAGAGAAAAAAAGAGAGAAAAAAAGGAAAAAAAGTCAGAGAAAAAAAAGGAGAGAAAGAAAAAAAAGTGTGAGGAAAAAAAAGAGAGAAGAAAAAAAAAACAAAAAAATCGGCACAAACTTTTTCAGAGGAAAGTTGGAGACAAAGTTGTTGATATATCCTGCTTGGCTGTTGTTTCACCTCATTATCTTCACTGCTGTTGTGATCTTCACTTATATCTTGCTGTCAAGAGCTACTTAGTTTCCTTCATTGATGCTAGTTGTGCTACGCCGTGACCTCATTAGTGTTCTAGGCTCGCGTCTCTAGTCCGGTCTAGCCTAGGACCAGCACAGTACCATCGTTGACCGTTTATTCAACATTGCATCTTTGAATTGATTATTGCTAATCTTTTGCTACCATATATAGCCAACCCAGCTCCACATATTTCTACACCGTGTATACGTACGCTCCCCTGGCAATCGCTTTACTCAATATTCGGAGTTACTTGACACCGCTGGTTGCCGATCACCGCCTGCTGCATGGTAAGAACTTGTAAGACATTGATATTTGCTTTACTGTGAGCGTTTTACCACCACATCCTAGTAGTTATAGGAACATTATTTTTGGGTTTGGTTCTTGTTCTACTAATCATGACAGGATCCAGAGTCAATTCATGGGCTTTGTCGATCGCGGGAGACGTGCCACCACCTTTGCAAATACCACAACCGTCACGAGAGGTGCACAAACATCCAAATGCACATGATCAGGTTAATGTATCTATACCACCATTTAATGGCCGTTTTAAACCTGCTTTATATATTGAATGGGAGTTCGACATAAAAAACATATTTGCTTCCCATAATTTCGATGAACATAAAAAGGTTAAGGTTGCGGTTGGTTCTTTCACTGGTTATGCTTTGGTTTGGTGGAGTGAATATTGTCGGTTACACCCTGATTATATACCTACTACTTGGGATGATTTGAAACTTGCCATGCGACATACTTTCGTCCCTGCTTATTATACTCGTGACATGATTAAGAAGTTGCAACACTTAAAACAAGGTAGTGAAACTGTAACAAAATATTATGATGATTTACAAACTACCTTGTTGCATTCCTCTTTAGAAGAAAGTGAAGATGATTTTATGGATAGATTTTGGGGAGGATTAAACCGTGATATTCAAGAGATACTAATTCATGAAGAGTGTTATCCTATGGACCATTTGTTTCATCTTGCTTGCAAAGCTGAACAGGAAATAAAACGACGTGTTGGCCACGAGGAGAACAAGCGCACGGTGCACATTCCAAGAGTTGATATGATTGTTCCTTCAACTACTAGGCATACTATGACAACCACATCCGTTGTTGTCAGGACTACATCACCTCCACCATGTGACACATCGCCCCCGAGAGTGGCTACATCATCTGAGTTGATCATAAGAGGTAATGACAAAGGTACTGATCTTCCATCTCTACATGAGAATGATGAATGCCTTGTCAATTTGAATGCACCATCTGATGAGCTACCCACTACTTTGATCACACCACCTATTTTAGAGGACTACGTTGATAATTTGACTTTGCCATGTGATCGAACAACTGAAATACCAACAATTTTGAGTGCACCCATTGAATTAACTATTGATGCAAAAGAACCAATGTTTAATCATTTTGATATGACCTCTAATCTTGGTGATGATTCTGTGTTGAATGACTTATTGCATGTTTGCTTATTTAAGCATGTTGTAGCATGTAAATTTGATGCAAGTAAGGTTTATTCACCAATGTTGGGATGGTTTAATGATAAACATTGTCAATCTTTTGAAATAAATAAGAGCTTCACTTATATGTGCAAACTGAGTTGCAATATTTTCATGCCTTCTACTTCTTGTGCTAATTTTTTGGCTTTAGATTTTATGAACTATGCAAGTTACTCATCTATTCATGTGTCATATATGCAAAAATCAAGCGAAGTAAAAATGGATGACATATACATATACAACATGTACACCTTGTCTCTTTTGTTAGCCACATTTCAGATTAAGCAACGCCGAGGACGGCTTTATTTTCAAGAAGGGGAGGATGATGAGGACATGACTACCTTGGATATGACCAAAAATATTGCATATATGCATATTTGTCAGGTGATTTCTAGTGCAAACTATTCAATAATCTATTTATGTTATCCAGAACAAAAATACTTCACACACTTTTGTGTTTTGTCTAATTGCAGGTGTATGGGACATTTGTACAATCCACATATGAAGATAAGGAAGAAAGAGATGTTTATTTGCTGTCCAAAAAGTTCTCTCACGTCACTTTTGGTCCAAGAGAAGATAGAGTCCAAGTCTCTCACGTTCTGGATTCAGATTCGGACTGCACAGACATACCTGACTCAAAACGCACACAAGTTTTTCATACGGACTCCGAATTGGGTGATTCTTTTTTTGTTGGAAACTAGATTTCGTGCACGTTCCAACCCAATTGGAATCACCTTCAAATTCGTCCGGAGCGTTGAGTTGTGGACGAAACAATCTGATGCTGCAGCAGAATCCGAGTCAAACTACAAGTCCAAAGGTGTTACATCACCTCCACTTGGGCCCATTGGCCTTGTACGACCTAGATTTAGTTTTAGGCTGCCTTGGGACGTCCTCCCACCTCCTTGGCCGCCACCCCTTGCTCCTATATAAGTAGATCCATCTAGTAGCTTTTCCTTGGGATTTGTTTAGTTAAAAGTTAGCCAACGCAACTTCGTGTACTTCGTTTGTGTCCAACGACCAGACCAAGACCACTTAAGGATCCCCACCATTATCAATACCTCATATATATTTGCAATATTCAGATTGCTTTATCATATTCTTGCTCGTTCTTCGATTGCTTGCAGGAATAGACCTTCGTGGTCAGGCTGACCGTGCTTCCGGCATCGTCAGTAACCTCAGAAGATTGGTTTAGCGATTGCTAAGGCGCAACGTCGTGCACGTTTGTAGTCGGATCGTCAAAGTCGTCTCCACCAAATCGATAGTTATCATCTCATCGAAAGATCAGGACACCCTCGCCTCTATCATAGCCACCACAATAGAGGGCAGAGAGTTCTCATCATATCTAGAGGCGATCGAACTCACCCAAGTAGTTCACCGGACCAACCCAAGAACACCTCTTGCGAGGCTGTTCTTCCTATGTACTATACATCATCAGCCCCAGAGGCACTCAACCACACCACACACTGGATTGGGGTATTACACCACAACGATGGCCTGAACCAGTATAAACCTTGTGTCCCTCGTGTTGTTCATCGTGTAGCTTAGATTCATAGTGAGGCGTTGGGACGTGGATTGGTAGGGGAAAGATCTTCGCGCGCACCCCAGAGTTCGAACCTTAAGGGTTTTGCCGGAACCCGATATCCGACAATTGTACATGTGGCAAAATCCGGTGGGGGCTACAAGATGGTGCGAGGGGCCAAGTGGAGGGAGACTATGAAGGAGTGCACAAGTGTGAGATCGGTATTTAAAGAGAGGGGGCAAGAACGTGCACTGTTGCGCGAAGTGGCGGAGCCATCAAAAAATAAATGAGCTAGGGGGCCAAGCATTGCTAATCCTTTACAAGGAGGGCCAATTCATCAATGTAAACCATTTTACTAGCAATTGTCTAATGATCACATTCATATTAGCCTCGATATATAGTGATGTTAGGGGGTAGGGCCCTTGCTGCCCCTGTCTTTGCCACAGTGCGCGCGTCTGAGAGATGAAGCGGAAGGCATGGATGATGAGAGGGGGCGTTGGATATACAATTAATGTGGGTGTATTAGCTATGTAATCCTATATAGGGAGGTATAGATTGATCGATGTGGATGTTGGAAAGAGGGTGATACCTCACTAGATATATAGATTGATCGGTTTGTGTGGAAAACTGTGAAAGACCTAGCTATATATACACTCATAGAGAAGAACATTGATCATTGTGCATGCACGTGAGAGATAAAGAATGCCCGATATGATGGAGAAGGGGAGGTATGTGTGTGTGCCTGGATGGGAGACCGACCTGAAGAAAAAGATTGCATGTGTGCGATGGATAATGCCGACTGGTAGTGTGTGTGTGCATGCATGCACGAGAGAAAGTTAGTGGTACAATTATAAAGAGAAGACGACTGTGTGGGTGTAAAAGACTAGGTGAGGTCATAATCAATGTAAAGTTGAATTCAAATATTTGAATAAGAGATCATGATGTTTGAAACCCATGCATGCATGAATATAACTGAGATATGTGCAGCGTGGTTTGGAAACGAGCATGTTGTACTGTATACACATTGAACAAGGTCCGACTGATTTGAACTTGAGATACCGATGGCAGACATCGTTGGCCACATTGCATTCGTGCATGGACACACTATTCTAATTGGAAATGATGGGTGGCTTTCGCATCACATATCTATATCTATACCCCCATATATATATATTATATTATATATTTTTTATATAGTGTGTGGATAACTTTAACTTTGAAAGATGGTCGTTGGATGAGGCCAATCCGATGGTGCAGAGATGGCAAATTTTAGCACTATTGGCCATTGGATATCATCTAGATTCCACCAGATTTTGCCACATGTACAATCTAGAAGACCAATGGTTGAACTTAAGCATAATGCACAAACCTCAAAACACAAGCACTTCTTCTTTGTTCTAGAATCTTCCGTATCAGAATTGCCCAAATGTTTTCCTACATGATTTGCCATTATTTGTTTTTACTTTATGCCTTACAACGCACAATTCCATGAATCTTAAATAGATTAGCTTCTTTTAAAAACTAGATGATTTCGAATGAAATGAATTATAAGAATTAAATGAACATCTACATCATGCATATATGACTCAAAGCTTACATGCTATAATGTGGTATTTATTCATAATTTGGTTGCCAAATCTCATGCGTGCAACGCACGTGTACCTTACTAGTCTAAATGGTGTTTATGTGTGTGTTGCGCGTGTTAAACACATTTTACGTAGTATATCATACATGGTTTAGATTCCAAACATCTAGCTAGAGCATACATGTACTATGAGTTGAATTCAACATAAAATAGATACATATATTTGAACTTGAGATCGTATGTACATGTAGTTTGTATTTATAGGAATTTAATTCTCCTATATTCATGTCATGTGTTGTGAAGGTAATATTTAGATGGTTGTATAACTAAACCGAGTACAATCCCATTCAAATAGGGAAAACATACTCAAATTTAGTCCATATGCTAGACAACACACATTGTTTCTTTATTGTTGAGGGAAGTGCAAATTACTTTGGTACTGTACATGTTATGTTTGTTGTCCCAATTTGTTTAGTTTTTCTATTGTATTTGAATGCATTTCTAGTAATATAGTAAAATGGGACATGGCTCTCTGTAGTGATGAGGTGCGAATTGTCGTTTTTTTGGGTACATGTTCAGCTTGTTCTCCAAAAATTTCAAACCGCGCCTTGTTATGCCGAAATTGCAAGCTAGCATCTTTCTCTATCGTGCTGCGAAACTCCGGCCTCTTCAACCCGCGCCTTGTTACCCCGAAATATTTAAGATATATCTTTGTCTCGTTGTGCTCCGGCAACTCCCTCCATATCAACCCACACGTTGCTATTCCAAAATTACAACCCGCGCGAAAGCTCCCACCTCATGTGAAATCCCGGCACGCGACATGCCCGTGATACCCCTGAACCGAAAGAACTACATAGCTCAAATCGGTGGGGGTACTTTCGTAACTTACCCCACATTTCGGACAAGCGCGTCCCTAAGCCATGGTTACCCACTCCCATCCCATCCGCCCACCCATTCATATACCGAGGCCGCGAAAACAAACGAAGCCCCACACCCTCCTCCGTCCGCCACCCAACCGGAGCCTCTTCCCTAAGGACATCGTCCACAACAACACCTCGACGTCCCTCATCCACCATACCGGATGAGGATTCGTCGTCGATCTCCTCGTCCCGCCAGTTCAGCCACCCCATCCTCCACCTCCAAAGAGCTTCCCCGATGTTCCCCTCGTCCTTCGTGCCACCTCCATTCCCACACCACTGTCTTCACCTACACCACTGGAAGAGCAGCATCATCACCATTTCCTCGGATGAAGCCGTGGCTTAATCGGTGCCACCAAAAAGGTTGTACACTAATTGCCACATTTTCTTCTTCATTCGATCTCACAGTGCTGTCAGCGCTCGGTCCCGAGCCGACACGGCACGGCTCCATCCACGGCGGCGTCACCGGCCACTTCCTCCATGGCATCGCTCCCTTAGCGGCGACGTCCACATCAGTAGGAGCTGCTGCTGCTTTAGCTCTCGCTCGCGCTACTGCTCTACTCTTGCTCTCGGTCCCCTACCTGGTCTGCTCTTGCTATAGCTCTTGCTCTTGCTCGCACTACTGCTCTCGCTCTTGCTCTTGCTTGTGATGCTGCTCCAATTTAGCTACACTTTAGTCGACTGAATCGACTTTTGGGTCAGTCGATTTTCAGGGGGTGGGGGGCCTCGCTGGAGTTAAGGAAGAACTAGCCACAGCGGGGAGGGGGGCTCGCTGGAGAGGTACCCCACTATCTATCTTAGGGTTCAGGGTGGGGGCGGTGGTCGCCGGCGGTGGTGGGGCGGTGGCGTGGGGATCACTGGAGAAAAAGATCAGCACGGGGGGGGGGGGGGGCTAGATGTATGGCCTGGGTGGCGGCGGACCGGCGGTGGGGAGTGGTTTCAGGGCGGGCGGCGCATTGCCGGCCGTGGGTGGGGGCGGCTATTTGGCCGGTGGTGGTTGGCAGCTCATGGGGGTGGAGGTTGAAGATGAACTACAGGCCCTTGATTTTGTATCCAACGGCTGGAAAATCGACTGACCAGAGATGAAAAAGTCAGCCGACTGACGTGTAGCATCACTTGATGCTGCTACACTACCAGCTGCCACAGCTCTCGCACGCACTGCTGCTGCTGATGCTACTACTTTTCTGCTACTAGTGCGTTCAGTTTCGACAGTACAATTTAGTTTCGACAGCAAAATTTAGTTTCGACAGTTAAGTTCAGTTTTGACAGTTAAATTCAGTTTCGACAGTCAAGTTTAGAGATGAACGGCTAATGTATTTTACATCTAGCACTTTGTGGTTATGTATTTTACGTCATCTATTGGAGGATGCTATTAGAATTTCTCTTACGTTAACGTTGTCTCTCATGTCCTGCTTCAGCCTCGGCGTCGTACAAACTGCTCCAACGACAAAACCCTCCATCACAACGGAGCAGTACCCTGGGCTCCATCTCCAGACGCATAAGATCTTCTTCCCCTCCTCCGACAGCCAAGTCAGTTGGAGCATCCTCACCGACCAACCCAATCACGCTGAGATCGACATGGCTTCGCCAAAGAGGTTGTACACTTGTTGCATCTCTTTTTTACTCTACATGTTATATATATTGTCCACTGAGCACACGTACTAATGTGAAATACGGTTATTTTATCCTACTATATGACAAGCAGTGAGGTACCAGGAAACTTAGCTATCCGTGATGGACTCTCTTGAACGCCATCATTATTTATCTATGTGTGTTTGAGTTGTGCATTTGTCGATGGTCCTGGGAGTTGAGCTAGTAGGGCAGTGGCCTGGGTCCAAAGTAATAGAAATAGCACAAAATCATTTTTTAGTGTAGGCTTTTCCTTTCTCAGGCCTACCTACTAGAATCGCCAGTGCTTGAAAGTAAAAGTGAAGGAAAAACATAGGAATTGGAAAGCTTCCTATGGTACTACTATTCATGAATTTGGTTCAAAGGAATGGAGCAAATGAAAACTGTAGGATTTGTTCCTTTAGTGTCTCCTTGAAAGAAAAACTGTAGGAACTTTAATTTCCACTTGTCCTCCTTTTCAAATTCCTATTCATGAAGCAGAAGACTAAGAGATAGTAGCATAATAGCATTATAATCGTGCATTTTCTTGTGGTTTGACTTAATCTCACCATGCTTCTTTGCATCCTGTGATCTTCCAATTCTTGTGAATCAAACACCCAGATTGGCAGAAATCATGTGTTTTTAAATTCTCTGTTTTGCACGTGCATTCCTATCCTATTCCTGTCTATTTCCTATCCCTGCATTGTTAGAATCCTCAAATTCAAACAATGCCTTAAACAATTACTTCTGTTATAGATATGTGTCAAAGGAAACCTTGTGTGGTTTGTCCTACTCCTGTTGCGCCATGTTCCACCATAGCTCAGCTGCTCCAATGACGGAAGGGTTCACCACTGCAGGGATCCGCCCTCCAGACTGTCTTTCGCCACCTCAGATCTTCTTCCCCGCCGCCGGCAGCCACGACAACTGCATTACCATCATCAACTGGGCAGATGAACTTGAGGACTACATGGGTCCGCAAGAGAGGTCGCACTCTTCCATGTCTGCTTACGTTATGCATCACCTATTAGACTCTGAGTCAGGTCCAAACTAATGTTGAAACTTGAGTTTTTAAATGGTTGTGGGGTACATATTGGGGAAGCAGTTAGTACTATTTGTCTACAATCTAGTTAATCTTGGGTGTCTACTATGAGTTTCATGTTGGGTGTAAAAAAACATTAAAGGAGCCATTATCGGTATTTTTAACTAAAGCTATTGTCTGCCTGCTATCATTGGTTTTGGGTCTATCCATAGTTTGCTACCATCACTCTGGATTTGTGCATGCACTCCTTACATAATCTCACTATGTTTTATTCCTATGCATGCCAGTTATTACACACAATGGAACTGAACATGTAGAGCAAAAGACACGAGCATTGCGTGGCAATAGAATTTCATGTAGACGTTGCTCCATGGTGGGTGCAAAGGCAGCCCTCCTCCACCTATTTTGGATCGTAATCAAAAGGAAGATAACTATTCTAAGGAGGATTCAGAAGGAGAATACCACTCCTATTTACCCCCTGAGGTCTTCGCTCTAACTTGGCATGCTGATGTTGGTAATATCATGCATATGGTGCCTTGCATTGCTTACTATATACATCAAATATGTCATCTTCTTAGTTTAGACATGCTTTGTGTCAATGCCATCTGTTTAGTTTCTTTATCGTATATGTGAATCATGCAATGCCATCTTGTTTAGCCAGGCATCATATATGTGAATTTTGCAATGCCACCCAGGTTAGCCAGTCATCTTATATGTGAATTATATCATGCCATCATTTTTTTATTACGTGTTAAATTCGGACAATTTTAGTACATTCAATTACTCTTCCTGTACATTAGCCATTCGGCATAGTCATGGAAAATCTGGAGTTGAAACAAGGTCTTCAGAGCAAACAATGCTATCTGACGAAGCGCATGTCTTGCTGGTTACGGGTAGCTCCTCAGAGGAGGATTCTGAGAAAGATGACCAGTCCTATTTCCCCCTCCCCCCCCCCCCGAGGTGCATGCTCTAACTTGGTAGGGTTATGTTACTCATATTGCGTATGGTATCTTGCATTGCTATGTCATTTGCTTAGTTTATGCATGCTTTGTGTGAATGCCACATGTTTAGTGTCTAATTACCGTATATGTGAATTATGGAATGCCATCTTGTTGTAGGACATTATATATGTGAATTATGAATGCTATCTTGTTGCAAGGCATTATATATGTGAATTATGTAATGCCATGATATTGGCCAAGTGGCATATATGTGAATTATATCATGCCGTCCTTTTTTTGTATTTCTCATTGCATTTGTCGACAATGTTTGTATATTCAACTGCTCTTCCTGTGCATCTGCCATTTGAATTGGTGATGGAGAAATCTAGAGTGAAAACAAGATCTCCAGAGCAGACAATGCTACCCGCTAAAGCAGATATCTTGCTGGTTACAGATAGCTCTTCAGAGGAGGATTTAGAGGTAGATGACCAGTCCTATTATCCCCCTGAGGTGTATGCTCAAACTTGGCAGGGTTATATTACTAATATCATGCATATGTTTTATTGCAATGCTTAGTTTTTACATCATATACACAATATTGAATGCCATCTCCTTAGTTGACACATCATATATGCGATTGCCCTCTGCTCCCTTTCTTAGTAAATAAATCATATATTTGAATTATATCATGCCATGATGTTTACATAGATAGCATGTATATGGCATGCCAACCCATTTTCTAAACACATAATATAGTTATATCATCTCTTCCAGTTTACATAGTCATCATATTTTGAATTATGTCATTCTATCCGTGAATTATATCATGCCATCATGTTTCCATCGATGGCATGTTCGTGATTTATGGCATGCCAACCACTTTAATAGACACGTCGTATAGTTATATCATGTCATCCTGTTTACATAGTCAGCATATTTTGAAGTATGTCATTCTATCCTGTTTAGTTAGCCATCATACATGCAAAATTGTGTCATGCTATCCTATTTAATTAGCCATCATATATGTGAAATTATGTCCTGCTATTCTGTTTGGTAAGACAACATAAATGTGAATTATTTCATGCCCTATTTCCTTGCCTACTATCCATTGCACCTGTCTATCTTACAATGTCTGTACATTCAATTACTTTTCTTGTTTATCAGCCATTTCAATTGGAGGGGGTGATGGCAGTATCTGTGGGAGTAAAAACACGGTCTTCAGAAAAGATCGTGCTACCTGTCGATGCAGATAGAACCATGGTTGTACTTGCCCAAGAACCAGCCCCACCACGCATAACCCATACTCACGCAGATTGTACCCCTACCCAGTTGGACAGAGAACCAGCTGCACCCCTTCTAACCCCAACACCAGTAGATAGTAACCCAGTTCCAGTTGACACAGCACTGTCTCCACCATAGAACACCCAAACACGAGTAGTTAGTAAGGCAACTTTAGTGCCCAAAGCATGAGGACCACCACTCGGAACCCCAATTCAACGCTTAAAGCAGAAGAAGAATTGTTCTCAGGTCAGGTTCCATAGCTATGGTTCATACTAATTTGCTCTTGCATCACTGTATTTACTCATACCAACTAAATTCAAATTTGAAGGATGTAACTGAAACTCCAGTGGCACAACAGGTATGTTTTAAACCTGTTTCTTTAACGTGTTTGCTGTTGTAACTTGCCCTATGTTGATTTTAGTTTCAATTGAATAAACAATTATGTTCTCATGCCATGCACGTTACAATTGTTGTTATTGCTATGTGGTTTCCCACACTTATACTCTATCTATGCTGCTTTGTCTTAAATAGATATGATTCGAACTGTATCTATCTTGATTTGGCAACATAAACTAGAATGATATAGACCATAAAGTGGCCATACTACATAGATATATGTTTGTTTCATGTTGTTATCCTGTCCACCTTACTACTGAACTGGTTTACCAAAATGAGTTTCATATACTACATTGTAAACTTGTGCTGTGTTTGATTGTTTCTCTTTTAGAACACGAATAAAATATTGGAGAAGAGTACCCCGTTATGCAATGGTAAAGGAAGTAATGTAGATAAGGTTCGAGATAGTGAGACATCCCTGTTGGTCTCCAAGAAAGCTGATTAAAACTATATTGGACACACTGATACAACACCAAAGTCATGTCTTGATGTAGTGTTCGAGTTACTGGCTACTACTGCTAGCACTAGCTCTTCAAACTCGTTGCCTGAATCAGTTCGGCTTCTTGAGTCTCAACTTCAAGTTGAAAGACAAAGATCAAATGTTAGGCGACATTAAGCCGAAGGACTGAGGAAGTCCCTGTAGAATTCAGATGCATAATTTCTGGTGCAACTGCAAGTGCTGGAGGATTTAAGCACCAATAAAGAGAAAGTTAATAAGCTTGGTAAGCATCTTGCCAGCATTATGGGTACCCGGGATGTTGTTTCTTGATCTCTTCTGAAGTGGTTTCAGTTCTGGACTTAATTTGCTGTGGCGTTTATTTGCATTGGTCGCCAACATTGACAACTAGTGTATATGATATGCTGCTTTGTTCCCTATATTTGCACTGGTCGCGAACCTTGATGCCAAGGGATGTAAGATGTGTAATAGCCATGATAGCCTAGCGTAAGTTGCTTGCTTATTTATTTCCTTATTTTCTTGTTTATTTGTTTGCTTGTAGTCAGTGCAGTTCTTTTTCCGTGGTTTGCTAGTGGCCGCAATAACCTATTTTTTAAAACTAGGCCGCAATAACCATGGGATACATATTTACTATAGTTACCATGGGCCTCCTACGGGCCATATAAACAATGGGCCTTCTAAGGGCCGTAGAAACAATGGGCCTTCTACGGGGCGTAGAAACAATGGGCCATCTACGGGCCGTAGACACAATGGGCCTTCTACGGGTTGTATCATCAATGGGCCTTCTACGGGCCGTATGATCGATTGGCCAAAGATGGGCCAATAACAGACCGCATTATGGCCGTAAACGGGCTAGAGTTGGAATCGTCTGTTCATGGGCCAACCATAACGGGTCGTCGTTAATCGGCCGTATTTGATGACGCTATGAAAATGGCCCAATGTATTAACGGGCCACAAACGGGCCAATTGTAACCATGGGCTGAATTTGGCCCACAAGCAGAAAATGAAAGTAACGGGCCGTAAGTAAACAAATGCTGGAAATGAGCCCAAGAATAAATGGGCCCCGAGAAGGCCGAAAGATAACATGGGTTGGAAATGGCCCAATGGAATAATTGGTGTTAATGGGTATAAAGTGATACATTGTTCACCATGGGCCAGTTTCACCACAGGTCGTTAATGGGCCAAGAGTTACAAAGGGCCTCATATGGGCCGAAAGACGTCATGGGCCGGAAGTTAAAATGGTCTGGAATCATATTGGACGGGCTAGATGACGCTACTGGGCCTAATTCGGATAGGTCGTAACGGGCCCTTGGTTAGCAGGCTGTAAATGGGCTATATGCGAACAGGTCGCTAACAGGCTTTCCGTGGACCGGCCCACCACCTTTTGACCAAGTCAAACAGGCCGGCCTTTTCACAGGAATGGGCCTCTGTTGGGTCGTGCCACATGTCAACGTATCATAGGCGCCTTCGGTCCATTGAGTGGATGACATCTATCCCAACGGTGAGCCGACACGTGTTTCCTCCAGCCAACGATGATTTTACACGTGGAAAATCCCCATCGGTCGGGGCTGTTAATGGGTTATCGGATCTAAAACCAGACCCAATAGCTGAAGAGCGAGCCGTCACGGTGGATGCCACATGTTGGTCACCCTTGACAAAAGCACTTCTATGACGTGTGATTTATCATCATGGAAGTGGACACTTCCGTGATGATAATTTTGGTAATGTCATGGAACACTTCTACTACAATACAGGTATGACTATCTTGATTCTGTGATAAAATCGTCATGGATGTACATGCATGACAGAAAATGTGACCTACTATGACAAACATGTATCATCACGGAAGTGTATTTTTTTTGTAGTGTTACCCCATGCCACAGAAGCTCCTCCTAGCACTCCTCGTTGCCTCTAGGAAGCTGTGTTACTACTTCCAAGGCCACCCCATCAAGGTCCTCTCAGCCTACCCCCTAGAGAGGGTGCTCCGGAGCCCCAACGCTACCGGAAGGGTCGCCGAATGGAATATCGAGTTGCAAGCAGTCCAGCTGGAGTTTAGCACCACCAAAGTTATCAAGGGTGCGGCCCTCACTGACTTTGTGGCTGAATGGACTAGCGCACCTAGCCTATAGGTAGGTGATGACCGCTATCTCGCTCCAGGAGACGAGGCGTCTGACGGTTGGGTCATGTACTTCAATGCCGCGTTCACGCGCCAAGGCGCGGGGCTGGGGCCATGCTCATCTCTCCTACCCAGGACAAGATCTACTACGCAGTGCAACTCTGCTTCCAGCACAGCGAGAAGGTCTCCAACAACATCACTTAGTACGAGGGTCTGATGCTGGACTCAAGGCCGCAACCACTTTGGGCGTCAGATGCCTCACCATCAGGGTGACTCCCAGCTCCTTGTCAACTTCTCCAACAAGGAGTACAAGCAAAAATATGAGCACATGGAGGCATACCTCGAAGAGGTATGTAAAATTGAGAAACAATTCTTTGGCTGGGAACTTCAGCATGTATCGCACGGCACAAACAAGGAGGCTGACAACATCGCCAAAAGGGCGTCCCAAATCCACCCCCGGGAGCCCGCCGTCTTCGAGGACCAGCTCTTCAGGCCGTCGACAGCTCCCCCCGCTGCCGGACCGGCGCTGCCTCGGGAGGATCTGCCCACGGCACCCACCTTGGGCGCCCCAGCCTGTGGCACTGATGTCTACTACACAACCTTCTTCTTGTAGATGTTGTTGGGCATGCAAGTGCACAGGTTTGTAGGACAGTAGAAAATTTCCCTCAAGTGGATGACCTAAGGTTTATCAATCCGTAGGAGGCATGGGATGAAGATGGTCTCTCTCAAACAACCCTGCAACCAAATAACAAAGAGTCTCTTGTGTCCCCAACACACCCAATACAATGATAGATTGTATAGGTGCACTAGTTCGGCGAAGAGATGGTGATACAAGTGCAATATGGATGGTAGATAAAGGTATTAGTAATCTGAAAATATAAAAACAGCAAGGTAACAAGTAATAAAAGTGAGCGTAAATGGTATTGCAATGATAGGAAACAAGGCCTAGGGTTCATACTTTCACTAGTGCAAGTTCTCTCAACAATAATAACATAGATAGATCATATAACAATCCCTCAACATGCAAAAAAGAGTCACTCCAAAGCCACTAATAGCGGAGAACAAACGAAGAGATTATGGTAGGGTACGAAACCACCTCAAAGTTATTCTTTCGGATCAATCTATTCAAGAGTTCGTACTAGAATAACACCTTAAGACACAAATCAACCAAAACCCTAATGTCACCTAGATACTCCGTTGTCACCTCAAGTATCCGTGGGCATGATTATACGATATGCATCACACAATCTCAGATTCATCTATTCAACCAACACAAAGTACTTCAAAGAGTGCCCCAAAGTTTCTACCGGAGAGTCAAGAACGTGTGCCAACCCCTATGCATAGGTTCATGGGCGGAACCCGCAAGTTGGTCACCAAAACATACATCAAGTAGCACATGTGTCACATCCTAGTTAGCCATGCATTAGAGTGTTGCATCATGTTTACTCTTTCATCAGAAACTTGAAATGGGGATCTGTGAAACCCTCAGAAGCTTTTTGAAAATGACCCAAATAAAAATTTCTCCAAAAAGGTCCAAGAAAATGCTCATGTTGCTCTCTGAAAATATTGGACAGAGATAAAAATCAAACCAATATTTTAAGAGCTCATAGGTATTTATTTTGGGCATTTGGAATTAATGCATAAATATTTGCATTGGAAATATATTAGTTATATATATTAATATATGTCCAAATATTATGCCAACTATAAAGGAGCTCTGGAATAATATATATAGCTCCTGCAAAAATTGGCATAAGTTAAATAAATGATTTAATATATTATTTAAATCAAAACAAATGTCAGAAATTAGAAAAACAGAAAATAATTAACAGGAGGAGCTTACCTGGGCTCCTCCACTGTGCGGCCCAGCCAGCTGGCTGGCCCAGCCAGCAGCCGGCCCAGCCCACCTCCCTCCTCTGTCGTCTTCGTCCCGACAGAGGGAGGGGAGTGTGGCCGGCGCGCGCGCGCGCCACCGCGCCACGCCACCTCTCTCCTTGCCTGCCTGCCCTCCCCTCCTCGCCTCGATGCCCCTGGACGACGCCACGCCTCTCCCCCTGCTCTCTCTCACTCTCCCCCGGCTCTCCCTCCTCCCCTCGCTCTCTCTCTCACACGGCCGAACACCCCCCGTCGCCGCCGTTCGCCACAGCAGCCGTCTCCGGCCACCCCTCGCTTCCCCGACTAGCTCAGAAGCTCCGCCACGACCCCCTCTTCCTCCCCACCGCTCCACGGTCCTCCAGAAGCCCTGCATCGCCGCCACGTCGCCGTTCCCCTCCTCGGGCTCCGACCACCGTCGCCGTCGATTCGCCGTCTCCAGCGCGTCCCCGAGCCCGCTTCGACGCCCACTGCAACCGCGGTGAGCTACGCCACCGTTTCCCCCTCTCCTCCCCCTCGTTCCCCCACCGTAGCCTCCTCCCCACCACGGCCGAACCTCCGCCGTCGCCGAGCTCGCCGTCGACGCAGCTCCGGTGACCATTTGGTCACCCCGGCGAGTCCAACGAGTTCGCAAGACCCCGTAGAGCATCCCTAGCGCCTCGCTTCGCTCGCCTTCGAGCTCCAACCCTGTTCCCGTGCACGACCGAACCCCGGCGGCCGCAGCCGAGCTCGCCGCCGTCGACTCCGGCCACCCCAGGCCCAGCCACGGCCACCGTTCGACGCGCGGGAGCAAGAGCTTTCCAACGAGCCCAAGCACGGCCTCTCCCGTGCCCTATAGCGCGATTCCGCATCGCGCCGCCGTCTCGGGCCTCGCCGGCGTTACGTCGCCGGTGGGTTTGACCCACTTTGACCACGGCAGGACACCCCCTGAGTCCCTGACAGGTGGGCCCAGCCCTGTAGCTAATTAGGATTAGCGCTAACCACTGTTAGTTAACCCCCTGACACTGACTAGTGGGCCCCAGCGCCACTAATTAGTAATTAGGATTAAATTAACCCTGTTTAACCCCCCTGTCACTGACGTGTGGGCCCCACACGTCAGGTTTGACTTCAGCCAGCCGCAGTTGACCACTGACGTCATGCTGACGTCATGCTGGCGCAATAATTATAATTTCTGGATTTAATTTAAATCAGGAAATTCCAGAATATTATTTAAACTTCAAAAATTCATAACTTTTATTCTGTAACTCCAAATTGGACAAATTATATATGAAAAATGATCAGAAAAATCCAATCTACCCATCTGTACTATTTTCATGCATGATCAAACAAGTTAAATTGATGTTTCAAGCAGAACAAGGAAAAGCACTTTAAAAGGCCATGTTTGAGTTTGAAATTTGAATCTATGATTCAAATTTGTTCAAACCCTTCTGGTTTTAGTTGCATTAGCCCAACACACTCATATTGCCATGTTTCATGCATGCATCATATTGTTGCACATTGTTTGGTGATGGTTGTGTATCGGTGTCCTTTGCGACAGGTTCTGCCTCCGAGGAGTACCGTGATTACCCTAACGAAGAACCGTATCAGTGCATCGAACCATCAGGCAAGCAACCAACCATTTGATCATATCGATACAATCCCATGTTCTCGCTCCTGCTCTCTTTTACTGCATTAAGACAACGCGTTTCAAACTGCTGTGTGCTACGGTAGTTGAACCCATTTCCTCTGCATGACCTGTCATTGCCACAGTAACTAGATGAAACCCACTAGCATGTGTAGGAGTTGATTGAGCCATGTGTATGTGTTGTTCCTACCTTGCTATGCCTGCTATGCTTAGAGTCGTGTCAGGTCTGGTTCATCTGGGTGATGGGCTAGAGTGAAATGTTAATGTCGGTAATGAGAGTGGTGTGGTGAACACGATTTGGTAAAGGTATCGATGAGAGGCCATGTAGGAGTACATGGTGGGTTGTTTCATTGAAGCCGACCTTAAGCACTGAGATCTGTATATGTGATTTAAGATACAGCTACTACCATGCATTGGGCCCTGAAATATGACCCCGCTCGACTTCTTATTCACCCTAGCTCTCTGTCCAGGAGTTGCAAGTAGTTTCTGGTGTTTGTAGCCTACTGGAGGCCGTGGACAGCGCTGACCGTAGGGGTGGGCTGTGATGCGGTAGGTACGTGGCCGGGTGTACCGAATACCCGTTAGGTATCTCGGGAACCCTGTTCACATCGTTCGGGGCCGTATGGGAAACCTCGGCCGGACTCCCTGCGGATGGAACCTGAATAGGCGATAAACCTGGACTAGAGGCTTAAGTGTTTAGGTAGGTCGTGGTCTACACCCACGTCGGCTTTCGCTTGAAGTCTGCCGAGCACATGTCGTGTGCAGACGCTAAGTGGTGGAAACATGTATGAAGAAGTACACCCCTGCAGGGTTAACATGATCTATTCGAATAGCCGCGTCCGCGGTAAAGGACTACTTGGTTGCCTATACAGTTCATAGACAAGTAAATGGAAACTACTAAAAGCCTCAAGATAAGTGTGAGTGCCGAGGAGGGCTCTTCCGTAGGAAGACGGAGGTGGATCCTCGGTAGTGTATTGAAGTGGTGAGTAGTGGACTCGTGTGCGCAAAACCATTTCAAGTTGGAGTATCGTAGGATAGCCTAGCCAAGAGTCAAAGCTGGCTTGCTGCAATAACTCCACCAACCCTTCTTGATAATATGCATGTATGTAGGATCTGATGTAAGTCTTGCTGAGTACCTTTGTACTCATGTTGCTATAATCTACATTTTTACAGAAGACGCTGCAACCCCTTCTGATGGGTTCTATGTAGACGTTGACATCAACGAGTAGGCTAAAGACCCAGGTGGTGACCCTGAGCTTGTGAAGGACCACGTAGTATAGAAGGCTTTCCAAGCCTCTTTTATTTTGCTAGTTGTCTGTACTCAGACAAGTTACTTCCGCTGTTGGTTTGTATGACTGTATGACTTGTATGTCGGGTCGTGAGACCCGTACCTTTGTGTATGTTATGTATGGCTCCCTGAGCCTTAAATAAAGTACTTGTGTCATAGAGTCATGTTGTGATGCTTCGTTGTATTTGCACATATCGAGCATATTGTGTGTATGATTGAAATGCTTGGTATGTGTGGGATCTGACTATCTAGTTGTTTATCTTTAGTAGCCTCTCTTACCGGGAAATGTCTCCTAGTGTTACCGCTGAGCCATGGTAGCTTGCTACTGCTCTGGAACACTTAGGCTGGCCGGCATGTGTCCTTCTTCGTTCCCGTGTCTGTCCCTTCGGGGAAATGTCACGCTTTGAGTACCGGAGTCCTGTTAGCCCGCTACAGCCCGGTTTACCGGAGTCCTGTTAGCCCAGTGCTACAGACCGGACCCACTTGCTGATGACCGACACGTTCGAAGCTGGGTCATGGATGCCTGTCCCTGTAAGTCTGTGCCACTTTGGGTTTACGACTAGTCATGTCAGCCCGGGCTCCTTATCATATGGATGCTAGCGACACTATCATATACGTGAGCCAAAAGGCGCAAACGGTCCCGGGAAAAGGTAAGACGACACCCGTGGGGATACCGTTCGTGAGGCCGCAAAGTGATATGAGGTGTTACCGGCTAGATCGATGTGACATCGAGTCGGGGTCCTGACAACATGATATCCCATTGTCACCACAGATAAACACGGCAAGACATACATCAAGTGTTCTCATAGAAGACTCAATCCGATAAGATAACTTCAACGGGGAAATCAATTCATCACAAGAGAGTAGAGGGGGAGAAACATCATAAGATCCAACTACAATAGCAAAGCTCGGGATACATCAAGATCATGCCATAGAGGGAACACGAGAGAGGACACAAGAGAGAGAGAGATCAAACACATAGCTACTGGTACATACCCTCAGCCCCGAGAGTGAACTACTCCCTCCTCGTCATGGAGAGCGCCGGGATGATGAAGATGGCCACCGGTGATGGATTCCCCCTCTGGCAGGGTGCCGAAACGGGATCTCGAGATGTTTTTGGTGGCTACAGAGGCTTGCGGCAGTGGAACTCCCGATCTATCTTGATTTCCGGTGGTTTTAGGGTACGTAGGGTTATATAGGCGAAAGAAGTCGGTCGGGAGGTGCTCGAGGGGTCCACGAGACAGGGGGCCGCGCCCTATAGGGGGGGCGCACCCCCCTATCTCCTGGGCTCCTCGAGGGTCTTATGACTTGATCTCCAAGCCTCCATGATGATATTCTTCCAAAAAAATCACGATGCCGAAGGTTTCATTCCGTTTGGACTCCGTTTGATATTCCTTTTCTTCGAAATACTAAAACAGGCAATAAAACAGCAATATGGGCTGGGCCTCTGGTTAGTAGGTTAGTCCCAAAAATAATATAAAAGTGTATAATAAAGCCCATAAACATCCAAAAATGGTAATATAATAGCATGGAACAATAAAAAATTATAGATACGTTGGAGACGTATCAAGCATCCCAAGCTTAATTCCTGCTCGTCCTCGAGTAGGTAAATGATAAAAATAGAATTTTTGATGTGGAATGCTACCTAGCATAATTCTCAATGTAATTTTCTTTATTGTGGCATGAATGTTCAGATCCAAATGATACAAAATAAAAGTTCATGTTAACATGAAAATAGTGATACTTCAAGCATACTAATCAAAGTAATCATGTCTTCTCAAAATAACATGGCCAAAGAAAGTTATCCCTACAAAATCATATAGTCTGGCTGTTGCTCTATCTTCATCACACAAAGGATTTAATCATGCACAACCCCGATGACAAGCCAAGAAATTGTTTCATACTTTAATAATCTCAAACTTTTTCAACTTTCACGCAATACATGAGCGTGAGCCATGGACACATCACTATATGTGGAATAGAATGGTGGTTGTGGAGAAGACAAAAAGGAGAAGATAGTCTCACATCAACTAGGTGTATCAACGGGCTATGGAGATTCCTATTAATAGATATCAATGTGAGTGAGTAGGGATTGCCATGCAACGGATGCACTAGAGCTATAAATATATGAAAGCTCAACAAAAGAAACTAAGTGGGTGTGCATCCAACTTGCTTGCTCACGAAGACCTAGGGCATTTTGAGGAAGCCCATCATTGGAATATACAAGCCAAGTTCTATAATGAAAAATTCCCACTAGTATATGAAAAAGACAACTTATGAGACTCACTATATGAAAAACATGGTGCTACTTTGAAGCACAATATATGAGTCTCTGTACATGAAGAACAAGGTGCTACTTTGAAGCACAAGTGTGGAAAAAGAGATAGTAACATTGCCCTTTTTATTTATTTTCTTCTTTTTTCTTTTTTTTCTTTTTCATTTTTTGGGCCTTTCTTTTTTTTGCCTTTCTTTTTTTTATGTTTTTTTTTCTTTTTTTTCTTTGGGCAATGCTCTAATAATTATGATCATCACACTTTCATTGATTACAACATATGAATTACAACTCGAAACTAGAACAAGATATGACTCTATAGGAATGCCTCCGGCGGAGTACCGAGATGGTGCAATGAATCAAGAGTGACATGTATGAAAAATAATGCATGGTGGCTTTGCCACAAATACGATGTCAACTACATGATCATGCAATGGCAATATGACAAAAGTAAAGTATGTCATGATGATGATGAACGGAATGGTGGAAAGTTGCATGGCAATATATCTCGAAATGGCTATGGAAATGCCATAATAGGTAGGTATGGTGGCTGTTTTGAGGAAGGTATATGGTGGGTGTATGGTACCGGCGAAAGTTGCGCGGCACAAGAGAGGCTAGCAATGGTGGAAGAGTGAGGTGCGTATAATCCATGGACTCAACATTAGTCAAAAGAACTCATGTACTTGTTGCAAAAATCTAGAAGTCATCAAAAACCAAAGCACTACGTGCATGCTCCTAGGGGGATAGATTGGTAGGAAAAGACCATCGCTCGTCCCCGACCGCCACTCATAAGGAAGACAATCAATAAATAAAATTGTGCTCCAACTTCATCACAAAGCGGTTCACCATACGTGCATGCTACGGGAATCACAAACCCCAACACAAGTATTTTTCATGATCACCTCAACTAGCATGACTCTAATATCACTACCTCCATATCTCAAAACAATTATCAAGCATCAAATTGATCATAGCATCCAATTCACGTTCTATGATAGTTTTTATTATACCCAACTTGGATGCTCATCATTCTAGGACCAACTTTGTAACCATAGCAAATACCATGCTGTTCTAAAAGACTCTCAAAAATATATAAGTGAAGCATGAGAGACTTGCAATTTCTACAAAATATAACCACCGCCATGCTCTAAAAGATATAAACGATGCACTATAGCAAATGACAAACTACTCCGAAAGATATAAGTAAAGATCAATGAGTAGTCGAATATTTGTGCAACTATGTGAAGACTCTCTAACATTAAAGAATTTCAGATCTTGGTATTGTATTCAAACAGCAAGCAAAACAAAATAAAATGACAATTCAAGGATAGTACAACTCATTTGAAGAAGCAAAAACTTAGGCTCAACCGATACTAACCGATAGTTGCTGAAGAAGAAAGGTGGGATGCCTAACGGGGCATCCCCAAGCTTAGATGCTTGAGACTTCTTAAAATATTATCTTGGGGTGCCTTGGGCATCCTCAAGCTTGAGCTTTTATGTCTCCTTAATTCCTCTCATATCATGGTTCCTTTTCTTATCAAAAGCTTCATCCACACCAAACTCAACAAGAACTCGTGAGATAGGTTAGTATAAACCAATGCAAAACCTTATCAATATCTACTGTACCAAATCACGAAAATTATTATTCCACATTGAATACTAAATGCCTATGCATATTTAATACTCCTATCCTCAAATAGAATCATTAAACAAGCAAACATATGCAAACAATGCAAACATAACAGCAATTTGCCAAAACAGTATAGTATGTAAAGAATGCAAGGGTATCAATACATCCCTAACTCAAAAAATTATGAAATACAATTCCCACTGTAGTAAATTTATCAAATATCATTATGCAAAAGGTTTCATCATTATATCATGCTCTTACTTTTCTAGGGAATTTTTGCAACAGCGGTAAACTTTCTGTTTTCAAACGGCAACATGTATACTAGCAAAATAAGCATGGCAAAGGCTATTCTTGACTTTTTTATTGAAACTAAAGATGCAAAAAATTATTCTAAGTAACAGCAAGCAAATACTAACAAAATAAAATGACGCTCCAAACAAAACACATATCATGTGGTGAATAAAAATATAGCCCCAAGTAAAGTTACCGATGAACGAAGACGAAAGAGGGGATGCCTTCCGGGGCATCCCCAAGCTCAGGCTCTTGGTTGTCCTTGAATATTACCTTGGGGTGCCTTGGGCATCCCCAAGCTTAGGCTGTTGCCACTCCTTATTCCATAGTCCATCGAATCCTTACCCAAAACTTGAAAACTTCACAACACAAAACTCAACAGAAAACTCATAAGCTCCGTTAGTATAAGAAAATAAAACCACCACTTAGGTACTGTAATGAACTCATTCTAAATTCATATTGGTGTAATATCTACTTTACTCCAACTTATCTATGGTTCATACCCTCCGATACTACTCATAGATTCATCAAAATAAGCAAAAAACACATAGAAAACAGAATCTGTCAAAAACAAAATAGTCTGTAGTAATCTGTATCAAACGTATACTTCTGGAACTCCAAAAATTCTACCAAATTAGGAAGTCCTAAGACATTTGTGTACCAATCCAGAGAAAAAATAAACAGATCAAAATCACGTTTCTATGAATTAAAAAAACAAATTTACTGGGTGCAAAACTTTCTGATTTTCAGCAGGATCAACACAACTATCACCGTAAGCTATCCTAAGGGTCTTACTTGGTACTTTAGTGAAACAAAAGCTATAAAACATGATTAGTACAGTAGGATAATCATGTGTAAACACAAAATAAGTAAGGATAGATATTGGGTTGTCTCCCAACAAGAGCTTTTCTTTAATGCCTTTTAGCTAGGCATGATGATGGCAATGATGCTCACATAAAAGATAAGGATTGATACATAACGGGAGCATCATGAAGCATATGACTAGCACATTTATGTCTAACCAACTTCCTATGCATAGGGATTTTGTGAGAAAACAAATTATGGGAACAATAATCAACAAGCATAGGAAAAACAAGCATAGCCTCAAGATTTTCAACACATAGAGAGGAAACTTGGCATTATTGCAATTCCTACAAGCATATATTCCTCCCTCATAGTAATTTTCAGTAGCATCATGAATGAATTCAACAATATAACCAGCACCTAAAGCATTCTTTTCATGATCTACAAGCATACAATTTTTACTACTCTCCACATAGGCAAATTTCTTCTCATTCGGAATAGTGGGAGTATCATAAGAGACTTGAACACTAAAAATTGTTTCCACATTAAAATAATAATGTTCAGAAAAAGGGTAATCATAATCATGACAAGATTTGTAAATATAATCATCACTACTTTTTATAGCATAAGTTTCATCACAATAATCATCATAAGTAGCAACTTCGTTCTCATCATAATCGATTGAAACCTCTCCCAAGATAGTGGAATCACTAAATAAACTTGACACTCTTCCAAATCCACTTTCGTATTCATCACAATAAAATTCAACATCCTCCAAAATAGTGGGATCACTACTTCCTAAAGTTGACACTCTTCCAAACCCACTTTCATCAATATAATCATCATAAGTAGGAGGCATGCTATCATGATAACAACTTTGCATATCAAAACTTGGGATGCTAAAAATATCATATTCATTAAACATAGCATCCCCAAGCTTGGGAAAAACATTAATTTCAGCAAATATATTCTCAAGTATGTCATCCTCATAAAACATAGCTTCCCCAAGCTTGGGCCTTTTCATATCATAAGCATAATCACTCTCATCATTAATAGTATGGGTAGCACCAATAGTATAGCAATTATCATCATCACAATGAGTAGTAGGAGTAACATCATTTGGAAGGGATACCTTTTTACCTTTGTTGACCCTTCTTTTCCTTTTCTTTTTCACATTATGTGTGGGTTCAACCTTCCTCTTTGAGCTCCTTATTGACGAGATTGGTTGAATAGAAAGCTCCTCCTCGTTACCTGATTCATTATAAGAAATAATAGGAGGATATTGGGAAGTCTCTTCCCTTTCATTAGTATTTTCATCATCTTCTATTTGCTTTCTTTTCTTTAGGTAATTGGCAATATAAGGATTTTCAATGCAATTCTCCGCACAAAACAAATAAATCTTTTCTAGATCAATATCAAGAAAATGCATAAGATTAAATTTTTGAATAGGCTTACTTAAACGTTTCAACTCTTCACAACCCAAAAGCAACCTAAGTTCATTGTAATGAGAAAGGGAGATCAAATCATCACAATTTTTGGACACGATCCGATCATGAAACAATTTGCATTGGAGATGTAAATGATCTTGTTTATTGCAAAATTCAGAACGGGAAAGATATCTTAAATTCTCCGCATTCTTATCTAGCCTTTCTTGCAACTTCTTAGTTTCTAAATATTTATGCCTCTTGCAATATATATCTTCTCTATTTGGTGTGTTTATGCAAACATGCACTCCACAAAAGTTGACATGCTCATAAGATATATTTTCATCATGACTAGAGCAATCATCATTCGTACTAAGGATATTCACTGAGTTCATACTAACAACATTGCAAACATGCTCATCATTCAAAGATTCAGTACCAAGCATTTTAGAGCATTCTTCTTCTAGCACTTGAGCACAATTTTCCTTTCCATCATACTCACGAAAGATATTAAAAAGACGTAGCGTATGAGACAAACTTAACACCATTTTTTTGTAGTTTTCTTTTATAAACTAAACTAGTGATAAAACAAGAAACAAAAAGATTCGATTGCAAGATCTAAAGATATACCTTCAAGCACTCACCTCCCCGGCAACGGCGCTAGAAAAGAGCTTGATGTCTACTACACAACCTTCTTCTTGTAGACGTTGTTGGGCCTGCAAGTGCATAGGTTTGTAGGACAATAGCAAATTTCCCTCAAGTGGATGACCTAAGGTTTATCAATCCGTAGGAGGCGTAGGATGAAGATGGTCTCTCTCAAACAACCCTGCAACCAAATAACAAAGATTCTCTAGTGTCCCCAACACACCCAATATAATGGTAGATTGTATAGGTGCACTAGTTCGGCGAAGAGATGGTGATACAAGTGCAATATGGATGGTAGATAAAGGTATTAGTAATCTGAAAATATAAAAACAGCAAGGTAACAAGTAATAAAAGTGAGCGTAAACGGTATTGCAATGATAGGAAACAAGGCCTAGGGATCATACTTTCACTAGTGCAAGTTCTCTCAACAATAATAACATAGATAGATCATATAACAATCCCTCAACATGCAACAAAGAGTCACTCCAAAGCCACTAATAGCGGAGAACAAACGAAGAGATTATGGTAGGGTACGAAACCACCTCAAAGTTATTCTTTCGGATCAATCTATTCAAGAGTTCTACTAGAATAACACCTTAAGACACAAATCAACCAAAACCCTAATGTCACCTAGATACTCCATTGTCACCTCAAGTATCCGTGGGCATGATTATACGATATGCATCACACAATCTCAGATTCATCTATTCAACCAACACAAAGTACTTCAAAGAGTGCCCCAAAGTCTCTACCGGAGAGTCAAGAACGTGTGCCAACCCCTATGCATAGGTTCATGGGCGGAACCCGCAAGTTGGTCACCAAAACATACATCAAGTAGCACATGATATCCCATTGTCACCACAGATAAACACGGCAAGACATGCATCAAGTGTTCTCATAGAAGACTCAATCCGATAAGATAACTTCAAAGGGGAAACTCAATTCATCACAAGAGAGTAGAGGGGGAGAAACATCATAAGATCCAACTACAATAGCAAAGCTCGGGATACATCAAGATCATGCCATAGAGGGAACATGAGAGAGGACACGAGAGAGAGAGAGATCAAACACATAGCTACTGGTACATACCCTCAGCCCCAAGGGTGAACTACTCCCTCCTCGTCATGGAGAGCACCGGGATGATGAAGATGGCCACCGGTGATGGATTCCCCCTCCGGCAGGGTGCCGGAAAGGGCTCCCGAGAGGTTTTTGGTGGCTACACAGGCTTGCGGCGGCGAAACTCCCGATCTATCTTGATTTCCAGTGGTTTTAGGGTACGTAGGGTTATATTGGCGAAAGAAGTCGGTCGGGAGGTGCTCGAGGAGTCCACAAGACAGGGGGCCGCGCCCTGTAGGGGGGCGCCCCCCTATCTCCTGGGCTCCTAGAGGGTCTTCTGCTTGATATCCAAGCCTCCAGGATGATATTCTTCCAAAAAATCACGATGCCGAAGGTTTCATTCAGTTTGGACTCCGTTTGATATTCCTTTTCTTCGAAATACTGAAACAGGCAATAAAACAGCAATATGGGCTAGGCCTTCGGTTAGTAGGTTAGTCCCAAAAATAATATAGAAGTGTATAATGAAGCCCATAAACATCCAAAATTGGTAATATAATAGCATGGAACAATCAAAAATTATAGATACGTTGGAGACGTATTAGGCGCGACCATAGGAGCTCGCCTGCTCCTCACGCTCGAGCCTCAGGAGGGGTGCTGGAACAAGGAATTCAAGGCGTACCTGCTTCAAGGCACCCTGCCAGAGAAGGAAGAAGATGCGGAGAGGTTGTCCCGCGAGGCCACCGCGTACTGCATCCAGGACGGTGAGCTCTACCAAAGGCATCCAAATGACGTTTCCCTACGGTGCATCTCCAAGGAGCAGGGTTGCAAGCTGCTGGCCGACATACATAGTGGGAATTGCGTGCATCACTCCTCATCGTGCACCCTCATGGGAAAGGCATTCCGCAGCGGATTCTATTGGCCACCGACGCTCAACAATGCCGCTGAATTGGTAAGATCTGGTGAAGCCTGTCAATTCTATGCTAAGCAGATCCACCAGCCCACTCAAGGCTTCCAGACCATCGCACTCTCGTGTCCATTTGCGGTCTGGGGGTTGGACATCTTGGGTCCGTTCCCTCGAGCGCCCGGGGGCTACCGCTACCTCTACATCGCCATCGACAAGTTCACCAAGTTGGCGGAACTAAAAGCCGTCCACACCATCCTGACTAGCTCCGCGGTCAAGTTCATCAAGGGCCTCATGAGCCGGTTCGGGGTGCCCAACCGCATCATGACCGAAAATGGTTCCTAGTTCACGAGCAACCTCTTAAAAACATATTGTGATAAACTTGGGATGCAGATATGCTACGCTTCAGTGGCACACCCGCGGAGCAATGGCTAGGCTGAGCACGCCAACACAGAGGTCTTGAAAGGCCTCAAGGAGAGGAGCTTCAAGAAAAAGCTCGAGGTCTGCGGCAGGGGCTGGCTCGATGAGCTCCCGTCCGTGCAGTGGTACATCCGCACCACCGCGACCAAGCCCACGGGCGAGACCCCGTTCTTCCTTGTCTATGGAGCCGAGGCGGTCCTCCCTCATGAGGTCAGGTATAACTCCACATGGGTCTTGGCGTTCGACGAGGCACGCCAGGACGCCTCATCGGGGTTGGACCTTGTGCTGCCAGAGGAGCGATGTCGCCAAGCCTTGCTCCGTGCAGCGAGGTACCAGCGGGCGCTCTAGGATGCTAGAGGTGGGTGACCTCATCCTGAGGCAGGAGCTCTCCACAGAGGGGCTTCATAAGCTCTAACCCATGTGAGAGGGCCCGTTCAGGATCGCCCGTGTCTCCAGGCCTGGTGTCAGTGGCTAGAGATGCAGGCAGGGTCCCCATACAGAATGGCTGGAACTTCCAGCAGCTTCGGAAGTTCTACCCATGACCAAGGCCCAGTGCCTATGAAGATCTCCACTCATGACACACTCACATAATGATTGGGGGTTGTACATGCCCAGGAGTCTCCTGAGTGTCGCCCCTGGGCCTCACGGGGGCTCCCACCCACGTCCTAGTGGAGGCCCCATGCTCCATGCTAATGGGAACACAAGAAGACTAGTCTAGGTGCCGGACGCGGCTGCTCTTTTTCTTGCTTTCTGTAGTTGGTTTTCGACTTCTTGAATGAAATTTGGAGCTTTCGTGTCTTTCATTCGCAAGGGGTGGGAAATTTCTTTCTTTTCTCTCCCCGCAGTGTCCACCCTTTGAAGCCTTGTCTTAGCAAGACTGGCAGTTGCTCGTCGCTCTTCCTCGCGCGTCTCGCACGCGGGGGCTAGGTATGGAGTGTGCGCCTGGGCTCGCCCGCGACCACACCTTGCCAAAATCTTGCTTTGGCACCTTAATCCTCACGGGACGCTCTCCAGCGAGTTAAGGGGCACATGCGCCCTCTTGAGTCTGTGCCTCCAGATATCGCGACGTGGCACGCTAGCCATGGCCTATGCTTGGGGGCTTGCACAAGAGATGGCGCTTCATGAGGTTTCCTAACCCTGCAACTATATGACGCCTCCAGAGGCTCAGCAATTCTCGAGTTTTCAAGAAGGAGGCCCTCGGAAGATGCCCTTGTAGCATGGGAGTCTACCGCAAGCACATTGAGCTAAGTCATCCTAACCACATCCAGTAGCAGCACAGATATCACAACATGACATAAAAATAATGAGCATAGCATAAGGGCGGTAGCGCCGCAGTTCATTACATACCCCAGCAGGGCCTTCCATCTTTTTCAGTATAGGAGGAGGAAAGAAGCAAAAGCAAGCCACACAGCTACATCGACTCTCGGCGCCCGGCTCCATCAGCACTCGGGCTCTCGGACTCAGTCGGAGCCCTCTTCCTGCTTCGCCGCGGCGCGGTGGCGACACGACACGCTCCCTTCCCCAGTCCGAGCTCGGCGGTGTGGCGGTTAATCGTAGTCGCCTTCGTTGGTGGTCTTCCCAAAGGAGGAGCTGCCGCTGCTGGAGGTAGCACGACTGTCGCCAAGGGCAAGCTCAGCCTCGTCATTGTCGTGGTTGTCGCCAAGGGCAAGCTCATCGTCACCGCTGCCATCCTCCGGGCAGCACCCCGTATGCCGGTCGTCTTCCCCAAACACCCTCACATAGAGGGGCACGAGGCCGTCATACTTGAAATGGAGGGTGCACCTCTCACTCAGGCCCCGCGCGCGGGCGAAGGGCTGCCGCCCATGGTTCAAGAACACCTTGCCCGTGGCAGTGACCTAGACCCCCACCCATGAGGCCTTGCTGCAGCAGCCATCAGCCTGCAGCCAAAGGCCATCAAGCCCCACGGTCGGCAGCGTGCCCGCGAAGAAATGTGGTAGTGGGAGCCAGATGCCCGCGGGCCTCTCCGACCACACGACGAACTTCTGGAATGCATCTGCTGAGTGGGAGCGCAGCCCGGAGGCCGAGCGACTGTCGTGTGCCTTCCCCCGTCGTAGGAGCCGCCCCGTCCAAGGCAGCTCCCACCACGAGGGGAAACACTGACATGGCTTCCTGAGGTGACGCCAGCCTTCGTAGAAGTGCACCCGCGCCCCTGAGGGGCCACCGCTGGCGTCGCGATGTACTTACGAGGGCGCCCCGACCTTTCTTGGGTGGTGGTGAACCTGGCCCCTCCTTGGGGGCCTTCCCCTTTTCTACGTGGACGAACCTCTTCACCAGCGCCATGGGCTTCAACAAGGTGGCAAAGCAAGGGAGAAGAAGGAGGATAAAGCAACAAGGAGACGGAGATGAGCAGGGGCTCTGCCCCTCTCCCATTTATAGCCAGTGGGAGGCCAACGGCCAGCCTCCCATGATCCAGAGTAATGATGTTTTTTTGCATGCAGTAGGCTATTTTCATGTCGAACGGTTGCCGAGGCTGGGTGGGGAAGTGGATACGCCCACGTCTCATCAGGCGCCACGCGTCGACTCGGTCCGCAGGCGATTGGAGTCCGAGCGTGCCTTGGGCCCGGGGGCTATTATCGGCATTCTGGGAACCAGGGTGACCAGACTAGCCTGCCTATGACCCACAACATGGCTCTTCGATGGCCTAATATGGCCCTCTTTCAACATCAACAAGACAATACCCTCGTTAGGGGCTAAGCCTCACGAGGGGGACGACGCCAAGACATCCAAAAGGAGCGACCTCCTAGGCTGGCTCCTGAGGAGTGGAGATTCCTATGCAAGAGCCCACCTCGTGAGGATCAAGTGACGCAAGCCATGATAACCAAGGCCAGGCGGGAGCCAGCAGGCGCAGAACAACAGGTTTAATCTTTGGTGCTAAGGACGCAAGCGCAGTCGCGATGTCCCGAGGAATCAGCCAAAGGTTTCCATTTTTGTGCAACAAGACAAAGACCGCTAGGACGGAAGGACGAGGTCATCGTCGAGCCCACCACGGCGTCACGGCCAGAAGCTTTGCAGGCGAAGACCACCTTTCATTAGGATAAGATGTACTTCTTGTCCCCTTTCAAATTGTCGGTGTGGAATCCCTTCCCGCCTTCGTTTTGGTGGAAGAGGACCAAGGCAATTATAAATCTAGGTTAGCCACCACCATAGCAAGGGGTCGGATCCCTTGAGATCTCATTCACCCCCGAGCAGACCTTGCGAGGCTGTTCTTCCTTCTACTAGTTCATCCTCAGCCTGTTGTGTGGCTAATCCATCACAAAGCAGGAGTAGGGTCTGTCGGATTTCGGGTTCCGGCAGACCCTTGAGGTTCGAACTCTGGGGTGCGCACGAAGATCTTTCCCCGACCAGCTCACGTCTCGAAGTCTCGTAAAGGAATCTAGGCTAGAAAGAAGAACACACAAGGGACACGAGGTTTATACTGGTTCAGGCCACCATTGCGGTGTAATACCCTACTCCAGTGCGTGGTGCGGTGGATTGCCTCGGGGGCTGATGATGAACAATACAAAGGGAGAGCAGCCTCACGAGGGGTTCTTGAGCTGGTGCGATGAACTGCTTGGGGAGTTCAGTCGCCTCTCTCTAGTCTATGCGCAATCTAGATCCGATCCATCTTCCAGATGCCCATACTCTGTGGTGACTAGTCCTATTTATAGAGGGAGGCCCTAGGCCTCTTCCCAAATAATGAGTGGGAAGGGCGCCAACAATTGGCCATTTTGAAGGGGAACATCTAGTACACTTATCCTGACTAAAGTTGGTCTACGGCTGCCAAAGGCTATGACGGTGGCGCTGTCCTGGGCTCCACAATGACCTCCATCTTGCCATTCTGCTGGTCTTGGTCTTGTTGCACCGAAATGGTAACCTTTGCCTTATGCCTTGCCTGTGCTTGCCCCCTTTGCACCGAAGGGGAAATAAGGACACTGCGCAGGCCGGCGCCCTCTTGGCGCCCGCCTGGTCTCAATCGTCATGGCTTGCGTCACGGGCTCCTCGCGAGGTACCCTGCCTTGATCTCTCCGCCTCCTCGCAAGCCTGCCTGAGGAGGCTGCTCCTGAGGAAGCTTCCTGTCGTCCGCCCCGCGAGGCTTGGCCCCTCGCGAGGGTCTTGAGCCTGAGATGATGAAGCTAGGCTGCACTGGGCCCCCACTTGAGCCACGCCGCAGGCCGCAGGCAGGCAAGTCTGTGGACCCCTGTTCCCAGAACGCCGACAGTAGCCCCCGGGCCCAAGGCGCGCCCGGACTTGGCTTAGCAGAGAAGCGAAGGGGCAATTGCGAAGCGCCATGGGCCCCAATAGCCTGCGGCCTTCGGCGCCGCGTGGCGACTAATTGGACGTGGGCGTCTCCGCTTCCCCACGACGCCTCGGCAACCGTCCATCTGACAAAAGGGGGTGTCCGGGCCAGACTTACCTGCTTCGTTCTCGTTTGCCTTGCTCTAGATCCCCTTTCTCGCTCTTCTCCTTCTTGCTTCCAAAATCCTCCAGATCTGTCTCAGTCCCTTCCATCCGGCAAGCCATGGCGCCTCGCAAGACCCCGACCGAGGCCTGGTACTCGCCGGCTCTGGATCCTCTGAATGTGTCGGAGAAGAATCTCGCCCTCACGTGCCTGATGACAGTGGCGCAGGGCAGCGAGGGAGCGACTGTGCTCAAGGCCGGCTCCGACCAACCTGAGGGCAAGGGGAGTACCTTCTACCCGCTCTTTCTGAGCGCCATCATCGCCGGTCTAGTGCCTCCTTTTTCCGAGTTCTTCTTTGCTATTCTTCTCCAATACAACTTGCAAGCTCTGCACCTCCACCCCAACTCCGTTCTTCTCCTGGCGATTTTCGCCTACTATTGCGAGACTCATGTTGGCGCGAGGCCCTCAGTGGCCTTGCTGTGTCATTACTTTTACCTCTGGGTTTCTCGTTCCCAAATCTCCGCATGTGCGAGCTTTATCACATATTCCAACTCCAATGCCATCTCGAAGCCTGGGAAGAGGATCAAAGGCTTCTAGAGCAAGTGGGTCATGGTGGACGTCGGGCACATCCACCCCCGACTGGTGCTGCCTATGGGGCAACCCAAGGCCGTTGATGCGTGGTCTCGTGCGGAGCTTGTGGACCCTAGTGCGAAGGCAGTGCTGGAGAGGATGAACGCGGACCTAAGGCCAGGCAACTTGGGGGCGGTGAAGCTGACCGGGGCCACGCTCCTGAGGTAGTTCCTGGAGCACCGGGTGGTTCCACTCTGGGAGAACTCGCTCCCATTGTGGAGGCTTGGAGAAGCAGACGCTGCCCTTCGCCTGAGCTCTGAGGCCCTGGCCGACGAAGATCTGGTTGCGGCTCTCCACTCCTTAGTTGGGGGAGACGTGGCGAGGCCGGAGGGCGCTACCGTCCCCCTGTTCCTTTGCGGCGATTGGGAGCAGGTGGTGAATGCCATTCTCACCTTCAACGGTGAGGGGCTGGTGCCCGCAGAAGCTCCCGGGGACCTGGCGGATTTGGCGACGGTGAACATGTCCTCCGGCGACTCCAGCGGGGGTGAGGAGGAAGAAGAGGAGGAGGAGGAAGAGTCTGACTCTGAGGCGACTGGCGAGGAATCGGAGGAGTCCTTCCCTCGGCGCAGGTCCCGCGCCCTCCGCTCCATGCCGGACGACGACGAGGCCGGCACTAGGCGAGGAGGGGAGGATTCTCCCTTGGTCCCGAGGAAGGGCAGGTCGGGGCTGGTCCTCCCAGGATCCGCTCTGGTCCTAGGGCAGTCTGAGGCCAGCTCCGGCCCTCCCCACGCACCTTCTGCCTCCGGGCCTCTGAAAGCCGATCCCAGCTGTAGGCTCTCGGGCTTAAGGTTTGGCCGGAGGCTGATTGTGTCCGTGAACGATGATCAGTAAGTGTTTGATCCGCGCGTTGCTTTCTTTCTGCCGCCAAGGCTTGACGTCTGCATTCTTTTGGCCAGGCCGGCACCCGCAGCAAAAAGGTCGAAAGGGGCCTCTACGGCCATGCTTGAGGTGAGCTCGTCTGCCGGGGCAGCGCCTTCATCTGCGGGGAAAGGAGGCATCGAGGCTCGTGCTTCCCTCGCCCGGTCGTCCTCACGAGCCCAGCAGGGACACTCTGGCGAGGAGTTAACCCCCGTGGCCCCGCTGACTCTGGAGGTGCCTGCCCTTGATGCTGTCACCAAGGTGTCCAAGGCCCAGGGGGCTCCTTCCTCCCAAGCCGTGATCATGTTGCCATCCTCTCTGCCTGTTCCACCGGTTCCCGTCTCTTCTGATCCCTCTGCCGTCCTGGACCAAGCTACCATTGAACTGAGCCAGCTGCAGGAGGATCTTCGGAGCGCAGACCCCCGCCTGGTGGTCGGGCGCCTGAGCTAGCTTCTGGCTGGGCCCGTTCTGCTGCCTCCGTTCGGGCGGTGCTGAGCCAGGCCGTGTCGGCCTTCGATGGGGAGAAGCGAGCTGCCTGCCAGGCCAAGACCGCTCGTGATGCTGCCAGGGCGACGTTGCGGATGCCCGGGGCCGCTGCAAGGAGCTGGAGGTCGAGCTGCAAGGCCTGCATGATGAGCTCGCCAAGGAGGTCCATGGCCGCAAGGAGAAGGAGAAGGAGATGAAGGCTCGGGAGGCTGCCGTCAAGGACCGGGACGCCGAGCTTGATGACCGCGGTGGCCGGTTGGAGACGCTGGAGTAGGCGTTGAAGGCGGAGAGGACCGAGCTAGACAGCAAGGCGAAGGTCATGGCCGAGGATCGAGTGGCCTTCTCCAAGCTGGAAGAGAAAGCTCGCGCGCGCTGAAGACGCTCTATGAGGGCGTCTTGGAGAAGCCGTTGGCTGGTGCAGAGGACGGTCCTGCCGAGCTGCTTCCCTTCTTGGTCCGTGCACTTGAAGATGTCGCTGACGGCCTTGGTCCTACGGCCAAGGCCGAGGCGCGTGCCCTGTCTACTGCAGCGCTGACGCGTGTCCTCAGCCACGTCTACCTTCGCGACCCCAACGTCGACCTCGATAGCCTGCTGCAACCCGTGAGCGGCGACCTTGCCACTTCTGCTGCTGAGGCTGTGAAAGGCTGAGCTGAAGCTTTGCTGGGGAGTTTCCGCGCCTTCAGCACCCTGCCCGGGCGCGATGCTGCCGGCTCCGCGGCCTCAGGAGGCGGAGCCGCCTAACATGACTCCACCACAGGCGGCGGCGCCACTGGAAAGTGATCCCTTCGCGGCTTCTGTCCTGTTTTAATTCCTGCAACATGCACCATGCCTCGTGGAGGCATTTAAACTTGTGTTTGGCGTTGTGAAACAATCTATGGCTTGTAATATTTGCTTTTGGATTCCCTAGAATTTGCACTTTCCCCTCCTATTTGCCTGTGTTCTACGTTGACACGGCCCGACCCCGTGCATACCTCATCCGCCGTTAGCCCCGACCGGAAACCAGGACGGGACTAAGGAGTGAGGGGCGACGTGACAAGTTAGGCTCCTGAGTCGCGATGCTCAGGAGTCCCCCTTGACGCGCAAACAACAAGTAGGGAAGGGAGGCATAGGAGCGGGTTCGTCGTTCTACGTCGGCAGGGCCCGGCCCCGCGCATACCTCAGACCAAGGAGTGAGGGGCTACGTGACCAGTTAGGCTTCTGAGTCGCGATGCTCAGGAGTCCCCCTTGATGTTCAAACGAGTTTTCATACCTTGGCTCCGCTCGGGGAGGGACGCGCGATGACTAGGTCTGAGGGACCTGGCTGGGTGGCATGCGCTTGGGCGTGGCCCGGGCGTAGCCCCCGTGTCCATCCCCCTCGCGCGGCACTCCCGAGGGGAGGCATTGCGACGGTGCCGGACATTGAGCTCTGGGCTCCCTGAGGTTGGTACGGTCGTGGGCCGCCCTCAGTTGTTTATCACCGGTGCGGAGCATAGTGCTTCCGTATGTGTACGGGTGTAGCCACTCCTCGGCAGTGTCATCAGCCATCGCGGAGAATGGTGCTTCCGCTGGTGTGTGGGAGGGGCTCCCCTCCGGGAGGAGCCCCCGAGGCATGTACAGCCCCGCCCTGACATGTAGCTGGCTCGGTAGGGCTAGGAGAGGTGTATCTAGGCACCCGTGAGCCAGCGCGGGACTCACGAGGCCCTACCTCGAGGCGGGTTGCGCCTGGCTCTGGGCCTTTATCAATGGTGTGTTCCTGTAGGGTGGTTAGAATGCAAATGCTCTACGTCCTCAGGTCCCGGCCCTCGAGCGAGCTCAGCTGCCACTGGTATGACAGGTCGCAATGCCGTGGGTCAAGGCCAGGGGGTGAGGGCTGGAGAGCCAGTAAGAGCCCATGAGTCGCGATGCTCAGGTACCCCCCCTTTTAACGTGCACGCGCTTTGCATGAGAGTGGAGAGGTCCGTGATAAGCAGCAGATGATATCCGTGGGAATCAGGTTAAGCGCAGAGGAGCAAATCCATTTCAGATAGATGCGGAAAAAGCAAACGCCACTAGGTCAGGCCCGAGTAGCTTGGAGATAATGCAGCCCGAGGGCGCCCCCAACAAGGTAGGTAAAGAGCATAAGCAAAACGGATACATGCCGCAGGGACGGACCCACGCGACCTGGGAATGATGCACCCCTGCGGGCGCTCCCAGCTGAAAATGGAACTTTGAAAGATGTCACCTGATGCCGCTGGAGATGAAGTGATGCTTAAGTAGCGGATGATGTGTGGTGAGGAAGCTGACCCTCATGAGCTCCCGGGACCTGGAGCCTCGGGAGGCTCCGGGGGCATTGGTGGATCTTCGAGGGCCATCTCCATCTCAGCCAGGACCGCGCGATGCCTGACCTCCTGAGCCTCCAGAATGCTCCTCAACTGGCGTTGATGAGCAGCGGCCGCGTTCGGTAGGTCGAAAGGCATGTGAACGTAGCTGTGAGGTGGACCCTCACAACGCCCCACGCGTGAAGGCCATAGGCGCTCCTGAGACGCGGCTCATTTGAGCCCTGGTACGTCGATGTAGACGTGCAGCCCGCCATCCTCGCCTGGATGGGGGGCTGCGGCGGGTAGGCGGCGGCTGTCGTGCATGACTCTTGACTCCTGTAGCTCCTGAATGTTTCTCACGATGAACTCCTGAGGGTTTGGACTTCCTTGCTTCATACCTTCCTGAGGGAAACGTGCTTTGAAGCACGCCTCCAAGTGGTGCCCGAGCGCCTCTCTCGTGACCTTGGCAAAGTCGGTGGCTCCCCAAGAAACAGCCCTCGAGCCCTGCCTGAGGAGGGCGTCGGGCGCGCCTTCCTATGCGACAAAGGGTGGCGCCCCCTGAACGGGTGCGAATCCTGACGCAACGCCTCCGGAGGTGCCTGCCTCGTGAGGGTTAGGGCCAGGTGAAGCCTTCTTCTTGTTAGGGACAGCCTCGGGAAGTCTCCCGCTCCAGTGATCTGGGTCTTCAATTGCCGCGGCTTGGAAGGCACGCTCAAGAGAACACACTGCATCCCTTTCCTCATAGGGTACTGTGATGACTCCACCACTTCCTGGCATCTTGAGGACATTGTAGCCGTGGTGAGTCACTGCCATGAACTTGGCCAGGGCTGGGTACCCGAGGATGGCATTGTATGGCAGGCGAATGTGGGCGACATCGAAGTCAATGAGATCGATGCGGTAGTTGTTGCGCTGCCCAAATTGACAGGAAGGCGAACTTGTCCTATCGGAACAGTGGAACCATCAGTGACTCCTGAGAAAGGCTTGGTTGGCTGAAGCTGATAATATGGCACTTGGAGATTGTTGAATGTCTCGACGGACAGGATATTGAGTCCTGCTCCGCCATCGATGAGGGTCCTGGTGACTTGCACATTGCTGATGACTAGGGAACAAAGCATCGGGAGGACTCCGGCCGTTGCTGCGCACTTGAGCTCATCCGCTGAGGAACGTGATAGCGCATGCAGACCACCTGAGAGGGCGCGTGGCCTCAAGCTTTGGGAGGACCGCATTCACCTCGCAAGCAAACTGATTGAAGATGCGCTGAGAGGCTGGGGCCTGAGCACCGCCCAGGATGTAAGCGATTGCGCGCGGCTCCTGGAAGCCCCCAGCCCCCTCGTCCTGATGATGGTCTTCATTCCTCCTCGGTGGTGGTGGCAGAGGAGGGAGGCCTGTGTTGCCCTGAGGGCGGTCCTCACGAGGCTGATCCCTCCAACCTCCCTCGTGAGGCTGGTCCTGCCAACAGTCCTCGCGAGGTCGGTCACGCCACCCTGGGCGAGGGCCACGGTCTTCAAATCGTCCTCCACCTCTTCCTCCTCCTCGGCCATAGCCCCGGTCATTGCGCTCGGGGCGTCGGCCGATACACCCATCTCGCACAGCCCTGAGCTCTTGGCATTCGCTGGTGTTGTGGGTGTGGAGGTCGTGGTACATGCAGTACCGGCTACCCTTGGATGACTCAGGCTGATCCCTGCCTCGCTTGGTGTCTGGCTCTGCTGCGAGCACAGCAGCTCCCTTACGCTTCACGTCCTTGACCTTGGGCTTCTTCTCTTCTGGACCGGCAGCCGGCAGCTCGAGGAGGGAGAGGCGCCCTTCCTCAACCCTGGCGCACTTGGTCGCCAAGTTGAACAGCTCCAGGGATGTGCATAGGTCTTCATAGATTGCTAGCTCCTCCTTCATCCTGATGTCATGCACGCCATCGGAGAAGGCTGAGATGATGGCCTCCTCAGTCACACTGGAGATCTTGAGGCGAGCATTGTTGAAGCGCTAGATGTACTTCTGCAGGGTCTCTCCTGGCTGTTGCTTGATGCGGCGCAGGTCACTCATGGCCGGGGGCCGGTCACGAGTGCCTTGGAAGTTGGCGATGAAGCGAGTGCGCATCTCGTCCCAGGAGGAAATCGTGCTAGGAGCCAGGTTCAGGAGCCAGGTGCGGGCACCGTCCTTGAGCGCCATGGGAAACCAATTCGCCATGACCTTTTCATCCCCGTTGGCGGCTTTGATACCCAGCTCGTAGAGCTGGAGGAACTCCGCGGGGTCGACAGTACCGTCGTAGCAAGGAGGCAGGTCCGGCTTGAACTTGCCGGGCCATGCAACGCTACGCAGCTCGGCGGTGAAGGCGCAGCAGCTTGAAGTGGCCAGCGGAGCTCCCTTCTGATGCGGGGCTTGCTCCTAGGGATTCCCGCGCATCGCTGCCTGGAGCAGCGCGGGGTCTTGACGTCGTGGCGCAGGGATGCGGTCATGGCGCACCGCTACTGGGAGCATGCGGGCTCCTTCTTGGGGACGAGGGATTTCCTGGTAGCTCATTTCTTGTCGTGCAGACGCCGGACGCGGTGGGTCTCGTCCTGGGGCCGCGTGCCTTGGAGTCAGGGCGCCTTCTTGGGGAGGAGCCGGCGGAGGCACCTCCTGATCCTCGCCTCCTGCGCAGGACGGAGAGCGACGTAGCGAGAGAGATGGCAAAGGAGAGCCCCCTGCGGCGCTGACGAGCTCGGTGATGCGGGCGAGCCAGTCTTCGTAGAGGTCGTCAATGGGACAGTAGTGCAGAATCTCACGCGCCAGGAGCAGCACAGCATGCACATCCGTGGGGGCGCGATGGGGGTGGGACGACAAACCGGCTGGAGTCAGTGACGGGATGGCGGTGCGGCCTTCCCGCCGGCCCGAAGGATGCAGGGACGAGGCCTGCTGCTCGTTCCCCGCCGGGCCGGTGGCTGTGTTGGCGGGAGGTGACGGGGAACGACGGGGGCAACTGCCGACGGGCGCCGTCTGGGCGACGCGGGTGGCGAGAGCAGCCCGACGCTCAGTGCGAGCCCGGCGAGCGTCAGCCATGGATACGACGGAAGATCACACACAACCAGTGGAAGAAAGTTTCCGGCGCACCCCTACCTGGCGCGCCAAATGTCGGATTTCGGGTTCCGACAGGCCCTTGAGGTTCGAACTCCGGGGTGCGCACAAAGATCTTTCCCCTACCAGCTCACGTCTCGAGGTCTCGTAAAGGAATCTAGGCTAGAAAGAAGAACACACAAGGGACACGAGGTTTATACTGGTTCAGGCCACCATTGCGGTGTAATACCCTACTCTAGTGTGTGATGTGGTGGATTGCCTCGGGGGCTGATGATGAACAATACAAAGGGAGAGCAGCCTCACGAGGAGCTGTTCTTGAGCTGGTGCGATGAACTGCTTGGGGAGTTCAGTCGCCTCTCTCTAGTCTATGAGCAATCTGGATCCGATCCGTCTTCCAGATGCCCCTACTCTGTGGTGGCTAGTCCTATTTATAGAGGGAGGCCCTGGGCCTCTTCCCAAATAATGAGCAGGAAGGGCGCCAACAATTGGCCATTTTGAAGGGGAACATCTAGTACACTTATCCTGACTAAAGTTGATCTACGGTTGCCAAAGGCTCTGACGATGACGCCGTCCTGGGCTCCACGATGACCTCCATCTTCCTATTCTGCTGGTCTTGGTCTTGTTGCACTAAAACGGTAACCTTTGCCTGATGCCTCGGCCTATGCTTGCCCCCTTTGCACCGAAGGGGAACAAGGACACTGCATAGGCCGGCGCCCGCCTGGCGCCCGCCTGGTCTCAATCGTCATAGCTTGCGTCATGGGCTCCTCGCGAGGTACCCTGCCTTGATCTCTCCGCCTCCTCGCGAGCCTGCCTGAGGAGGCTACTCCTAAGGAAGCTTCATGTTGTCCGCCCCGCGAGGCTTGGCCCCTCGCGAGGGTCTTGAGCCTGAGATGATGAAGCTGGGCCGCACTGGGCCCTCACTTGAGCCACGCCGCAGGCCGCAGGCAGGCAAGTCTGGGGACCCCCATTCCCAGAACGCCAACAGGGTCTTACACCGTAAGGTGGCCCGAACCTGAGTAAACTGCTGAGTCCCTTTCCTTTCGTGTTCATTGAGCTAGGCTATGAGAACGGCATGTTGGCTGGCTGGAGAGGTTGAGTTCTTCACACACACCCCAGAGTTCGAACCTCTCTTGGGTCTGCTGTCGGCGTTTTGGAACCAGGGCACCCAGACTTTCCTAGCTGCGGCCCACAGCGTGGCTCCATCGACGGCCTGGTATGGCCCATCTTCAACCACGACAAGACAAGACCCTCGCGAGGCAGGCGACGTCAAGACCTCCTGAGGGAGCGACCACCCCAGACGGCCTCCTAAAGGAGCGGAGATTTCTATGCAGGACCAAGCCTGGTGAGGTTGAAATGACATCAGCCGTGACGACCAAGGCCAGGCATGCGCCAGCGGGCGGAGAGCAACAGGTTTCCTCTTTGGTGCAAAGGAGGCAAGCGCAGGTGCGGAGTCCCAAGGAATCAGCCAAAGGTTGCTATTTGCGTGCAACAAGAGCAGGACCGCCAGAACGGCAGGATGGATGTCATCGCCGAGCCCACCATGAGGTCATGATCACAAGCTTTGCAGGCGAAGACCACCTTTCGTCAGAATCAGATGCACTTCTTGTCCCCTTTCAAATTTGGCTGTTCTGGGATCCCATCCCGCCTAAGGTTTGGAGGCAGAGGACCAAGGCCACTATAAATATAGCCTAGTGACACGTCTCCATCGTATCTATAATTTTTGATTGTTTCATGCCAATATTGTATAAGTTTTACATACTTTTGGCAACTTTTTATATGATTTATTTGGACTAACTTACTTATCTAGTGCCTAGTGCCTAGTGCCTGTTCCTATTTGTTTCCTGTTTTTGTATCACAGAAAATCCATATCAAACAAAGTCCAAACATGATGCAACTCCACGAAGAATTATGGGAGTTGGAATCACCGCAAACGAAGGCCCGTGGTGGTCACAACCCACCAGGGCGCTAGAGGAGCCAGGCATGGAGTGGTGGGTTGTGCCTGCCTCGTACGTCGGTTGGCACTGTACTTCGGGTGCAAGGAAGCTTATATCAGGTAAAAATCGTGTAAACAGATCAGCGCAATCGGACTTACGGATCTCCGGGAATATAAGAAACGGTTTTCGACCAGATCTGGGAAGCGCGAAACAGAAGAGAACAGAGAAGGAGATCCAATCTCGGAGCGGCTCCTGCCCCTCCGCTGCCATGGAGGCCATGGACCAGAGGGGGAACCCTCCTCCCATCTAGGGGGGAGGCCAAGGAAGAAGAAGAAGGAGGGAGCTCTCTCCCCCTCTCTCCCGTTGACGGCGATCTACATCAACAACCTTGCTACCGTCAACACCAACTTTCTCCCCCGCTATGCAGTGGTGTAACACCTCTTCCCCCCATTGTAATCTCTACTTAAACATGGTGCTCAACTCCATATACTATTTCCCAATGATCTATGGTTATCCTATGATGTTTGAGTAGATCCGTTTTGTCCTATGGGTTAATCATGGTCTTGGTTGGTATGATTGTATATTTTATTTATGGTGCTGTCCTACGGTGCCCTCCGTCTCGCACAAACGTGAGAGGCCCCCGCTATAGGGTGTTGCAACATGTTCATGGTTCGCTTACGGTGGGTTGTCAGAGTGACAGGAACTTAAACCCGGGTAGGTGGGTATGACGTATGGGAGTAAAGTGGACTTGATACTTAATGCTATGGTTGGGTTTCACGACCTTAATTATCTTTAGTAGTTGCGGATGCTTGCTAGAGTTCCAATCATAAGTGCATAGGACCCAAGTAGAGAATGTATGTTAGCTCATGCCTCTCCCTCATATAAAATTACAAGAATGATTACCGGTACTTGTTATCGATTGCCTAGGGACAAATGACTTTCTTGTTGACAAAAGCTATCTACTTTTATTACCTTGCAATTTATTCTTAGTTTTATTCTCGCAAAGTACTCGTAGTTTTATTCTCACAAAATAGTTTCATACTTGTTTTAGGTAAAGCAAACATCAAGCGTGCGTACAGTTGTATCAGTGCTCGATAGAACTTCTGGGAATATTTGTTCTACCTTTATCTCCTTGTTGGGTTCGACAATCTTACTTATTGAAAGAGGCTACAACTGACCCCCTATACTTGTGGGTTATCAAGACCTTTTTCTGGCGCCGTTGCTGGGGAGCAATTGCATGGGGTGAATATTCTCGTCTGTACTTGGTTGCTTTGTCACTAAGTAGTTTTTATTTCCTGTTCTAAGTTGTTCTCTATCTTTAGTTATGGATGTGGAACACGCAACACCAAAAAAATTAGTTGTACTTGCTACTCATGGAGATGGGGAACCTCCTAAAACCCTTGATGGTCGTTATGTAAAAGATATTATGCACTACTTTGGTAATCCTGAGAAAACCCCATTCAACTATATAACGGTAGTAACGTTGGATCAACGTGAATACTTTAGGGATTATCGCTCGACAAAAAAGGGAAACTTTTATGGGATCAAATTTATATGTTGCATTGGTATGCTCGAGATTTATGCTTGAGATATTATTTTACTTGTTGCTCTAGGATGAATGCTCCACACCTTGCCTTTTCATGTGAATTTAATGATAATGAAACCGTGGCTTCTTATGCTAGAGGTATATATGATTATTATGATGTGGAACCAATAGAAGAATTTGTTGCTTTCAAGGGTGCTTGTGAAATTGAATCTTTGTTTGAAAAGTTTGAAGCTTTTGATGATGATGTTTATAGGCCTGAAAATTTTGTCGTCCTTAAATATTGCTATGATAATTATGAATTCAATTCTGATATTGATGCATTTATTGAGAAAGTCACCGCTGTCCAAGAAGAGACTAATATTTTGCAGGAGTCTATGGAAGAAGGAATTGATGAAACTGTGAGCTCATTGGATGGAAAAGATGATGAGGAGAGCAAAGAACAAGTGGAGGAAGAACGGATTAGCTACCCGTGCATACCTTCTAATGAGAGTAACCCTCCAACTCATACATCATTTAATGCCACTTCATTCTTACCGAAGTATGAATGCTATGATAATTGCTATGATCTCGTTGATTCATTAGAAATATCCCTTTTTGATAAACTTGATGCTTGGTATGCTTGTGGCCAAGATGCCAATATGAATTATGCTTATAGAGATGAACTTGCTATAGTTCCTTATGTTAAGAATGAAATTGATGCTATTGCACCCACACATGATAGTCCTATTATCTTTTTGAATTCTCCAAACTACACTATATCAGAAAAGTTTGCTCTTATTAAGGATTATGTAGATGGGTTGCATTTTACCATTGCACATGATGATTTGATGAATGTAATATGCATGTGCTTCCGGCTCCTACTTGCAATTATTATGAGAGAGGAACTACATCTCCGCCTCTTTATGTTTCCAACACGATAAAACTGCAAGAAATTCTTATGCTATATATTGGCCTTTACTTGATGTTCATGAATTGTTCTTGTATGACATGCCGATGCATAGGAAGAGAGTCAGACTTCGTCATTGCTTGATATATGTTTCTTTGTGCTCACTACTAAATGCCAAATCATTGTTAATTAAAATTGGCTTTGATATACCTTGGGATCTGGGTGGATGCATTACTTGAGCACTTTATGCCTAGCTTAATGGCTTTAAAGAAAGCGCTGCCAGGGAGACAACCCAGAAGTTTTATAGAGCCATTTATTTTTGTTGAGTGCTTTTATAAAATTTAAAAACAAGAAAAATATAGATGGGAAACTTAAAACTTCACTGAAAGAGAAGTGAAAGTGAGAGGGACGAGCATTGTGAAAGTGGGAGCTAGCCTTTAACTTTGTTAATGCTGTGACGCCCCCGATTCAATCGTACACTATTCATGCACGCAAATGTGTACGATCAAGATCAGGGACTCACGGGAAGATATCACAACACAACTCTACAAATAAAATAAGTCATACAAGCATCATAATACAAGCCAGGGGCCTCGAGGGCTTGAATACAAGTGCTCGATCATAGACGAGTCAGCGGAAGCAACAATATCTGAGTACAGACATAAGTTAAACAAGTTGCCATAAGATGGCTAGCACAAACTGGGATACAGATCGAAAGAGGCGCAGGCCTCCTGCCTGGGATCCTCCTAACTACTCCAGGTCGTCGTCAGCGGGCAGCGCGTAGTAGTAGGCACCTCCGGTGTAGTAGGGGTCGTCGTTGACGGTGGCGTCTGGCTCCTGGACTCCAGCATCTGGTTGCGACAACCAGGTAGAAGGGAAAGGGGAAAAGAGGGAGAAAAGCAACCGTGAGTACTCATCCAAAGTACTCGCAAGCAAGGAGCTACACTACATATGCATGGGTATATGTGTAAGGAGGCCATATCGGTGGACTGAACTGCAGAATGCCAGAATAAGAGGGGGATAGCTAATCCTGTCGAAGACTACGCTTCTGGTAGCCTCCGTCTTGCAGCATATAGAAGAGAGTAGATTGTAGTCCTCCAAGTAGCATCTCCAAGTAGCATCTCCAAGCAGCATCTCCAGTAGCATCGCATAGCATAATCCTACCCGGCGATCGTCTCCTCGTCGCCCTGCGGAAAAGCAATCACCGGGTTGTCTGTGGAACTTGGAAGGGTGTGTTTTATTAAGTATCCGGTTCTAGTTGTCATAAGGTCAAGGTACAACTCCAAGTCGTCCTGTTACCGAAGATCACGGCTATTCGAATAGATTAACTTCCCTGCAGGGGTGCACCACATAGCCCAACACGCTCGATCCCATTTGGCCGGACACACTTTCCTGGGTCATGCCCGGCCGCGGAAGATCAACACGTCGCAGCCCCACCTAGGCTCAACAGAGAGGCCAGCACGCCGGTCTAAACCTAAGCGCACAGGGGTCTGGGCCCATCGCCCATAGCACACCTGCACGTTGCGAGGGCGGCCGAAAGCAGACCTAGCCTAGTGGCGTTCCAGTCCAATTCGGCGCGCGCCGCTCCGTCGCTGACGTCTGAAGTGCTTCGGCTGATACCACGACGTCGGGATACCCATAACTACTCCCACGTAGATGGTTAGTGCGTATAGGCTCGTAGCCAGACTCAGATCAAATACCAAGATCTCGTTAAGCGTGTTAAGTATCCGCGAACGCCGAACAGGGCCAGGCCCACCTGTCTCCTAGGTGGTCTCAACCTGCCCTGTCGCTCCGCCACAAAGTAACAGTCGGGGGCCGTCGGGAACCCAGGCCCACCTCTACCAGGATGGAGCCACCTGTCCTTTCAGCCCCCTCGTCAGAATCACTTGCGGGTACTCAATGAGCTGACCCGACTTTAGTCACCATCTGTATAGTATGTATGTATGTACAGTATATACCCGTGATCACCTCCCGAGTGATCACGGCCCAATAGTATAGCGAGGCAGACTGACAAGAATGTAGGGCCAATGATGGAACACTAGCATCCTATACTAAGCATTTAGGATTGCGGGTAAGGTATCAATGACTGTAGCAGCAATGACAGGCTATGCATCAGAATAGGATTAACGGAAAGCAGTAACATGCTACACTACTCTAATGCAAGCAGTATAGAGAAGAGTAGGCGATATCTGGTGATCAAAGGGGGGGGGGCTTGCCTGGTTGCTCTGGCAAGAGAGAGGGGTCGTCGATGACGTAGTCGATCACAGGGACATCAGCATCGGTCTCGAGGTCTATCGGAGAGAAGAGGGGGAAGTACAGTAAATACATAGCAGGCAAGTGCATGACAGGACAACAGACAGAGCTAGACGTGTTCTAACGCAGCGCTAGGCGATACTGGCGAAGGGGGAAACATCCGGGAAAGTCTTCCCGGTGTTTCGTGTTTTCGGGCAGAGGAGCCGGAGGGGGAAAGTTGCGGGTTCGATAGGTTAGGGGGGTGTGGTGGACGAACGGACTGCGTATCCGGAATCGTCTCGTCGTTCTGAGCAACTTTCATGTTGAAAATATTTTAATACGAGTTACGGATTAAAAGATATGATTTTTTAAAGATTATATTAATTTCTGGAATTTAATTAATTAATTATTTAATTCGAAAATGAATTTATGACGTCAGCATGATGTCATGCTGACGTCAGCAGTCAACAGGGTTGACTTGGTCAACCTGACAGGTGGGTCCCGTTCGTCATTGACTGTTTAGTCTAATTAATGTTTAGCTAATCTAATTACTGTTTAATTAAACTAATTAGTTAATTAGGTTAATCTAATTATGATTAATTAACTTAATTAATTCCTTAATTAATTAATTAATTTAATTATTATTTATTTATTTAATATATATATATTTTTTATTCCTTTTTTTTAAAGTTCTGGGGCGTGGGCCCCATCTGTCAAGGGCCCGAAGGCCACAGTGGGCACTGGACTATCGGGCGGTGGGTGTGGGTGCCCAGCGTGGCCAAACCCGCCCGGGTGCAGGGGCTGGGGAAGGCCGTGGCCGGAGCAGCAGGGGTCGTCGAGAGACGGCGGCGGCCGGAGCCGGGGCTGCGTGGCGGCGCCAGCTGTAGTAGCAGTTCCGGAGGAGCGGCGACAATGGGTGCAAGGCGACGGGCGTGACTAGCTGCGCCCGGAGGCGGTAGCAGTAGGAGGCGGCAATGGTAGCGAGCAGGGACGGGGCTCAGGCGCGGCGCGGGCGCAGCCACACGTGGTGGCGGGCAAACACGGCGAGGCCGCGCACGGGCACGGGGCGACGCGTCCAGGGCGGGGCAGGGTCGGAGCGCGGACGGCGACCTACGGTGGGAGGCGGAGGGGGATTGGGCAAGGGGCTCACAGGGGAGGTCGCGTGCGAGCTCGAGGGGGGGGGGGCGTGGAGGCGTCGGAGCAGCAAGTCGACGCGGTCGTCATGTTGTTGGCCGACGCTGAGGAGCGACGACGATTCGATGATGGGGGGCACCGTGGCCTTGCGCTGGTGGGGTGGATGACGACCACGGGGCGCGGTGAGGCCCGAAGGCACCGGTGGTGGAGAGGTAGGGCGGGACGATGGCGTCGGCGAGCGGGGGCTCCAGGGAGGAGGCACCGTCATCGGGGGCGCGGGGTGGGGGCGCCGAGCGCTGGGCGCCAGTCGGGAGGAGGTGAGGATGGGGCGGCGCTGGTGTGGCGGTGGAGCGCCGGTGTGAGGCGGGGCGGAGCGCCAGGGCATCGAGTGACGCCGGTGACGGCGAGGGGCGACGGAGCGCCGCAGGCAGCGATCGGCGTCGAGGGCGAGGCCCTGGATCCAGAAGGGATCGGGCAGAGGAGGGGCAAGGGGATCGGGGGGTGGGGGGGTTTGTGCGGTCGTGGGAGGGTGGCGGCGCCAGGAGGGGAGCGAGGGGGAGTGGGGGGTGAGTGGGGTGACGGGGTGGGGTTAGGGTTCCGGGGGCGTGGGGTTATGGGGGGTGGCCGGCTGGGCCTTTGCCCAGTTGGGCCGGTGGTGGCCTAGTCGGCTGGGCCGTCAGGCCCAGTGGGGGGGTCCTTTTATATATATATTTTTTGGTTTGTTTTCTGTTTGTTTTTTTTGTATTATCTTTTCTTTATTTATTTTCTTTTAATTTCTGTTTTATAAAATATAAATACAACTCCTAATTTAATGTTATAATTTATTCTACTGCCCCAAAAGTTTGACACCTAATTAAAACAGTTTGCATTATTAATATTTTTAAAAGGCACTTAATTAATTGTCATAGTTGCTATTTTAATTAGTTTAGAGCCTTTAAACATTTTATAAAAATGTAGTTTCACCTCCATAATTACCTATGTATTATTTGGTTCACTCCGAACATTTAAATTTTAATATTTGAAAACTTTTATTGTTTACTCGATTTCGTATTTGAAATTCGAACCGGTTTTTGAACTAACTCGAGATTAGCAACTATAAACGAGGTGACGTGGCATCATTAGCAGAGGGTCACTGTAGCTTAATTACCCGGGCGTCACAATTCTCCTCCACTACAAGAAATCTCGTCCCGAGATTTAAGAGGGGGTATAAGGGGGAAGGTCTGGTTACGAAATCCTAACGAATCTTCTCAGTCTTGGTTGCTCTTCTTGAAGAGGTCGATCCATTACATTGACATCTTCATTTCTCTGCTTCAGGTCATCATGGGGATGTCGTCCTTTGCTTCCTTTGCTTCAGGATCTCCAACGTACTTACGAATAGGTAAGGGGCAGCTTGACTACGACAGAATGCTTGTGAGGGATACAACCTGGGGGTTAACCCATGAATGAGCATAAGATTATCTCTCGAGTTGAACATATAAAATACCTCGAGAGCAAGGTACGAAGGTACAATAAGAGGTTCCAAGCGGATAAATAGTTGCTCGAAGTCTAAACCAGAGTGAGAAAGGGGTTCAGAGTAGCGAGAGTAAGTATGGCGGGTGATACCAGAATAGAGCAGTAGGAAGGTGGCTCATGAATTTCATACGAGTCCACGCGCGAGGAATAACTTTGGAAACATGAGGGTGTACAGGAGAGTCAGGTTTCGATCCAGTGGACCTGTGGGTTATGGGCCCACCATGTGGGTTAAAAGTAGGAAGGGCGGAGACGTCTTGCGTGATCATGCAAGCAAGGCATGTCAGAGGGTAGCCTGTCAGTTATGTCGGCAACAATGTCGATACCAAGGGCGAGGGACGAAGAGAACCATTTTCCTGCTCGTTGAACGAGGCGGACCAATAGGCAAAGTTCTCGTCCATCGGTGGTTACCGGAATGTCATCAACAATAGTAACAGGGTTACACCAGGCAAGATGGTACACCGAGGTGTTTACATAAGCAGGAATATTACTGCTTATATTATATAGATCACAAGAAGGTTTAAACAAACCAATGGAAAGGAAAAGTGATTATTATGTTTAAACAGAACAATGGAAAGGAAAATGTGTTTAAAACGCATAATTCAAGGGTATATCCTTCCCAAGGACAAGCAGAGCATGATATCCGTGGCAGGATATAATGTAGAAAACTCTTTAGGTACGGGGGAGAATTTTCATGACATTACCCATACAACGGTGTTAGGATAAATGATAAATAAAATTTAGCATCGTGCTTCAAATGTTCCTGTTCAAAATCGGAGTACCATTGACATGCTTCGAGATAGCATTGACATGGTCTTCAGGTGAAGATCAGACTTTGGAAACACGAAGGATCCATCAGGAATAACTTGTAGATTAAGTCTTACAATTTCCTCATGGATGAACGGATAACCTTGCTGAAAAGGAATCTATAATGATAGGTCCTCCAGCCGGGGGGGGGGGTGCTAGGCATGACATCATGTTACCGGGTCATCAAAGGATCAACATCATAACTCTTGGAAAGTTGTCCCAACCATCATATCTGACCGAGATTCAGATCCGATTGGTGTCAGGATACCTCAGACTTAGGATACCTGAGAAGAAAAGGTGCAACGCAAATTGACGAGATGACATTGTAAGATTCTCGGGGAAATGAACTATGAAGTGATTTCCGTTAACAAGAGTCCATCATTAACCCAAGGAGAGGACAAGGAGGTGTCTGGTGAACTCAACGGCAATTCACCGAGATTCCCCAAAAGATGGATTTCCACCATTAAGTGAACAAGGAGATAACATTTGCCAGATCAAATGATATAAGGAAGTATGCTCGAGGAAAACATACACAATTAAACATTGGTTGAAAGGTGCGCCCGAAATATGGGTTGGGTTGCACGACCAATGTCAGAATGGTGATTCAATTAGCGAAGGACTTAGAATGAACTATCGCCCATTCACTTCAAAGCAATAGGGTTGCTAGGAGTTTAGAATTCACACGTCATAGCTCCAATGTCGGTATTCCGGTTGAAAACAATACGGGGACCAAGGAATGAACGAAGATGGCAAGTAGTATTATGATATCAAGAATTATTTAGAGGTGGTGAAATTCTCACCACATCCTTGATAAAAAGAGGTGGTAATACTTCCGAGGTAAGGAAGATCAACTGCTGGGTAGCAGTGATCTCAAGGTTTACACAAACACGAACAAGTTGTGTTGAACGAAAGGCAATAAAGTGGTCGATGAGAACAGGAATCATCGAGGGGCAAGGATGGTATTACCCATCATGAATTCAATTGAATTCCTGGAAGAGCTCATAAGGTTGATGATGATCACGACACAATTGTCGAGAGATTTCATGCACATGTAGTCAATCAGCGACGACATCAAGTCAAAGGAATGATGAAGCAAGAGGTTATTGGAACCACAGTTACGACACAAACTCAAAACCAAGCTTGTTGTTCAAGGCGAAATGATATGACGATGAGGATCGACATAAGGTTAGTTCATCATCGAAAATTGGTGCTCCGAGAATAAGGACCAGGTAGCACAGTTAGAATCGTCACGACAATGATATAGCCAAACAGGCTAGGAATGGCGTGATCGGGTACCAACTCGTACTTATAGAAGCTTACTGAAGAGTTGTTGAACCGAAAAGCGGACTCAGTTCAGTTATCGGTGTCTTTGAGTGCTCAATAACTCAGAGCCCACAAAAATTTGAAATCGGAGGGAAGGTAGCACTTGATGAAGAACTCATAAAAAGTTAGGCAGTTCCATGATAATCTCGAGATACCAGGGGGGTAATACTCGACAGAAGATCAAAGTAAAGGTTGGACTGGGGTATTGATCCTTAGTAGACAATTGTTTAACTTGTCCGAGAAATGGAATCAAAGAAGAACAAACATGGTCGGAACCACGGATGCAAAAGGCCAGATCCCTGATATAAGAAAAACTTATACCAAGGGAATAATTCATTTAAGAGAAGCTTTAATGATAAGATCTACATCGTGTCCATGGGCATGAACACAAGTTCAAGGTCGACTCCCACTTCTCCAATGCATAACCTTTCATTCACTTCTCACGTTCGATGAAGTTGCAGTGTCGAAATTTTATCTGGTGAAGCACCAGAAGAGTATGACTCGTGAAAACTTTCGGGTTCACACGGTTTAGAGAAGGCATATGTTCAACCCACGGGGGCTTCTTAGAAACGTATACCGCAAGTTTCAAGAGTAAATTACACAAGCTCGAAAGTAGAGCAAGGTTGAGAAAGTAGATGATACAATTACCAAGGGCATTATGTATCCAAGGGAAGGCTCACAAGGTTATTGAATATGCAGGATGCTGACGGATAAAATCCAACAATGGGCCTGATGGTCCACAAGGGATCTGACGTGAGCATCGGTACTCAACTAGAGGAAGAAGAGTGCAAGGAGATCAAATTATAGAAACAACTGACTAACTCAATTGTCAAATGCAAAGGAATTATGATTTCCAAATCAAGGGATCAGAAGCAATGCTCTGATTAGGGATGGATAAGTTGAATAGCCTTAGGGTATAATCAACGACAATTGGATTGGTCGAGAACCAATTCCAGTTAAAAGAATGGCAGCTCAGCCGGAAAGGTAATTTATAAGGATCAATGATGTTTGCGGGTATTCGCAAACATATTGAGTCAACAGGCTCAAAATGATAATGACAAGGAATGTCATTAAGACTACGAGACTTATGGGATTAACCATAATGCAAGCAAGCAAGAATTTCAAGAGCCAAAGGCTCCAGAGGATTTTCGGAAGATCGAATATTATTTTGAAGACTTTTGTGAAACACATGAACAACTGGGGATAAGCGGATACTCGACAAGTGCGAGAATTATCCATAGGGGTATTCAGGTGACAAGGAATTGCAAGACAGTAGGCACAAGATATTCTCGGATCAATAGAGAGAATTTCGGGGTATCTTGTAATAACAAGATCAACTGGGAATAAAAGTAAGAACGTCAAGTGTATGTATTTATCCATAGGGATATTTCGATGGTAGGGAATTGCAAAAGCAACGGACACAAAGTCTCAAAAGAGTTTCGGCGAGTAACTTCGAAATCTTCTGGTGCAGTCGGTGATCACCTGGACTGAAGGGGCTCTCCGGGAGAAAGTATTTTCGAGAACCTAAAGTTAGTTTTTAGTAATAATCGTTTAACCCGAGTAGAAGAGAGTTCAGAGTTCCAGAGTAAAGGTCGAGGAGTAAAAGATCCTAGTACCACCCAATGGCGACGTGGGCCCGTAAGGCACACAGCCAAGTTAGTAAAAGTTTTTGTAATGTCTAGACTCGACTTCGGCCAAGGAGTGTGGAAGGGGGATTCCTACAGGCAGTCGGCTCTGATACCAACTTGTGACGCCCCCGATTCAATCGTACACTATTCATGCACGCAAATGTGTACGATCAAGATCAGGGACTCACGGGAAGATATCACAACACAACTCTACAAATAAAATAAGTCATACAAGCATCATAATACAAGCCAGGGGCCTCGAGGGCTCGAATACAAGTGCTCGATCATAGACGAGTCAGCGGAAGCAACAATATCTGAGTACAGACATAAGTTAAACAAGTTTGCCTTAAGAAGGCTAGCACAAACTGGGATACAGATCGAAAGAGGCGCAGGCCTCCTGCCTGGGATCCTCCTAACTACTCCAGGTCGTCGTCAGCGGGCAGCACGTAGTAGTAGGCACCTCCGGTGTAGTAGGGGTCGTCGTCGACGGTGGCGTCTGGCTCCTGGACTCCAGCATCTGGTTGCGACAACCAGAAGAAAGGAAAGGGGAAAAAGGGGGGAGAAAGCAACCGTGAGTACTCATCCAAAGTACTCGCAAGCAAGGAACTACACTACATATGCATGGGTATATGTGTAAGGAGGCCATATCAGTGGACTGAACTGCAGAATGCCAGAATAAGAGGGGGATAGCTAGTCCTATCGAAGACTACGCTTCTGGCAGCCTCCGTCTTGCAGCAGTAGAAGAGAGTAGATTGAAGTCCCAAGTCTCCAAGTAGCATCTCCAAGTAGCATCGCATAGCATAATCCTACCCGGCGATCCTCTCCTCGTCGCCCTGCGGAAAAGCGATCACCGGGTTGTCTGTGGAACTTGGAAGGGTGTGTTTTATTAAGTATCCGGTTCTAGTTGTCATAAGGTCAAGGTACAACTCCAAGTCGTCCTGTTACCGAAGATCACGGCTATTCGAATAGATTAACTTCCCTGCAGGGGTGCACCACATAGCCCAACACGCTCGATCCCATTTGGCCGGACACACTTTCCTGGGTCATGCCCGGCCTCGGAAGATCAACACGTCGCAGCCCCACCTAGGCAAAACAGAGAGGCCAGCACGCCGGTCTAAACCTAAGCGCACAGGGGTCTGGGCCCATCGCCCATAGCACACCTGCACGTTGCGAGGGCGGCCGAAAGCAGACCTAGCCCCTAATAAGAGCAGGTTCCAGTCCAATTCCGGCGCGCGCCGCTCCGTCGCTGACGTCTGAAGTGCTTCGGCTGATACCACGACGTCGGGATACCCATAACTACTCCCACGTAGATGGTTAGTGCGTATAGGCTCGTAGCCAGACTCAGATCAAATACCAAGATCTCGTTAAGCGTGTTAAGTATCCGCGAACGCCGAACAGGGCCAGGCCCACCTGTCTCCTAGGTGGTCTCAACCTGCCCTGTCGCTCCGCCACAAAGTAACAGTCGGGGGCCGTCGGGAACCCAGGCCCACCTCTACCGGGATGGAGCCACCTGTCCTTTCAGCCCCCTCGTCAGAATCACTTGCGGGTACTCAATGAGCTGACCCGACTTTAGTCACCATCTGTATAGTATGTATGTATGTATAGTATATACCCGTGATCACCTCCCAAGTGATCACGGCCCGATAGTATAGCAAGGCAGACTGACAAGGATGTAGGGCCAATGATGATAAACTAGCATCCTATACTAAGCATTTAGGACTGCAGGTAAGGTATCAACAGATGTAGCGACAATGTCAGGCTATGCATCAGAATAGGATTAACGAAAGCAGTAACATGCTACACTACTCTAATGCAAGCAGTATAGAGGAGAATAGGCGATATCTGGTGATCAAGGGGGGGGCTTGCCTGGTTGCTCTGGCAAGAGAGAGGGGTCGTCAACTCCGTAGTCGAACTGGGCAGCAGCAGCGTCGGTCTCGTAGTCTACCGGAGAGAAGAGGGGGAAGAAATAATGAATACAGAGCAAACAAAGCATCACAAAATATATCAAGGCAATACGCGGTGTTCGGTGTGCCCTAACGCGGTAGTAAGTGATACCGGACGAAGGGGGGAAACATCCGGGAAAGTATTCCCGGAGTTTCGCGTTTTCGGGCAGAGGAACCGGAGGGGGAAAGTTGCGGGTTCGATAGGTTAGGGGTGTGTGGCGGACGAACGGACTGCGTATCCGGATTCGTCTCGTCGTTCTGAGCAACTTTCATGTTGAAAATATTTTAATCCGAGTTACGGATTAAAAGATATGATTTTCTAAAGATTTAATCATTTTCTGATTTTAATTATTTATTTAACTTCAACATTATCCAAAACAGTGTTTGCTGACGTCATCATGACGTCAGCATGACGTCAGCAGTCAACAGAAATGTTGACTGGTCAACTGACGTGTGGGTCCCACTAGTCATTGACTGTTTAGTCTGATTAGTGTGTAACTAATCTAACTACTGTTTAATTAAACTAATTAGTTAGTTTAGGTTAATGTAATTATGATTAATTAACTTAATTAATTAATTAAATTATTATTATTTATTTTATTTATTTTATATATTATTTTTAATTCCTTTTTTTTTAACAAAACGTTCTCTGGGGACGTGGGGCCCCACTGGGCAGTGGCCCATAGGGCCAAACGGGCGCGGGCGGTGGATCAGGTGCGGGGCGCCAGGACGCCCGCCCGCAGAGACGGGGGCTGTCCGCCTCCGGTGGAAGTGGCGAGGCCACGGCGAGTGGCCGGAGCGGCGGGAGCCAGAGGCGGAGACGAGCAACGCGCGGTGGTGCCGGAGCACAACCAGGGCGTGAGCGGGGCACGCGGCCCAGGCGCGGCGCGGGCGCAGCCACACATGGTGGCGGGCAAACACGGCGAGGCCGCGCACGGGCACGGGGCGACGCGTCCAGGGCGGAGCAGGGTCGGAGCGCGGACGGCGACCTACGGTGGGAGGCGGAGGGGGATTGGGCAAGGGGCTCACAGGGGAGGTCGCGTGCGAGCTCGAGGGGGGGGGGGGCGTGGAGGCGTCGGAGCAGCAAGTCGACGCGGTCGTCGTGTTGTTGGCCGACGCTGAGAAGCGACGACGATTAGATGATGGGGGGGCACCGTGGCCTTGCGCTGGTGGGGTGGATGACGACCACGGGGCGCGGTGAGGCCCGAAGGCACCGGTGGTGGAGAGGTAGGGCGGGACGATGGCGTCGGCGAGCGGGGGCTCCAGGGAGGAGGCACCGTCATCGGGGGCGCGGGGTGGGGGCGCCGAGCGCTGGGCGCCAGTCGGGAGGAGGTGAGGATGGGGCGGCGCTGGTGTGGCGGTGGAGCGCCGGTGTGAGGCGGGGCGGAGCGCCAGGGCATCGAGTGACGCCGGTGACGGCGAGGGGCGACGGAGCGCCGCAGGCAGCGATCGGCGTCGAGGGCGAGGCCCTGGATCCAGAAGGGATCGGGCAGAGGAGGGGCAAGGGGATCGGGGGGTGGGGGGTTTGTGCGGTCGTGGGAGGGTGGCGGCGCCAGGAGGGAAGCGAGGGGGAGTGGGGGGGGTGAGTGGGGTGACGGGGTGGGGTTAGGGTTCCGGGGGCGTGGGGTTATGGGGGGTGGCCGGCTGGGCCTTTGCCCAGTTGGGCCGGTGGTGGCCTAGTCGGCTGGGCCGTCAGGCCCAGTGGGGGGGTCCTTTTATATATTTTTTTTGGTTTGTTTTCTGTTTTTTTTTTGTATTATCTTTTCTTTATTTATTTTCTTTTAGTTTCTGTTTTATAAAATATAAATACAACTCCTAATTTAATGTTATAATTTATTCTACTGCCCCAAAAGTTTGACACCTAATTAAAACAGTTTGCATTATTAATATTTTTAAAAGGCACTTAATTAATTGTCATAGTTGCTATTTTAATTAGTTTAGAGCCTTTAAACATTTTATAAAAATGTAGTTTCACCTCCATAATTACCTATGTATTATTTGGTTCACTCCGAACATTTAAATTTTAATATTTGAAAACTTTTATTGTTTACTCGATTTCGTATTTGAAATTCGAACCGGTTTTTGAACTAACTCGAGATTAGCAACTATAAACGAGGTGACGTGGCATCATTAGCAGAGGGTCACTGTAGTTTAATTACCCGGGCGTCACAAATGCCCATGGATACTTTGTGAATCTCAAATTACAAAAACTTTTCAAGAACAAAAAATTATCCCCTTGTACAATTCCATTGTATTATAAAAATAATGTGACAAGATTTGCCTTTAGGATGGGTAGATTGCTTGTTGGTTTTGCACGGGTGCAAAACAGAAACTTTGGCTGTAGTGCGCGATTTTACGTTTTTTTAATGGAACGTCAAACAGTTCTGAAACCTTTTGTACTATCTTTCTATACAAAATTTTTATTTTTCCTAATTTTCTCATAATGTTTAGAGTTACAGAAGTATGGTGGATGTTCAAATCTTTATAGACTGTCCTGTTTTCATATATTGCTGTTATAACTTCGTTATTTGCGTATTTTTGAATTTTTGTTGAAGCCTCCTTGATTCGGGCCATAGAATTGTGATAGCATATAGTGGGTAATGTTTGTTTATAATTATACAATAATGTTGCAGAAGTACATGATGGGATTTTATTGCCATTTTTACTAACCCCGCCACTAAAAGTTCATTTAAGTTTTGTGTGGATGAAGTGTTTTAAGATCGAGGAGGTCTCGATATGAGGAGAAGGAGAAGAGGCGAGATCTCAAGCTTGGAGATGCCCAAGGCACCCAAAGTAAATATTCAAGGAGACTCAATTATATAATCTTGGGGATGCTTGATACGTCTCCAATGTATATTTAATTTTTGATTGTTCCATGCTATTATATTACCCGTTTTGGATGTTTATGGGCTTTACTTTACACTTTTTTACCATTTTTGGGACTAACCTACTAACCGGAGGCCCAGCCCGAATTGCTGTTTTTTGCCTATTTTAGTGTTTCGAAGAAAAGGAATATCAAATGGAGTCCAAACGGAATGAAACCTTTGGGAGCGTGGTTTTTGGAACAAACGTGATCTAGAGGACTTGGAGTGGAAGTCAAGAAACAAGGGAGGCGGCCACGAGGGTGCCCGGCACGCCCCCTAGGGCTGGGCACGCCCCCCACCCACGTGGGCCCCTTGGGAGTCCACCGACCTACTTCTTCCTCCTATAGATACCCATGTACCCAGAAAACATCAAAAGCGACCACAAAAAACTATTTCCACCGCTGTAACCTTCTGTATTCGTGAGATCCCATCTTGGAGCCTTCGTCGGCGCTCCGCCGGAGGGGGAATCGATCACGGAGGGCCTCTTCATCAACTCCAAGGCCTCTCCGATGAGTTGTGAGTAGTTTACCACAGACCTTCGGGTCCATAGTTATTAGCTAGATGGCTTCTTCTCTCTCTTTGAATCTCAATACCATGTTCTCCTCGATCTTCTTGGAGATCTACTCGATGTAACTCTTTTTGTAGTGTGTTTGTCGAGATCCGATGAATTGTGGGTTTATGATCAAGTTTATCTATGAGAAATATTTGAATCTCCTCTGAATTGTTTTATGTGTGATTAAGTTATCTTTGCAAGTCTCTTTGAATTATCAGCTTGGTTTGGCCTACTAGATTGATCTTTCTTGCAATGGGAGAAGTGCTTAGCTTTGGGTTCAATCTTGCGGTGTCCTTTCCCAGTGACAGCAGGGGCAGCAAGGCACGTATTGTATTGTTGCCATCAAGGATAAAAAGATGGGGTTTATATCATATTGCATGAGTTTATCCCTCTACATCATGTCATCTTTCTTAATGCGTTACTCTGTTCTTTATGAACTTAATACTCTAGATGCATGCTGGATAGCGGTCGGTGTGTGGAGTAATAGTAGTAGATGCAGGCAGGAGTTGGTCTACTTGTCACGGATGTGATGCCTATATTCATGATCATGCCTAGATAATCTCATAATTATTCGCTTTTCTATCAATTGCTTGACAGTAATTTGTTCACCCACCATAATACTTATGCTATCTTGAGAGAAGCCACTAGTGAAATCTATGGCCCCGGGTCTATTTCTTCTCATATAAGCTTTCAATCTACTTTTATTTGCATCTTTACTTTTCCTATCTATATCATAAACATACCAAAAATATATTTATCTTATCATATAATCTCTATCAGATCTCACTTTCGCAAGTGGCCTTGAAGGGATTGACAACCCCTTCATTGCGTTGGTTGCGAGTTCTTGTTTGTTTGTGTAGGTGTGTGGGACTTTTGAGGAGTCTCCTACTGGATTGATACCTTGGTTCTCAAAAACTGAGGGAAATACTTACGCTACTATTGCTGCATCACCCTTTCCTCTTCAAGGAAAACCAACGCAAGCTCAAGACGTAGCAAGAAGGATTTCTGGCGCCGTTGCCGGGGAGGTCTTCACTCAAGTCAAGACATACCAAGTACCCATCACAAACTCATCTCCCTCGCATTACATTATTTGCATTTTTTCTCTCCACCACTTCACCTTTGCCATTTTATTGGCCCTCTCTTTCCCAATCTCCCCTCTCTTTCTCTTGTCTTTTGTTTGCTTGTCGTTATGGCTAGTCCTCCTATCCTCGTTATTACTCCCGAACATGAAATTCTTAAATTTAAACAAAGGGAGGGAGAAAATCTAAAAGATGCTTGGCATAGAATTTGCAATGCCCAAAATAGATCTACTAGGAAGCTTTCTACTTCCGTTCTTCTTCGCAATTTTTATGTAGGCATTACTCCTTGGAATAGATGCATTCTTGATACCATTACTGGAGGGAATTTTTTGGATAGCTGCACCATTGATGCTTATAATGCTATGTTAGATTTGTTTGGTCCTCCTCCTCTTTTGGTTAATGGAACTATTTTAACTTTAGAACATGTGATGCAAAGGCTTGAAATTATTGAAAATAAAGTTGCCACTGTTGAGTTAATTGAAAATTTGGATAAAAATATCCACAACCAAATTACCCAATATGGATCTAGGGTTGGAGTTACTTTGAAATTTTTAAAGAGAAAGAACCTATAGTTAATGAAAGAATAGATCTGGATTCTACGAGAATCGGTAAACTTGAGGATATTATTACCAACTATGGGTCGGCCTTTTCATCCGTGAAAAACACTCCAAATCCACCTACCAAAACTGCCAAATTTATTTATGTTCCTAAAAATAAGGGTGAATCTTCTAATAAGGGAAATGTGGATCTCAAATCAATAAATGTTCATCCCAATTGTCTCTCTATCGTTAAGGAACCTTTTGCTACAAATGAATTTATTGAATTCTTTCCTAAGGGTTTAATCGTTGATAAAAAGGGAGAATCCCCTAAAAATTATAAGTGCTCTATTGAGGAATTGAGTGCCAAAGATGGCACTACTTAGATCTATCCTTGCTTTTATGTGTAACTAGCGGCGTTAAACGATAGCGCTAGTTGGGTGGCAACCCAATTTTATTTTTGTTTTTTGTTTTTGCTTCTGTTTAGTAATAAATTTTGCATCTACTTATGTTTAGATGTGTTTTTATGTTTTAATTAGTGTTTGTGCCAAGTAGAACCTATAGGATAACCTACGATGATAGTTAATTTGATTCTGCTGAAAAACAGAAACTTTGCGCGCATGAAAATAATTTTAGTAATTCACTGAAACGTGATTTTGCATTGATTATTTTTTCTGTTGATAAAAGGGCAACCTGGTGCATGTAGCTCCCGCTTGCGCAGGGTCCAGGGAAGGGTCCGACCACTTTGGGTCTATAGTACGCAGCCTTTCCCTACATTTCTGTAAGAGGCTGTTTCCAGGACTTGAACCCATGACCTCATGGTCACAAGGCAGCAGCTTTACCACTGCGCCAAGGCTCCCCTTCATTATTTTTTTATTATTTTTTCTGTAGATAAATAGACAAATTTGCCAGGACTTCCTATTTTGGTAGGATTTTTAGAGTTCCAGAAGTATTCGAGAGTTACAGATTGTTACAGACTGTTCTGTTTTTGACAGATTCTGCTTTTCGTGTGTTGTTTGCTTATTTTGATGCATCTATGGCTAGTATGTAGGGATATGAACCATACATAACTTGGAATACAGTAGGTTTAACACCAAAATAAATAAAGAATGAGTTCATTACAGTACCTTATGTGGTGGTTTTTCTTTCTTGCACTAACGGAGCTAATGAGATTTCCTGTTGAGTTTTGTGTTGTGAAGTTTTCAAGTTTTGGGTAAAGATTTGATGGATTATGGAATAAGGAGTGGTGAGGGAGTCCTGGATTAGGGGGTGTCCGGATGGCCGGACTATAGCCTTTGGTCGGACTCCTGGACTATGAAGATACAAGATTGAAGACTTCGTCCTGTGTCCGGATGGGACTTTCCTTGGCGTGGAAGGCAAGCTTGGCGATACGGATATGTAGATATCCTACCATTGTAACCGACTCTGTGTAACCCTAACCCTCTTCGGTGCCTATATAAACCGGAGCGTTTAGTCCGTATGACAGAACAACAATCATACCATAGGCTAGCTTCTAGGGTTTAGCCTCTCTGATCTCGTGGTAGATCTACTCTTGTACTACCCATATCATCAATATTAATCAAGCAGGAGTAGGGTTTTACCTCCATCGAGAGGGCCCGAACCTGGGTAAGAACATCGTGTCCCTTGTCTCCTATTACCATCCGCCTAGACGCGCAGTTCGGGACCCCCTACCCAAGATCCGCCGGTTTTGACACCGACATTGTTGCTTGCATTGAGAGTTCCTCTATGTCGTCATCTTTAGGCCCGATGGCTCCTCTGATCATCAACAACGATGCGGTCCAGGGTGAGACTTTTCTCCCCGGACAAATCTTCGTATTCGGCGGCTTTGCACTGCGGGCCAATTCGCTTGGCCATCTGGAGCAGATTGAAAGCTACGCCCCTGGCCATCAGGTCAGATTTGGAACTTTGAACTATACGGCTGACGTTCGCGGAGACTTGATCTTCAACGGGTTCGAGCCACAGCCAAGCGCGCCGCACTGTCACGATGGGCATGATTTAGCTCTGCTGCCAAACAGTGCCCTGGGGGCCGCACCAGTGCCTGCTCCAACCCTTAGTTCGGAGCCGATTGCACCGATCGAGGACGGGTGGCTGGACAACGCCTCGGGGGCTGCGATCTCTACGGCGATTGAGCCGAACACCAACCCTGTCCTTTGTGAAGCTCGTGACTCCAAGGTGCCGGACTCCTCTCCGGACTTCAAACCTTTCGTGCCCCTGCCAGTCGAATCCGATTGGACGCCGATCATGGAGTTCACCACCGCAGACATCTTTCAGCACTCACCCTTTGGCGACATCCTGAATTCACTAAAGTCTCTCTCTTTATCAGGAGAGCCCTGGCCGGACTATTGTCAGCAAGGTTGGGATGCGGACGATGAAGAAATTTGACTCCCACCCACCACCCACTTCGTAGCCACTATTGAAAGTTTAAACGACGTGCTCGACTTCGACTCCGAAGACATCAATAGTATGGACGATGATGTAGGAGAAAAACATGAACCAGTACCTATAGGGCACTGGACAGCCACCTCATCTCACGATGTATACATGGTGGACGCACCTAAAGGAAGCGACGACGAGGAACAACGGGACGCCACGAGGGATCATTCCCTCGAAAAGCAGTCAAAACGGCAACGTAAGCGCTGCTCAAAGTCTCGCCTCGACAAAGACAGCAGCCATACAGACCCAGCCATAGAGCAGGGCGAACTGGTGGACGACGAACATGTTATCGAGCAACCGTCCGAACAGGACAACCTGGATAAACAATCCGTCCCCGGCGAAGATAACAGTCCGGACGATCTCACGCCGGACAAGTTGCTGGAGTAGAAGAACCTCCACAAAAGGCTTGTCGCCACTGTGCATAGCCTGCAAAAGCAGAAGCAGAAGCTCAAAACAGCGGAATATGCGCTCAGAATCAGATGGAGCAAAGTACTCAACACCGCATACAAATACGGTGATAGTCGCCGAACAAAGAGCTACCCGAAGCGAAAACTACTACCCGAATTTGACGAGGAGGCCATAGAGCCCCCGCAATCAAAGAACAAGGAGACCACCCGGTCGGATAGACGACCCCATGGCAAACATACAGCGGCAAACGGCACCGCACACAAGCCGGCACGCGATCCGCACACGGATTCGCATCAAAAAGATGGCCCAGTTAGATCTATCTACGGGCCAAGAAAGCAAGCTCTAGTAAGAAATGCAACACATCAAGTATCCGAATATTACGGTGCACCTAAATATAGGGGTGCCGCACACCCCCTATGTTTCACCGATGAGGTTCTGGATTATGAATTTCCAACGGGATTCAAACCCCTAAACATAGAGGCATACGACGGAACAACATACCCTGGAGTCTGGATCGAGGATTACATCCTCGACATACACATGGATAGAGGAGATGACCTCCACGCCATAAAATACTTACCCCTCAAGCTCAAAGGGCCAGCCTGGCATTGGCTCAAAAGCCTCCCCGAAAACACCATTGGAAGTTGGGAAGAGCTCGAGGACGCTTTTCGGGCAAATTTTCAAGGGACCTATGTCCGACCTCAGGATGCAGACGATTTAAGTCACATAACCCAACAACCCGGAGAGTCGGCCCAAAAATTCTGGAATAGATTCCTTACTAAAAGGAACCAAATAGTCGACTGTCCGGACGCCGAAGCCTTAGCAGTTTCAAACACAACGTCCGAGACGAATGGCTCGCCAGACACCTCGGCCAAGAAAAGCCAAGAACAATGGCCGCATTAACAAGCCTCATGACCCGCTTTTGCGCGGGAGAGGATAGCTGGCTGGCAAGATGCAGTACTAGCGACCCAAGTACATTCGAAGTCAGGGATGGAAACGGGAAACCGCGACGCAGCAAGGACCAGCACCGGACAAAGGGAAACAGCCCAAAGAGCACGGCAGTCAACGCCGGATTCAAAAGCTCACGGCAGAATCATAAAAAACTGCCCCTTAAGGGTAACAAGGACGAGCTATCTAACTTAAACAAAATCTTGGACAAGATATGGCAAATCCATAGTACTCCCGGGAAGCCTGCAAACCATACCCATAGAGATTGTTGGGTCTTCAAGAAGTCCGGAAAACTCAACGCCGAACACAAGGGGCTCGACACACCAAGCGAGGACGATGACGAACCCCACAAGCAGAGCACCGGAAAACAAAAGAATTTCCCACAAGAAGTCAAAACAGTAAACTCACTTTACATGACAAAAGGGAAAAACAGAATGGCCCCCATAGAGATACGCGCCATACGGCCTATCCCAGAGGAGTCCCGCCACTGGTTGTTAAAACCAATCACCTTCGACCATCAGGATTACTCTAGAAGTATCCAGAATGCAGGATGGACTGCCTTGATATTAGATCCGATAATCGACGGACTTCAATTTACACAAGTCCTAATGGACGGAGGAAGTGATCTAAACCTGCTATATCAGGACACAATCCGCAAAATGGGGATAGACCCAACCAAAATTCGCCATAGCAACACTTCCTTTCAAGGGGTAATGCCAGGCCCATATGCCCATTGTACGGGCTCTCTACTGCTAGAAGTCGTGTTCGGCTCACCCGACAACTTCCGCCGCGAAAAGTTAACCTTCTACCTCGCCCGCTTTAACGCAATACCACATTATGCATCCCACACACTTAAAATGCCCGGTCCACGAGGCATCATCTCCTTAAAGGGAAATATCGAGTGTTCCTCGAGAGCGGAAGATTGTGTGACTGCCTTGACAGCCACACACTAAACCGGCTTCACTAATCAAAGCACCTAAACAGGTCGTTCAGACCCCGGACACGGTTAGACAAGTCCGGCATAAACATACAAGGGCTTACTAGACGCATACCCCCGCACAAGGGGCTCCGCGCATGTACAACAAGAGACAATAAAGCTCAACTTTATTCATTTTTTGAATCGTACTTTGTTTATTTAATATAACGTACATTCTTGCACGATCTTTTTCAACTAAGTTCCTCTCTTTTACAGATGAACACCGTGCTACACCCGTCCAGGATACAGCACAACGGAGACACAGGCGCAGACGTGCAGTAGGGACCCGTGACAAGGATTCTTTTCAGATTAAGACCCTGCGTAAACCTTTTTTACTGTCTCTTGTTGATACACATCCCCTGGTTTCTTGCTATAACCGAGGAGGAGGTTGGCATTTTGGCATGGGCCACGTCAGAATTTTGCGCGTACCTGGACACCAGGGGCTTATTACCAAGGGCGTTGTTCGGCCCGTTTTCATAAAGACCGAATACCTTAGGGAGTGTTCGGCGTCTCGAGTTAGGCCTTATATGCATCAGCTCCGAATCATGTCTTTGGTCAAATGTTGGGTTTGCCCGGCTCCTGTGTTTTGCTGCCTTACGTTCCGCTCTATCGGCTAAGGCGGCACCAGGAGAACTACTGCGATTGTGCCCCAGTTCGGCCAGGCGAGCACCTCAGTAGAGAAAGCCGAAAACTGACTGTCATGATATAGCGTGAGACTGGTCAACCACTTGATGACCCGCCAGAATCTTTAGGATTCCCCGCCTTGACGAAGGGTCGTTTCCCGGTCAGGCACTTACGTGCCCCGAATTCGGGTGAGCGCGGTGCCCCTAGGGGCTATATAGTAGCCCCACTGTCAAACTCCTATGGCTAAGTGAATGTGATAAAGCATTATAGTCCGGTTGCCTAGTTTGTCGCGCTACCACCACCTTTATAGGACCAAGACGTTGGATCAAGTGTGAAAATGAGCCTTTTGCAAACACCCCTGCATTATATGCGTGGGGGCTGAAGCCGAAGACTGCCATCTTTCAGGTTATATACACATCTACATTAACGGCCGCATAGGAGGTATTTTAATTCTTGAAGGCACAAGTATAAAAAGCTTTTATATTTCATCAACACATTGTTTCACAATAATACATGTTATTCGAACATAATATCCTTCGAGCACTGCGTCTCTATTAAACGAGCGCCCTGCAGAACTTCCTGAAAATAGTGCTCAACAGGTACTCGGCTTTCGTCCGAATCTTGGGATGCAACATCGGTGGCCTTCCTCTCCGCCCAAGTATGTCTTGACACGGGCATGAGCCATCCGCGCACCCTCTATGCATGCCGACCTCCTCATTGCATTGATATGCAGCACCGCACCAAGGAACTGCTGCACCAAGCCAAAATAACTCTTCGGCTCGGGCCTCTTCAGCCACAAAAAACTCACGACATCCTTCATGGCAAGTCCGGATAACCTATTCAGCTCCGCCCATTCGGCCAAGCGATCGGTTAACGGAAGAGGGCGCTCTGGATTATGGAACTGCGACCAAAAAACCTTTTCCATTTCATGATCCTTTTGATCTCGGAAGTGTTCGGACGCGTCCGCGGCACTTGTCGCCAAGTCCAAATAAGCATCCTCCGCACTCCACAGCCGGTCCAACTGAGCATATTTAGGATCCATGAATTTCCTCCACAGCAGAAAGGGCTTTCCAGCCGCGATATCTCCGGCCTGACGCAGCTCCTCCTTCATAGCTCTCATCGCAGAGCGAGCATCCTTGGCCTCGGTAGTGGCCTTCTTCAGGTCCTCTTGTACCGCTCGATCTTCTTTTTCAAGAAGCTTGCAGCGGTCGGCAGCATTCTTCAACTTCACGGCCATCTCGGCCATTTCCTTCTTGCTTCGGCAGTGAGCAGCCTTTTCGGCTTTTAGCTCTTCGGCCTCCTTTAAGGTAGCCGCATCACTCTTTCTGGCCTGCTCCTTAGCTCGGGCGAGCTCCGCCCGAAGGTTCTCCATGGCAGCGACACCATCTGCATCAAGCATACATGTTGTAAGGCACGGTCATCAAGCTCCCTTACCAGGTGTCTGCGGAGAAATTGCATAACTTGTGACTCGTCAAGTCGCTTATTGACAAGCGCGATGTCGGCATCCGCCATGTCAAGTTGCCGCTTTAGTTCGGCAAATTCATCAGTCCGGCCTGCCACCAGACCCTTCGCCACCTACATTGGAAGGGCGACATATTATACCTGGGATTATGATCCTCGGCGCACTGTCATTTTTTGACAACACACCGAGCCTCAGGGGCTACTATCTACACAAGGCGCATTTTATATGCGGAACTGTCAGAAGGTACATCATTTTGCGTACCTCAAAACCTGTCAGTAAACTTCTGACGGCTTTATGCAATCCGCTCTCAGCGGATGAACTCCTTTCAATCACCGTACCCATTAACGCAAGGTGATCTTCTGAGATAGACGCCCGCCCGAGCAGATCCTTCAGCTCCTCCGACGGTACACCAGGTGGTGCCGGACTCGTCTGATGGCCTTTTTCGAAGGCCGAACACGGAGGGCTTTGAGGGGACATACGACTGCCTTCCGGCCCCGCCGGACTCGGAGAAACCCTCCACGACGACACCTCGGGGTCGCCCGCCTCGCAAGACGGTATGGCAGGGGGAGGCGTTTCGCTCTCCATCATCTCCAGACGAAGATCCCCTGAAGATGAGCTCTGCTGAGAAGGGATGAGATCCGAACTACAAGGTAAAATTTCGGTTATCTTCATCAGAAATAGGGCATGGATATCCTTTATTTTAAAAAGAACTCCCCTTTTTACTTACGGCTCGGTGGAGGGTTGATCCCCTTGGGGGCATAATGCGGCCGAGGCATCTCCCGGCGCAGGACCCTCTGACGAAGATTTCTTCCCCCGCTTTGAGACCATGGTCTCCGGGTCTTCAGAGGCGGTCCTCTTCTTCCCTTGGATGGAGGGATTCTCGATCCCTCCTTTCCTGACAGCCTCCTTCGCGGAGGCGGTAGCTTCCTTGTTCCCCCCTTCACCTTCTTCCGAAGGTGCAACCTCCAACATCCTGGTTAACACGGGATCCGGCGTGGTCTCAGGGAGGGGGGCCGGACACCTAATTAACTTTGCTTTCGCTATCCACTCCTGTTCAAGGGACAACTCTTTTAAATGGCAAGTTCGTGATAAATATGGGATAGCGTGTCCGGGTACAGGGCTACTTACTTGAGTATCTAGGCGATTGCAGCTCAGACCTGCATCCTTGGTCAAGTCCGGACACATCGCTTGTGATCCGAAGAAAAGCTCGTACATCTCCACGGGCGTTGCGCCCATAAAATGTTGGAGAGCCCGTGGTCCCTCCGGGTTAAATTCCCACAGGCGGAGGGGGTGACGTTTGCAGGGCAGGATGCGACGAATCAGCATGACCTGCACTACTACGACCAGAGTGATCCCTCTCTCTAGGAGGTCTTGAATGCGGCCCTGCAACAAGGGCACGTCCTTTGACGGCCCCCAGTCAAGTCCTTTATTGACCCATGACGCCAGCCATGGTGGAGGACCCGAGCGAAAGGCAGGTGGCGCCACCCATTTGGTGCCCCTGGGAGCTTTGATATAAAACCACTCTTGTTGCCATAGCCTGAGCTCCTCTTGAAAAGAGCCCTCGGGCCATGGAGCATCAGCATTCTTGCTTATAACAGCCCCTCCGCACTCTGCCAGCTACCCCTTGATCATCTTCGGCTCCACTTTGAATGTCTTGAGCCACAATCAGAAGTGAGGGGTAATGTGGAGGAAGGCTTCACATACGATAATGAACGATGAGATGTGGAGGATGGACTCCGGATCCAAGTCATGAAATTCCAGCCCATAGTAAAACATGAGCCCCCTCACGAAGGGGTCCGTCGGGAAGCCTAGCCCCCAAAGAAAGTGATACGCGAACACTACGCTTTGCCAGGCTTGGGAGTGGAAATAACCTGCCCTTGGGCAGGCAGCCTATGCGAAATTCCGCCGGTTAGATACCTGGCATCTCTTAGCTTTAGCACGTCTTCTTCCGTAACGGAGGAAGGCATCCACCGGCCTTGCAGGTCGGAGCCGGACATCATCGAAGGTCCGAAGCACCTGAATCTGGAGCTTTGGGTGTTGGAACTCGAGGCGAGGGGCGGATTCGATTGAGATTGAAAGAAAGGAGCGGAGCCTTGGTCTCTTTATAAAGAGGTTGAATACCAAGAGCCTTCCCCGTGACCGTTCGGGGCTCTCCTTCGATAGAGGAGACGTGCCAACAGGCACGACTGGGTTACCCACGCCCATATTAATGAGAATCATGGAGGAAGGCATCCACCGGCCTTGCAGGTCGGAGCCGGACATCATCGAAGGTCCGAAGCACCTGAATCTGGAGCTTTGGGTGTTGGAACTCGAGGCGAGGGGCGGATTTGATTGAGATTGAAAGAAAGGAGCGGAGCCTTGGTCTCTTTATAAAGAGGTTAATACCAAGAGCCTTCCCCGTGACCGTTCGGGGCTCGCCTTCGATAGAGGAGACGTGCCAACAGGCACGACTGGGTTACCCACACCCGTATTAATGAGAATCCCGGAATAAGGGGACACAATCTCTGCTTTGACAAGACGTGCCAAGGAAAACTGCCTCGCTAAACGCGCTGAGGTGGGACAGTAAAAACGATTCGAATAAAGGCTTGGCCGTGGTGTGATGTCACGCCACGAAATACGTCAGCAGATTGAATTTTTTAAATATTATTCTCTCTATGATGGTATGTGGAACTTATTTTGCAGAGCCGGACACTATCCTTGTGTTCAAAATCTTCTATGAAGTATTCGGAGGAGGAACCCGCCTTGCAATGCCGAAGACAATATGCCCGCCAGACTCGTCGTCATTGAAGCCTGGCTCAGGGGCTACTGAGGGAGTCCTGGATTAGGGGGTGTCCGGATGGCCGGACTATAGCCTTTGGCCGGACTCCTGGACTATGAAGATACAAGATTGAAGACTTCGTCCCGTGTCCGGATGGGACTTTCCTTGGCGTGGAAGGCAAGCTTGGCGATATGGATATGTAGATCTCCTACCATTGTAACCGACTTTGTGTAACCCTAACCCTCTTCGGTGCCTATATAAACCGGAGGGTTTAGTCCGTAGGACAGAACAACAATCATACCATAGGATAGCTTCTAGGGTTTAGCCTATCTGATCTTGTGGTAGATCAACTCTTGTACTACCCATATCATCAATATTAATCAAGCAAGAGTAGGGTTTTACCTCCATCGAGAGGGCCCGAACCTTGGTAAAAACATTGTGTCCCTTGTCTCCTGTTACCATCCGCCTAGACACACAGTTCGGGACCCCCTACCCGAGATTCGCCGGTTTTGACACCGACAAGTGGCAAGAGCCTAAGATTGGGGATTCCCAAGGCACCCCAAGATATTCAAGAATAGCCAAAAGCCTAAGCTTGGGGATGCCCCGGAAGGCATCCCCTCTTTCGTCTTCGTCTATCGGTAACTTTATTTGGAGCTATATTTTTATTCGCCACATGATATGTGTTTTGCTTGGAGGGTCTTGTATGATATTAGTCTTTGCTTTTTAGTTTATCACAATCATCCTTGTTGTACACACCCTTTGGGAGAATCCCACTTGAATGCAATTTATTAGAATACTCTATGTGCTTCACTTATATCTTTTGAGCTAGATAGTTTTTGCTGTAGTGCTTCACTTATATCTTTTAGAGCACGGCGGTGGCTTAATTTTGTAGAAATTGTTAATCTCTCATGCTTCACTTATATTATTTTAAGAGTCTTTTAGAACAGAACGGTATTTTCTATGGTTATAAAATTGGTCCTAGAATGATGGGCATCCAAGTTGGGTATAATAAAAACTATCATAGGAAGTGAATTGGATGCTATGATCAATTTGATACTTGATAATTGTTTTGAGATATTGAGGTAGTGATATTAGAGTCATGCTAGTTGGGTGATTATGAATTTAAAGAATGCTTGTGTTGAAGTTAGCAAGTCCCATAGCATGCACGTATGGTGAAAGTTGTGTAACAAATTTGAAACATGAGGTGTTTTTAAATTGCGCATCCTTATGAGTAGCGGTCGGGGATGAGCGATGGTCTTGTCCTACCAATCTATCCCCCTAGGAGCATGTGCGTAGTACTTGGTTTTTGATGACTTGTAGATTTTTGCAATAAGTATATGAGTTCTTTATGACTAATGCTGAGTCCATGGATTATACGCACTCTCACCTTACATCATTGCTAGCCTCTTCGGTACCGTGCATTGCCCTTTCTCACCTTGAGAGTTGGTGCAAACTTCGCCGGTGCATCCAAACCCCGTGATACGAAACGCTCTATCACACATAAACCTCCTTATATCTTCCTTAAAACAGCTACCATACCTACCTATTATGGCATTTCCATAGACATTCCGAGATATATTGCCATGCAACTTTCCGCCGTTCCGTTCATCATCATGACACACATCATCAGTGTCATATTGCCTTGCATGATCATGTAGTTGACATCATATTTGTGGCAAAGCCACCATGCATAATTTTTCATACATGTCACTCTTGATTCATTGCCCATCCCGGTACACCGCCGGAGGCATTCATATAGAGTCATATCTTGTTCTAGTTTTGTAATTCATGAGTTGTAAATAAATAGAAGTGTGATGATCATCATTATTAGAGCATTGTCCCCAAATAAAAAAAAGAAGTCCAAAGAAAAAAAGAAAGGCAAAAGAAAAAAAAGTAAAGGCCAAAAGAAAAAAAGTCCAAAAGAAAAAAAAGGAAGGCCAAAAGAAAAAAAAAGAAAAAGAAAAAAATGGGGGCAATGTTATTATCCTTTTCCACACTTGTGCATCAAAGTAGCACCATGTTCTTCATATAGAAAGTCTTTTATGTTGTCACTTTCATATACTAGTGGGAATTTTTCATTATAGAACTTGGCTTGTATATTCCTACGATGGGCTTCCTCCAAATGCCCTAGGTCTTCGTGAGCAAGTAAGTTGGATGCACACCCACTAGTTTCTTTTGTTGAGCTTTCATACATTTATAGCTCTAGTGCATCCGTTGCATGGCAATCCCAGCTCCTCATGTTGACATCAATTGATGGGTATCTCCATAGCCTGTTGATTATCCTGATCAATGTGATACTTTCTCCTTTTTTGTCTTCTCCACACAACATCCATCATCATCTTCTATTCCACCCATAGTGCTATATCCATGGCTCACGCTCATGTATTGCGTGAAAGTTGAAAAAGTTTGAGATTACTTAAGTATGAAACAATTGCGTGGCTTGTCATCGGGGGTGTGCAAGATGGGAGCATATTTGTGTGACGAAAATGAAGCATAGCCTAACTATATGATTTTGTAGGGATAGACTTCCTTTAGCCATGTTATTTTGAGAAGACATGATTGCTTTGATTCGTATGCTTGAAGTATTACTATTTCTTATGTCAACATGAACTTTTATTTTGAATCATTTGGATCTGAACATTCATGCCACAATAAAGAAAGTTACATTGAGAATTATGCTAGGTAGCATTCCATATCAAAAATTCTATTTTTATCATTTACCTACTCGAGGACGAGCAGGAATTAAGCTTGGGGATGCTTGATACGTCTCCAACGTATCTATAATTTTTGATTGTTCTATGCTTTTATATTACCCGTTTTGGATGTTTATGGGCTTTACTTTACACTTTTTATCATTTTTGGGACTAATCTACTAACCGGAGGCCTGCCCGAATTGCTGTCTTTTTGCCTATTTCAGTGTTTCGAAGAAAAGGAATATCAAACGGAGTCCAAATGGAATGAAACCTTCGGGAGAGTAATTTTTGGAACAAACGTGATCCAGAGGACTTGGAGTGGAAGTCAAGAAACAAGGGAGGCGGCCACAAGGGTGCCCGGCACGCCCCCTACGGTTGGACGCGCCCCCACCCTCGTGGGCCCCTCGGGAGTCCACCGACCTACTTCTTCCTCCTATATATACCCATGTACCCCGAAAACATCATAAGCGACCACGAAAAACTATTTCCACAACCGTAACCTTCTGTATCCGCAAGGTCCCATCTTGGAGCCTTCGCCGGTGCTCCGCCGGAGGGGGAATCGATCACGGAGGGCCACTACATGAACTCCAAGGCCTCTCCGATGAGTTGTGAGTAGTTTACCACAAACCTTCGGCTTCATAGTTATTAGCTAGATGGCTTCTTCCCTCTCTTTGAATCTCAATACCATGTTCTCCTCGATCTTCTTGGAGATCTATTCGATGTAACTCTTTTTGCGGTGTGTTTGTTGAGATCCGATGAATTGTGGGTTTATGATCAAGTTTATCTATGAGAAATATTTGAATCTCCTCTGAATTATTTTTTGTGTGATTAAGTTATCTTTGCAAGTCTCTTCAAATTATCAGTTTGGTTTGGCCTACTAGATTGATCTTTCTTGCAATGGGAGAAGTGCTTAGCTTTGGGTTCAATCTTGTGGTGTCCTTTCCCAGTGACAGCAGGGGCAACAAGGCACGTATTGTATTGTTGCCATCGAGGATAAAAAGATGAGGTTTATATCGTATTGCATGAGTTTATCCCTCTACATCATGTCATCTTTCTTATTGCATTACTTTGTTCTTTATGAACTTAATACTCTAGATGCATGTTGGATAGCGGTTGATGTGTGGAATAATAGTAGTAGATGTAGGCAGGAGTCGGTCTACTTGTCACGTACATGATGCCTATATACATGATCATACCTAGATAATCTCATAATTATTCGCTTTTATATCAATTGCTCGACAGTAATTTGTTCACCCACCGTAATACTTATGCTATCTTGAGAGAAGCCACTAGTGAAATCTATGGCCCCGGGGTCTATCTCTTATCATATAAGCTTTCAATCTACTTTTTTTGCATCTTTACTTTTCCTATCTATATCATAAAAATACCAAAAATATATTTATATTATCATATTATCTCTATCAGATCTCACTTTCGCAAGTGGCCTTGAAGGGATTGACAACCCCTTTATTGCGTTGGTTGCGAGTTCTTGTTTGTTTGTGTAGGTGCGTGGGACTTTTAAGGAGCCACCTACTGGATTGATACCTTGGTTCTCAAAAACTAAGGGAAATACTTACGCTACTATTGCCGCATCACCCATTCCTCTTTAAGGAAAACCGACGTAAGCTCAAGAAGTAGCAATGCCTCGGAAGGCATCCCATATTTCTTCAACAAGTATCAGTATGTTTTCGGATTCGTTTCGTTCATGTGATATGTGCAAATCTTGGAGTGTCTTTTGCATTTAGGTTTTATTTTTCTTTTATGCACCATGCTGGTATGAGATAGTCCATGTATGATTTATAGAATGCTCATTGCACTTCACTTATATCTTTTGAGTATGGCTTTATAGAACGCTTCATGTGCTTCACTTATATCATTTGAAGTGTGGATTGCCTGTTTCTCTTCACATAGAAAACCAATGTTCGTAGAATGCTCTTTTGCTTCACTTATATTTGTTAGAGCATGATATTTTTTAGAAAGAATTAAACTCTCATGCTTCACTCACATCTATTTAGAGAGTTAACAGGAATTGGTCAATTGCATGGTTAGTCATAAAATCATACATAAAACTAAAAGATCACTCAATATAATATGTTTGATTCCATGCAATAGTTTTGCAATATAGAGATGATAAATATGTGGGCAGTCCTAGTAAATGGTTGTGGTTAAGTAGAATATTGGTGTTAAGGGTTGTGATTCCCGAAGCATGCACGTTTAGTCTCTTGTTATGCTATGAAAGTTGGAGCGCAATTTATTTTTCATTGTCTTGCTTATGAGTGGCAGTCGGGGACGAGCGATCATCTTTTCCTACCAATCTATCCACCTAGGGGCATGTGTAGTAGTACTTTGCTTCGAGGGATAATAAACTTTTGCAATAACTATATGAGTTCTTTATGACCAGTGTGAGTCCATGGATTATACGCTCTCTTACCTTTCCGCAATTTGCTAGCCTCTACGGTACTGTGCATTGAACTTTCTCACCTCGAGACGTGGTGCAAACTTCGCCGGTGCATCCAAACCCCGCGATATGATACGCTCTATCACACATAAGCCTTATTATATCTTCCTCAAAACAGCCACCATACCTACCTATTATAGCTTTTCCATGGCCATTCCGGGATATCTTGCCTTTCAACTTCCACCACTTCCGTTTGATGACTTGAGCATTCATTGTCATATTGCTTTGCATGATCATATAGCTGACATAGTAGTTGTGGCACAGCCACCGTTCATCATTTTTCATACATGTTACGCTAGATCATCTGTTAGAGGTATTCATATAGAGTCATATTTTGTTATAGGTATCGAGTTGTAATTTTTATTCCTTTTGAGTTATAAGTAAATAGAAGTGTGATGATCATCATTTTTAGAGCAGTGCCCTAGTGAGGAAAGGATGATGGAGACTGATTCCCCCACAAGTCGGGATGAGACTCCGGACAATTAGAGAGAAAAGAAGAAGAAAAAGAAAGAAAGAAAGAAAAAAAGAATAGAAAGAAAAAAGGAAAGAAAGAAAAAAATAAAAAAAATAAAAAAAATAAAGAAAAAGAGAAGGGGCATTATTTACCACACTTGTGCTTCAAGGTAGCACCATGTTTTTCATATGGAGAGTCTCCTATGTTGTCATTTTCATACACTAGTGGGAATATATCAAAATAGGATTAGAGCCACACCCACTTAGTTTTCGTATGGAGCTTTCATACACTTAGAGATCTTAGTGCATTCGTTGCGTGGCAATCCCTACTCCTCACATTGATATAAATTGATGGGCATCTCCATAGCCCGTTGGTTATCCGCGTCGATGTGAGACTTGCTTACTTTTTTGTCTTCCTTATATTTACGCCTACCATCATACTCTATTCCACTCGTAGTGCTATATCCGTGGCTTGCATTCATGTTTTGCGTGAGGGTTGAAAAAGCTGAAGCGCGTTAAAAATTATGAACCAATTGCTCGGCTTGTTATCAGGGTTGTACATGATTTATACTTTGTGTTAAGAAGACAGAGCATGACAAGACTATATGTTTTTGTAGGGATAGCTTTCTTTAGCGTTGATATTCTGAAAGACATGATTGTTTGTTGGGATGCCTGAGTATTGATGTCTTTATGTCAAATTATAGACTATTTCTTTGAATCACTTATGTCTTAATATTCATGCCATGACTAGACATATGATCAAGTTTATGTTAGGTAGCATTCCACATCAAAAATTATCTTTTTCATCATTTACCTACTCGAGGACAAGTAGGAATTAAGCTTGGGGATGCTGACACATCTCCGTGGTATCTATAATTTTTGGTTGTTTCATGCCAATATTATACAAATTTTACATACTTTTGGCAACTTTTTATATGATTTATTTGGACTACTTACTTATCTAGTGCCCAGTGCCAGTTCATGTTTGTTACATGTTTTCGTATTGCAGAAAATCCATATCAAACAAAGTCAAAACGTGGTGCAACTCCACTATGAATTATTTTGGAATATTTGTGATTTTTGGGAGTTGGAATCACCGCAAACGGAGGCCCGTGGTGGGCACAACCCACCATGGCGCGCCAGAGGAGCCAAGCGTGGCGTGGTGGGTTGTGCCCACCTCGTACATCAGCTGGAGCTGTACTTCGGGTGCAAGGAAGCTTATATCAGGAAAAAATGTGTAAAAAGATCAGCGGAATCGGAGTTACGGATCTCCAGGAATATAAAAAATGGTTTTCGGCTAGATCTAGGAAGCGCAAAACAGAAGAGAACAGAGAGGGAGATCCAATCTCAGAGGGGCTCCTACCCCTCCGCCACCATGGTGGCCATGGACCAGAGGGGGAACCCTCCTCCCATCTAGGGGGAGGCCAAGGAAGAAGAAGGAGGGGGCTCTCTCCCCCTCTCTCCCATTGGCGCCGTAGTGCCGCCGGGGCTAGGATTGTGACGGCGATCTACATCAACAACCTTGCTACCATCGACACCAACTTTCTCCTCCTCTATGCAGCGGTGTGACACCTCTTCCCCCTGCTGTAATCTCTGCTTAAACATGGTGCTCAACTCCATATATTATTTCCCAATGATCTATGGTTATCGTATGATGTTGGAGTAGATCTATTTTGTCCTATGGGTTAATCATGATCTTGGTTGGTATGATTATATATTTTATTTATGGTGATGTCCTACAGTGCCCTCCATCTTGCACAAACGTGAGGGGGCCCCGTTGTAGGGTGTTGCAATATTTTCATGGTTTGCTTACGATGGGTTGCGAGAGTGATAGAAACTTAAACCCGAGTAGGTGGGGTATGACGTATGGGAGTAAAGAGGACTTGATACTTAATGCTATGGTTGGGTTTCATGACCTTAATGATCTTTAGTAGTTGTGGATGCTTGCTAGAGTTCCAATCATAAGTGCATATGATCTAAGTAGAGAAAGTATGTTAGCTGATGCCTCTCCCTCATATAAAATTACAAGAATGATTACCAGTACTTGTTATCAATTGCCTAGGGACAAATGACTTTCTTGTTGGCAAAAGCTATCTACTTTTATTACCTTGCAATTTATTCTTAGTTTATTCTTGCAAAGTACTCGTAGTTTTATTCTTGCAAAATAGTTTCATACTTGTTTTAGGTAAAGCAAAAAATCAAGCGTGCGTAGAGTTATATCGGTGGTCAATAGAACTTGAGGGATTATTGGTTCGACCTTTAGCTCCTCGTTCGGTTTGACACTCTTACTTATCGAAAGAGGCTACAATTGATCCCCTATACTTGTGGGTTATCACCTATCCACCACTGTAGGAAGCATCAGGTGATCAGCTCATCGAATCCCCAAGAGTTCATCACTAGAACAAGCCTCCTGAGGCCGTTCTTCCACTAGAACTAGTTCATCCTCAGCCCCTCACAAGGCTAATCCACCACAAAGCAGGAGTAGGGTATTACACCGCAAGGTGGCCCGAACCTGGGTAAATAGCCGTGTCCTTCTCCTTCTTGTTCATCGGGCCACGTCATGAGAGTAGCGGACCGATCGGCTTGAGAGGTTGAGTTCTTAGCACACGGCCCTAATTTCGAACCTTTCTTGGGACCGCGGAGCCTGGAATCTGACCTTTGGCGCGCTAGGTAGGGGCTGTGTCGAAGCCTCCCTCCGTCAGTCACTTCGCCGCCGCCTCGCTGTTTTCATGGCAGAGGTTCCATGAGCTGACGACGAGCAATGGGCCGCTCACACCGTCCAGGCGACCTTGCCCGGCCACAAAATCCATTGTCACCTCCCCTTGCCGCAGCGGGTGTAGGCGTCGGCAACAACAGTCAACGATACCATGGTCCATTTTTATCCCCTCCCACTCAGCGCCGTAACCGAGTGGCGGCAAGGTCCTCCAGCTAGGCCGCGACAACGTCCCTGCGCACTTGCCGCGAGCAGGCGAATTCGTGGGCCGCGCTCGTCGTGGCCCGCAAGTTGTTGCGTTGTAGGCTGGTCGAGGGCAGCCGCGACGCCCTTCTCTCACGCGTCGCCGAGCTGCTCGACACTGCCTGCGAAGGAACAACACCTCTCCACATCACACCAAGTGCACGGCCACCTCAGGATGCTCGTCCCCACACTAGCCGTGTCCACTTGCCCCTTCGGGAGGAGCCCGAGGGGCCCCATGGAGGCAGCTCGGCGTACGGAATCGTCCTCCTGGCCCAAGGGGCTCGTTCCCAAGGAGCGGTTGGGCCAGGCGGCTTCTACCTCAACAGCAGCGAGGAGTCGCTCTCAGGCCGACGAGCCATGGCCTCGAACATGGAGGGCGAAGGAGCATGGGGCCCGGGGGCTGGTCTCAGGTCGATAGCCCCTGAGGTCCTGGTACCACCCGTGGCTTCTGCGCTACATGAGCAGGGGAGAAGCCCGTTCATGCTTCCTGCACTGGCTCCGGCGTCAGGATCACCAAAGTCGCGAGGGATGGGGACCTCTCACGAGTCGACTCAGCACCTCACCAACATCCTCGACGCCAACAACCACCGGACACAGTCAACCTATTTCTGACACAACTACGCTAACCTTGGGTCGCAGGTGAATCTCACCACAACTGCGTATCTCGAGACGTTGGACCAGCCCCGGCCAGGAGGAGCGCCCTAGGAGTAGCGTGGAGGGAGCCCGGTGCGAGAGCTCCCTCCGCGCCTCACGGCACACGGCGCCACCCCAACGATGGCGCGCATCGTCTGGAGGTAGGTCCTCCGCCATGGAAGGTGCCGGTGAGCCCTTCTCCCGTTAGAGGGCCTGCGATCGCCCGACCACCGCCAGCATAACCCTTTGCCCCTTGGTCTCGTCCTGGTTTCTGGACACACCAACAGCGGCAACATGATGCGCTTGGTGGGGTGGTCGCGAAGGAGCGAGGAGCGCGCGTGAAGATCTCCACTCGTGACACTTTCATGTAGGCTATACACGCCCCGGAGTCTCCTGAGTGCCGCCCTAGTCCTCACAGGGGCTCCAGCCCATGTCCAAGTGGAAGCACCATGCTCCATGCTCGCCGTCGACACTGTCCCCCAATGATTATGCCCACGCCTAGTAGAAGCACTTAGCTCCATGCTGGTGAGAAGACAAGCATAGGCGCCAGATGCGGCTGTTCTCTTTTCCCTTTTTCTATAACCGGATTTGATGCCTTCGAATGAATTTGGAGTTTTGTGTGCTTATTAAAAGAAAAGGGGGGGTCGACTCGTGGTGCTTTTTGCTCTTTGATTTTCGCTTGGGAAGCATAGTGCCTGCTTGCTACCCCTCCCTGATAGCGCCCCGCAAGCGGGGGCTGAGCATGGTGCGTGCACCTAGGCGGGCCAAGGCCCCCCAGGAGCCAAGGACACCGATGCAACATGCCTGCCTGCGCACACACCTTGCCAAGAGCTTTGGCATTGGCTCCTCACACGGTGCCCATGATCGGGCTAGCAATCATGCCAGGAAGTCCCTACCTTGGGAGCCCAATGAGGGATCGCCGGGAGGAAGGCGTCTCTCTGGCGCAAGAACCAGCCCAAGGTCGCAAACATGAAACATAAATGACACCAGCCACTCTAGTCAAGAGCCCCTTGGCTCACGATGGAGCATTCTGAAATTAACTCTGGAAACATATCAATACTCAATGCATCATAAGGAGACCATCCTCCCCCCAGGGAAAATGCTTTCACTCCCCGCGGGGGCACCTCTAATATTTTTTACAGGAAGAACAAAGAAGTACATGCCTAGCGGGACATGCCGTCGCCCGTGTCGTCATCGTCATCATCATCATTAGCTCCGCCCTCCTCGTCCGCAAGTGCAGCAACATCGTCAGCAAGAGAAAAATCCTTGATCAGGTCATCCAGATGGTCGTCCACCCAGCTTGCCAGGTCGCCCTGTACGACTCCGGGCAGGGGGCTATTGCAGCGTTGAAGTAGAAATCCGGATCCCAGTTGATAAGGTAGGTGAAGACTCGTGAGAACGTGCGCCCAAGGAGATCTCGACTCTTCTCCTCGACGAGCTGGCGAGCCCTCACGGCCTTGCTTTCAAGGCAGGTCACAACGTGGGTAAAGAAGTGTAGGTAGCTAGCATCGTCGGCCTTGGCGGGCGGGCGACGTTCTCTTCGCAAACGATGTCCAAGACGCGGTTGGCCCTCGCCCTGAGTTCGTCAAGAATCTTGGAGCGCTCTCGCTGAAGCATCCGGTGGTGGTTCGCATCGGCCGACGCCCTCTCCAAAATGGAAGGAACGCCCGCGACCTCATGCTGAAGAGAGGACAACTCAGCCTCGGCAACGGCTCAGGCTTCCTCGATGGCCTTCCCATGCCGCTCTAGCGTGGCAAGCTGGGCTTGGAGAGCGTCGGCTTTGCCTTGCAGCTCGGCTTGCCGTTGCTTGAAGCGGTCCTCTTGAAGACCCAACTTATGGTGATACTCCGCAACAAGGGATTGGCGAATCTCTGCCACCTTCTGGTTGACCTCCAGCTGAATTTTTACCTCCTGGGAAGCAAGGGCCTCCTCGTCTGAAGTCACTTGGTGCTCCATACCTCCAGTCGGTCATGCTCCAAGCTTTGCGCCAACGCCTCCTCCTGATCCCGAGCCTCGGTCACGTCGGCAGGGGCCCCTCCTGGCCGCACCCCAAGGGTGGCCTTGCGTGTCTGGACCTACCGCTCGAGATCAGCATTCATGACTCAGAGCTCCTTCTCGCGCTCCCCGGCCACCTCGCGGTGCCGCGCTCCCTCCTGAGCACGGATGCAGGCCTCACGAGAAGCCGCAAGGGACCACCCGACATCCGCGCCGGTGCGTTCAGGCTGCATGTGCGCAAGATTGACCACAACCTTTAGCTGATGCCACTTGCGCCAGGCGGAGGTTTTCCACCTCAAGGCGAGAGATTACATCAGTAAGCTCCGCTCCAAGCCAGCCAAGCGCGCATGCAGCTACCTGGAGGATGTTGTGGCGAACGGTGCTCCGCCCACGCGCAAGCTCCAGAGCTTGGCTGGGCCTCTCTTCGGCGCCATGGCTTGCCGGAGAAGAGTGGGGCAATTCGCCTGTCCTCGGCAAGGGCTCGATGGCCGGAGCCTCTTCGGCCACCCTCGGACTTTGAGCTCCATGCAGTGGGGCACAGCGCCGCCGCTCGAAGATGAAGATGCTCCATGCGACACCCAACTGTTTGCAAGGATCATCGAAAGGGCCCTTGGTGCAGCCTCTACGTCGCGGGGCCTGCTGCAGTGGTAAGGCGCCGAGAGATGCTACGTCTTGAGCTTGCATTGGTTTTCCTCGAAGGGAAAGGGTGATGCAGCACTAGTAGCGTAAGTATTTCCTCAGTTTTTCAGAACCAAGATATCAATCCAGTAGGAGGCTCCTCAAAAGTCCCACGCACCTACAGAAACAAAGAAAGAACTCGCAACCAACGCAATAAAGGGGTTGTCAATCCCTTCACGGCTACTTGCAAAAGTGAGATATGATAGAGATAATATGATAAGATAAATATATTTTGGTATTTTATAATATAGATTGGAAAAGTAAAGATGCAGATAAAATTAGATTGAAAGCTTATATGATAAAAGATAGACCCGGGGGCCATAGGTTTCACTAGTGGCTTCTCTCAAGATAGCATAATTATTATGGTGGGTGAACAAATTACTGTCGAGCAATTGATAGAAAAGCAAATAATTATGAGATTATCTAGGCATGATCATGTATATAGGCATCACATCCATGACAAGTAGACCGACTCCTGCATGCATCTACTACTATTACTCCACACGTCGACCGCTATCGAGCATGCATCTGGAGTATTAAGTTCATAAAGAATAGAGTAACACATTAAGAAAGATGACATGATGTAGAGGGATAAACTCATGCAATATGATATAAACCCGATCTTTTTATCCTCGACGGCAACAATACAACACGTGCCTTGTTGTCCCAGCTATCACTGGGAAAGGACACTGCAAGATTGAACCCAAAGCTAAGCACTTCTCCCGTTGAAATAAAGATCAATCTAGTAGGCCAAACCAAACTGATAATTCGAAGAGACTTGCAAAGATAACTTAATCACACATAAAAGAATTCAGAGGAGATTGAAATATTTCTCATAGATAAACTTGATCATAAACCCACAATTCATCGAATCCCGACAAACACACCGCAAAAAGAGTTACATCGAATAGATCTCCAAGAAGATCAAGGAGAACATGGTATTGAGATCCAAAAAGAGAGAAGAAGCCATCTAGCTAATAACTATGGACCCGAAGGTCTGTGGTAAACTACTCACAACTCATCAGAGGGGCTATGGTGTTGATGTAGAAGCACTCCGTGGTTGATTCCCCCTCCGACGAAGCACCGGTGAAGGCTCCAAGATGGGATCTCGCGGATATAGAAGGTTGCGGCAGTGGAATTAGGTTTTCGTGGCTTGTTCTGATGTTCTCGGGGTACGTGGGTATATATAGGAGGAAGATGTAGGTCGGTGGATGCCCGAGGGGCTCATGAGATAGGGGGGCACCCAGTAGGGGTTCGGGGTGTGCTCTCCACCCTCGTGGCCGCCTCGGCTGCTTCTTGACTTGCACTCCAAGTCCTCTGGGTCATGTTCGTTCCAAAAATCACGCTTCCGAAGGATTCATCTCGTTTGGACTCCGTTTGACATTCCTTTTCTTCGAAATACTGAAATAGGCAAAAAAAACAATATGGGTTGGGCCTCCGGTTAGTAGGTTAGTCCCAAAAATGATATAAATGTGTAAAGTAAAGCCCGTAAACATCCAAAACAGGTAATATAATAGCATGAAACAATCAAAAATTATAGATATGTTGGAGACGTATCAGGCATCCCCAAGCTTAATTCCTGCTCGTCCTCGAGTAGGTAAATGATAAAAATAGAATTTTTGATGTGGAATTCTACATAGCATAATTCTCAATGTAATTTTCTTTATTGTGGCATGAATGTTCAGATCAAATTATTCAAAATAAAAGTTCATATTGACATAAGAAATAATAATACTTCAAGCATACTTAATCAAGCAATCATGTCTTCTCAAACTATCATGGCCAAAGAAAGTTATCCCTACAAAATCATATAGTCTGGTTGTTGCTCTATCTTCATGACACAAAGTATTTATTCATGCACGACCCCGATGATAAGCCAAGCAATTGTTTCATACTTTAGTAAACTCAAACTTTTTCAATTTTCACGCAATACATGAGCGTGAGCCATGGACATAGCACTATATGTGGAATAGAATGGTGGTTGTGGAGAAGATAAAAAAGGAGGAAGATAGTCTCACATCAACTAGGTGTATCAACGGGCTATGGAGATGCCCATTAATAGATATCAATGTGAGTGAGTAGGTATTGCCATGCAACGGATGCACTAGAGCGATAAATGTATGAAAGCTCAACAAAAGAAACTAAGTGGATGTGCATCCAACTCACTTGCTCACGAAGACCTAGGGCATTTTGAGGAAGCCCATCATTGGAATATACAAGCCAAGTTCTATAATGAAAAATTCCCACTAGTATATGAAAGTGACAACATAGGAGACTCTCTATCATAAAGATCATGGTGCTACTTTGAAGCACAAGTGTGGTAAAAGGGTAGTAGCATTGTCCCTTCTCTCTTTTTCTCTCATTTTTTATTTGGCCTTTCTCTTTTTTTTTCTCTTTTTTAAAGTCCGAACTCTCATCCCGACCTGTGGGGGCATCATATTCTCCATCATCCTTTCCTCACTTTGACAATGCTCTAATAATGAAGATCATCACACTTTTATTTACTTACAACTCAAGATTACAACTCAATACTTAGAACAGGATATGACTCTATATGAATTCCTCCGGCGGTGTACCGGGATATGCAATGAATCATGAGTGACATGTATGAAAATTATGAAGGTGGTCTTGCAACAAATAGGATGTCAACTACATGATCATGCAAAGAGCAATATGACAATGATGATGCGTGTCATATAAATGGACCGGTGGAAAGTTGCATGGCAATATATCTCGGAATGGCTATGGAAATGCCATAATAGGTAGGTATGGTGGCTGTTTTGAGGAAGGTATATGGTGGGTATATGGTACCGGTGAAAGTTGCGCGGCACAAGAGAGGCTAGCAATGGTGGAAGGGTGAGAGTGCATATAATCCATGGACTCAACATTAGTCATAAAGAACTCATGTACTTATTGCAAAAATCTACAAGTCATCAAGAACAAAGTACTACATGCATGCTCCTAGGGGGATAGATTGGTAGGAAGAGACCATCGCTCGTCCCCGACCGCCAATCATAAGGAAGACAATCAATAAATAAAATTGTGCTCCAACTTCATCACAAAGCGGTTCACCATACGTGCATGCTACGGGAATCACAAACTTCAACACAAGTATTCTTTAAATTCATAATCACCCAACTAGCATGACTCTAATATTACCATCCTCATATCTCAAAACAATTATCAAGTATCAAATTGATCATAGCATCCAATTCACTTTCTATGATAGTTTTTATTATACCCAACTTGGATGCCCATCATTCTAGGACCAATTTTATAACCATAGCAAATACCATGCTGTTCTAAGAGACTCTCAAAATAATATAAGTGAAGCATGATAGACTAACAATTTCTACAAAATTAAGCCACCGCCATGCTCTAAAAGGTATAAGTGAAGCACTAGAGCAAAAACTATCAAGCTCAAAATATATAAGTGAAGCACATAGCGTATTCTAATAAATTCTAATCAAGTGGGCTTCTCCCAAAAGGTGTGTACAGCAAGGATGATTGTGGAAAACTAAAAATCAAAGACTAATATCATACAAGACGCTCCAAGCAAAACACATATCATGTGGCGAATAAAAATATAGCTCCAAGTAAAGTTACCAATAAACGAAGACGAAAGAGGGGATGCCTTCCGGGGGCGTCCCCAAGCTTAGAATTTTGGCTATTCTTGAAAATCTTGGGGTGCCTTGGGCATCCCCAAGCTTAGGCTCTTGCCACTCCTTATTCCATAGTCCATCAAATCTTTACCCAAAACTTGAAAACTTCACAACACAAAACTCAACATGAAATCTCATAAGCTTCGTTAGTGAAAGAAAGAAAAACCACCACATAAGGTACTCCAATGAACTCATTATTTATTTATTTTGGTATTAAACCTACTGTATTCCAAGTTCTCTATGCTTCATACCACTAAATACTAGCCATAGATACATCAAAATAAGCAAACAAGACACGAAAAACAGAATCTCTCAAAAACAGAACAGTCTGTAGCAATCTTTAACTCTCGAATACTTCTGGAACTTTAAAAATCCTACCAAAATAGGAAGTCCTGGGCAATTTGTCTATTGATATATAGCAAGAAGAATCAATGCAAAATCACGTTCCTGTGAATTAACAAAATTATATTCGTGCGTGCAAAGTTTCTGTTTTTCAGCAGAATCAAATTAACTATCACCATAGGTTATCCTATAGGTTCTACTTGGCACAAACACTAACTAAAACATAAAAACACATCAAGAAGGTAGATGCAAAATTTATTACTAAACAGAAACAAAAACAAAAAACATAAATAAAAGGGTTGCCTCCCAACTAGCGCTATCGTTTAACACCCCTAGCTAGGCATAAAAGCGAGGATAGATTTAAGTAGTGCAATCTTTGGCACTCAATTCATAAGTAGCTCGCATGATAGATTCATGAGGTAATTTAACTTTCTTTCTTGGAAAGTGCTCCATGCATTTCCTTAATGGAAATTGGAATCTAATATTCCCTTCCTTCATATCAATAATCGCACCAATTGTTCTAAGGAAAGGTCTACCAAGAATAATAGGGCAAGAAAGATTGCAATCTATATCAAGAACGATAAAATCTACGGGCACCAAATTTCTATTTGCAACAATGAGAACACCATTGATCCTAACCATTGGCTTTTCAATGGTGGAATCCGCAAGGTGCAAATTTAAAGAGCAATCATCAAGATCATGGAAACCTAGAATATCACATAAAGTTTTCGGAATCGTGGAAACTCTAGCACCCAAATCACATAAAGCATAACACTCATGATATTGAATTTTAATCTTTATAGTAGGTTCCAACTCATCATAAAGTTTTCTAGGTATAAAAACTTCCAAATTAAGTTTTTTATCATAAGATTGCATCAAGGCATCAACAATATGTTTGGTAAAAGCTTTATTTTGACTATAAGCATGAGGAGAATTCACAACGGATTGCAACAAGGAAATACAATCTTCTAAAGAAAAATTATCATAATTAAATTCCTTGAAATCCAAGATAGTGGGTTCAATGCTATTTAAAGTCTTGACCTCTCCAATACCACTTTTATCAAATTTAACATCAAGATATAAAAACTATGAATCATTGGGACGCCTTTTAACTAAAGTTGACTCATCTCCAGTCCCATCATTATTAAGATTCATATTGCAAAACAAAGATCTAATAGGGGACACATCAATAACTTTAAGATCTTCATCATTATTTTCACCCAACTTTTCTGGTTTGGCAGCCATCTTACTGACTAAGGTAGCTTGCTTATCAGAAATTTGGGCTATAGAATTTTCAAGCCGAGTAATTTGAGAGTTAAAACCATAAAATTCTTTAGACATATCATCAAGCTCTTTGTTCATAAACCCCAAAAAACGTTTTTGTTCTTTAAGCTCTTTTCTGAAGAAATTATTATGCTCAAATTGTAAAGTCATAAAACTTCTAACCTTTGATTCAATCTCTTCCAACCTTCTAAGATGAAGGTCTGTGTTCTTAGGTAAAGCCATAAGGACAAACAAGCACACAAAAAGACAAGTGAGAGAGAGGGAACATTGGGAAAGAGAGGGCGAATAAAATAGTAAGGGTGAAGTGGGGGAGAGGAAAACGAGAGGCAAATGGCAAATAATGTAAATGCGAGGGAGATGAGTTTGTGATGGGTACTTGCTATGTCTTGACTTGAGCGAAGACCTCCCCGGCAACGGCGCCAGAAATCCTTCTTGCTACGTCTTGAGCTTGCGTTGGTTTTCCTTGAAGAGGAAAGGGTGATGCAGCAATAGTAGCGTAAGTATTTCCCTAAGTTTTTGAGAACCAAGGTATCAATCCAGTTGGAGGCTCCTCAAAAGTCCCACACACCTACACAAAAAAACAAAGAACTCGCAACCAACGCAATAAAGGGGTTGTCAATCCCTTCATGGCCACTTGCAAAAGTGAGATCTGATAGAGATAATATGATAAGATAAATATATTTTTGGTATTTTATAATATAGATTGGAAAAGTAAAGATGTAAATAAAAGTAGATTCAAAGCCTATATGATAAAAGATAGACCCGGGGGCCATAGGTTTCACTAGTGGCTTCTCTCAAGATAGCATAAGTGTTATGGTGGGTGAACAAATTACTGTCGAGCAATTGATAGAAAAGCGAATAATTATGAGATTATCTAGGCATGATCATGTATATAGGCATCCCATCCGTGACAAGTAGACCGACTCCTGCCTGCATCTACTACTATTACTCCACACATCAACCGCAATCCAGCATGCATCTAGAGTATTAAGTTCATAAAGAACAGAGTAACACATTAAGAAAGATGACATGATGTAGAGGGATAAACTCATGCAATATAATATAAACCCCATATTTTTATCCTCGATGGCAACAATACAATACGTGCCTTGTTGCCCCTGCTGTCACTAGGAAAGGACACCGCAAGATTGAACCCAAAGCTAAGCGCTTCTCCCATTGCAAGAAAGATCAATCTAGTAGGCCAAACCAAACTGATAATTCGAAGAGACTTGCAAAGATAACTTAATCACACATAAAAGAATTCAGAGGAGATTCAAATATTTCTCATAGATAAACTTGATCATAAACCCACAATTCATCGGATCTCGACAAACACACCGCAAAAAGAGTTACATCGAATAGATCTCCAAGAAGTTCGAGGAGAACATGGTATTGAGATCCAAAAAGAGAGAACAAGCCATCTAGCTAATAACTATGGACCCGAAGGTCTGTGGTAAACTACTCACAACTCATTGGAGGGGCTATGGTGTTGATGTAGAAGCCCTCCATGGTTGATTCCCCCTCCGGTGGAGCGCCAGCGAAGGCTCCATGATGGGATCTCGCGGATACATAAGGTTGTGGCGGTGGAATTAGGTTTTCGTGGCTTGTTCTGATGTTCTCGAGGTACGTGGTTATATATAGGAGGAAGAGGTAGGTCAATGGATGCCCGAGGGGCCCAAGAGATAGGGGGCGTGCCCTCCACCCTCGTGGCCGCCTCGACTGCTTCTTGACTTGCACTCCAAGTCCTCTGGCTCACGTTCGTTCCAAAAATCACGCTCCCGAAGGTTTCATCTCGTTTGGACTCCGTTTGATATTCCTTTTCTTCGAAATACTGAAATAGGCAAAAAAACAGTAATACGGGTTGGGCCTCCGGTTAGTAGGTTAGTCCCAAAAATGATATAAATGTGTAAAGTAAAGCCCATAAACATCCAAAACAAGTAATATAATAGCATGAAACAATCAAAAAATATAGGTACGTTGGAGACATATCAAGAGAGCGGGCTCGCGACCTTCCTCCAACGACCACGACTCTTGGGATGGCACCGCCCCCCGGGCAGCTGCCTGCTTCAGGAGGCTCAGGGCGACGGCCAGCTCCGGGCCCCCAGAGGGCGCATGACGAGCAGACTCGTCGTCAAGGTAGGAGGAAGCCTGAAGGGCAAATGTCAGGAGGAAGCCTGAAGGGCAAAATCCAAGGGAAAAGGTTCTTACTCATCATCGGCCACCCATATCCTTTGTTTCAGGGCCCGCAAGGCAACGCCGTGGTAGCTCCTAAATCTCCTCTTGCTAGAGACCTCGACGGCTAGAGGAGGCGTGCCGGAGTGGGCATGCCACCCCCGAAGGCGGGGGAGGCAATCACGGCTACGTACGGGGCTCCCCGTGGAATGTCCTCAGGGCCATGAGGAGTCGCCTTAGGAGCACCTGCAGGCGTCTGTCCCCTGAGGGTCATCTCAGGAGCATCAGGAGGCATCTTGGCCTCCCGGGGCCGCCTCGAGAGTGGTAGACGGCGCGCGTCTCACCGCCACTGTTTGAACGACAAGCACGGGGGGCACCACAACAGGGTTCTCGCGAGGCCCCTCGTGGCCCACGAGAAGTAGGCCCCACTCATCGAAGCACGACATCTGCCTAACGAAGTACTCTGTGTTCGAGAAATGGTACAAGAGGAGGCCCCCCTCAGCAGGGAGCATGGTAGGAGCCGGGTTGCCCATCAGGAGCTCAAGCACGATGCCCAACGTCTTGGTTGGGAGCGAAGTCGCATGAAGCCTCATGGGATATTTGGGGCGCATGAAGTTCCACATTGGGTGCGAATGGCGCTGAAGCGGCGCTATGCACCAACGGATGAACTCCCTCGCCACCATCGGCGCTGTCATGCCTGCCTCCCTAAGCTTGGTCACCCTGGACCAGACGCGCCCAAGCTGACGGTCGACCAGCTGCACATGCCCCCAGCCGGAGCTTGGGATTACCGGTGTGCCCGGAAGAAGGAGCAAGGGGCTGAGCATGGCGGTGTCCACATATATCCACCGTCTCCGGAACCCCATGGTGTCCGTGTGGAACTTGAAGTCGATGTCGGTGCCTGCCGTCACCACCACTGCGTAGAACGACATGCAACCGGAGTGTTGCCGGCCATCGATAAGATCGAGCAAGAAGAAGTGGCAGAGCAAGGCCACCGGATGGGGCAACGCCCATGCGGGCCTCTGAGACGTCCATTTTGCATCATGCTTTTATATCGATATTTATTGCATTATGGGCTGTTATTACATGTTATGTAACAATACTTATGGCTATTCTCTCTTATTTTACAAGGTTTAACATGAAGAGGGAGAATGCCGGCAGCTGGGATTCTGTGCTGGAAAAGGAGCAAATATTGGAAACCTATTCTGGACAGCTCCAAAAGTGCTGAAACTCCACGAAAGTCATTTTTGGAATTAATAAGAATTATTGAGCGAAAGAAGTACCAGAGTCTAACATCCCAAATTTTCAATTTGGAATCTTATACATTAGATCATCATTGCATATCATATTTTATTGCATTTTGGCTTGATCCTAGAAATTCTACGCAACTCAAGGACCCACGGAGAGAGTTAGGGATTTCGTTATTTTCATATTTGAGTTTTCTCCAATTTTGGAAATAGGATCATTTGATTTTAAATATTTTATCTTTAATTATTTCTATTATAAAAATATGAGAGAGGGAATAAAATGACTTTCCCAAAATAAAGAAATATTGAGGATTTGATAAAAAATCAAATAAGATCTTATTTTGGAGTTTATTGCTATTTTATTTGAATTTAGGAAAAATGCGCGTTATTCAAAATTGCATTTAGGCCCCAAATAAAAGTTCATCTTGTCCGGCTTGATTTTAGAAGTCGGGGAAACTTTATTTCGGGATTTTTGGAGTCTGTTTAGTATTTCTTTTATTTGTTCTTCTACGCATAATTATTTAAAAAAAAACTAACCGACCTACCGGGCCATGTCCGCCTAGGACTCTAGGCCCGGCCGACCTTTATAAGTCGGGGGAGCCACCCCGTAGCCCACCCGAAACCCTAGCCCAGCCGGACCCCGCCGACGCCGCGTGCTGCCGCCGCCGATCCGCGTCGCCGCCGCCGATCCGCGCCGCCACCGCCGCGACCCCGCCGCCCCTCGTCGCCTCGACCCCGCTGCCCCTCTCCACCGGACCCCGCCGCCGACCGCTGCCGCCCCGCCGGACCCCTCGCCAGAGTAGCCCGCCGCCGCCGCCGTCACGCACCCTGAGGTAGCCGCCGGTTTTTCTTATAAAACCGTTCGGGTTTTTTTCGACACCCTAGATCCGGTTTGGTTTATTTTTTTCCGGTTTAGGCTATTTAGCGGATGTTCGTCCGTACGTTCGTTTTAACGAACGGTTTTTGTCGTTTAGCCGCAGACAGCGAACGTTCGTTCGTTAGTCTGTTCGTCCGTTTTTCTTTTTCTTGGATTTTTCGTGATTATTTCTGATCGCGATTTCTAATCCAATTTTCATTTTCGTATAACTTTTCGCTCGTTTATCGGAATCAAGCGATTCAAGCGCCTAGAGTTTCGTCTCGAAACCCTCTTTCCTTTTAACCAACTCAAACAAGTTTTGATATTGTAAAATTTGACTTAGGTCCAGATTAGTAAAATGAAGCTTGTTTCTTTCGCCATTTGTGTTTCCTTGCTTCGTTTGATTTGATTCTTTTTGCAAACCGGAGTTCTTAAGTTGAACTTTATGGTTAGATCTATTATTTGAGTTTTACCTATGCATTAGATGAGTGCTTATTGTATGCTTGTTTGTTTGTGATAGAGTACCCGGAGTGCGCCGCTTGCTACTTCAAATCTCTAGGTTTCACGGATCATCAGCAAGGCAAGTAACACTTTGATCATACCTCTTTACTACCCAGTTTTATTGCATTAGATCAATCCTCAAACAATTGCATGGTTAGGATCTGATTAATATGTGGGTTTTGGGAAGTAGGTGAGGTAGAACATATTACCTGTTTATTATCAAACCTTTGGGAGTTACTTCTACGTTTGCTTATATTGCCATGCTATGCTAGTAGACGTGGATTGGGTGAGTGTATCCATGACAGAAGTGAGATTGTTAATTAATGGTTTACTTAAGGTGGCAACTTAAATTCACATCTGGGTGGATTGAGGCACCTGGGGAACCCAGTGTTTCCTGTATTTTTGGAAATCCCGGGGTTCCGTTGATTTTCCTATGGAACGCCACCCAGGCTCAAAGGGATCATGAGATTATTCATGCTAGAAACTTCTGTGTGCAGCCGCAAGCTACTACGGGCTCTAGCATAGTTGATTAAGTTGCATGATCTCTTGAAGATGTAGACTAGCAGATGTAGGGGATGTAGGTTGGTACTATCTACCTGGAGTAGGGAGTTAATGCTTCTGAAAGACTGTGTCTCGGTCATCCATTTCTCAAACACCTTGTAGTGCGTGAAATCAAGCGGAGGAGATCGAGTCTTGCGGGGAAAAGTGCGCAAACCTCTTCAGTGTGTATAAACTAATCATGGTTAGCCGTGTCCCCGGTTATGGACGTTTTGAGTATCTAGTACTTGGATTATCATGTGAATCTCGTCATGTTCTTTAATTTAATTTTGTTGGGTTTAATGATGATGCTTAATTGGGATTGAGTTGGAGTACCCTTCTCAATGTTTAACAACCACCAAGATAGTTAAAGAAAACTTATTCCTTTGCAGTAGGGAAAAATTGGCTTTATGCAAAACTGTAACCATAGAGCTTTCCACCAGCCATATATGCATGTAGTATAGCATTATTATTTTCATTACTCTCGATGAAGGAAATATGCCCTAGAGGCAATAATAAAGTTATTATTTATTTCCTCATATCATGAAAAATGTTTATTATTCATGCTAGAATTGTATTAACTGGAAACATGATATATGTGTGAATACATAGACAAACTTAATGTCACTAGTATGCCTCTAGTTGACTAGCTCATTAATCAAAGATGGTTATGTTTCCTAACCATAGACATGTGTTGTCATTTGATTAACATGATCACATCATTAGGAGAATGATGTGATTGACCTGACCCATTCCGTTAGCTTAGCATTTGATCGTTTAGTATGTTGCTATTGCTTTCTTCATGACTTACACAAAGTTCCTATAACTATGAGATTATGCAACTCCCGTTTACCGGAGGAACACTTTGTGTGCTACCAATCGTCACAACGTAACTAGGTGATTATAAAGGAGCTCTACAGGTGTCTCCAATGGTACATGTTGAGTTGGCGTATTTCGAGATTAGGTTTTGTCACTCCGATTGTCGGAGAGGTATCTCTGGGCCCTCTCGGTAATGCACATCACTATAAGCCTTGCAAGCAATGTGCCCAATGAGTTGGTTACGAGATGATGCATTACGTAACGAGTAAAGGGACTTGACGGTAACAAGATTGAACTAGGTATTGGATACCGACGATCAAATCTCGGGCAAGTAACATACTGATGACAAAGGGAACAACGTATGTTGTTATGCGGTTTGACCGATAAAGATCTTCGTAGAATATGTAGGAGCCAATATGAGCATCCAGGTTCCGCTATTGGTTATTGACCGGAAACAGTTCTAGGTCATGTCTACATAGTTCTCGAACCCGTAGGGTCCGCGTGCTTAACGTTACGATGACAGTTTTATTATGAGTTTATAAGTTTTGATGTACCGAAGGTTGTTCAGAGTCCCGGATGTGATCATGGACATGGCGAGGAGTCTCGAAATGGTCGAGACATAAATATTGATATATTGGAAGCCTATATTTGGATATCGGAAGTGTTCCGGGTGAAATCGGGGTTTTACCGGAGTACCGGGAGGTTACCGGAACCCCCCGGGGGCTTAATGGGCCTACATGGGCCCTAGTGGAGAGGAAGAGAGGAGGCAAGAGGTGGGCTGCGCCCCCTCCCCTGCCTAGTCCGAATAGGACAAGGAGAGGGGGGCGGCGCCCCCCCTTTCCTTCCCCTCTTCCTCCTCCTTCCCCCCTTCTCCTTCTCCAACTAGGAAAGAAGGGAGTCCTACTTCCGGTGGGAGTAGGACTCCCCCTTGGCGCGCCCTCCTTGGCCGGCCGCCCCCTCCCCCTTGGCTCCTTTATATACGGGGGCAGGGGGCACCTCTAGACACACAAGTTGATCTTCGTGATCGTTCCTTAGTCGTGTGCGGTGCCCCCCTCCACCATATTCCACCTCGGTCATATCATTGCGGTGCTTAGGCGAAGCCCTGCGTCGGTAGAACATCATCATCGTCACCACGCCGTCGTGCTGACGGAACTCATCCTCGACACCCTGCTGGATCGGAGTCCGGGGATCGTCATCGAGCTGAACGTGTGCTGAACTCGGAGGTGCCGTATGTTCGGTACTTGGATCAGTCGGATCGTGAAGATGTACGACTACATCAACCACGTTGTTCTAACGCTTCTGTTTTCAGTCTACGAGGGTACGTGGACAACACTCTCCCCTCTCATTGCTATGCATCACCATGATCCTTGCGTGTGCGTAGGAATTTTTTTGAAATTACTATGTTCCCCAATAGTGGCATCCGAGCCAGGTTTTATGCATAGATGTCATATGCACGAGTAGAACACAAGTGGTTTGTGGGTGATACAAGTCATACTGCTTACCAGCATGTCATACTTTGGTTCAGCAGTATTGTGAGATGAAGCGGCCCGGACCGACATTATGCGTACGCTTACGCGAGACTGGTTTCACCGCTACGAGCACTTGTTGCTTAAAGGTGACTGGCGGGTGTCTGTCTCTCTCACTTTAGTTGAACCGAGTGTCACTACGCCCGGTCCTTGCGAAGATTAAAACAACACTAACTTGACGAACTATCATTGTGGTTTTGATGCGTAGGTAAGAACAGTTCTTGCTCAGCCCGTAGCAGCCACGTAAAATTTGCAACAACAAAGTAGAGGACGTCTAACTTGTTTTTGCAGGGCATGTTGTGATGTGATATGGTCAAGACGTGATGCTATATTTTATTGTATGAGATGATCATCTTTTGTAACCGAAGTTATCGGCAACTGACAGGAGCAATATGGTTGTCGCTTTATTGTATGAAATGCAAACGCCCTGTAATTGCTTTACTTTATCACTAAGCGGTAGCGATAGTCGTAGAAGCAATAAATGGTGTAACGACAACGATGCTACAATGGAGATCAAGGTGTCGCACTGGGGACGATGGTGATCACGACGGTGCTTCGGAGATGGAGATCACAAGCACAAGATGATGATGGCCATATCATATCACTTATATTGATTGCATGTGATGTTTATCCTTTATGCATCTTATCTTGCATTGATTGACGGTAGCATTTTAAGATGATCTCTCACTAAAATTATCAAGAAGTGTTCTCCCTGAGTATGCAACATTGCGAAAGTTCTTCGTGCTGAGACACCACGTGATGATCAGGTGTGATAGGCTCTACGTTCAAATACAACGGGTGCAAAAGAGTTGCACACGTGGAATACTCAGGTTAAAACTTGACGAGCCTAGCATATACGGATATGGCCTCGGAACACGGAGACCGAAAGGTCGAACGCGAATCATATAGTAGATATGATCAACATAGTGATGTTCACCATTGAAACTACTCCATCTCACCTGATGATCGGACATGGTTTAGTTGATTTGGATCACATGATCACTTAGATGACTAGAGAGATGTCTGTCTAAGTGGGAGTTCTTAAGTAATATGATTAATTGAACTTAAATTTATCATGAACTTAGTACCTGATAGTATTTTGCCTGTCTATGTTTGTTGTAGATAGATGGCTCGTGCTGTTGTTCCGTTGAATTGTAATGCGTTCCTTGAGAAAGCTAAGTTGAAAGATGATGGTAGCAATTACACGGACTGGGTCCGTAACCTGAGGATTATCCTCATTGCTGCACAGAAGAATTACGTCCTGGAAACACCGCTGGGTGCCAGGCTTGCTGCAGATGCAACTGACGATGTTAAGAACGTCTGGCAGAGCAAAGCTGATGACTACTCAATAGTTCAGTGTGCCATGCTTTACGGCTTGGAACCGGGTCTTCAGCGACGTTTTGAACGTCATGGAGCATATGAGATGTTCCAGGAGTTGAAGTTAATATTTCAAGCAAATGCACGGATTGAGAGATATGAAGTCTCCAATAAGTTCTATAGCTATAAGATGGAGGAGAATAGTTCTGTCAGTGAGCACATACTCAAAATGTCTTGGTATAATAATCACTTGATTCAACTAGGAGTTAATCTTCCTGATGATAGTGTCATTGACAGAATTCTTCAATCACTGCCACCAAGCTACAAGAGCTTCGTGATGAACTATAATATGCAAGGGATGGACAAGACTATTCCCGAGCTCTTCGCAATGCTAAAGGCTGCGGAGGTAGAAATCAAGAAGGAGCATCAAGTGTTGATGGTCAATAAGACCACCAGTTTCAAAAAAGGGCAAAGGGAAGAAGAAGGGGAACTTCAAGAAGAACAGCAAACAAGTTGCTGCTCAAGAGAAGAAACCCAAGTCTGGACCTAAGCCTGAGACTGAGTGCTTCTACTGCAAGCAGACTGGACACTCGAAGCGGAACTGCCCCAAGTATTTGGCGGATAAGAAGGATGGCAAAGTGAACAAAGGTATATGTGATATACATGTTATTGATGTGTACCTTACTAATGCTCGCAGTAGCACCTGGGTATTTGATACTGGTTCTGTTGCTAATATTTGCAACTCAAACACGGACTACGGATTAAGCGAAGATTGGCTAAGGACGAGGTGACGATGCGCGTGGGAAATGGTTCCAAAGTCGATGTGATCGCGGTCGGCACGCTACCTCTACATCTACCATCGGGATTAGTTTTAGACCTAAAAAATTGTTATTTGGTGCCAGCGTTGAGCATGAACATTATATCTGGATCTTGTTTGATGTGAGACGGTTATTCATTTAAATCGGAGAATAATGGTTGTTCTATTTATATGAGTAATATCTTTTATGGTCATGCACCCTTGAAGAGTGGTCTATTTTTATTGAATCTCGATAGTAGTGATACACATATTCATAATGTTGAAGCTAAAAGATGCCGAGTTGATAATGATAGTGCAACTTATTTGTGGCACTGCCGTTTCGGTCATATCGGTGTAAAGCGCATGAAGAAACTCCATACTGATGGACTTTTGGAATCACTTGATTATGAATCACTTGGTACATGGGAACCGTGCCTCATGGGCAAGATGACTAAAACGCCGTTCTACGGAACTATGGAGCGAGCAACTGATTTATTGGAAATCATGCATACTGATGTATGTGGTCCAATGAATATTGAAGCTCGCGGCGGGTATCGTTATTTTCTCACCTTCACAGATGATTTGAGCAGATATGGGTATATCTACTTGATGAAACACAAGTCTGAAGCATTTGAAAAGTTCAAAGAATTTCAGAGTGAAGTGGAAAATCATCGTAACAAGAAAATAAAATTTCTACGATCTGATCGTGGAGGAGAATATTTGAGTTACGAGTTTGGTCTACATTTGAAACAATGCGGAATAGTTTCGCAACTCACGCCACCCGAAACACCACAACGAAATGGTGTGTCCGAACGTCGTAATCGTACTTTATTAGATATGGTGCGATCTATGATGTCTCTTACTGATTTACCGCTATCGTTTTGGGGTTATGCTTTAGAGACGGCCGCATTCACGTTAAATAGGGCACCATCAAAATCCATTGAGACGACGCCTTATGAACTGTGGTTTGGCAAGAAACCAAAGTTGTCGTTTCTTAAAGTTTGGGGCTGCGATGCTTATGTGAAGAAACTTCAACCAGATAAGCTCGAACCCAAATCGGAGAAATGTGTCTTCATAGGATACTCAAAAGAGACTATTGGGTACACCTTCTATCACAGATCTGAAGTCAAGATTTCTGTTGCTAAATTTGGATCCTTTCTAGAAAAGGAGTTTCTCTCGAAAGAAGTGAGTGGGAGGAAAGTAGAACTTGATGAGGTAACTATACCTGCTCCCTTGTTGGAAAGTAGTTCATCACAAGAACCGGTTTCCTGTGACAACTACACCAATCAGTGAGGAAGCTAATGATATTGATCATGAAACTTCAGATCAAGTTACTACTGAACCTCGTAGGTCTATCAGAGTAAGATCTGCACCAGAGTGGTACGGTAATCCTATTCTGGAAGTCATGTTACTTGACCATGGCGAACCTACGAACTATGAGGAAGCGATGATGAGCCCAGATTATGCGAAATGGCTTGAGGCCATGAAATCTGAGATGGGATCCATGTATGAGAACAAAGTATGGACTTTGGTTGACTTGCCTGATGATCGGCAAGCCATCGAGAATAAATGGATCTTCAAGAAGAAGACTGACGCTGATGGTAATGTAACTGTCTACAAAGCTCGACTTGTTGCGAAAGGTTTTCGACAAGTTCAAGGGGTTGACTACGATGAGACTTTCTCACCCGTAGTGATGGTTAAGTCTGTCCGAATCATGTTAGCAATTGCCGCATTTTATGATTATGAAATTTGGCAAATGGATGTTAAAACTGCATTCCTGAATGGATTTCTGGAAGAAGAGTTGTATATGATGCAACCGGAAGGTTTTGTCGATCCAAAAGGTGCTAACAAAGTGTGCAAGCTCAAGCGATCCATTGATGGACTGGTGCAAGCATCTCGGAGTTGGAATAAACGCTTTGATAGTGTGATCAAAGCATATGGTTTTATACAGACTTTTAGAGAAGCCTGTATTTACAAGAAAGTGAGTGGGAGCTCTGTAGCATTTCTGATATTATATGTAGATGACATATTGTTAATTGGAAATGATATAGAATTTCTGGATAACATAAAGGGATACTTGAATAAAAGTTTTTCAATGAAAGACCTCGGTGAAGCTTCTTACATATTGGGCATCAAGATCTATAGAGATAGATCAAGATGCTTAATTGGACTTTCACAAAGCACATACCTTGATAAAGTTTTGAAAAAGTTCAAAATGGATCAGGCAAAGAAAGGGTTCTTGACTGTATTACAAGGTGTGAAGTTGAGTCAGACTCAATGCCCGACCACAACAGAAGATAGAGAGAAAATAAAAGATGTTCCCTATGCTTCAGCCATAGGCTCTATCATGTATGCAATGCTGTGTACCAGACCTGACGTATGCTTAGCAATAAGCTCGACAGGTAGGTACCAAAGTAATCCAGGAGTGGATCACTGGATAGTGGTCAAGAACATCCTGAAATACCTGAAAAGGACTAAGGATATGTTTCTCGTTTATGGAGGTGACAAAGAGCTAGTCGTAAATGGTTACGTCGATGCAAGCTTTGACACTGATCTGGACGATTCTAAATCGCAAACCGGATACGTGTTTTTATTAAACGGTGCAGCTGTAAGTTGGTGCAGTTCTAAACAAAGCGTCGTGGCGGGATCTACATGCGAAGCGGAGTGCATAGCTGCTTCGGAAGCAGCAAATGAAGGAGTCTGGATGAAGGAGTTCATTTCCGATCTAGCTGTCATACCTAGTGCATCGGGACCAATGAAGATCTTCTGTGACAATACTGGTGCAATTGCCTTGGCAAAGGAATCCAGATTTCACAAGAGGGCCAAGCACATCAAGAGACGCTTCAATTCCATCCGGGACCAAGTCCAGGTGGGAGACATAGAGATTTGCAAGATACATACGGATCTGAATGTTGTAGACCCATTGACTAACATCTTCCACAAGCAAAACATGATCAGCACCAAGACTCCATGGGTCTTAGAATCATTACTGTGTAATCTAGATTATTGACTCTAGTGCAAGTGGGAGACTGAAGGAAATATGCCCTAGAGGCAATAATAAAGTTATTTTTTATTTCCTCATATCATGATAAATGTTTATTATTCATGCTAGAATTGTATTAACCGGAAACATGATACATATGTGAATACATAGACAAACCTAATGTCACTAGTATGCCTCTACTTGAGTAGCTCATTAATCAAAGATGGTTATGTTCATAGACATGTGTTGTCATTTGATTAACGGGATCACATCATTAGGAGAATGATGTGATTAACCTAACCCATTCCGTTAGCTTAGCATTTGATCGTTTGGTATGTTGCTATTGCTTTCTTCATGACTTATACAAAGTTCCTATAACTATGAGATTATGCAACTCCCGTTTACCGGAGGAACACTTTGTGTGCTAGCAAACGTCACAACGTAACTGGGTGATTATAAAGGAGCTCTACAGGTGTCTCCAATGGTACATGTTGAGTTGGCATATTTCGAGATTAGGTTTTGTCACTCTGATTGTCGGAGAGGTATCTCTGGGCCCTCTCGGTAATGCACAACACTATAAGCCTTGCAAGCAATGTGGCCAATGAGTTGGTTACGGGATGATGCATTACGTAACGAGTAAAGAGACTTGCCGGCAACGAGATTGAACTAGGTATTGGATACCGATGATCGAATATCAGGCAAGTAACATACCCATGACAAAGGGAACAACGTATGTTGTTATGCGGTTTGACCGATAAAGATCTTCGTAGAATATGTAGGAGCCAATATAAGCCCAGGTTCCGCTATTGGTTATTGATCGGAAATAGTTCTAGGTCATGTCTACATAGTTCTCGAACCCGTAGGGTCCGCACGCTTAACGTTACGATGACAGTTTTATTATGAGTTTATAAGTTTTGATGTACCGAAGGTTGTTCGGAGTCCCGGATGTGATCACGGACATGACGAGGAGTCTCGAAATGGTCGAGACATAAACATTGATATATTGGAAGCCTATATTTGGATATCGGAAGTGTTCCGAGTGAATCGGGATTTTACCGAAGTACCGGGAGGTTACCGGAACACCCTGGGGGCTTAATGGGCCTACATGGGCCCTCGTGGAGAGGAAGAGAGGAGGCAAGAGGTGGGCTGCGCCCCCTCCCCTCCCTAGTCCGAATAGGACAAGGAGAGGGGGGCGGCGCCCCCCTTTCCTTCCCCTCTTCCTCCTCCTTCCCCCCTTCTCCTTCTCCAACTAGGAAAGAAGGGAGTCCTACTCCCGGTGGGAGTAGGACTCCCCCTTGGTGCGCCCTCCTTGGCTGGCCGCCCCCTCCCCCTTGGATCCTTTATATACGGGGGCAGGGGGGCACCTCTAGACACACAAGTTGATCTTCGTGATCGTTCCTTAGTCGTGTGCGGTGCCCCCCTCCACCATATTCCACCTCGGTCATATCGTTGCGGTGCTTAGGCGAAGCCCTGCGTCGGTAGAACATCATCATCGTCACCACGCCGTCGTGCTGACGAAACTCATCCCCGACACCCTGCTGGATCGAAGTCCGGGGATCGTCATCGAGCTGAACGTGTGCTGAACTCGGAGGTGTCGTATGTTCGGTACTTGGATCGGTCGGATCGTGAAGACGTACGACTACATCAACCGCATTGTTCTAACGCTTCCGCTTTCGGTCTATGAGGGTACGTGGACAACACTCTCCCCTCTCGTTGCTATGCATCACCATGATCCTTGCGTGTGTGTAGGAATTTTTTTGAAATTACTACATTCCCCAACACTCTATGTGTTACATGCCAGCATATTCCATGTGCTGACCCGTTTTCGGGCTACAACGTTCATGTTGCAGACTTTTCAGACGACGAGTAAGGTGCCTTAGGTCGTGATCTTATACTCAGTGATGCTGTTGGAGTTGATGGACTCGCTTATCTTCCAAGCCTTCTTCTGTTATCGTTATTAGATGGCCTTAAGCCATATTTATTGTAATAAGTTCTCTTTTGAGACATTTGATGTAATAAGTGTGTGATTGCTACTCTGTTATAAATCCATCAAGTACTGTGCGTGTCAGCATTACTGATCCATGGATGACACTGATGCACGGAGATCAGACTGTTTAAGGTCTGGTCGCTTCACAAAGGGGGCCCACACCCTGGCCACGAGGGTGGGGGGCGCACCCACCCCTACTGGGCGCGCCCCCTGTCTCGTGGGCCCCCTGGTGGCCCTCCGGTGCCCATCTTCTGCTATATGAAGTCTTCTACCCTGGAAAAAAATCATAAGCAAGCTTACGGGACGAAACTTCGCCGCCACGAGGCGGAACCTTGGCGGAACCAAACTAGGGCTCTGGTGGAGCTATTCTGCCGGGGAAACTTCCCTCCGGGAGGGGAAAATCATCATCACCATCATCATCACCAACGATCCTCTCATTGGGAGGGGATCAATCTTCATCAACATCTTTACCAGTACCATCTCCTCTCAAACCCTAGTTCATCTCTTGTATCCAATCTTTGTACCCAAACCTCAGATTGGTACCTGTGGGTTGCTAGTAGTGTTGATTACACCTTGTAGTTGATGCTAATTGGTTTATTTGGTGGAAGATCATATGTTCAGATCCTTAATGCATATCAATACTCCTCTTATTATGAACAGGAATATGCTTTGTGAGTAGTTATGTTTGTTCCTGAGGACATGGGTGAAGTCTTGCTATTAGTAGTCATGTGAATTTGGTATTCTTTCGATATTTTGATGAGATGTATGTTGTCTCTCCTCTAGTGGTGTTATGTGAACGTTGACTACATGACACTTCACCATTATTTGGGCCTAGAGGAAGGCATTGGGAAGTAATAACTAGATGATGGGTTGCTAGAGTGACAGAAGCTTAAACCCTAGTTTATGCGTTGCTTTTGTAAGGGGCTGATTTGGATCCACTAGTTTCATGCTATGGTTAGGTTTACCTTAATACTACTTTTGTAGTTGCGGATGCTTGCAGTAGGGGTTAATCATAAGTGGGATGCTTTTCCAAGAAAGGACAGCACCCAAGCACCGGTCCACCCACATATCAAATTATCAAAGTAACGAACGCGAATCATATGAGCGTGATGAAAACTAGCTTGACGATAATTCCCATGTATCCTCGGGGGTGCTTTTCTCATTATAAGAAATTTTCCAGGCTTGTCCTTTGCTACAAAAATGATGGGGCCACCTTGCTACACTTTATTTACTTTCATTGCTTAAATTATCATATCACAAAACTATCGGTTACCTACAATTTCAGTGCTTGCAGAGAATACCTTACTGAAAACTGCTTGTCATTTCCTTCTGCTCCTCGTTGGGTTCGACACTCTTACTTATCGAAAGGACTACGATAGATCCCCTATACTTTTGGGTCATAAAGACTCTTTTCCGGCGCCATTGCCGGGGATTGAAGCGCCTTTGGTGAGTGGAACTTGGTAAGGAAACATTTATATAGTGTGCTGAAATTTACTGTCACTTGTTACTATGAAAACTAATCCTTTGAGGGGCTTGTTCGGGGCATCTTTGCCCCGACCAGTAGAGCAAAGAGTTGCTCCTCAACCTACTGAACCTACTAAAAATGTTTACTTTGAGATTCCTTCGGGTATGATAGAGAAACTGCTAGCTAATCCCTTTGCAGGAGATGGAACATTGCATCCCGATTTACACCTTATCTATGTAGATGAAGTTTGTGGATTATTTAAGCTTGCACGTATACCCGATGATATTGTCAAGAGGAAGGTCTTCCATTTATCTTTGAAGGGAGATGCATTGACATGGTATAGGCTATGTGATGATACGGGATCTTGGGACTAGAAATAATTGAAACTGGAATTTCACCTCGTAATTACATATACGGGATCTTGGGGCGATCATAATTACATATATAATTTCTGGCCTCGCAAAGGAGAAAGCACCGCTCAAGCTTGGGGGAGGCTTAAGTCAATGTTATATTCATGCCCCAATCATGAGCTGTCAAGAGAAATGATTATTCAAAAAATTTATGCTCGGCTTTCTCTCAATGATCACACCATGCTCGATACTTCCTGTGCTGGTTCTTATATGCTAAAGACTATTGAATTCAAGTGGGACTTATTGGAAAGAATTAAACGCAACTCTGAAGATTTGGGTTCCGATGATGATAAGGAGTCAGGTATGACACCTGAGTTTGATTGCGCTAAATCTTTTATGGATACCGATGCTTTTCGCGGATTTAGCGCTAAATATGAACTTCACTCTGAGATAGTAGCTTCTTTCTATGAATCTTTTTCTACTCACGTTGATCTCCCTAAGGAGAAGTGGTTTAAATATAATCCTCCCATTGAAGTAAAAGTAGTTGCACCTGTTTCAATTGAAGAAAAGATTATCACTTATAATGATCCTATTGTTCCTACTACTTATGTTGAGAAACCACCTTTCCCTGTTAGAATAAAGGATCATGCTAAAGCTTCAACTGTGGTTCGTAAAACTAATACTAGAACATATACACCTCCTGAGCTGTAACATCCCAAAATTCTAAATTTTGGAATGTTATATTAAATAGATAGATTTGATTTTTTGTTTGATTGTTGTGTGATTGATTGACTGAAAGTGAGTGAATTCGAAACTGTTTGAAAGATAAATGAGAGGGAATAAAAGGACTTTCCCAAACTTTAATTTTGCATTTTGTTCTCCGTGAATTCAAATTCTTTTCACCACAAAACCCTGGAGAGAAGATGACATGACTTCTTCCATTTATTTAAATGACAAGGGGTGTTGAAAATATTTGAATTTCATTTGGAACATATTTCCAACCCAGGAACTTGATGCAACTCAATGATTTTCACGAGCGAAGATAAAATGACTTCTTCAAAACATATGAAATATGAGTTGGGAGTTTCAAACAATTAAATTCAAAGTTCTTTTGAATTTATTTTCAATTTGGAGTTATTTGAGTTTTATTTCAAATTATTTTTCTCCAAAAATAAAACATATGGAAAATAGGGTAACATGATTCCCTACATCAGAAAAATTGGAGACAAATAAATTTGAATTAATTTTGGTATTTTTAAAATGATTATTACTGGATTTTACTAGAGCAGAAGGACTCTTTGTTTTATTTGAATTTGTGTGTATTTTATTTGACTCTGTAAAAATGTTCATGTAGTAGAAAATCTTTTTATGAAAATTCTGATATATAAGATGCCTATATAAAATGATTATTATATTTTTGTTATTCAGTTTTCCTTTCTGTTTCTATTTAAAAAAAATTATACGTGCGGCCCATAAGTATTTGTCGCCCACGTGCGCATCATAGTAACAGCGAGCGCCCCATCTTTTTTTTCCCTCTATGGGCCAGGCCCTGCCAGCCTTTTCTTTTTTTTTCTTAGGCCTAATTTTGTTAAAAAAAACAAACTGCAGCCACAGCTTACGCGCGCGCGGCCGGCCGAAGGCCTCTAGGCCCATGCGAGGCGCCTCTTTTCTTCTCTGTTTCTTTTCCTTTGATCTACGTTTAGTCCCACATTGCCTAACCTTTGACCCTTAAGTCTCTTTTTCACCAATAAATATAGACCCATAGAGCCTTCAAAAATCAACTGATTTGGGTTAAATCAATATTTTGTTTTGACTAGATTCATTTAAGAAAAAAAAATTCTCCTCTCCGGCGCGAATTTTGGAAATTGTCTTCTCTCTTCGAAGTTGTCTTTTGTATGCCTTATAAAGATATATTTCTTTGTTTTTTTATACTTCTGTACTTTTTTATTTTCTAGACTACTACCATAAAATAATTAGATTACCAATTAGTCTACGTATTTATACATTAGATCCGTAGTTATTTTTTTCATGAAACAGCTTGGCCCTGATTTTTTAAATAGCCATAACTTTTTACTTGTTCATCCAAATTAGATGAAACCAACGTCCACTTCTTCGTTACGATCTCCTCTATCCAGTAATCCAACTCAAACATGTTTTTGAAAGTTTAAAATTTATTTAGATCAGATTTGAATTTAAACTTCGTTTGATCATAACTTAAGTTCTGTAGCTCCGTTTGAACTGATTCTTTTTGCGATTCGAAGCTCTTGACCTAAACTTTCTGATAAGGCCAAATTCATATAATTTTGGTACTGTTAGAAATTTTTTATGTTGCAAGAATTATTTGCTTGGTTTTGATGTTTTCCGAATCGTCTTTTTCGTTCTTTCTGGTCTTTTGAGTGATTGCTTATGTGTGGTTACTATGGATTGCTTACGATAGATTGACCGGAGTGTGACGAGTAGACCTATCAAGAGTTTTGAGTGCGAATCATCTTCATCAAGAGTACATACAAGTTCATACTTTGATCATATCCCTTTCATACCTAGTTTTTATGCATTAGTTTCACCCTCAAACATTGCATGAGTAGGTTTGATAACATGTGGGTATTGAGAAGTAGTTGATGAGGTAGGAACCTATTGTCCTGCATTCAAACCTTGGGAGTTACTTCTACGTTATGCTTATATTGCCGCTCATATACGTGGATTGGGTTTGAGTGTATTCCATGACAGATGTGAGATTGTTTACTTAATGGTTCAACTTAAGGTGGCAACTTTAATACACATCTGGGTGGATTGTTAGGGGCACCCTGGGGATATTCCAGTGGACTTGCCCGGACACCTGGGGATGTACCAGTGTTGTCCTAGGAGATCCCGGGGATATACCGTGTGATCATCCTATGGTTCGCCACCCAGGCTCAAAGGGAACTGGGATGATTCATGCTAGAAACTTCCGTGTGCAGCCACAAGCTACTATTGGCTCTAGCATAGTTGAGTAAGTTACGTGAAGCTCTTGAAGAGGTAGATCAGCAGGTAGTGGGTTTTGTAGGTTTGGTATGGTCTATCCGGAGTAGGGAGCTAATGTTTCTGAAAGACTATGTCTCGGTCATTCGTTTCTCAAACACCATGCCGTGCGAGAAACTCAACGGAAGCGATCGAGTTTTGTGGGGAAAAGTGCGCAAACCTCTGCAGAGTGTATAATCTAATCATGGTTAGTTGTGTCCCCGGTTATGGACAATCTTGAGTATCTAGTACTTGGAGTATCTTAAGTATCTCATCATATTACATAAATTAATTTGTTGGGTTAGTGATTTCTTTTAATTGGGGTTGAGAGGGAGTTTACCTTCTCAATACTTTATCAACCAACTTTGTAGTTAAATAAAATATATTCCTGTGTAGTAGGGAAAAATTGGCTTTTCGCAAAAACTATAACCATAGAGCTTTCCATTAGCGAAATATGCATGTAGTGATAGTTTTTATTCATCATTATCCTATGGTGTGAATTTGCTAGTACATTCAATGTACTGACACTTTGTGGCTGCAACGTCTCATGTTGCAGGATCTTACGACAAGTAAGTGATACGCTAGGGTTACGGTTTCTACACTCAACTTTGCCGTCGGTGTAGATGGGAATCCACAACCTTGTTACTTCCGCAATTCTGATTGAGGTAATAGTATTTACGTTAATTTATACATGTGATTTACCTCTGTTATAAATCCTCGAGTACTGTGTGTGTCAACATACCGATCCAGGGATGACACTTAAGCACAGAGACTTGATCCATTCGGGTTGGGTCGCTACAAGATGGTATCAGAGCACATGTTGACTGTAGGACGTGACCCTAGAAACTGGCAAGCACATAGGAAAGATTTTCTCTACAACTTCATTTTCAAAAGGATCTTTTACCTCTCTTCTCTTATGAGCTTATTCAAAAATTCCTTTTAGTGAGACTATACTCTTTTCCCCTTTTGACCACTCGAAGATTCGACTGATGACACCACTCCAAGAAATACCAAATATCGGACAACTAAGACCATTCGGAATGAAGAAGGATATTGCGGAGTATGTAGTCATAGGTGATGTATGCCAGAGAGAGTAAAGCAGAGCATCAGAAGCCAGCAGTATTACTACAGCCTATGCCGATAACTGAATGGAAGTAGGATAAGCTTGGCATGGATTTCATTACCGGATTTCCCAGAACCCGAACGGGACATGACTCTATCTGGGTAATAGTTCATTCGCTTGATCAAAGCGGCTCACTTTATCCCAGTGAAAACCACCTATACAAGTGCGAAGTTGGCCAAGATATATATGACCAGGATCGTATGTCTTCTTGGAGTTCCGAGGACCATCGTATCAGATAGAGGAACACAGTTTACCTCAAAGTTTTGGAATCAGCTGCACCAGACTTTGGGTACTAGGCTAGAGTTCAGTACAACCTTTCATCCGCAGACAGATGGATAGACCGAGAGAGTTAATCAGATTCTAGAGGACATGTTGAGAGCGTGTGCGCTAGATTATTGATCTAGTAGGGATGATAATCTACCTTACGCGGAGATTCTCATACAAACAGTTACCAAGCCAGTTTGAAGATGGCCCCTTTTGAAGTTTTGTATGGGAGAAGTGGCCAACAAGTTGGAGTCACCTGAAGGACTGTTAGGAGTTCATGATGTGTTTCACGTTTCCCAGTTGAAGAAGTGCCATGCAGAGATGGCCAATATTCCCCTGTAAGGACGCTTGACCCTGGAAAGGATAATGATGTTCCCCGAAGTGGAGTATGGACTTCATAAGTATAAGTTTTTATCTCGGTATGTGGGATATCCCACGAGGATGAAGAGATGAATTACTATTGGATATAAAGGAGGTATGATGTTGGAAATATGGATCAATGGAAATTCCATGATGAGTCTGAGTAATCATGTCCTAGTTTGGTGCCAATAGAAGGAAGGAAGACAATACAATTGGATGGATTTAAGAATACTAGGAAGTTGGAAGTTGGAATAATGATCAGAAGCCCGAGGATAAGTTCAAGGACTACAAGTGATGAGATGGGCCATAACCTACAGGCCCCAGGACCTGCCAAGAAGCAAGCACATTCTTGCTGAAGGAAAAACCCTGGAAGAAGAGGATATGCCTTTATCAACAGACGATCTTATAGGAGTAACGCAAAACCTGAGAGTTGTGAAGGACCGATAGAAGTTTGTTTGGCTTGCAGAATCAATGGATTTATCCGAACTTGGTTCGTCGACAAGAGAAATTCTGCAATGCTTGAGAGGATGACCGAGTGTTAGAATGCGAGATTCGCTAAACCATGTACAAGGTAATGATTTGGGTGCGGGATGGAATGATCACCATACCGACTTGCTCTTATTGTTCGCCTTGCTATATGGGATGGTAAATCTGAGTGACTTACCTATAGTAGAGAGACGACGATCAAAACCTTGTTTGAACCTTAGAATGGTATAAGTATTTCCCCTTGTACACGACAGCTGTTGCCAATCGTAGGATATACGGTGAGGTTCAACCCAGACCCGTTTTCTGCAGGAGAAACCATAAATTGTTGACCACCGTGAGATATCGATAGCTAATTAGTATTGGCGCCAGACCCGTCAGCTAAGAAGACCCAGTCTCGAATAACCGTACCAAGATGAAAGGACAGAAGAATTGCGGTAAAGGTTATGCCACCACCAAAAGAGCCCAGAGATGGAATTTCCCGAGATCTGGGAAGACTGACACTGTCAACAATAAGGATGGAGTATATGAGTTTTGATGGAACCGTAACCATGCTTCTAAGGGTGGTAGCACCCGAGACCCCCGGAGACGATCGATGGATTTTTGAGAAGACCCCAAACCTAACATATTTCTTTCTAGACTCTCCGAATCTCGAGGACGAGATTCATTTTAAGGGTGTTAGGTTTGTAACATCCCAAAATTCTAAATTTTGGAATGTTATATTAAATAGATAGATTTGATTGTTGTGTGATTGATTGACTGAAAGTGAGTGAATTCGAAACTGTTTCAAAGTTAAATGAGAGGGAATAAAAGGACTTTCCGAAACTTTCATTTTGCATTTTGATCTCCGTAAATTCAAATTCTTTTCACCACAAAACCCTGGAGAGAAGATGACATGACTTCTTCCATTTATTTAAATGACAAGGGGTGTTGAAAATATTTGAATTTCATTTGGAAAATATTTCCAACCCAGGAGCTTGATGCAACTCAATGATTTTCACGAGCGAAGATAAAATGACTTCTTCAAAACATATGAAATATGAGTTGGGAGTTTCAAAGAATTAAATTCAAAGTTCTTTTGAATTTATTTTCAATTTGGAGTTATATGAGTTTTATTTCAAATTATTTTTCTCCAAAAATAAAATATATGGAAAATAGGGTAACATGATCCCTAAATCAGAAAAATTGGAGAGAAATAAATTTGAATTAATTTTGGTATTTTTAAAATGATTTTTACTGGATTTTACTAGAGCAGAAGAACTCTTTGTTTTATTTGAATTTATGTGTACTTTATTTGACTTTGCAAAAATGTTCATGCCGTATAAAATCTTTTTCTGAAAATTTTGATATATAATATGCCTATATAAAATGACTATTATATTTTGGTTATTCAGTTTTCCTTTCTGTTTCTATTTAAAAAAAACTATACGTGTGCCCATAAGTATTTGTCTCCCACGTGCGCATCATAGTAACAGCGAGCGCCCCAATATGGGCCAGGCCCAGCCAGCCTTTTCTTTTTTTCTTAGGCCGAATTTAGTTTAAAAAAAAACTGCAGCCGCAGCTTACGCGCGCGCGGCCGGCCGAAGGCCTCTTGGCCCATGCGAGGCGCCTCTTTTCTTCTCTGTTTCTTTTCCTTTCATCTACGTTTAGTCCCACATTGCCTAACCTTTGACCCTTAAGCCTCTTTTTCACCAATAAATATTGACCCATAGAGCCTTCAAAAATCATCCGATTCGGGTTAAATCAATATTTTGGTTTGACTAGATTCATTTAAGAAAAATATTGTTCTCCACTCCGGCGCGACTTTTGGAAATTGTCTTCTCTCTCCGAAGTTGTCTTTTCTCTGCCTTATAAAGGTATCTTTCTTCGGTTTTTTATACTTCTGTACTTTATTATTTTCTAGACTAGTACGATAAAATAATTAGATTACCATTTAGTCTACGCATTTATACATTAGACCTTAGCCGTAGCTATTTTTTTTCCATGAAACAGCTTGGCCCTGATTTTTCAAATAGCCATAACTTTTTACTCGTTCATCCAAATTAGATGAAACCAACACCCACTTCTTCGTTGCGATCTCCTCTATCCAGTAATCCAACTCAAACATGTTTTTTGAAAGTTTAAAATTTGATTAAGATCAGATTTGAATTTGAACTTTGTTTGATCATAACTTAAGTTCCGTAGCTCCGTTTGAATTGATTCTTTTTGCGATTCAAAGCTCTTGACCTAACCTTTCTGATAAGGCCAAATTCACATAATTTTGTTACTATTAGAAATTGTTTTATGTTGCAAGAGTTATTTGCTTGGTTTTGATGTTTTCCGAATCGTCTTCTTCGTTCTTTCTGGTCTTTTGAGTGATTGCTCATGTGTGGTTACTATTGATTGCTTACGATAGATTGACCGGAGTGTGACAAGTAGACCTATCAAGAGTTTTGAGTGTGAATCATCTTCATCAATAGTACAGGCAAGTTCACACTTTTATCATATCCCTTTCATACTCAGTTTTTATGCATTAGTTTCACCCTCAAACATTACATGAGTAGGTTTGATAACATGTGGGTATTGGGAAGTAGTTGATGAGGTAGGAACCTATTGTCCTGCATTCAAACCTTGGGAGTTACTTCTATGTTATGCTTATATTGCCATGCTATGCTCATAGACGTGGATTGGGTTTGAGTGTATTCCATGACAGATGTGAGATTGTTTACTTAATGGTTCAACTTAAGGTGGCAACTTTAATACACATCTGGGTGGATTGGTAGGGGCACCATAGGGATATTCCAGTGGACTTGCCCGAACACCTGGGGATATACCAGTGTTGTCCTAGGAGATCCCGGGGATATATCGTGTGATCATCCTATGGTTCGCCACCCAGGCTTAAAGGGAACTGGGATGATTCATGCTAGAAACTTCCGTGTGCAGCCACAAGCTACTATGGGCTATAGCATAGTTGAGTAAGTTACGTGAAGCTCTTGAAGAGGTAGATCAGCAGGTAGTGGGTTTTGTAGGTTTGGTATGGTGTACCCGGAGTAGGGAGTTAATGTTTCTGAAAGACTGTCTCAGTCATCCGTTTCTCAAACACCATGCAGTGCGAGAAACTCAACGAAAGCTATCAAGTCTTGTGGGGGAAAAGTGCGCAAACCTCTGCAGAGTGTATAATCTAATCATGGTTAGCCGTGTCCCCGGTTATGGACAATCTTGAGTATCTAGTACTTGGAGTATCTTAAGTATCTCATCATATTACTTCAATTATTTTGTTTGGTTAATGATTACTTTTAATTGGGGTTGAGAGGGGGTTTACCTTCTCAATATTTTATCAACCAACTTTGTAGTTAAATAAAACATATTCTTGTGTAGTAGGGAAAAATTGGCTTTTCGTAAAAACTATAACCATAGAGCTTTCCATCAGCCAAATAGGCATGTAGTGATAGTTATTATTCATCATTATCCTATGGTGTGAATTTGCCAGTACATTCAATGTACTGACCCTTTGTGGCTGCAACGTCTCATGTTGCAGGATCTTACGACAAGTAAGTGATACGCTAGGGTTACGGTTTCTACACTCAACTTTGCCATTGGTGTAGATGGGAATCCACAACCTTGTTACTTCCACAATTTGGATTGAGGTAATAGTATTTACATTACTTTATACATGTGATTTACCTCTGTTATAAATCCTCGAGTACTATGTGTGTCAGCATACCGATCCAGGGATGACACTTAAGCACAGAGACTTGATCCATTCAGGTCGGGTCGCTACATGAGCAAATTAAAGTTGAACCTAGTATTGCTATGGTTAAAGATCTCTTGGCTGATAATATAGATGGGCATGTTATTTACTTCTGTGAGGAAGTTGCTAATATTGCTAAACCCGATTCTAAAATACATAGACCTATTGTAGGCATGCCTGTTATTTCTGTTAAAATAGGATATCATTGTTATCATGGCTTATGTGATATGGGTGCCAGTGCTAGTGCAATACCTATTTCCTTACATAATGAAACTATGCATGATATTACACCCGCTAAGTTGGAAGATATTGATGTTACAATTAAGCTTGCCAATAGAGATACTATTTCACCAGTTGGGATTGTTAGAGATGTTGAAGTCTTGTGTGGGAAAGTTAAATACCCTGCTGATTTTCTTGTTCTTGGTTCCCCACAAGATAGCTTTTGTCCCATTATATTTGGTAGACCCTTCTTGAATACTGTTAATGCTAGGATTGATTTTAAAAAGGATGTTGTTACTATTGGTCTGGGGAATATGACACATGAGTTTAATTTTGCTAAATTTCGTAGACAACCCCATGATAAAGAATTGCCTAGTAAGGATGAAATTATTGGTCTTGCTTCTATTGCCGTGCCTCCTACTGATTCGTTACACAGTATTTGCTAGACCATGAAAATGATATGTTTATGAATGAAAGAAGGGAGATAGATGAAGTATTCCTTAAACAGGGTCCTATTCTGAAACACAACTTGCCTGTTGAAATCCTAGGGGATCGTCCTCCACCTAAGGGTGATCCTATGTTTGAGCTTAAACCTTTACCTCATACTCTTAAATATGCTTACCTTGATGAAAAGAAGATATATCCTGTTATTATTAGTGCTAACCTTTCAGAGTAGGAAGAGGAAAGATTATTGAAAACTCTGAAGGAGCACCGTTCTGCTATTGGATATACTCTTGATGATCTTAAGGGCATTAGCCCCACTCTATGCCAACACAACATTAAATTGGACGAAGGCTCCAAACCAGTTAGAGATCATCAACGACGGTTAAATCCTAGATGAAAGAATTGGTAATAAAGGAGATACTAAAGCTCCTTGAGGCAGGTATAATTTATCCCGTTGCTGATAGTGAGTGGGTAAGTCATGTCCATTGTGTCCCTAAGAAGGGAGGTATTACTATAGTTCCTAATGATAAAGATGAATTGATCCCGCAAAGAATTATTATAGGTTATAGGATGGTAATTGATTTCCATAAATTAAATAAAGCTACTAAGAAAGATCATTACCCTTTACCTTTTATTGATCAAATTCTGGAAAGACTATCCAAACAAACACATTTCTGCTTTCTAGATGGTTATTCTGGTTTCTCTCAAATACCTGTGCCAGCGGACGATCAAGCAAAGACTACTTTTGCTTTCCCTTTCAGTACTGTTGCTTATAGACGTATGCCTTTTGGTTTATGTAATGCACCTGCTACCTTTCAAAGATGCATGATGGCCATATTCTCTGACTTTTGTGAAAAGATTTGTGAGGTATTCATGGATGATTTCTCCGTTTATGGATCCTCTTTTGATGATTGCTTGAGCAACTTTGATTGAGTTTTGCAGAGATGCGAAGATACTAGTCTCGTCTTGAATTGGGAAAAGTTCCACTTTATGGTTAATGAAGGCATTATCTTGGGGCATAAAATTTCTGAAAGAGGTATTGAAGTTGATAAAGCTAAAGTTGATGCTATTGAAAAGATGCCGTGTCCCAAGGACATTAAAGGTATAAGAAGTTTCCTTGGTCATGCCGGTTTTTATAGGAGGTTCATTAAGGACTTTTCTAAAATCTCTTGGCCTTTGACTAATATATTGCAAAAAGATATTCCTTTTATCTTCGATGATGATTGTGTAGAAGCATTTGAAATACTTAAGAAAGCTTTGATTACTGCACCTATTTTTTAGCCACCTGATTGTAATTTACCCTTTGAAATTATGTGTGATGCTAGTGATTATGATGTAGGTGTTTTTCTAGGGCAAATGGTTGATAAGAAATTAAATGTTATCCAGTATGCTAGTAAAACTCTAGACACTTCTCAGAGAAATTATGCTACCACTGAAAAAGAATTCTTAGCAGTTGTATTTGCATGTGATAAGTTCAGACCTTATATTGTTGATTCTAAAGTAACTATTCACACTGATCATGCTGCTATTAAATATCTTATGGAAAAGAAATATGCTAAGCCTATACTTATTATATGGGTTCTCTTGCTCCAAGAATTTGATTTGCATATTATTGATAGAAAGGGAGCTGAGAACCCCGTTGCAGACAACTTGTCTAGGTTAGAGAATGTTCTTGATGACCCACTACCTATTGATGATAGCTTTCTTGGTGAACAATTAGCGGTCATTAATGCTTCTCGTACTGCTCCATGGTATGCTAATTATGCTAATTACATTGTTGCTAAATTTATACCACCTAGTTTCACATACCAACAAAAGAAAAATTTCTTTTATGATTGATGAGGACATCAATACAATTGTTACACCCACAGCCCCTGCTGCTATACATACTGGACCAATTACTAGAGCTCGTGCACGCCAACTAAATTACCAGGTACTTTCGTTTCTTGGTAATGATTCTAATGTTCATGAGAATATGATGCTGCCTAAATTGGATACATTTGTTTTGCTTACAAATGAAGGGCCTAGCTTGGAGAAGGATGAACATTGGAGCAAGAACAAGAATGGAGTTACAAGTGATGATTTCAGGACTTTGAAGCCACCATAATGGGTGCATGAAGCCTTGGACGAAATATACAAGATGCCACTTCATAAATTTCGTCCCGAGGCTATTTTAGGTGCTGCGTCACCTTATTATTGGGCCAGGCCCATATAATTTCGAAATACATAAGTATAGGCTATTTTTAGAGTCCGTATGTGTGGGGAAACAAGAGATAGGGTTGATTTCGGACCCCTCCACCAAGGGCCACGAAATTCCCCCCTCTTCCTCCATATATACAGCCCTTAGGGCATCGTTTAGACTTTGGGTTTTGTTTAGATTAAAAGTTCGCCATAGCTGCAACTTCGCGTACTTCGTTTGTGTTCAACGACCAGACAAAGGCGTCACAGAACCCCACTTTGATCAATAAAGCTTTCATCTTATATTCGCAATATCCAGATTGCAATCTTAGTTTCTTGCTTGTTCTTCGTTTGCTCGCAGGAAACAGACCCTCGTGGTCAGGTTGATCGTGCTCCGGCGTGGTCAATAACCTCTCGGAGTTGGTTTAGCGATTGCTAAGGCGCGACGTCCTCGCACGTTCGTAGTCGGATCATCAAAGTCGACTTCCACCAAAGCGATATCCATCATCTCATCGAAAGACGGGACACCTTTGCCTCTATCAATGATTTAAGACATTACTTCTGGGATGACCCACACCTTTATAAAGTCGGATTAGATGGTGTTATTAGACGTTGTGTACCTGAGCATGAACATGAACAGATCCTACACAAGTGTCACTCCGAACCATATGGAGGACACCATGCTAGAGACAGAACTGCACATAAGGTATTGCAATCCGGTTTTTATTGGCCTACTCTCTTCAAAGATGCCCGTAAGTTTGTCTTCTCTTGTGATGAATGTCAAAGAATTGGTAATATTAGTAGACGTCAAGAAATGCCTATGAACTATTCTCTTGTTATTGAACCATTTGATGTTTGGGGCTTTGATTATATGGGACATTTTCCTGCCTCTAATGGATATACACATATTTTAGTTGATGTTGATTATGTTACTAAGTGGGTAGAAGCTATTCCAACTAGTAGTGCTGATCATAACACCTCTATTAAGATGCTTAAAGAAGTTATTTTCAAGGTTTGGAGTCCCTAGATATTTAATGACTGATGGTGGTTCACATTTTGTTCATGGTGCTTTTCGTAAAATGCTTGCCAAGTATGATGTTAATCATAGAATTGCATCTCCTTATCACTCGCAGTCTAGTAGAGTTTAGTACTAGAGAGATCAAATTAATTTTGCAAAAGACTGTTGATAGAACTAGAAAGAATTGGTCCAAGAAACTTGATGATGCATTATGGGCTTATAGAACTGCATATAAAAATCCTATGGGTATGTCTCCGTATAAGATATGGAAAAGCATGTCACTTACCTCTCGAACTTGAACATAAGGCATATTGGGCTATTAAAGATCTCAACTATGATTTCAAACTTGCCAGTGAGAAGATGTTATTTGATATTATCTCACTTGATGAATGGAGAACCCAAGCCTACGAGAATGCCAAGATGTTCAAAGATAAAGTTAAAAGATGGCATGAAAAAAGGATACAAAAGGGTGAGTTTAACATAGGCGATTATGTGTTGCTATTCAACTCTCGTTTAAGATTTTTTGCAGGAAAACTTCTCTCTAAATGGGAAGGCCCTTACGTTATCGAGGAGGTCTATGTCGGTGTCAAAACCGGCAGATCTCGGGTAGGGGGTCCCGAACTATGCGTCTAAGGCTGATGGTAATAGACCAATGCTACCAAGGAACAACTCAAAATGTGGGATCCATGGAAAATGCTCTTGTCGCACAACTCTAGAGAGACACTAGCACGATTGCTCAATAGGTGGATGAGACAAAACATATCAAATTTCTATCCCGAGTATGCTATGTATGTATGGCTCTCGGAGATTCTCTCACGATGATCGAAGATAATAAAATATGGTAATATGGTATGCAAGTGGTCATGCTATGGCTAGTGCTTACAAGCTATGTTTTCTCTTTGCTTAAAAGCTTTTCGTTCTTTTGATATTTTCCTTTGGCCACGTATGAAAATTTTTGAACCAAGGTAGCAATGATGTATATGTGGGAATACTTGATAACACAAGAAATGATACGATGATATATGCATGCAATGGAAGGTGCAGATCGATTATCACTAAAGTGCACAAGTAATGTTGCCCAACAATACTTAAATGGCTAGGATCCATAGGAAAGTGATGCAAAATGGGCTTGGAGTTAACAATGTAATGGCAAGGGACAATATACAATGATAACGTCGAGGTTACCACCCTTGCTTACAGTTGATGGTGTCACAAAGGTGAAGTGGTCATTGTCGATGATGAATCTGTGTCAAAGATGAGAGGCGGTGATGTCGCCGTCGAACCATTCCTAAGTAGCCGAAACACGTTAGGAAACAGAAACTGCAACTCAAAATCTAAAAACAAAAGTCAAATGGTGGTAGCGAAAAGCGGTGGTATGACAATATATGTCAATGGGTTGGCAGAAGTGGAATGGTGGTGATCGAAAGTTGGCTATGCAATCCAGGAGAGGATCTGGATGATCCAGGCAGGTCAACTTGCTCGTGCTAGGGCTTGGGATGAATATGAAAATGGTGGAGAAAAATAATTTTTTGGGGATTTTGGTGGATTTCGTGGTGGAGATAGTGGGGAATTGGTAGATCCACTTGCAACACAATGAATCCATAGAGCAAATTCAATGAAACATCATCAAACCAACAAATCACAAAAAAATTGGTTTGGCTATTTTTGTGAGGATTTTCGAAATTTGACAAAAACACACAAAATTAGGCTAGAAAGTGGGGGTAGGGACTCCAAGTTCGTGATCAACCATGGCTCATGATACCAAGATTATGTAGGGTGGAATCCTAATGGACGATCTTTCCAAATTCAACAAAGGGAGGTACAAAAGAAGAACTAGTTCATCCCAATCCTTGATGGAAAGAGGTCTTGAACCCTTCGAGGATCTTCCCACAAGGGGGTCTTGAATCTACTTGGGGGATCTTCTCCTAGGAGGTCTTGATATCCATAGGAGTTGGGATAAGTGGATGAGGAAAGCTCTATCTCAATCTTGAGCTATCACAATGCTAACCCTAAAACATGGGCGGATATGGAGTATATATAGTCTAGGGGTAGGTAGAGTTACATGGGCTTCGGCCAAAGTCACACACACAAGTGTGGTCCGTATGATCCGGGCTTTGGGGGTGCAGATGATCTGCGCGACCGTCCGCATCGTCTGGATGTGTCATAGCAGCTTCAGAGGGTCCGAATGAGCTGGGAGAAGTCCCGGATGATCCAACTTCATCGAGGGGGCTGTTGTACTCTTCGGGCTCTCTATCCGGATCGTCCAGGAGAAGGTCCAAATCGTCCAGGCTGGGTCCGAATCTTCCGGGACTTGGTCTAGATCGTCCAGGCAGCCTTTGTCTTGCTCGTTTTCTTCTCTGTTTTCACGTTCTTCTTCTCCCTTCGTTTGGCCTTGCTGCTTAGCTTATCCATGGCTAGTTCCTTGGTACCTGAATATGCAAAGTGTCTCCGCTTGAGGTAGCAGCCATGTCTCATGTGTTTCGAAAGGGAATTGCGAGAGGAGAGATGTCACCTCGGTGTCGAGAGTTCTTGCATGTGCACGTGCCATTGGTCCACTTGGCACTTGGGAAGACGAAGGTAGGTCCATGGGGATGACCTTGGGATGCTCCGATCACTATGGAGAAGGGTGTCTTGCTAGTGGCTCAATTTCTTGTCATCCTGATTGACCAAGGAACCGCTAACAGCTTATTAATCCAACATCCTCCACACTTGTGCAGCCTATCAAATGTTCTTGTCTTGAGCCCTCGTAGCAATTCTGCATTTGCCCTCTAGACCTGGTCATTGATGAGCAACTGATGCAAAACATATTTTTTCTACTAAGGTCTTGACAGCATTGCATGAAGGCGCAACCCGTGAACATGTGCCATTGTCGGTGATCACCCTGCTGGGCACATGATACGTCTCCAACGTATATATAATTTTTGATTGCTCCATGCTACTTTATCTACTGTTTTAGGCAATATTGGGCTTTATTATCCACTTTTATATTATTTTTGGGACTAACCTATTAACCGGAGGCCCAGCCCAGATTTGCTATTTTATGCCTATTTCAGTGTTTCGAGGAAAAGGAACATCAGACGGAGTCAAAACGGAACGAAATCAACTAGAGAAGTTAATTTTGGAAGGAAACCAACTAGATGGGCTTGGAGTGCACGTCAGGGGATACCCGGTCTTCCCACGAGGGTGGGGGCGCCACCCCTGGGCGCGCCCCCTACCTCGTGAGCACCCCGGAGGTCCACCGACGTACCCCCTGCACCCATATATACCTACGTACCCTCAAACTTCCAGAACAGAAGATAGATCGGGAGTTTCGCCGCCGCAAGCCTCTGTAGCCACCAAAAACCAATCAGGACCCTGTTCCGGCACCTTGCCGGAGGGGGAACCCATCATCACCGATGGCCATATTCATCATCCCGGCGCTATCCATGATGAGGAGGGAGTAGTTCACCCTCGGGGCTGAGGGTATGTACCAGTAGCTATGTGTTTGATCTCTCTCTCTCGTGTTCTCTCTCATGTTCCTCTATGGCACGATCTTGATGTATCCCGAGCTTTGCTATTGTAGTTGGATCTTATGATGTTTCTCACCCTCTACTCTCTTGTGATGAATTGACTTTCCCCTTTGAAGTTATCTTATCGGATTGAGTCTTTTATGAGAACACTTGATGTATGTCTTGCCGTGATTATCTGTGGTGACAATGGGATATCATGTGCCACTTGATGTATGTTTTGGTGATCAACTTGCGGGTTTCGTGACATTGGGAACTTATGCATAGGGGTTGGCACACGTTCTTGACTCTCCGGTAGAAACTTTGGGGCACTCTATGAAGTACTTTTATGTTGGTTGGATGAATCTGAGATTGTGTGATGCATATCGTATAATCATGCCCACGGATACTTGAGGTGACAATGGAGTATCTAGGTGACATTAGGGTTTTGGTTGATTTGTATCTTAAGGTGTTATTCTAGTATGAACTCTATGATGGATCGAGCGGAAAGAATAGCTTTATGTTATTTACTACGAACTCTTGAATAGATAGAACAGAAAGGATAACTTTGAGGTGGTTTCGTACCCTACCATAATCTCTATGTTTGTTCTCCGCTATTGGTGGCTTTGGAGTGACTCTTTGTTGCATGTTGAGGGCTTGTCATATTATCTATCTATGTTATTATTGTTGAGAGAACTTGCACTAGTGAAAGTATGAACCCTAGGCCTTGTTTCCTATCATTGCAATACCATTTACGCTCACGTGTATCACTTGTTACCTTGCTGTTTTTATTATTTCAGATTACAAAAACCTATATCTACTATCTATTTTGCACTTGTTTCACCATCTCTTCGCCAAACTAGTGCACCTATACAATTTACCATTGTATTGGGTGTGTTGGGGACACAAGAGACTTTTTGTTATTTGGTTGCAGGGTTGCTTGAGAGAGACCATCTTCATCCTATGCCTCCTATGGATTGATAAACCTTAGGTCATCCACTTGAGGGAAATTTGCTACTGTCCTACAAACCTGTGCACTTGCAGGCCCAACAACATTTACAAGAAGAAGGTTGTGTAGTAGACATCAAGCTCTTTTCTGGCGCCGTTGCCGGGGAGGCAAAGGTAAATTGCACTCACTCACACCCCGTCAACTAAGCTCTTTTCTGGCGCCGTTGCCGGGGAGGCTAGGTAAGTGAAGGTATATCTTTAGATCTTGCAATCGAATCTTTTTGTTTCTTGTTTTAGCACTAGTCTAGTTTATAAAAGAAAATTACAAAAAAATGGAATTAAGTTTGTCTCAAACGCTTCACCTTTTTAATATCTTTCGTGAAAATGATGGGAGGAAAATTGTGCTCAAGTGCTAGAAGAAGAATTACATAGAATGCTTGGCATGAAAAATGTGAAGGATGAGCATGATTGCAATGTTGTTAGTATGAATTCCTTGAATATCCATGATGCTAATGATATGCAAAGCCACAAGCTTGGGGAAGCTATGTTTGATGAAGATGATATTTTTTGTCCCCCAAGCTTTGATGAGCAAATTTACTATGATGAAAGCATGCCTCCTATCTATGATGATTATTGTGATGATACATATGCCATAAAGAAGAAGTTTGCTTATGAGGAGAGTAGTAAATTTTCTATGCTAGTAGATCATGAAAAGAATGATTTAGGTGCTGGTTATATTGTTTAATTTATTCATGATGCTACTGAAAATTATTATGAGGGAGGAACATATGCTTTTAGGAGTTGCAATAATGTCAAGTTTCCTCTCTATGTGCTTAAAATCTTGAACTTATGCTTGTTTTATCTTCCTATGCAAGTTGATTATTGTTCCCATAAGTTGTTTGCTCACAAAATCCCTATGCATAGGAAGTGGGTTAGACTTAAATGTGCTCGTCATATGCTTCATTATGCTCCCGTTATGTTTAAATTCTTATCTTTTATGTGAGCATCATTGTTATCATCATGCCTAGCTGGAAAGGCATTAAAGAAAAGTGCTTGTTGGGAGACAAACCAATACTTATCCTTACTGTTTTTTTGTGTCCACATGATCATGCTACTGTAGTAATCATGTTTTATAGGTTTTGTTTCAATAAAGTGCCAAGTAAGACCTTTAGGATAGCTTACAGTGATAGTTGTTTTGATCCTGCTGAAAATCAGAAACTTTTGCACCCAGTAAATTAGTTTTGTTAATTCACAGAAACGTGCTTCTGATCTGATTCTTTTTGCTATGGATTGGTACACGTTTGATAGAGATTACTACAGACTGTTCTGTTTTTGACAGATTCTGTTTTCTTTGTGTTGTTTGCTTATTTTGATGAATCTATGAGTAGTATCGGAGGGTATGAACCATAGATAAGTTGAAGTACAGTATATATTACACTAATATGAATTTATAATGAGTTCATTACAGTACCTAAGTGGTTGTTTTATTTTCTTATACTAACGGAGCTTACGAGTTTTCTATTGAGTTTTGTGTTGTGGAGTTTTCAAGTTTTGGGTAAGGATTCGATGGAATATGGAATAAGGAGTGGCAAGAGCCTAAGCTTGGGGATGCCCATGGCACCCCAAGGTAATATTCAAGGACAACCAAGAGCCTAAGCTTGGGGATGCCCCGGAAGGCATCCCCTCTTTCGTCTTCGTTCATCAGTAACTTTACTTGGAGCTATATTTTTATTCACCACATGATATGTGTTTTGCTTGGAGCGTCATTTTATTTTGTTAGTTTTTGCTTGCTGTTATTTAGATTAATGTTTTGCATCTTTTGTTTCAATAAAGAAGTCAAGGATAGCCTTTGCCATGCTTATTTTGTTAGTATACATGTTGCTGTTTGAAAACAGAAAGTTTATCGCTGTTGCAAAAATTCCCTGGAAAAGTCAGAGAGTGGTATAATGTTGAATCTTTTTGAATATTGAGCTCTGATAAATTTATTACAGTGGGAATTTTAGTTCATAATTTTTGGAGTCAGGGAAGTATTGATACTCTTGCATTCTTTACAGACTGTACTGTTTTGGCAGATTGCTGTTATGGTCGCATTGTTTGCATATGTTTGCTTGATTAATGATTCTCTTTGAGGATAGGAGTATTAAATATGAAGAGGAATTTAGTATGCAATGTTTAATAATTATTTAAGTGATTTGTTACAGTAGAAAATGATAAGTTTTGCATTGGTTTATACTAACCTATCTCACGAGTACTTGTTGAGTTTGTTGTGAATGAAGCTTTTGATAAAAAGAGAAACCATGATATGAGAGGAATTAAGGAGACACAAAAGCTCAAGCTTGGGGATGCCCAAGGCACCCCAAGATAATATTTCAAGAAGTCTCAAGCATCTAAGCTTGGGGATGCCTCGGTAGGCATCCCACCTTTCTTCTTCAACAACTATCGGTTAGTATCGGTTGAGCCTAAGTTTTTGCTTCTTCACATGAGTTGTGCTATCCTTGCAATGTAGTTTTCTATAGCTTTGCTTGCTGTTTGAATAAAGTATCAAGATCTGAAATTATTAAATGGGAGAGTCTTCACATAGCTGCATAATTATTCGACTACTCATTGATCTTCACTTATATCTTTCGGAGTAGTTTGTCATTTGCTCTAGTACTTCACTTATATCTTTTAGAGCACTTTGGTGGATTTGTTTTATAAAAATATATGAACTCTCATGCTTCACTTAGATTATTTTGAGAGTCTTTAATAGCATGGTAATTTGCTTAATGTTAATATACCTAGTGTTCAAGACATGTGAAACTTTCTTTTGAGTAAATTGAATACTAGGATAAGTTTGGTGCTTGATAATTGTTTTGAGATATGGAGGTAATAATATCAAAGTCGTGCTAGTTGATAATTGTGAATTTGAGAAATACTTGTGTTGAAGTTTGCAAGTCCCGTAGAATGCACGTATGGGTAAAGTTGTGTAACAAATTTGAAACATGAAGTGTACCTGGCTTGTGCATCCTTATGAGTGGCGGTCGGGGACGAGCGATGGTCTTTTCCTACCAATCTATCCCCCTAGGAGCATGCGCGTAGTACTTGAATTTTTTGATGGCTTCTAATTTTTTTTGCAATAAGTATATGAGTTCTTTTGACTAATGTTGAGTTCATGGATTATACGCACTCTCACCTTTCCACCTTTGCTAGCCTCTTCGGTACCGTGCATTGCCCTTTCTCACCTTGAGAATTGGTGCAAACTTTGCCGGTGCATCCAAACCCCGTGATGCGATTCGCTCTATCACACATAAACCTCCTTATATCTTCCTCAAAACAGCCACCATACCTACCTATCATGGCATTTCCATAGACATTCCGAGATATATTGCCATGCAACTTCCATCATCATCATCATGACATACATTACTTTTGTCATATTGCCATTGCATGATCATGTAGTTGACATCGTATTTGTGGCAAAGCCACCATGCATTATTTTCCATACGTGTCACTCTTGATTCATTGCACCATCCCGGTATACCGCCGGAGGCATTCATATAGAGTCATCCTTTGTTCAAAATATCGAGTTGTAATTGTTGAGTTGTAAGAAAAATAAAAGTGTGATGATCATCATTATTAGAGCATTGTCCCAAGTGAGGAAAGGATGATGGAGACTATGATTCCCCCATAAGTCAGAATGAGACTCCGGACAAAAAAAAGAGGCCATAAAAAAAGAGAAAGGCCCAAACAAGAAAAAGAGAGAAGGGACAATGCTACTATCCTTTTACCACACTTGTGCTTCAAAGTAGCACCTTGTTCTTCGTGTAGTGAGTCTCATATATTGTGCTTCAAAGTAGCACCAAGATCTTCATGATAGTGAGTCTCATAAGTTGTCTTTTTATACTAGTGGGAATTTTTCATTATAGAATTTGGCTTGTATATTCCAATGATGGGCTTCCTCAAAATGCCCTAGGTCTTCGTGAGCAAGCGAGTTGGATGCACACCCACTAGTTTTCTTTTGTTGAGCATTCATAGCTCTAGTGCATCCGTTGCATGGCAATCCCTACTCCTGATATTGACATCAATTGATGGGCATCTCCATAGCCCATCGATTAGCCTTATCAATGTGAGACCTTCTCCTTTTTTTGTCTTCTCCACACAATCCCCATCATCATATTCTATTCCACCCGTAGTGCTATATCCATGGCTCGCGCTCATGTATTGCGTGAAGGTTGAAAAAGTTTGAGATTATTTGAGTATGAAACAATTGCTTGGCTTGTCATCGGGTGTATAGAAGTTGGGAACATCTTTGTGTGACAAAAATGAAGCATAGCCTAACTATATGATTTTGTAGGGATGAACTTTCTTTTGCCATGTTATTTTGAGAAGACATGATTGCTTTGATTAGTATGCTTGAAGTATTATTATTTTTGTGTCAATATGAACTTTTGTCTTGAATCTTTCGGATCTGAATATTCATATCACAAGTAAGAAGAATTACATTGAAATTATGCCAAGTAGCACTCCGCATCAAAAATTCTTTTTTTATCATTTACCTACTCGAGGACGAGCAGGAATTAAGCTTGGGGATGCTTGATACGTCTCCAACATATCTATAATTTTTGATTGCTCCATGCTACTTTATCTACTGTTTTAGGCAATATTGGGCTTTATTATCCACTTTTATATTATTTTTGGGACTAACCTATTAACCGGAGGCCCAACCCAGATTTGTTGTTTTATGCCTATTTCAGTGTTTCGAGGAAAAGGAATATCATACGGAGTCAAAACGGAACGAAATCAACTAGAGAAGTTAATTTTGGAAGGAAACCAACCAGATGGGCTTGGAGTGCACGTCAGGGGATTCCCGGGCTGCCCACGAGGGTGGGGGCGCCCCCTGGGCGCGCCCCCTTACCTCGTGAGCACCCCGGAGGTCCACCGACGTACCCCCTGCACCCATATATACCTACGTACCCTAAAAATTCCAGAACAGAAGATAGATCGGGAGTTTCGCCGCTGCAAGCCTCTGTAGCCGCCAAAAACCAATCAGGACCCTGCTCCGGCACCCTGCCGGAGGGGGAACCCATCACCGGTGGCCATCTTCATCATCCCGGCGCTATCCATGACGAGGAGGGAGTAGTTCACCCTCGGGGCTGAGGGTATGTACCAGTAGCTATGTGTTTGATCTCTCTCTCTCTCTCGTGTTCTCTCTCGTGTTCCTCTATGGCACGATCTTGATGTATCCCAAGCTTTGCTATTGTAGTTGGATCTTATGATGTTTCTCCCCCTCTACTCTTTTGTGATGAATTGAGTTTCCCCTTTGAAGTTATCTTATCGGATTGAGTCTTTTATGAGAACACTTGATGTATGTCTTGCCATGATTATCTATGGTGACAATGGGATATCATGTGCCACTTGATGTATGTTTTGGTGATCAACTTGCGGGTTTCGTGACATTGGGAACCTATGCATAGGGGTTGGCACACGTTCTTGACTCTCCGGTAGAAACTTTGGGGCACTCTTTGAAGTACTTTTATGTTGGTTGGATGAATCTGAGATTGTGTGATGCATATCGTATAATCATGCCCACGGATACTTGAGGTGACAATGGAGTATCTAGGTGACATTAGGGTTTTGGTTGATTTGTATCTTAAGGTGTTATTCTAGTATGAACTCTATGATGGATCGAGCGGAAAGAATAGCTTTATGTTATTTTACTACGAACTCTTGAATAGATAGAACCGAAAGGATAACTTTGAGGTGGTTTCGTACCCTACCATAATCTCTGCATTTGTTCTCCGCTATTAGTGGCTTTGGAGTGACTCTTTGTTGCATGTTGAGGGGTTGTCATATTATCTATCTATGTTATTATTGTTGAGAGAACTTGCACTAGTGAAAGTATGAACCCTAGGCCTTGTTTCCTATCATTGCAATACCGTTTACGCTCACGTTTATCACTTCTTACCTTGCTGTTTTTATTATTTCAGATTACAAAAACCTATATCTACTATCTATTTTGCACTTGTTTCACCATCTCTTCGCCGAACTAGTGCACCTATACAATTTACCATTGTATTGGGTGTGTTGGGGACACAAGATACTTTTTGTTATTTGGTTGCAGGGTTGCTTGAGAGAGACCACCTTCATCCTATGCCTCCTACGGATTGATAAACCTTAGGTCATCCACTTGAGGGAAATTTGCTACTGTCCTACAAGCCTGTGCACTTGCAGGCCCAACAACGTCTACAAGAAGAAGGTTGTGTAGTAGACATCAGCACACCAATACGGAAAGCTAATCATTTGAAGAACATGGCGGTTTACTGTGTTGTCACCTTTCTCACTAACTCTACCTCAAGCCATATTGTGAACTGGTCGATTGCTATGTACAAGAACTCAAAGCCCCCGATGGCATAGGGGAAGTGGCCGAGGATGTTGAGCCCCTAGACCTAGAAGGGCAAGGAGAGAGGAATCGTCTGAAGAGCTTGAGATGGCTGATAAATGTTCTTGGCGTGGAATAGGCATGCTTCGCATCTTATCACTACAGCCACTGCATCTTGAAGGGCCCTCGACCGATAGAAACCTTGACGGAAAACCTTGCCGATAAGCACGCGGGAGCCACACACCCCTTCATGTACCTCTGCCACCAGCTTCTGTCCAACTTCCTGGCAAATGCACTTCAATTTCACCCCATTTGGCCTCTTTTTGTATAGAATGCTATCAACAAACTGATACATAGTTGACTGGTGGGCTACTTTCTCAACTTCTTCTTGTTCATCGGGAAGTTGACATGTCTGAAGGTAATGGACTATATGATGTGCCCATGTAGAAGCCTGTGGCTCGACGACAAGGACGAAATCCATATCTTCCGCTGTGGGTGAAAGTGCTAGTTATCGACTAGACGGGGGGGGGGGGGGTGAATAGGCGATTTTTATGAAAGTCTTCAAAATACGAGGTCTTTGAAGACCACCAGTTAATTAGAACCTATATGATATGCAGCGGGAGATTAAACTACACTAGACAAGCAATAGTCAAGCAAGCAATACAGTGAACGCTCGAAGACTAACAACAACTAGGTAGAGAGGATCAGAATGGAAGATAGTGTGAAGCCAAACAGTTACAAGTCTTTCACAAAGTGAAGTCAAATAGATCAGACAAGCAAGAAATGACTTCACAAAGACAAACTGAAAAGTAGGGAAGGTAGGGGATAGAACCAGTTGCCTGGTGAAGACAGGATTTGGTAGACCAATTCCAGTTGCTGTGACAACTGTACATCTGGTTAGGGAGGCTGATATTGAACTCATAAGACTTTGTCTTCACCTTATTCCCCTAGATCTAAGTGTTGGTGTCAAAACCGACAGATCTTGGGTAGGGGGTCCCGAACTGTGCGTCTAGGAATCGAAGGTAACAAGGAGGCAGGGGACACAATGTTTACCCAGGTTCGGGCCCTCTTAATGGAGGTAAAACCCTACTTCCTGCTTGATTGACTATGCTGAATATAGGGGTTACAAGAGTTGGTCTACCTCGAGATCGTAATGGCTAAAACCTAGATGTCTAGCCTGTATGATTGTAATCTTGCCCTATGGACTAGATCCTCTGGTTTATATAGACACCGGAGGGATCTAGGTTTGTATAGAGTCTGTTATAGAAGAAGGAAAATACATGATCCGAATGTCAAGCTTGCCATCCACGCAGAGGAGAGTCCCATCCGGACACGGGGAGGGTTCTTCTATCTTGTATCCTCATGGCCCACCAGTCCGGCCCACATCACATAGCCCGGACGCCCGAGGACTCCTTAGTCTAGGACTCCCTCACTAAGGACACACAGTCCTCGCCCTATCACTCAGGTAAGCCTTCAAGGTAGACTTCCAAGCCTACACAGACTCCGTTCACGGGCGATTCACAATGACTCTTGGATCCTTAGAACGTGACGCCTAACCAGCTAGAGGATGCATAGTCCTCAGGTGTAACAAGTCTTCAGGTCACGCGGACAGAAAGACTTCAGTGATGCCTAATACTCTTTGGATTTGGGTGTTTTGGGCTTTGTCCTCGCAAGGATCTCTCTCTCTCTCTCAAAGGCTCCGGAGGTGGGTTACTCTCAAACGACAAAAGCCGTGCACTAACTCTAAGCAGCCACCAAATTATGGTGTAGGGGGTGGGCTATTTATAACCAGAAGGCAGCCCGACCTGATATGTCTGAAATGACCTTGGGTCACTAAGGAACCAACACATGTCCAATGGTTGGATTTCAAACACACGCGGCAGCTTGGCTTGGGCTACAAGCAAAGCTGACTCATCCAACTCTAGATAAGATTTGCCCTCATTGTCTTCACTCGAAGACATAGGATTTTGGTCAGCATCACTTCAGTCATCTGACTTTGTTCACTTGGACCCCACTTAACAGTACGGTGGTTCCTATGACTCAAGAAAGAATAAAAGGAATCTACAAAAGAAATTATGTCTTCGCACTCCATAGTCTCCAAGTGAATGTCTTCATTGTCATTATCTTCAACGTGAATGTCTTCACGAATGACCATTGTCTTCAATGTCTTCATACATTTTTATGGGTCATCTTTGGTAGGTAAACGAATCAATGAGGGACTACTACCTGTGTTATCCTGCAATTCTCACAAACACATTAGTCCCTCAGCCACATTTGTCATCAATATTCCTAAACCAACTAGGGGTGGCACTAGATGCACTTACAATCCCCCTTTTTCTTGATTGATGACAAACTGATTGAAGTTTTCAACGGGGATAAAGGTATGTGAAAGTTTAAGTAAATAGGCATTGTCTTCATAGGTTAAAAGAGTCTCCCCCTGAAGATGTGCATATAAGTAGTTTGCCTTTGAATGCAAATGCACACGGCAGGTTTTGCTTTGTGGAGATCTTCTTCAACCATGAAGACAATTCATCATGCATATATGGAAGTAATCAAGATAATGATATGCATAATGAGAAATGGACGTCTACGGAATGACTTCATGCGGAATTTATCATCGCATCACAAGGTAGCAGCAAAAGTAGCAGATGACCATCAAGTTTAAGCGTTACAACTGAAAAAACCAAAAGTTTCAAGAACGAGAGTTGTAGGACTTAGTAAAAATAAGCAACCGACCCATGTGGACCCGCTTGAAGGCTATCAACTCATATGCTTCTCCCCCTTTTGTTAGTAAGGACCGAAAAGGTTTGAAGACATAGAGCATCTTCTTGCTCCCAGTCGGAGAAGATGTTGGTGCTGCTGGGTCGGCGCTGGAGTTGGGCGGTGCAGAGGGGCCTGGTGCAGAATCGTGATGCAGTGGAGCCATCGCTAGAGAAGTGGTGTCCTCCTCTTCATCTATGACTCTTGCAACAACAGTTGTAGCCGAAGATGAATACTCTGAATATTCAATGGAAGGAGTTGGATGCCAGCTTGCTGATGGAGGCCTGGAATCAAACTTGAAATGTTCAGTGAAGCCATCTTCATAAATATCATCTTCAGAACAGAGCAGAGTGAGGCTCTTCCAGGACTGCCGACAGGCTTCATGTGCAACGAATGAATTCTTGGTAGCCAGATTGCGAATGTGATTGACATCAGTAAGAAGACTCTACATCTAGCGCTTCAGCCAGTCGTGATGCCTATCCTGCTTCTGATGAAGTGATACAAGAACTCTCGGTCGCTGAGAAAACGAGGACATTTCTGAGGCCTTTGAGCTATAGTGCTGGCAGTTGCACTTGTATCTGCACGATGTGGTAGGCGTAGCTGGCCAGCCAGAGGACCATCAGGAGCAGGAGGATTAGGCACATTTACTCCATCAACTTGTTGTGTGAAGCTTTGAAATGCAGCATTGTGTTCATGCACTGCTTTCTTGGTAGGCTCAGTGTAGATGGCTTTATATGACATATCAACATCAGGCAAGAATATAACATGATTGCGTGCTAAAGGTTGATAGTGGACAGTTGAGTGAAGCTTGATCAGCTGCATAACCCATGGAGCATAAAACTTGAGGCCAAGAAGATCAATGCAAGAAGCATCCAACTATCTCATGAAGAAGTCTTGAGTGTTGAATGTGATGCCATTGATTATGTAGAAGACCAATGTCTTGATGGTGCCTTCGAGTTTGGCATCAGAAGAGTTGCCTTTGATAGGCCACAAGGTACGCCTCAGAATATGATAGATGGTGCGGGGCAAGTACTCGAGGTATTTAACATAGAACTCCTTGGGATATTCAGCATCTATAGGCAAAGGCTTCATCATACTGAGCATCTGACTCATATTTGGCTCATGCTTCTGAAAAATGCTCTGCAGTTCACTGGCATGAAGCTGACAACCTGGTTCATAGAGATCACCAGGAGTGGTCTGGGAAGGTAGCTCGATGATATCTTGAGCTTTGGCTTCATGATGAACATCGCATGTCATCCACTCAAGGACCCAAGTCTTCGGATACCTGCTGTAGCCTCGGATGTGTAGCGTAGCATAGAACTGCAGCATAAGCTCTTCATTCCAATGTTCTTTGTCAGTGACGAACAAAAGCAGCCCCACTCCTAGAAAGCAGTCAAGAGCCTCTTCAAGGCATGGCAGCCCAGCACTTCGCAGTCAAGATGCTGGTGAGGAAAAATCATGTCTTGATTGTACAGTATGCAGGAGTAGTAGTTGCGTTGCTGATGGCTCCAGAACCTATCGGAGGTTATTTTTGGCTTTGAGTAGGGGTTCTTGGCGCTTTCAAAGAAGGTGTGGTGCTCCCTGAAGCTTAGCACACTGAAAGATCCTTGAGTTGTTACTGCACTGGGAAGCATTGGCAGCCTAGGCTTCGGCTTTCACGTGTGAGGCCTTTATGCTCAACATGATAGTCATATTGTGGACCTGGAGCAGTGGGTGGAATCAGAATAGGCCACCTCAAGTAACAAGCTCACCAGGATTGTAAGCAAATTCCATGGTATGAGGCACTGTGGGAGGAGCGGCTACATTAGAAGTGGCTGGCTACACATTTTCTTCTGTGGTAGCATTGACTTCAAGCTCCACATTGTTTTTAGCCAAGACTGCGTCATTGGCTTCAGTAGGGATAGTGATGGTGGCTGTATTAGCTTCAACATCAGTAGCTTCATGAGCAGGGGGTGTAGCACAATCACATTCTATTCGTGAACAACTAGATCACTTTAGGGGGGATAGATTCACGATTATCTTCTTGTTCTTCATTGACTGATGCAACCTGAATATCTTCAGCCACTTTGGCTTCAGATTCTTGAGCAGACGCAGAAGGGATGGCTTCAGGAAACACTTGACGTGCTACTAAGCTTTGTTGTTGCACATCCTCTTCAGGAATGCTGAACATGGAGACCTGGGGCCTAGGGCCTTTGCGAAGCCTTTAGAAAGAGGGCGACACTTGTGGTGAAGGAATGGTATAATCCATGTCTTCGGGTGTTTCTTGAGGTGTCTCAAGCACTGGAGTGCTGACTTGAGCTGTTGGAGTGCGGGGAATCACTTCATGTAGTGGAGAGTTGGGGTGGTGCTCTTCCCAAAACACATCTTGTGTGATTGGCGTCGTGGGACCGCCAATACTTAGCAATTCACTGCTCGTAGGAGAAGGCGATGATCCATAGGATTCATCTGGATCAGATTTGTATATCTCATATAGATTTGGGGGCAGATCCAGAGCAGTGTTGCCACAACGTTGCCTTCCACCTTTCTTGCCAAATTTATCAGATGCCATTGAATTCAGATTGAATGGCTTGACATCTGTGATTGGCTTCAGACGACTCGTCAGGCAGGAACTAGCTTCAGGAGATTCAATATGATGTTGTAAGAATTCTACAAATGAGTGCAGACTATGAGAACCAAGGGATTCTCCCACAGACATGTACCTAGACAGCATTAGAGATGCGAGGGAAGGGGATGTCATATGCATTCTCAGAAGATTTTGAAGACAAATCAGTTTGAAAACATTGACCTCACAGTGTGGAGATATTCACTTAGTTAAAGTGAGTTGGTTCCAGATTTGTATGAATCCATGAATAAGTACAAGTGAGGAATATAACTAGTTATGAGGCATAAGTGAATATACCTGCAAGTTATGAGATGTAGAAACAGAAAGAAGTAGATTTTGCAAGTGTAGAAACTACTTTTGGAAGAAGTTGACAGATTCAACGGATCAAACAGGTGGTAAAAAGTGAGTTTTATTTATCGCACGAAGAACTGCTAGATGAGGCCAAGAGGATGCTAAGTAGCCCAATCTCCCGCGCCTTGACTTGGCGGTGGAAGGCACCTACGGCGGCGGCGGAGAAGTCGATGCATGCGGCCGGCATGAAGACAACGTCGGAGAAGTTGCGGCAGCTAAGCGCGTCAATTCCGGCAGCGACGAAAGCTAGCGGTAGCACTAGGGTATGAGTGAGATGGCGAGGTGGAAGAGGAGATAATGACTACGAGGGGAGATGTATTTATAAGGAGGAGGGCGGCGCAGTGTAATTACGCTGGTGCCCCTAGCAGTTCACATTGGGATGACACGTGGCAAGCATGCATCTTATTGAGAGTTGAGCCAGGCTCCCACACGCGCCTCGTTTGTCGGGTGGACGTTCCGGCTTCTCCGGTTTTCAGGCAAAATAGATAAGAGCATTAAAAGTGATTTTAAATGTTTGTCTATCTATCTTCAGCTGACAAGGACACAGTGAAGATATTCGACACATGTCAACCTAATGCATATGAAGAGACATAGAGAATTTGAGGGATAAGGATAGAAGGGGTTAGGGTCCGATCACACTCACTTGGTTCAAAAAAATAGCAACGTTGAAGACATAGCTATAAGTGAATGTTGTAGAGGACAGAATAGATAGAAGTATATATAAATTAGTGAAGACCAAAACAACATTGCGAAGATAAACCATGAACATAAATCAATGTTGAAGACAACCCAAATATGAAGATAATGCAGTCATGACGCCAAATGAAAAACCTTCAAGAAAAGGGTGGTGGTGGCATTATGCACCGTATAGGAAATATTAGACCCAGAGATGACGCACAATTATCGTGGCGCTCCGAAGTCAAATTCCACATTAATATATTCACACTCAGAAGGTAAGTCTTCATTAATTGAAGATATATGTTACTTCGTGTGTTGCACATCTAAGTCATCAACATGCATAAGCTTTAGGATGTGTGTCCATTCACAGGACATTTGAGGATTCTAAGATATTTAGCTCACATTGCAGCCTCCAAAACCTTTCCTCATCCAAGGGCTTTGTGAGGATATATGCCAATTGATTTTCAATGCTGATATGAATTATATCAATGTCTTCCTTCATGACATGATCCCTGAGAAAGTGATGACGAATCTCAATGTGCTTTGTGTTCTAGTGCTGAACTGGATTGTTAGCAATCTTGATGGCGCTTTCATTGTCGCAGTAGAGTGGCACATGCTTCAAGTTGATGCCATAGTCTTTGAGAGTTTTCTTCACCCATAGAGGCTAAGCACAGCAAGATCCAGTAGCAATGTATTCAGATTCAGCACTGGAGAGTGATACACAGTTTTGCTTCTTTGAAGACCAATAGACAAGAGATCGTCCGAGAAAGTGACATGTTCCTGATGTGGACTTTGATCAACTTTGTCACTAGCATAATCAGCATCTGAGAATCCAACTAGATCAAACGCTGAGCCCTTTGGATTCCATAATCCTAGTTTTGGGGTGTGAGCCAAATATTGAAGAACTCGCTTCACCGCAAGGTGATGCGATTCCTTTGGTGCTGCTTGGAATCGGGCACACATGCAAATTCTAAGCATATATCTGGCCTAAATGCACATAAGTACAATAAAGAACCAATCATGGAGCAGTATACCTTTTGATCGAACTCTTTACCATTGTCATCCAGATGGCTTTTGGTTGGCATTGGCGTCATGAACCCTTTGCAGTCTTGCATTCCAAACTTGTTCAGGCAGTCCTTGAGGTATTTCTCTTGTGATATGAAGATGCCCTTTCTCTGTTGGCGGATTTGAAGACCAAGAAAGAACTTTAGCTCTACCATCATGGACATCTGATATTTCTCTTGTATCATATGCCCGAAATCATCACTGTATCTCTTATCAGTGCAGCCGAAGATAATGTCATCCACATAGATTTGGCGCACAAATAGTTTACCATCATATGTCTTCGTGAAGAGAGTGGGATCTAGAGAACCAGGTTTGAAGCCTTTGCTCTTCAAGAAGTCTTTGAGTGTGTCATACCAAGCGCGAGGTGCTTGTTTGAGGCCATATAGTGCCTTGTTGAGCTTGTATACCATATCAGGATGCTTTGGATCCTCAAAACCAGGAGGTTGAGCAACATACACTTCTTCTTCGATTTTTCCATTGAGGAAGGCACTCTTCACATCAATTTGGTACAGAAGAATATTGTTGTGGTTAGCATAGGTTAGCAGTATATGAATGGCTTCAAGACTAGCCATAGGAGCAAAGGTTTCATTGAAGTCAATTCCTTCCACTTGTGTGTAACCCTGGGCAACAAGGCGAGCTTTGTTTCGGACAACTTGTCCATGTTCATCTTGCTTGTTGCGAGATCCATTTGGTGCCAATGATATTGTTCTTGTGAGGATCAGGTCGTTTGACAAGCTCCCAGACATTATTGAGCTCGAACTGTTGAAGCTCTTCTTGCATAGCCTTATCAACTTTCTTGGGTTCAGATATAGAGACAAAAGCAAAGTGTCCGCAGAAGTTTTCTAGTTGCCTAGCTCTTGATCGAGTAAGGGGACCAAGTGCATTAATGCTATCAATTATGTTCTCAATTTGGACTCATTTGCAACCTGAGGATGAACTGGACGAAGATTTTGCTCATGCTGATCATTGGTTTCATCTTCAGCATTGGCTTTAAGCTGAGCATTGTCTTCATGTTGATTAGGTGCTGAAATGATGATTTCATCTTCAGCACGTTCCTCGGTGGGTATGATTTCTCCAGTACCCATTAGCCTGATAGCTTCACTTGGTGTGGCTTCATTGTGACAGCCTGGTTTTTGCGCTCTTTTCTTTTTCTAAATTTCATTTGGTTTTGATTTGAAATTTGGAGTTTGAATCACTTTAGTAGGACTTAAACACTTGGGCATCACCTAGCTCTCACCCAAGTGACTCATTTCTCTCCCAAGCCATCATTTCTTCTCTGGTCTACCTCAAAATAATATCATGAATATTTTTCTTAAATGAAAAATATTCATTTTCCTCTCCAAAACCCTAACTACAAACTTGTGCTCCAAAGCAACCCCAAATTTTCTTGCCCACAAAAATCTGAGAAAATTCACAAAAATCCTTTGAACCCTAGGGCACCTCCCAGAGCGAAAATATTGGATCACTTTTTGGAATATTTTTGCTACAGAAAATATTTTCTGTTCTAGACAGAAAGGGTAGTTTCTACAGTAACTACCATTTTACTTGCTCCAATGCTACTGCATTTTCTTGTGCATCACTACCCTCCTAGATGATTGCTAACCCCCATAGCACAGCTCCCAACTCCTAGCTATTTAACCATAGTAAGCTCTCAAATTTACTGACCAGGAACTTACCACGAAGTAAAACTCCAGCTAACATCACCTGAGCTCGACTCAAAGCCTTGGCCCTAACCTAAATACTAAGGACTACACGCTAGACATGAAAATTGGGGCCGGCCGTGGCTCTATGCCATAGTGCACGCGGTGACCACGCATGTGCATGGTGCCAACATGCTTGTCGCCGCACTCTGAGTGTCGCCAAGCGCTCTATTCGGTGCGTGCTCGCTTTCCCGCCTACCTAACCTCACCAAACCTCACCACCATCATTGTCTCGACTCCATTAACTTCCCCCTGGCGCTCGCCGATGCCGGAGCTCGCCGCAGCAAGCACGGGAGCGGTCCGGCCAACCCAGCAGTGCGCTGTGCACTGTGTTCGTCGCCACCCACTTGTTCCTGTGCTCGTCTCCGCCCGCTCACAGTGCCCACGTGAGCTGCGTCGCCTTCCCCCTCACTCGCTGACGTCGTTCGTCGCCAGGCATAGTGTCCAGGTGTCCTCCAACGGATCCCGAACCCCTCACCTCGCTCGGCTATAAATCCAGCCCTCCCCAGCACTCTCGAGCATCACTAGCTCCACTCACACACTCCACAAGCCAGTAGGAAGCTGTCGCCCAACCGGGAAGGCCTCGGGCCGCTGTCCCCGAGCTCGAGCTCGCCAGCGATCCCCTCTGTCTATCCTCACCACTCCGGCCCCTCCCAAGCTCAGGCGACTCTTCCAGAGCCTCCGCCGTGCTTCAGTGGTGTCGTCCGACTCGGTGAAGCCACTGGGGCAGCCCCTCATCGCCGTCATCCCCAACTCCGGCGACCACAGCTCTTTGCCACCGCTGGAGAAGCTCATTCCGTCGCCGTCCGACCACACCTAGCTTTTCTATGGGTACGGGCAGGTGTGCCTCCCTCTTCTCCTTCAATCTATCCCTCCAGATCGGGCCAAGATGCCCTCCTCGCTGGCGTGTGCTCTGGTGAAGCTCCGTCGTGCCCTGTTTCCCTCTCCCCCTCCCTCTCACCTACCTAGCGGGGCCCACTGTCAGCCACTCTGGCCGCGCCTGAAGCGGTACGAGTGGAGGTGCCCCGCGGGGTTTATGCCTTCGACGTCACCCCCCTATTCTGTTTATTTAAATTCATTTCAAATATTTCCAGAGAACTTGAAACAGCCATAACTTTTTAACCATAAGTCCAAATGAATTGATTCTTTTTGCATTGTGTTCTGTATGAAAATCTCTAGCAGCACAACAAAGATAAGATTTTTCTCTGTTGCCTATATTTTTTGGTGAATTTTAGAGTGTTTCTTGATGTTTTCTTTTTGTGTTTTTAATTGATTTCAGAAGGTGAAGCTTGTCTTGAGAATCACCAGGAGGAGTGTGAACCTCATCTGCACTAAGGCAAGCCACAACAACATTTTCATGGTGCCATTGCAATATTTGTGATTTATTTTCAACTTGAATGAATAATTTAGTTCATGCATTTAAATCACCAAAATAAATAACTATTTTCATTTTGTTGAAAGCTTGATTATGTTGACATGTTGGTTTACAGTAAGTTAAAGTTAACTAAGTTAGTTTAAGTCATTAGAAGTAAATAATTTTCTTATGAAAAAGAACTAGTTTGAATAACATTTTCTTGGGTAAGAAAATAATTATGCTAAGATATTGCCATGGTTAGTTTGCTGAATAATCATGACCAGATTAGTGCTATGAGTTTCTGATATGTTTGGTTAGTGCTTGGTATAATTGACCCGGTATTGTTCTTATGATTAGTGATGCATGTTACATGAGTGCATTTGGATGGCATATCATGACACCGATTATTTTTACTTTAAGTTGAACCTGATAATAACTCAACTTGAACATATCATTGATTGGGTCATGGTGCCACTGAATCGAGTTTTTCCCAGTGCAACCACATTTGCCTTTATGGGAAGGCCTTTATTCGGTCCGTTGTCAAGCCTCTGGTCGGTGCCTCTAACGAGGGAAGATTATGGGCGTGTAGTACCCTGGTCCGGTAAGCAGACATAACTTTGTGTGCCCGTTGATGTTGTTATGGTACCTTATCCCCATTTGGGACCGTTTATGTTTTGCCACGGCGGTGGCCGTTGGTGTCTTTGGTAGACACGGGGACACCCATGACTTAGCCCAGTGGAGAGTTAGTCGGAGTGTCCGGGAGAGTGTCATGCCAATGGAGGGGTTCTGTAGGAATGCCGTTGGTCCACCCGAATGGGAGTGCGAGGCCATGGGTTCCTTGGTGTGGGTACAGTGCGCTACCTCTATAGAGTGTATTTAATCTATCGATAGCTGAGTCCACAGTCACGGACACGCTCGAAAGTAGGTCACACCATGGGTCAATGTTTAAATAATCTTGCACACTAAATTAATAACCTAGCACTATTGGAAAGAGGATGGTTGGAAAACCATGTTAATGTTGATGACCAAGTTGTTGGTCCGTTTGTGATCCGAGAGAGATCACCATTTGGTCACGAGGTAACCCGTTTGATGACCAAGTTAGTTGTCCGTTTGTGATCCGAGAAAGATCACCGTTTGGTTACGAGGTAACCCATTTGTTAAGCAAGCCCGTGGGACTTGAGGCACGTGGTTTCATTCACTGCATCCATAGCATGATTTTGCATTGAGGATTAACTTCGTTAATATCATGATATTGTTTGTCATTATGTTTATGCTTGTTGTGAGCTTGCAAGTACATTCAATGTACTGACCCGGCGTGTCATGCCAGGTTTTAGGAAAGTTTCGTTGGAACGGAGTGCTATTCGAGTCTAGATCATGTTCACATTGGTGTCCCTCAGCTATGGAGTGCCGCTTCGTCGTCGTTCCGCTACCATGTAGTTGTCATGATCGAGGCCCCCTTTATGTTCATTAAATAATGTACATATTGTTTAGCTGCACCGTGTGTGCTGCTTGGCCTCCTAACTTGTTGTAATATGAACCATGTTCCGCTAGCATCAATAAAGTGGTTGTTTTCTGTACCAAGATGTTGTGTGTTGCCAGAAGACATGGTCTATGGGATGACAATGCAAGGTAAACCGGTTGCTCTGAGCCGGGGTGCCAAAACACTTGGTATCAGAGCCACGCTGACTGTAGGACACGCTAGACTACCACCGTGTTACTGGACGTTAGTTAGAGTAAAAGTTGAGTGACGATAGTGTTTGTAGCTGGTTGTTGCATCGCTTGGACTTGGTTATTTTATTTCTAACCTACTAATGGTTGTGAGTGTAGATGGCTCCGGTGCCGTATCTGTGCCAGTTGCAGCTGATGCCATACACGTCGTCGCATCTCCTTCGCAACATGTGGCGTCGACTGTATCCTAACGGTGATGATCCAGTCTATCATGTGTACCGGAAGCGTCTAGCAGACTCAGTGTATGAGTATCACGCCGTGGTTACTCTATGCACCAGTTCATCTTCCAGCTCTTACACTCGTACTTCCAAGAGTGGTTTCGCTTCTACCACTTCTCAGGCTATCCAGTGCGCTGCATTTGAGGTCCTCTCGAGCTGCATTATAACAAGGTCCGAATGCAGAACCATCCAGGTTTCTACTACTATCCCTGCTTGCACGACAATGGTCGTGTCCGTTTTCCTACCATTGATCCGAAGTCTGATAGTACTGCTAGCCACCTTTCTCGATACATCACTGCTAGCTACCTTCTGATCCACGAGCTGGCTCAAGAGCTGACTCGTGCTCGCACTGTTTTAGCCGCTACTAGAGCTGTCACTACTCCATCGTCTACGGGATTTACTCCTTATCTTCCATCCAGTTCTAGCTGACCTATTTCATCGGTTACTCCTCCGAGTAGCTCGGGCACCTCGACCATGAATCCTCTTAGTGCTCCTGTTGAGTGGGTGTCTCTTCTCACTACCCCCGTAGCCCCGATGCTTCAACCCCATCCTGCACCTGCTCCGGAGGGAGAACACTCGAGGCAGCGTTGTCAGTTCGGGATCCGAGTCCGCTTCAGGAGAGGACACCGCAGCACCAACAGAGCATTAGGGCGCTCGAGTATTTGCAGTTGTCAGGTTGATGTACGGATGTAGCCGTATGAGTCATCACGTTCCATTTGATGTATGAGAGTAGTTGAGCTTATTATGTCATTTGTCTTTTATGTACGGGTCTATGTATAATTATGTTGGAACTCTCTTCTTTTCGATGTGTTTCCTTTGGAATTTCGCTTTCTTTCGGGTTTTGTCACTGGCTTTTCCCCACTACTTTCTTTTTGGATGTTGCTCATTTCAGTTTCGTTCTCTTGGGAAAATCAATAGGATGACGCGGGGAGGCAGTAGTAGCTACGCTTGTGAGGATGTCCATGTTCGTCGTTCCGCACGACAGGCAGGACACTCCCCCGAGCCATAGGTTCCACCACCGCCTCCACCACCAAATCCGCCCTCCACCGAGCAAATTCTCCGTATGTTTGAAGAAAAATGAAATAATGATTTGATTGAAATGTTGAGAAGTGTGCAAGCTATGGTTGGATAGAATGGAAATAAGAATGGTCATCACTCCAAATTGTCAGATTTCCAGAGAACCAACCCTCCCAGTTTCAGTCAGGTTATTGATCCCTTGGACACAGAAGACTGGTTACGAACTATTGAGAAGAAGCTTGAGATTGCTCGTACTGAAGAAAATGACAAAGTCCCATTTGCAACTCATTATCTTGAAGGTGCTGCCGCAATATGGTGGGAAAATGTAAAAGCCATGTGGCCTGCTGATGAAGAAATCACCTGCACAAAATTCAAGGATCAGTTTCGTAAATACCATATTCCTGCTGGAATTATGAAAGTCAAGCCGCGTGAATTCCTCGCGCACCTCCAAGGAAGTCAGTTTATGAGTGAACATTTGAATAAGTTCAATCATTTGGCCCGCTACTCCCTTTATGAAGTGGCCACCAAAGAAAGGAAAATTGATAGGTTTCTTGGGGGATTAAACCAACATCTCCGAAGCACCCTCAGTATGTTTGATTTCACCGATTTCCAAACTCTGGTAAACAAGGCCCTCATGGCTGAGAAAGATGGTAGTCTCCGTATGTGTGTGGATTACCGTCAGCTGAATGATGTCACCATCAAGAACAAATATCCACTACCCAGGATTGATGACTTATTTGATCAGCTCAGTGGGGCAGAAGTGTTCTCCAAAATTGATTTGAGGACAGGATACCACCAACTCAACATTAAAAAGGAAGATATTCCTAAGACCGTGTTCACTACTCGGTACGGTCTTTATGAATATACCATTATGTCCTTCGGCCTTACCAATGCCCCTGCCTTCTTCATGCATATGATGAATAAATTATTCTTAGATTTCCTCAATAAATTTTTGGTGGTTTTCATCGATGATATTCTCATATACTCAAAAAGTGAAGACGAGCACAAAGGACACCTCTGAGCTGTCCTACGAAGACTTTGTGACCATCAACTGTACGCCAAATTCAGTAAATACGAGTTTGTCTCAAGCAAGTTGGATTTCTTGGGCATATACTATCCGCGGAAGGTATACCTGTAGATCCAAGCAAGGTAAAGGACGTACTTGATTGGTTGGCGCCCACGACAGTATCTCAAATCTGGAGTTTCCTTGGATTAGCCGGATACTATCGTCAGTTCATTGAAGGTTTATCTAAGATTGCCAAGCCAATGACAGAGCTTCTCAAGAAAGATAAGAAATTTGAATGGACTGAGGATTGCGAGAAAAGTTTCAATGAGCTGAAAATCAAACTGACATCAGCACCTGTATTGACCCTTCTAGACATCTACCCGCAACTTTGATGTATACTGTGATGCTTCCAGACAAGGTATTGGATGCGTACTTATGCAAGATGGCAAGGTGGTAGCATATGCATCTCCGCAGCTGCGACCCCATGAAGGGAACTATCCTACTCGTGATCTGCAATTGGCCGCGGTGGTTCATGCTCTAAAAATTTGGTGGCGCTATCACATTGGAAAAAGGTGCCAAATATTTATTGACCACAAAAGCCTCAAGTACATATTCACTCAGCCAGATTTGAATCTCCGCCAATGCAGATGGCTTGAGTTAGTCAAGGACTATGATCTTGGAATTAATTACCACCCGGGTAAGGCCAACATGGTTGCCGATGCGCTCAGCAGAAAGCCTGTCAGTTTAAATGCCATGGTGTAATCTGATACGTCTCCAACGTATCTACTTTTCCAAACAATTTTGCCCTTGTTTTGGACTCTAACTTGCATGATTTGAATGAAGCTAACCTGGACTAACGCTGTTTTCAGCAAAACTGCCATGGTGTTGTTTATTGTGCAGAAAACAAAAGTTCTCGGAATGACCTGAAAATCCACGGAGATAACTTTTGGAAAATATAAAAAATACTGGCGAAATAATCAAGGCCAGGGGGCCCACACCCTGTGCACGAGGGTGGGGGGCGCGCCCCCTGCCTCGTGGGCCCCCTGGAGCTCCACCGACCTCAACTCCAACTCTATATATTCTGTTTCACGGAGAAAAAAATCAGAGAGGAAGTTTCATCGCGTTTTACGACACGGAGCCACCGCCAAGCCCTAATCTCTCTCTGGAAGGCTGATCTGGAATCTGTTGGGGGCTCCGGAGAGGGGGAATCATCGCCATCGGTATCATCAACCATCCTCCATCACCAATTTCATGATGCTCACCGCCGTGCGTGAGTAATTCCAACATAGGCTTGCTGGACGGTGATGGGTTGGATGAGATTTACCATGTAATCAAGTTAGTTTTGTTAGGGTTTGATCCCTAGTATCCACTATGTTCTGAGATTGATGTTGCTATGACTTTGCTATGCTTAATGCTTGTCACTAGGGCCCGAGTGCCATGATTTCAGATCTGAACCTATTATGTTTTCATGAATATATGTGAGTTCTTGATCCTATCTTGCAAGTCCATAGTCTCCTATTATGTGTTATGATCCGACAACCCCGAAGTGAGAATAATCGGGATACTTCTCGGTGATGACCGTAGTTTGAGGAGTTCATATATTCACTATGTGTTAATGCTTTGGTCCGGTTCTCTATTAAAAGGAGGCCTTAATATCCCTTAGTTTCCATTAGGACCCCGCTACCAATGGAGGGTAGGACAAAAGATGTCATGCAAGTTCTTTTCCATAAGCACGTATGACTATATTCGGAATACATGCCTACATTACATTGATGAACTGGAGCTAGTTCTGTGTCACCCTATGTTATAACTATTACATGACGAATCGCATCCGACATAATTATCCATCATTGATCCAATGCCTACGTGCTTTTCACATATTGTGCTTTGCTTATTTACTTTTCCGTTGCTACTGTCACAATTACTACAAAACTGCTGTCATTACTTTTGCCACTGTTACCATTACTATCATACTACTTTGCTACTAGATACTTTGTTGCAGATACTAAGTTATCCAGGTGTGGTTGAATTGACAACTCAACTACTAATACTTGAGAATATTCTTTGGCTCCCCTTGTGTCGAATCAATAAATTTGGGTTGAATACTCTACCCTCGAAAACTGTTGCGATCCCCTATACTTGTGGGTTATAAAAACTATTTTCTGGCGTCGTTGCCGGGGAGCATAACTCTATTCTTTGAGTCACTTGGGATTTATATCTGCTAATCACTATGAGGAACTTTCAAGACGAAAGAACTAAGATTTTTCCCTCAACTACGAGGGGAGGTAAGGAACTGCCATCTAGCTCTGCACTAGATTCTCCTTCCGTTTTGAGTAAGCTTGCGACACCTAAACCTGCTACTGCTATGAATTCTGATATGTCACATGTTATTGAAGATGCCACTTCTGCTATGCATGATACTTATGATGAAACTACTTCAATGCTTGATACTACTTTGCCATTCGGTGAATTTCTAGATGAACAACTTGTTAGGGTTAGAGAGAATGAAATTATTGAAGATGAAATTATTGATGATAGTGATGATGAAGGTTCTCCCCCTAAGTATGAATTGCCTGTTGTTCCTGAGGGTTATTTTATGGATGAAGAAACTGCTAGAGATCTTTTTTGCTTGCAATGATAGATCTGATCTTAATAAGTTACTAGCTAAACTTAAACAGAAACTCTTAATGCTAGAATGAAATATGACCCTGATTTTGCTACTTCACCTATCTTTGTTACTGATAATGTCATGGAATTAACACATCAGATGTCCTCATGAAAGAACTTAGTCGTAGAGCCATCGCGACGGATTAGCTTGAAGGGGTTAAACTGGACAAGGGACACGGCAGTTTTATACTAGTTTGGCCCCTTCGATGAAGGTAAAAGCTTACATCTAGTTGTGATGGGATTGATTGGGTTTCGATGACCAGGGAGCAAATACGCTTTGCCTGAGTCTCGAGTTGTTGTTTTCTGTCCCTGAACCGCCGCCGGGTCGTCCCTTTATATACATAGGTTGACGCCCGGCTGGTCTACAGAGTCCCGAGGCCGACTCATACAAAGTGTCCGGCTCGGTCTCTCCTTTCCTAACTTACAATACAAATTACTTAACCATGGAAGTTTACCACTATGGGCCCTAATCCGCCTTTGGGCTCCGGGCTTCTAAGTTTCTTTAGTAACACGCCATCTTCTGGGTCTTCGCGGGCTTCAACATAGTTGAGGGTGAACCGGGCCCTCCTCGCCTGTTTACGCTCAGTAGTTATATCCCCAACATTAGGCCCCAGATTGATTTGAACCTGTTCATGTCAATCTTCAATACTTAAAGAAATTCTGTGAACATCTCCTTATACTCTAGTAAACCGCCATGATGTCTTCTCCTGTAAACTTTGTTAAACCGCCGTGACGTCATCCTCTGGACACAACAATGGATCATCATGACATCATATCTGTAAACAAGATTAAAAAGATTCCCTTCATTAATGGTATCTCGAAGATCGAGGTGACAGGCGCGCCCTCCTTGCCGCTTCAGGCTCCTCGATTCTTGCGCCTACCACTTATCCCTTTCTCCTTATAAATAAAGCCCGCGTGTCTTCCCATTCTCTCCCCTTGCCTCTTCTTCTTCCTCTCACGTATCCCCACTGCTCGAGCTCCGCCGCCGCCACAGAGCGCACCGTCGTCTTCGTCCCCGGCCGCTGCATCACCCTGAATCGAACCAGAGTTTGCGGCATCCCTCCGCAGTAGATCTGTACTGGTAAGTTTTCCCTTTCTGCATCTTTAGATCTATGCTAGGGTTAACGAGTTCATCTATACAGTTCCTCGTCCATCTCAGTTCTTTGTTTTTACTTCTGCCATGGTTTCTTTGATCCAACAGTAGCGTAAATCTCGTGCGGTAGTTGCTCCGCATCCATTTTCTGTATTAGTAGATCTTCCTTCTTTGTAAAGAATCCTCAGTAGAGTGCACGACCTTCTCTGTTCTGCTTAACGCCATTATAGGTCGCATAAATTTTTCTTTATTGAAGCATGGTAGATCTAAATTAATTTCATCATTGTGTGAAACCTGTTTCTGTCAACGCTTAGCAGATTTTGATCTCTGGCTCCTCCACCTAAGGGCGGTTTAAACCTATAATAGTTGGTAATCCGCCATATATCATTAGCCCTCACCTTAAACCGCCATCTTGAACAGAATAGCCACTTCCGGTTTATCTCACATTTATGCCTTGGTCAAATTTCCCGGTTTAACATCAATTAATACTCTTGAACCATCAATCGTAAACCGGCCTTCATTTTACCTTTACAGTTTGTTGTCGAAGATGACCAAATAATTCGCCTCTTGCAACTAGGTTCCGTCTCGGATTACGGAAACGCAGATCAATGGATATGTAGTAACGGGTGCTTTAGCTTCAAAAAATGTCCTTCATTGGCGGGTTCATGGCCCTGAGTGCCCTCTTGAGCCTCAAGATGGAGAAGTTATTGTTTTTATGCAGCACCTAGACTAGGGCTTCAGCCCTCCCGGATCAAAAATTTTCCGGGATGTCCTTGCGAGCTTCCAACTCCATCCACAAGATAGTGGACCAAATTCTGTATCAAATATATGCAACTTTCAAGTATTTTGTGAAGTTTACCTTCAAGAAGAACCATCTGTTGAGCTCTTCTGGGACTTTTCCATCTAAACCGCCGAACTGAGTTTTCTGATGGTCCTAACACGGAACTTGCCGGGGTATCAATCTAGAAGAGGAAGGAAGTTGATTTCCCACATGCCTCACACCACAGTCATCCCAAAGATTGGAACCACACTTGGTTTTATTGTCAGAACACTGCCCCTGCTGGAGAAAATCCCTTGCCGGGTTACCGCCCTCACCGGCTTAGCAACGGGCACCCGTTACCTCGACGATTGACTGCCAAAGAACGGCAAACTTACGCACCTCAACTCGCCAAGATCCGGGCTCTATTGGCCAACAGTTTGACTGGTGTTGATCTCATTCGCTGTTGGGTGAAATGGCACATCCTGCCCTTAAGTCGCTGCCCCGGATTAATGCATGAGTATACCGGCGACGCCAAGGACCCTCAGCGATTTAATGACATAGAAATGACTGATGACGAAGTCACCGAATCGGTGAAGAAGATGTTAGACGAACCAATCGCCGCATGCAGCCAAACCGGGCTGGCCCCCTTCTACACTACCAACAAACCACCAACGGTAAAGATGTTAACTTTCTGCTTTCTTGATCCGCCTCCGCTTTAACTTTGTTCTAATAAATATTTGTTTAACTTTTATAGGCCAATAGTTCCTTTTGGAAAAGGAAGGCTTCAGATAAACCGGCAAGGGCTCCTCGTCCAAAGAGCAAAGTTATAAAGAGAGCAGCCAAGAAGAAGATCGGCGAAACTGCTGATCCGCCCAAGGATGTTGAAGATTCGGATGAAGAGGTAGAACTTGACTCCCTTGGTTCCCTTTTCATACATCTTATTAACAATGACTATTATCAGGATGATGCGGAGGTCAGCCGTGTGTACCATGTTGAGGTAATCTCTCTTTCCTCTGATTCAGATCTTGTGCCGGTTCAAAGATTTCGCCGTGCAGTTCGGAAAGTGAAATACTCTCACCCTCTTGCTTATTTGGATCCAAAATTTTCTTTGAAGACACTGCAACCTGAAGGGCGTCGCACAACCTGACATAGTGGCCAACAAGTCACCTCTTCCGATTTACCGGACACACCAACACGGAAGCGTCGTCCAGAGGTTACTTGTTCTCCCAAAAAACTTTATCCTTTGAAGGGTTTCTTCCGATACCCACTTAAACCGTCTGATCCGAATTACCAGGCGTCTTCCAACTGTCTGGCGGTTCATCAACCACTCAGCTGCCTCCCCTCAAAACCGTCACTGGGTAAGTGCATTATTTTTTGGTTTGTTTCTTCATGTACCGGTTTATCATACTAATATTTATTTTGATGTTGTAGCGCCAAGGCCTGTTTGAGCAAGAAAGCCAAGACCAGCGGCCCCACTGATGATGTTGATCCGGGGAAGACCCCAGAAAATGCTGGCGAAAATCCTGATATTGTCATAGATGACTCTGCTCCGCAAGACCCAGCTACTGATGCTAATCCGCCGGAGGCTGACCCGGCTACACATGTTGATACATCAAGTCCACGTGCCACACCTCCCAGTCCAGTAGTTGATCCGCTGAATTCAGCTCCTAATCCGCCAAGCCCTGCTGCCAATCTGCCAAGCCCTGCTGCCAATCCGCAAAGCCCAATGAAAGATAATGTCAATCCACCGAGCCCAGCCAAAGATGATGATGATGTTATTGTCATTGGCACTGCTTATACCGCCCCAGGTAATCCAGTTGCTTTATCAAAACATACTGCCAAGGACGAATTTGCTGTTATGGGCAAGGGGAAGGGGAAGACCGATGTATCAAGCTATGCTAATCTTCCTGCTCAAGATATTCATTCCAGATTCTTGAACCGGCTTTACACCAGCCGAGATTATGAGGCCGGTTTGGTGAATCTGATGAAGGAACATTATGAGGTAACCTTCCAAACACCTTCATCTTTATTCTGTACATTCATTGTATTGTAGCCCCCAATTGCCGGTTTATCTCTTGAAGATAAACCGGGACTTTAAAGATAAAAAACACTTCGATGTCATAGCCCCCAAGGGCCGGTTTGTCTTGTGAAGACAAACCGGGACTTTTATATTCCATTCTGTACTTTGTTGACTTTCCTTGTATATTTTCTTGACCAAACAGACATTAGCCCCCAAGTGCCAAGATTAAAACTTGTATTGATCTTTGGGACTTCAAACAATCAGTAGTAAAGAAGCAAGTCGCATTAGCCCCCCAAGTGCCAAGTGTATAACTTGTTATATGCTTGGGACTTTTGATAAATTATTGACATGCTCCTCATCTTACTATGGCAGGCTGATATAAATCACCAAGGCTCTCAAATTGTCGATCTTCAAGAGAACATCAAGTCCCAACAAGCAGAAACGTCCAAGGAAAAAGATGGGCTTAAAACCGCTTTGGCAGCCATGGAACAACTCAAAGAAGGGTTCAAGATGGAGCGTGCCAACTGGGAGACTGAAAAGAATGCATTGCTGAAGCGGGCGGAAGATGCCGAGTCAGCTCTTAAACTGGTGGCGGAGGAGCTAACTGGGTTGAAGCGCCAAGTGAATGCCATGACTTCTGCAGTGTTTGGTAAATACTCCTGCCAAGGCTTCTGCAATGACCATTTTTGTAATTTGCCGGTTTAACATGAAATTCTTAAATCGGTGTAGGTGGCCGCATTGCTTATCTAGGTTCTGACATGCGGATGAAGCTGAAGGCAGCATATACTCTGATTGAACAACTGTATACCGGTGCCCAACGGGTTATCTGTGCAGCCTCATACAATAATCCTGCCCCGACATTGATCAAGGACACTCTGGCAAGGTTATCCATGACGCCAGCACAGATAGAAGAGATGAAGCGATCCGCTGCCAGGGCTGGTGCTTTGTTGGCCCTTACTTGAGCCAAAGCATGGATTGCTGACCTGGATCTGGTTGATATTGCCAAGGGTTTTCCTAGTGAACAAGAAAACGGGGCAGAGTTTGATAACGAAGCCCTCAAAAATGTGACAAGGGCGATGCGTCCTCTGGCGAGTCAATTGGCAGGAGAAGCGAACTTGACTGTTCACCTGTCCTTCTATGATGCCAACAACAAACAGATTGACATTGTCATGCCGGAAGTGCAAAATCTTATCCCGCCAATTCGTAAGCACACTTACGCCCCTGATGTTGATCCGGCTGAACTTATAAGTGAAGAGGCTGTCCTTCAGGCTTTAACCCGGATTGACTGGACCACCGTTGACTTCCAGCCATTGGATGGGGAGGAGAAGGCTGAACCGACGCCAGATGATCCATCAACTTCACGTCAACATGGTGATGAGGCTTGATCCGGCAATCTGGCTGATGCTTCATAAACTTTGTTCTGTGGAAAAAAAACAATTCCGTATTTTGGGCCTTAAAGCGCCTTGTAATGGGCTAGTTAAAATACTCCGATCTGCTGCCATCGTGCACTGGGATATACTTTGTTTGATCCGCCGTGCCAATTTCAGTGCTGGCTTATATATCTTCATAATATTATCAATCCCTATGTCTGCATAAAAAGATCTGTCCGGGCGGTTTACCACTGGATGGGTCATAGTGCCCAAAATAAAGCCTGGCTACTAAGCAAAGGGGAATAAATATGGAATAACTCATACATGTGATATGAAATCACTTAGTAAGGGTGAAAACCCAAATCTTTGGCTTTTATATCCCTTACCCTTTAATGATGTGAGGAATAAGTCATGCCGGGTTATGATGAACACTAGATGATCATACTGGCGACATATAGTCAAAGCTAGGTCGGGTTTTGTAAACACCGATTTGATAAGATGGTCTGACAACTTATAGTTGAAAGCCAAGCCGGGTTAACAAACACCGGGTTAGCATGATGACTAAAAAAGCCACACCGGGTCAAAGAACACCGGTTCAAGATAAATTCATCAAAAGGTGAAAACTTAGCAAAAAGCAAACAAGAAACCATGTAGTCAAGGCTTTTCAAGGGCTGCCAGGCCCAAATTTGAGGCTTTTCATGGGCTGCTAGGCCACTGAGTTAGACCATTTTGCAAATCCTTTTAAGATGGGCCTCCAATTAACCAATCGTCATTTTAATTTTGACAAGTTCAGGGTTTGTATAAGATTAACTTGTCAAACATTCGGCGGGTCGTGCCAGGATTACCTGGATATGAGTGGCTTACTTGATGAAGGCAGGTTAACCCGGGGTTTTAGGTGAATACACCAGGCTTCCAAGCCGTGGGTCGATACCCAATTACAAGGGTCCTTTCAAACTCTTTGTGGCTTTTGCACAAAAGAGCCCCCAAGTAACTTTGTGAGTTGTGCCCAATGGGTGCCTATGTTTGAGCTGTGCATAACATCCAGACTCTCTTTCGCCCCTTGGGTGTGAAGCTCCCAAGCTGTGTTGTGGCATGATAGCCGGTTTAACAGGTATTACTTCGCTTTGTCAGCTGAAGTCTCCACGTAAACAAAGAGATTTGAAGACAAAACGGCAGAGGCCCTGCTTATAGCAAGGATGTCGGTTTATTATATTGATCCTAATATATACATTGTTGAAATATGTACATAAGAAAAGCCTATGGCTCAAGTGTAGTAAGGCCGAAGGAGAGCTATGTTCCACGGCCGCCGAGTCTCCTCCTCAGAACTGCGTGAGTCTTCTCGAATGTCAATGAGGTAGTATGATCCGTTGTGCAAATTTTTGCTGACCATAAAGGGTCCTTCCCAAGGTGGGGATAACTTGTGCATATCGGTCTGATCCTGGATGAGCCGGAGCACCAAGTCGCCTTCTTGAAAGGTTTGTGTCATAACCCGGCGGCTGTGATAACGCCGCAGGTCTTGTTGATAAACCGCCGATCGAGCCAAAGCCATGTCCCATTTCTCATCTAACAGGTCCAGCGCCTCTTGGCGTGCTTGCTCATTATCCGCTTCAACTTAATTGGCAACCCGGGGCGAATCATGACGAATATCACTTGGGAGGACGGCCTCAGCCCCGTAAACCATGAATAAAGGTGTATAACCCGTAGACCGGTTTGGGGTGGTGTTTATACTCCATAACACATATGGTAATTCTTCCACCCAACTGTTGGGGAACGTAGTAATTTCAAAAAAATTCCTACACACACGCAAGGATCATGGTGATGCATAGCAACGAGAGGGGAGAGTGTTGTCTACGTACCCAAGTAGACCGAAAGCGGAAGCGTTAGAACAACGCGGTTGACATAGTCGTACGTCTTCATGATCCGACCGATCCAAGTACCGAACGTACGACACCTCCGAGTTCAGCACACGTTCAGCTCGATGACGATCCCCGGACTCCGATCTAGCAGGGTGTCGGGGATGAGTTCTATCAGCACGACGGCGTGGTGACGATGATGATGTTCTACCGATGCAGGGCTTCACCTAAGCACCACAACGATATGACCGAGGTGGAATATGGTGGAGGGGGGCACCGCACACGGCTAAGGAATGATCATGAAGATCAACTTGTGTTGTGTCTAGAGGTGCCCCCTGCCCCTGTATATAAAGGAGCAAGGGGGGAGGGGGCGGCCGACCTAGAAGGGGCGTGCCAGGAGGAGTCCTACTCCCACCGGGAGTAGGACTCCCTCCTTTCCTTGTCCAACTAGGAGAGGGGAAGGAAGGGAAGGAGAAGGAGAAGGAAGGAGAGGGAGGAAAAGGAAGAAAGAGGGGCCGACCCCCTAGTCCAATTCGGTTTGGGCTAGGGGGCCGCGTGCCGTGTCTCCTCTCTTTCACCATTGGGCCCATGAGGGCCATTGCTTCTTCCTCGTATTCCCGTAACTCCCCGGTACCCCCGAAAATACCTGAATCACTCGGAACCTTTCCGATGTCCGAATTGTCACATCCCTAGTTCTGGTATAAGCTAGACTAGCTAGTCATGTGTGCATCATGTTTAAATTTCAATGAATTTGAAATGGGGACATGTGAAAGCCTCAGAAATCATTTCTGGAAATGACCAAGATAAAAATTTCTTCAAATAGGTCCAAGAAAATGTTCATGTTTCTCCCTAAAAATATTGGCCAGAGGTAAATTCAAACCAATATTTTTAGGAGCTCTTAAATATTTATTTTGGGCATTTGGAGTTAATGCAACAACTATTTGCATTGGATTTATATTTGCTATATATTTAAATATAAGTCCAATAATTCTGTAAATTTGTGTGGGGCTCTGGAATAGTTCAACTAGCCCACACAATATTTATTAGAAGCAGTAAATTTGATTTTGTTTGAAAACTAAATCAAAAACAAATTAGAGAAAATATAAAATAGAGCAGAACGACTTACCTGCACCCACTTGCGGCCCGCTACTGTTGCTTGCTGGCAGCCCAGCTGGCGGCCCAGCCCACCAGCGCCCCCTTGTCATCTTCCTCCTCTGCCAGGAGGACAACCAGGTGCGTGGCGAGCGCCGACGCTGCTCTGGCCACCTCCTGCTTCTCGGGCACCTTCTAGCGACGCCTGGAGGCGCCACGCAGCCCCCCTGGTCCCTCTCGCTCACTCCCTTGAGCTCATCCCCCTCCTCTATTCTCTATCTCACTCACCGAACGGGTTCGTCGCCGCCGTTCGTCACCACCGCGGCCACCGGCCACCCCATGCCCCGCCGACGTGCCAAGAAGCTCCGCCAAGACGCCCTCTTCCTCCTCGATGAGTCACGTGAGCTTGGCCGCCCTGCATCGCTGTATGCATCGCCTTCTTCTCCCTCCGGTCGCCGAGATCGCCGGCAACGCCATGACGCCGTCCGTGCTTCCCCGAGCCCACTTCGACGCCCCCTACAACCGCAGTGAGCCACTATGCCAAACCCCTCTCTCCCCGTGCTCGTTTGCCCCCTCTGGTTGTCGCTCCCGTCAAGCCCGAGACCTCTCTACCGCCGGCCATGGCGCCACCGCGGCCACAGTCACTGCCGCTCGCGTCCGAGCCCATCAGCGCGCTCAGCACACTCCCAGAAGCCAAGCACACCCACCAGATCCTCCTCCCGTACGCAGTAGTGACGAACCCGACTGCTTCCGTGCTTCGGCCACCGCCAAACCTCGACGCCGGCATAGTTCCCGGCCACACCAGCTCCAACCAGTGGCACCACTAGATGCAGCGCACTCCCAGGAGTCGAGCAAGCCTATCCGCGCGTCGAAACATCACCGGAGGGCGATTTCCGAAGATCTTCGCCGCGGTTTGTGTCACCGGCGGCTAAGGTCATATTTCCTTCAGGGCATATTTCCTTCAGTCTCCCACTTGCACTAGAGTCAATAATCTATTTCACATGGCCATGTGATTTAACATCAATATTCATATCTGTATATGATTAACACCCATAGTTCACATCGTCATGTGACCAACACCCAAAAGGGTTTACTAGAGTCAATAATCTAGTTCACATCGCTATGTGATCAACACCCAAAGAGTACTAAGGTGTGATCATGTTTTGCTCGTGAGAGAAGCTTAGTCAACGGGTCTGTCACATTTAGAGGCGTATGTATTTTGCAAATATTCTATGTCTATAATGCTCTGCACGGGGCTACTCTAGCTAGTTGCTCCCACTTTCAATATGTATCCAGATTGAGACTTAATCATCTGGATCAGTGTAAAAGTTAGCATCGACGTAACTTTTAACGACGAACTCTTTATCACCTCCATCACCGAGAAACATTTCCTTAGTCCTCACTAAGGATATTCTTGACCGCTATCCAGTGATCTACTCCTAGATCAAAATTGTACTCCCTTGCCAAATTCAGAACAAGGTATACAATAGGTCTGGTACATAGTATAGCATACTTTGTAGAACCTATGACTGAGGCATAGGGAATGACTTTTCATTCTCTTTCTATTTTCTGCCATGGTCGGGTTTTGAGTCTGACTCAACTTCACACCTTGTAATACTGGCAAGAACCCTTTCTTTGCCTGATCCATTTTGAACCTTTTCAAAATCTTATCAAGGTATGTACTCATTGAAAAATCTTATCAAGCGTCTTGATCTATCACTATAGATCTTGATGCTCAATGTGTAAGCAGCTTCACTGAGGTCTTTCTTTGAAAAAATCTTATTCAAGTATCCTTTTATGCTTTCCAGAAAAATTCTACATTATTTCGATCAACAATATGTTATTCACATATACTTATCAGAAATGTTGTAGTGCTCCCACTCACTTTCTTGTAAATACAGGCTTCTCCAAAAGTCTGTATAAAACCATATGCTTTGATCAACTCATCAAAGCATATATTCCAACTCCGAGATGCTTGCACCAGTTCATAAATGGATCGCTGGAGCTTGCACACTTTGTTAGCACCTTTAGGATTGACAAAACCTTCTGGTTGCATCATATACAACTCTTCTGTAAGAAAACCATTAAGGAATGCAGTTTTGACATCCATTTGCCAGATTTCATAAAATGTGGCAATTGCTAACATGATTCGGACAGACTTAAGCATCGCTACAGTTGAGAAAATCTCATGGTAGTGAACACCTTGAACTTGTCTAAAACCTTTCGCAACAAGTCGAGCTTTGTAGACAGTTACATTACCATCAGCGTCAGTATTCTTCTTGAAGATCCACTTATTTTCGATGGCTTGCCGATCGTTGGGCAAGTCAACCAAAGTCCATACATTGTTCTCATACATGGATCCTATCTCAGGTTTCATAGCCTTAAGCCATTTCACGGAATCTGGGCTCATCATCGCTTCCTCATAGTTCGTAGGTTCATCATGGTCTAGTAACATGACTTCCAGAACAGGATTACCGTACCACTCTAGTGCGGACTGTACTTTGGAAGACCTACGAGGTTTTGTAGTAACTTGATCTGAAGTTTCATGATCATGATTATTAGCTTCCTCACTAATTGGTGTAGGAATCACTGTAACTGATTTCTGTAATGAACTACTTTCCAATTCGGGAGAAGGTACAAATTACCTTATCAAGCTCTACTTTCCTCCCACTCACTTCTTTCGAGAGAAACTCCTTCTCTAGAAAGGATCCATTCTTAGCAACGAATGTTTTGCCTTCGGATCTGTGATAGAAGGTGTACCCAATAGTTTCCTTTGGGTATTCTATGAAGATGCACTTCTCCAATTTTGGTTCGAGCTTATCAGGTTGAAAACCTTTTTCATATAAGCATCACAACTCCAAATTTTAAGAAACAATAGGTTAAATTTACTGCTAAACCATAGTTCATAAGGCGTCGTCTCAAGCGGATTTTGATGGTGCCCTATTTAAAGTGAATGCAACTGTATCTAATGCATAACCCCAAAACGATAGTGGTAAACAAATAAGAAACATCATAGATCGCACAATACCCAATAAAGTGCGGTTATAACGTTCGAACACACCATAACGCTGTGGTGTTCTAGGTGGCGTGAACTGTGAAACTATTCCACATTGTTTTATATGAAGGCCAAACTCGTAACTCAAATATTCTCCTCCATGATTAGATCATAGAAACTTTATTTTCTTGTTACGATGATTCTCCACTTTACTCTGAAATTCTTTTGAACTTTTCAAATGTTTCAGACTCGTGTTTCATTAAGTAGATATACTCATATCTACTCAAGTCATTTGTGAAGGTCAGAAAATAACGACACTCGCCATGAGCATCAACACTTATTGGACCGCATACATCAGTATGTATTATTTACAACAAGTTAGTAGCTCGTTCCATTGTTCCGGAGAACGGAGTTTCAGTCATCTTGCCAAAAAGGCACGGTTCGCAAGCATCGAATGATTCATAACCAAGTGATTCCGAAAATCCGTATTTATGGAGTTTCTTCATGCGCTTTACACCGATATGACCCAAACGGCAGTGCCACAAATAAGTTGCACTATTATTATTAACTTTGCATCTTTTGGCATCAATATTATGAATATGTGTATCACTATGATCGAGATCCAACAAACTATTTTCATTGGGTGTATGACCATTTGAAGGTTTTATTCATGTAAACAGAACAACAATTATTCTCTGACTTTAAATGAATAACCGTATTGCAATAAACATGATCAAATCATATTCATGCTCAACGCAAATGCCAAATAACATTTATTTAGGTTTAACATTAATCTCGAAAGTATAAGGAGTGTGTGATGAAGATCATATCAATCTTGGAACTACTTCCAACACTTATCGTTACTTCCCCTTCAACTAGTCTCTGTTTATTCTGTAACTCCTGTTTCGAGTTACTAATCTTAGCAACCGAACAAGTATCAAATACTCAGGGGCTACTATAAACACTAGTAAGGCACACATCAATAACCTGTATATCAAATATACCCTTGTTCACTTTGCCATCCTTCTTATCCACCAAATATTCAGGGCATTTCCGCTTCCAGTGACCACTTCCTTTGAAGTAGAAGCACTCAGTTTCAGGCTTTGGTTCAGCTTTGGGTTTCTTCGCGGGAGTGACAACTTGTTTGCCATTCTACTTGAAGTTTCCCTTTCTTTCCCTTTGCCCTTTTCTTGAAACTAGTGATCTTGTCAACCATCAACACTTGATGCTCTTTCTTGATTTCTACCTTCGTTGATTTCAACATCACGAAGAGCTTGGGAATCGTTTTCATCATCCCTTGCATACTATAGTTCATCACAAAGTTCTAGTAACTTAGTGATGGTGACTAGAGAATTATGTCAATCACTATCTGTCGGTGTACTAGAATTGGGGTACCCTAGTATCCCGAACTTGTGCACGGGCAGTTGCAGCACCCCGCGGCAAGACATGCCCTAGAGGCCCCCAAGTGGCAAATGGCCAAGTGATAGGAATCATCCGTAGCTCCTGAGCCAGAACATGAGCTCGACCTGAAAATTTCTGACAAGCATCACACTGCTTTACTAGATCCTCCGCATCAGCATGAGCTGTCAACCAATAGAACCCATGACGAAAAGCTTTAGCCACCAGGGACTTTGAACTGGCATGGTGACCACAATCCCCTTCATGGATTTCACATAGAATTTCTTGCCCTTCTGTAGGAGAAATACAACGTTGGAATATGCCTGAAACACTGCAACGGTGTAACTCGCCATTGTGAATAACCATGGACTTGGACCGCCGAATTATCTGTCTAGTGAAAACCTCATCATCTGGTAACTCACCCCGGTTCATATACGCCAAATATGGAACCGTCCAATTTGGAGTGGTATGTAAAGCAGCCACCAATTGGGCTTCCGGATCAGGAACAGCTAAATCCTCCTCTGTAGGCAACTTAACAGACAGGTTATGCAAGATATCTAAAAAGGTATTGGGTGGTACCGGCTTACGCTGAGATCCCAGCCGGCTTAAAGCATCTGCTGCCTCGTTTTTGCGCCGGTCAATGTGCTCAACCTTATAACCCTTAAAGTGACCTGCCACAATATCCACCTCGCGTCTGTAAGCCGCCATGAGTGGATCCTTAGAATCCCAAGTACCAAAAAGTTGCTGAGCCACCAGATCAGAATCTCCAAAACAGCGAACCCGGCTTAAGTCCATTTCCTTAGCCACCTGGAGACCGTGGAGTAAAGCCTCGTACTCAGCTGCATTGTTAGTACAAGGAAACATTAAGCAGAGAACAGAACAAATTTTATCACCTCGAGGGGAAGTAAGAACAACTCCACCCCCCAAGCCTTCCAATTGCCTGGATCCATCAAAGTGTATAGTCCAGTATGTATTATCCGGTTTGTCCTCTTGTGCCTGTAACTCGGTCCAATCATTGATGAAGTCAACAAGTGCTTGTGACTTAATTGATGTCCAAGGCATATACTTCCACCCATGCGGGCCAAGCTCAATTGCCCACTTTGCAACCTGGCCAGTTACCTCCCTGTTCTGAATTATATCACCCAAAGGAGCTAAACTGACCACTATAATGGGATGACCTTGAAAGTATTGTTTGAGCTTCCGACTTGCCATAAAAACCCCATAAACCAGCTTCTGCCAATGCGGATACCGTTGCTTTGACTCGATAAGTACTTCGTTGATATAGTAAACCGACCGTTGAACCGGATATTCCTTACCAGCCTCTTTGCGCTCTACCACAATTGCCACGCTGACAACATGGGCATTAGCAGCCACGTACAATAACAAGGGCTCTTTGTCAACCGGAGCAGCAAGAACCGGCGGTTCAACCAACTACCGCTTTAAGTCCTCAAACGCCGCATTAGCTGCGTCACTCCAGACGAAATCGTCTGTCTTTTTCAACATCTGATACAAAGGAATCGCCTTCTCTCCCAAACGGCTGATAAACCGGCTAAGGGCGGCAATTCGACCCGCCAAATGCTGAACATCATTGATACATTTCGGTTTAGCCAAAGATGTAATCGCGTTGATTTTTTCCGGATTAGCCTCAATCCCTCTGTTGGACACCAGAAAGCCTAAGAGCTTTCTTGCCGGAACAATAAAAACACACTTGTCCGGATTAAGCATCATTTTGTAAACCCAAAGATTGTCAAACGTTTCCTTGAGGTCATCTATCAAGGTTTCCTTCTTCCTGGATTTTACCACAATGTCATCCACATAGGCATGAACATTACGCCCAATCTGCTTGTGAAGACAATTTTGCACACAATGCTGATAAGTTGCCTGGGCACTTTTGAGCCCAAAGGGCGTAGAAACATAACAGAAGGCTCCAAAGGGAGTGATGAAGGCTGTCTTCTCCTGGTCCTTAACTGCCATTTTAATCTGATGATAACTTGAATAAGCATCCAAGAAACTTAGCCGGTCACAACCCGCCGTCGCATCAATAATCTGATCAATACGCGGGAGAGCAAAAGGATCTGCCAGACAAGCCTTGTTCAAATCTGTGTAATCCACACACATACGCCAAGTGCCGTTTTTCTTAAGAACGAGCACCGGATTAGCCAACCACTCAGGGTGAAATACTTCGATGATAAATCCAGCAGCCAACAGCCGGGCTACCTCTTAACCAATGGCCTTGCGTCTTTCCTCGTTAAAGCGGCGAAGAAATTGTTTGACCGTTTTAAACTTAGGATCAATATTGAGAGTGTGCTCAGCGAGTTCCCTCGGTACACCTAGCATGTCAGAAGGCTTACATGCAAAAATGTCCCGGTTCTCACGGATGAACTCGATGAGCGCGGTTTCCTATTTCGGATCCAGATTGGTGCTGATGCTAAACTGTTTGGATGAATCGCTAGGGACAAAGTCAACAAGTTTAGTCTCATCAGCCGGTTTGAACTTCAGGGTCGGGTCATGCTCAGCGGTGGGCTTCTTCAGAGGGATCATGTCTGCCGGATCAACATTGTCCTTATAAAACTTCAGCTCCTGTGTAGCACAAACCGACTCAGCATAGGCCACATCACCTTCCTCACAATCCAAAGCGATCTTTCGACTTCCATGTACTGTTATAGTCCCCTTATGACCCGACATTTTGAGTTGTAAATAGATATAGCAGGGTCTCGCCATGAATTTTGCGTAAGCCGGCCGTCCAAACAGTGCGTGATACGGGCTTTGGATTTTCACCACTTCAAAGGCCAATTTTTCATACCTGGAATCATGCTCATCTCCAAACACAACCTCCAAAGTGATCTTGCCAATAGGATATGCCGATTTACCTGGAACTACACCATGAAAAACAGTGTTGGACGGTTTAAGACTCTTGTCTGTCAACCCCATGCGACGAAAAGTCTCATAGTACATGATGTTGATACTGCTCCCTCCATCCATCAGGACTTTGGTAAATTTGTAACCTCCCACCTGAGGCGCTACCACCAAAGCTAGTTGTCTCGGATTGTCAACCCGGGGCGGATGATCCTCTCTGCTCCACACAATGGGATGCTCGGACCACCGTAAATAATGTGGCACTGCCGGTTCAACAGCATTAACTGCCGTTTTGTGAAGCTTCTGATCGCGCTTACATAGGCTAGTAGTGAACACATGATACTGCCCACCATTCAACTGCTTGGGGTGACTTTGATAACCTGACTGCTGCTGATTTCCTTGATTATTCTGTTGGCCATTACCACCTTGGTTATTCTGGTTTCCCTGATTATTCTGAAACCCAGAGTTTGAACCGCCGCCACCATGAAAACCTGGACCTGAACCGCCCAACGGACCCTGATCATACTGGAAGACATCGGAATTCTTAAATTCCTTCATGATATAATCCTTCCAAAGGTGTGTGGAAGGGGCCTCCTTGGTCCCATGCTTTGGGCAGTGCTGGTTTAACAAATGCTCCAGATTCATCCCTCCACCGCGCTGGGGCGGTTTACCTTTACGACCCTGCATATTAGTGTTAGCCACAAGATCTGAACTATCTGCCTTGCGCTTACCATTATTCCCATGGCCTCCTTGGTTGTGATGTTGTCCCTTTGCACCGCCGTTCTTCTTTCCCTTCTCCGGTTTCTCCACATCAGAATCGGGATCCTTGGTATTATCAGAATCGGCATATTTAATCAAGGCTACCATAAGGGTTCCATGTCATTGCAGTGGCACTTGAGCCGTCCCAACTTCATTTTTAGTGACTTAAACCGGCAATTAAGCTCTAGTGTTATGATTGCTTGACCAACATTAATCCGGTCTGACGAATGCAAAACTTCCGAAACCCGGCGCACCCAATGAGTTGTTGACTCATTCTCCCCTTGAACACAGGCATCCAGATCCCCAATGGACATATGCTGTTTGCATGTGTCTTTGAAATTAGCTATAAACTAGGCCTTCAACTGATCCCATGACTCGATGGAGTTGGCTGGTAAGTTTTTCAACCAAGTACGGGTTGTCCCTTCCAACATCATCATGAAGTACTTTGCACAGGCCGCTTCATCCACATCCAGCATCTCCATTGCAATTTCATAACTCTCGACCCACACCTCAGGTGGCTGATCCGTGGTGTAGTTAGGCACCTTATGTGCACCCTTGAAATCCTTGGGCAGTCGCACATTACAGAGAGCCGGAATGAGACACAACACTCCCCAGGAACTAAAAGCAAGCCCGGTGCCTCGGTCTACTGACGCCGCTTGCTGAACCGGGGCGGGTTGATAACGACCCGCATATTGTGCTGTCAAAGCGGCCTCCCTTCGTGCTCTACCATTATCCACCACGTCTTGAGCATTACGACGGCGCGCACTGCTAGACACTTCCAGTTCATCCATGTGCCTGCTATAGCTTTTGCTCGGACGAGGGGTTGAATGAATTCTATCTCGGCTATAGGAATAAGCCTGCTGCTGCACCACAGCGGTTTGAAGAAGATCCCTGGCCCGCCGCGTCTCAACTACCGCAAGCAAATCGCCCTCCGTCGGAATGGCTGCCAGGCGAGATGCTCTGGCAATCATGTTATCCAAAGGGCTCGAGAAGTGACCCGGTGGTGTGGACACGTATTGCGGCGGGTTATCCGTTTGTCGAGGTGGTTCCATTATCCGTGGTTGATCCGGCGCTGCCCTAGGCGGGTCGGTCCGGTTTGTAGCTACCGGATTACTCGGCCCAGCCCCCGATGTGTTAAAGAGATTCAATCCTTCAAAGACCGGCTGCATACGCGATCGGTACTTCCTTCGCATTACGTCGTTTGATGCATTCTGATCCAACATGAGCCGGTAATTCTGCGCCTGTATCTGCTGTGACTGGGCATCCAAAGCGGCCCATTCTTCAGCCATCCTAGCATCCTCAATTGCCAGGTCTTCCTTAGCCTGCGTTATCTGGTCCTTCAGCTTCGCAATGTTCGCATTGTGCTGATACTGCGTCTAACTGCCATGGTTAACAAGGTTGCCTAGGCATCCATCAAACCGGAGAGGACTTGAGCCAGTCGGTGCGCCGGGGCTCCTACCGCGGCTGCTGATCCGGTATTCATCGTTGCTGTAGACGAAGACTGCAAAGTGGGCTGTGTTCCAGCCATGTAAACAGCAACCCGACTTGGCGGTTCAAGGAGGTCCAGAATACTGTTGCCATCGGAATATCCTTCGAACCCACCATTATGAATTTGGTATAGGGACTCAGTTTCGCCAGTGGATGACTCGCCGTCGGAATAAAAAACCGTCTCGCCTTCAAACACTGGTTCAGATCCGATCCCAAGGACACATCATATGAACGCACGCTTCATAGCGGGCTTAACCCGGGCAGGACTCGCACGCTGAGCCGTCTCGACGAGGTCAGTGCAGATGTCCGGCTCAGGACCCGGTTCGCCAATCTTGCCGATGAAGACATGAATTCCGCCAAAGGGGACCCAATATCCGTACTCGATTGAGCCGGCCTCGGGGCCCCATCCTTCGTCGTTGATGTAGAGCTTGCCGCGATGACTCTTGGTCACCCGGCCAACCACGTACCCCTTGAGTCCTTCAGAGCTTCCCTTCAAGAACTCGAAACCATCGTGCGATAGCCCCACGGTGGGCGCCAACCGTCGTGGAATTAACACGTCAGATGTCCTCATGAAAGAACTTAGTCGTAGAGCCATCGCGACGGGTTAGCTTGAAGGGGTTAAACCGGACAAGGTACACGGGAGTTTTATACTAGTTCGGCCCCTTCGATGAAGGTAAAAGCTTACGTTTAGTTGTGATGGGGTTGATTGGGTTTCGATGACCAGGGAGCAAATACACTTTGTATGAGTCGGCCTCGGGACTCTGTAGACCGGTCGGGCGTCAACCTATGTATATAAAGGGATGACCCGACGGCGGTTCAGGGACATAAAACAACAACTCGAGACTCAGGCAAAGCGTATTTGCTCCCTGGTCATCGAAACCCAATCAATCCCATCACAACTAGATGTAAGCTTTTAACTTCATTGAAGGGGCCGAACTAGTATAAAACTCCCGTGTCCCTTGTCCGGTTTAACCACTTCAAGCTAACCCGTCGCGATGGCTCTACGACTAAGTTCTTTCATGAGGACATCTGACGTGTTAATTTCATGACAGATAAGGATTATGAATTCTCTATTGATCCTCAAATTATTACTTTAGTTGAATCTGATCCTTTTTATGGCAATGAATCTGAAACTGTTGTGGCACATCTTACTAAATTGAATGATATAGCCACCCTGTTCTCGCTATTATTATATCCTTAAGATATTTCCGTTCTCATTAAAGGGTGATGCTAAAACTTGGTTTAATTCTCTTGATCCTGGTTGCGTGCGTAGTCCCCAGGATATGATTTATTACTTCTCTGCTAAATATTTCCCTGCTCATAAGAAACAAGCTGCCTTGCGCGAAATATATAGTTTTGTGCAAATCGAAGAAGAGAGTCTCCCACAAGCTTGGGGGAGGCTTCTCCGATTACTTAATGCTTTGCCTGATCATCCTCTTAAGAAAAATGAAATACTTGATATCTTCTATAATGGACTACCTGATGCTTCCAAGGACCACTTGGATAGTTGTGCTGGTTGTGTTTTCAGGGAAAGAACAGTCGACCAAGCTGAATTTTTATTGAATAATATGTTGACTAATGAAAATAATTGGACTCTTCCTGAGCCAATTCCCGAGCCAATTGAGCCAACTCCTGAGCCAGCTCCTGAACCTATTCCTAAACCAACTCCGAAGAAGATGGGAGTTCTATTTCTCAGTCCTGAAGATATGCAAGAGGCAAAGAAATCTATGAAAGAAAAAGGTACTAAAGCTGAAGATGTTAAGAATTTACCTCCTATTGAAGAAATACATGGTCTTAATATACCGCCTGTTGAAGAAACACATTGTCTTGATAACCCGACACAGGTAGTGAAGGTAAATTCTCTCTATAGATATGATAAAGTTGAAATACCGTCTAGTAAGTTTACTAGCCAATGTTTGGATGAATTTGATGATTTTATGGCTAGGCAAGAAAGTTTTAATGCTTATGTTGGTAGAGAATTAAAGAGTAATGCTTTCATGATTGGACACTTGAGTGATTATATGGCTAGAGTTAAAGATGAACTTAAACTCATTAGCAAATATGCTTCTATGGTTACCACTCAAGCAGAACAAGTACTTAAAGCTCAAAGTGATTTTCTCGATGAATTAAATAATAAACATGATTTTGCTGTTAGAGTGGCTACTAGAACAGGTAGAATGACTCAGGAACCTTTTGTATCCTGAAGGCCACCCTAAGAGAATCGAGCAAGATTCTCAGAGAAATAATGTAGATGCAGCTAGTCCTTCTAAAAAGAAGAAAAAGAAAAATGATAGGACTTTGCATGCTTCTAGTGAACCTGTTATAGAAGCACCAGGGAGTCCCAGTGATATTTCTATTTCTGATGCTGAAAGACAATTAGGTGATGAACATGAACCTTGTGATAATGTTAATGATAATGTTCATGTTGATGCTCAACCTAGCAATAATAATGATATAGAGATTGAACCTGCTGTTGATCTTGATAACCCACAATCAAAGAATGAACGTTATGCTAAAAGAGACTTTGTTGCTAGGAAGCACGGTAAAGAAAGAGAACCATGGGTTCAGAAACCCATGCCTTTTCCTCTGAAGCCATCCAAGAAAAAAGATGATGAGGATTTTGAGCGCTTTGCTGAAATGATTAGACCTATCTTCTTATGTATGCGCTTAACAGATATGCTCAAAGCAAACCCTTATGCTAAATACATGAAGGATATCATTACAAATAAAAGAAAGATACCAGAAGCTGAGATTTCCACCATGCTTGCTAATTACACGTTTAAAGGTGGAATATCAAAGAAACTTGGAGATCCAGGGGTACCAACTATACCATACTCCATTAAAAGAAACTATGTTAAAACTGCTTTATGTGATCTTGCAGCCGATGTTAGTGCTATGCCTTTCTCTTTATATCATAGACTTGAGTTGAATAAGTTGACACCTACTGAAATATCTTTGCAAATGGCTGATAAATAAACTGCTATACCTATCGGTATTTGTGAGGATGTGCCTATTGTGGTTGCAAATGTCACTATCTTAGCGGACTGTTATTCTTCATATTCCCGAGGACGATAGTATGTCGATTATCCTTGGTAAACCCTTTTTGAATACTGCAGGGGCTGTTATTGATTGCAACAAAGGCAATGTCACTTTTCATGTTAATGGTAATGAGCATACGGTACACTTTCCGAGGAAACAACCTCAAGTTCATAGCATCAATTCTACTGGAAAAATTCCAACTATCATTCTTGGAGGTTTTGAATTTCCTCTTCCTACTGTCAAGAAAAAAATATGATATTCTTATTATTTGGGAAGTTCATATCCCCGTTGAGGTAACCTAGTGTTAAGCGAAATTTCTCCGGTTCTATGTTATTCGGAATGAGTTTGTTAACAAGACTCGATCAACCTTGTTAGTGGATTCATTTTTATGACCAGGAGATGGATGAAACTAGAAGGCACAACCTTCTGTACCCTCTTTTTACTTTCTGTTATTTAGATTAAATAAAGCAAAAATAGTATTATCCGTCTGTTTTCTGAATTATCCATGCAATAAAAAATATCCCGAAAATAAAAGTTCTCCAAATGCCCTGCATATTTAGTATGATTTTTTTGGAATATTTGAGGATTTTAGGCACAAAGAACACAGTAGGGGGGCAAGCACCTGGCCACGAGGGTCCAAGGCGCGCCCACTCTTACTAGGCGCCCCCCTGCCTCATGGGCCCATGGTGTGCCCCCTCCACTTATTCCTGCACCCACACACTCCATCTTCCTCCCAAAAAAATCCCCATCCAGCTCAAGCACGAGTTCTAGCTCATTTTGCTACGATTTTCGACCTCCTTGCTCAAAGCTCCATTCATAAAACTGCTTTGGGAGATAGTTCTTTGGTATGTGACTCCTCCAATGGTCCAATTAGTTTTTGTTCTAGTGCTTTATTCATTCCAAATTTCTGCTGCCTAGGTGAGCATATTCTTGAGCTTGCATGTCAAATTTATGAGGTCCCAAGTAATTCTATTGCATGATATAGGCTCTAGGCACTTGTGGGAGTAGTTGCTACCAACCTTGTTTAGTTTGATTCACTTTTATTTGAAGTTACTAAAAATTTCAGAAATTTTTGGAAAAAGATGAAGAGATTGTTCTTGAGGGGCTATTCTAGCCAAAGCTCCAAGGATAAACAAGCTAAGGAGAAAGAAAAGGCCAAGTATAATCTTCCTCGCGTAGCGGAAGTAAGGCCTTGTGAGTGGCCATGTGATAATTTCCTGAGAGCAGCCGGGATTTATGAAGACTTTATTCTTTGGCTGAAAATGCGGGCCTCACAGACTTCCTCCACAACCGGATCGAAAAGTATCTCTTACTTACCAATACTTTCGTGCAAAACTTTTATTATTATCCTAAGAATTCACCTCCTTCGGTATCTTTTCATTTATATGATGAGACCAAGGAAATGTCATTACGTAATTTTTGCGCGGTTTGTAGAATACCCTTTGAGGGTAGCTTAGATGAACCACATCATAAAGATGTGGATGGCTTTATTGATACTATTACTGTAGGGGAATCGAGGAAGGTTTCTGATGCGAGAATAACTAGCATACATTTTCCTGTTTTACGCTACTTTGCCATATTTACTAGTCGATGCTTAATTGGTCGCGGAAACTGTGGAAACTTCGGTGTTCCTGATATTATTATTCTGTTCCATGTCTTATTTGGTGATAACACTTTTAGTATGGATTCCGTTATTGCTAAATGGTTAAGTCTAAACCATACAAAGGGCCCTATCTTTGGAGGTAACTATGTTGCAAGCCTTGCTAAACATTTTGAGATACCTAGTAGGCATTATGAGAAAGAGGAGACACTGCTGCCCTCTACCTTTTTAGATTATAGGAGCATGGTAGCACATGAGTTTATTGTTGACAACGATGATAAGATGCTCCTGTATAACCTGAGATTTAATAAGAAACACAGTGAGACTATTACCCTGCCCGCACCTTCTTTGTTTGATTTAACTGCAGGCCATTACCTCGTCTTGCCAAAGGATGTGTACGCATAGCGAGGCCAGACATCCGCTTTAGAGCCTGAGCCAGGACCACCACTGAACCCTTATCGTCCATCATCTTATCAGAGGGATCCGGAGGAGATAGCCAGCCAGTGGTATCCTGATGACACTCCTCAATACACCGGGGAGAGTAGCCGCGATCCTTGGGCATAGACCAACTTAGGCCAAAAGCCTAAGCTTGGGGGAGTATGTATTTCTCACCGACATTACATTCATGTTCACACACTTATTCTAGTTGTCGGTGCTCATACTTTCTCATTGTATTCTCCATGCTAGTTTAATTTCTTTTTCTAGCTTTCTTCTTGTGTGTTTGATAAACCTTAAGAAAACAAAAAAATTAGTTAGTTTAATTTCCATGCTTGTAGTAGTAATTAAAAAGAAAACCCAAAAATATTTCTCATTCTTCTTTTACTTGTTGGGAGCTTTCCTGTGTAAATAGTTTTATTTTCTTTTCTTTCCTTTGGGGGTCGAGAGGAGAAGACCATAATGAAAATGCTTAGTGGCTCTCATATGCATGATTGTTGATTTAACCAAGATCCCATATTACTTTCTCTTCTCCCTTGAATTGAATGCTTGCAGATTCCAGCTTAGTCCAATGCACGTGCACTATTATTATTCACACCGTTCGGTCATGCAAGTGAAAGGCAATAATGACGATATATGATGGACTGATTGAGATAAGAGAAGCTGGTATGAACTCGACCTCTCTTGTTTTTGTAAATATGATGAGTTCATCGTTCCTGATTCAGCTTATTATGAATAAACATGTTTGCAATGACAATTAGAGATCATAGTTGCTTATGCCATGCTCAATTAGCTAGGAGATTATAATGGTTTACCTTGCGTGCCAACATGCTATTAAAATGGTTGTGATGTGGTATGATAGGGTTGTGATGCCCCTGATTCAATCGTACACTAATCATGCACGCATATGTGTACGATCAAGATCAGGGACTCACGGGAAGATATCACAACACAACTCTAAAACATAAATAAGTCATACAAGCATCATAATACAAGCCAGGGGCCTCGAGGGCTCGAATACAAGTGCTTGATCATAGACGAGTCAGCGGAAGCAACAATATCTGAGTACAGACATAAGTTAAACAAGTTTGCCTTAAGAAGGCTAGCAGAAACTGGGATATAGATCGAAAGAGGCGCAGGCCTCCTGCCTGGGATCCTCCTAACTACTCCTGGTCGTCGTCAGCGGGCTGCACGTAGTAGTAGGCACCTCTGGTGTAGTAGGGGTCGTCGTCGATGGTGGCGTCTGGATCCTGGACTCCAGCTTCTGGTTGCGATAACCAGAAAGAAAGGAAAGGGGGGAAAAGGGGGGAGAAAGCTACCGTGAGTACTCATCCAAAGTACTCGCAAGCAAGGAACTACACTACATATGCATGGGTATATGTGTAAGGAGGCCATATCAGTGGACTGAACTGCAGAATGCCAGAATAAGAGGGGGATAGCTAGTCCTATCGAAGACTACGCTTCTGGCAGCCTCCGTCTTGCAGCATATAGAAGAGAGTAGACTGAAGTCCTCCAAGTAGCATCTCCAAGTAGCATCGCATAGCATAATCCTACCCGGCGATCCTCCCTCGTCGCCCTGTGGAAAAGCGATCACCGGGTTGTCTGTGGAACTTGGAAGGGTGTGTTTTATTAAGTATCCGGTTCTAGTTGTCATAAGGTCAAGGTACAACTCCAAGTCGTCCTGTTACCGAAGATCACGGCTATTAGAATAGATTGACTTCCCTGCAGGGGTGCACCACATAACCCAACATGCTTGATCCCATTTGGCCGGACACACTTTCCTAGGTCATGCCCGGCCTCGGAAGATCAACACGTCGCAGCCCCACCTAGGCACAACAGAGAGGTCAGCACACCGGTCTAAATCCTATGCGTGCAGGGGTCTGGGCCCATCGCCCATTGCGCACCTGCACGTTGCGTACGCGGCCGGTGAGCTGACCTAGCAACCTCCATTACAAAGGAAGTTGTGTTAACGCAGTCCAACCCGGCGCGCGCCGCTCAGTCGCTGACATCAGAAAGGCTTCGGCCGATACCACGACACCGGGATACCCATAACTACTCCTGCGTAGATGGTTAGTGCGTATAGACCAAATGGCCAGACTCAGATCAAATACCAAGATCTCGTTAAGCGTGTTAAGTATCTACGAACGCCGAATAGGGCCAGGCCCACCTGTCTCCTAGGTGGTCTCAACCTGCCCTGTCGCTCCGCCACAAAGTAACAGTCGGGGGCCGTCGGGAACCCAGGCCCACCTCTACCGGGATGGAGCCACCTGTCCTTTCAGCCCCCTCATCACAATCACTTGCGGGTACTCATCGAGCTGACCCGACTTTAGTCACCATATGTATAGTATGTATGTATGTATAGTATATACCCGTGATCACCTCCCGAGTGATCACAGCCCAATAGTATAGCAAGGCAGACTGACAAGAATGTAGGGCCAATGATGATAAACTAGCATCCTATACTAAGTATTTAGGATTGCAGGTAAGGTATCAACAGATGTAGCAACAATGTCAGGCTATGCATCAGAATAGGGTTAACAGAAAGCAGTAACATGCTACACTACTCTAATGCAAGCAGTATAGAGGAGAATAGGCGATATCTGGTGATCAAGGGGGGGGGGGCTTGCCTGGAAGCTTTGTTGTACATGAAGAAGGGTCATCGGTGATGTAGTCGTACTCAGTGGCATCAGCGTCGGTCTCGGGGTCTACCGGAGAAGAAGAGGGGGGACGAAATAGTAAATACAGAGCAAACAAAGCATCACAAAACATAACATGACATACGCAGTGCTAGGTGTGCCCTAACGCGGTAGGAGGTGATACCGACAAAGGGGGGAAACATCCGAGAAAGTATCCCCGGTGTTCCGCGTTTTCGGACAGATGAACCGAAGGGGGAAAGTTGCGTGTTTGCTATGCTAGGGATGTGTGGCGGACGAACGGGCTGCGTATCCGGATTCGTCTCGTCGTTCTGAGCAACTTTCATGTTGAAAATAATTTAATCCGAGTTACGGATAAAAAGATATGATTTTCTAAAGATTTACTAATTTCTGGAATTTAATTAATCCTTTAATTTAATTCGAAATTGGATTAATGACATCAGCATGATGTCATGTTGACATGAACAGTCAACAGAGATTGACTAAGTCAAACTGACAGATGGGGCCATTGACTGGGTCAATAGCACAGTCAGCAGGTCCAGTCAGCAGTCAACAGTCCTGTTGACTTAGTCAAACTTACGCGTGGGTCCCACTTGTCATTGACTCATAACTCTATTAGTTTAGGAAAAACTTTCTTAATTAACAGTGAGGCCCATCTGTCACTTGGTTATATTATGCTAATTACTTAATTAACTAATTATTTAACATACTAAATATTTTAATTAAACTTATTTTTGTTTATTTGTTTTTCGTTCTTATCCAGAGGCTGGGCCCCGGTGGTCAGGGGCACAACCGGCCACACACACGCACACGCACCCATGACTATGGGCGAGGCCGTGGCCGGAGCCTGGTCGGTGCGTGGCCGACGGCCAGCGGGCGCTGGGCAGGGCGGACACGGGGCATGGAGCGATCAGGGGAAGGGGCGCGGCGGCGCCGGCGGAGTGCACAGGGGGCGTGCGGCGACGCGCGATGTCCAGGCACAGCAGCAGCCCTGTGGACGGGTGAGCAGCGGCAGCAGAGGCACGAAACGACGGGCAAGACAAGGGAACAGGGACAGCCAGCGCGCTGAGCGTGGCGATGGACGTGCGGGACAATGGGGAGAGGGAAGCAGGGGGATGGAGTTCTCACCCCCATTGTAGGGGAGTTCGGCGGTGAGGTGCGATGGCGCCGGCGGGGAGGAGGTCGGGGAAGGCGTCCGACAAGGTGGAGGTAGACGAGGGGCGGCTCCGGCCACCGGGGATGGCGATGACGTCGTGGTGTCGGCGGGGTCGTGCCCGATCCAGAATGAGCGGAGAAGAAGACCAACGGCGCAGTGGTTGCCTCGCCGACGAACGGCAGCTGCGTCCCGCCTGAGGAGCACCGGAGAGCCACGGGGGAGCACTGGAGAGGAGAGGTTGCGAGGAGGGTTCGGGCAAGAGGGCCCTCGCCGCTGAGTGTGTGGCGGCGCGAGGAAGATGGGGAGGGAATCGAGCGAGAGAGAGCGAGGGAACGAGGGGAGTGGGGGTGGTAGCAGTTAGGGTTTGGTCGCGTGGGGGGATAAGGGGGACCGGGGTGGGCCGGCCTGGCGGTCCGTCGGCCTGCTGGGCCAAGGCCCAGATGGGGGGTTCCTTTTCCTTTTTTTTGTTTGTCTCTTTTGTATTTTCTTTCTTTTATTTATTTTCTCTTCTGTTTTAATCCAATTTAAAATATTTATGCACTTTATAAAACTGTGTCTTCTACACCATAATTATCTATGTAATATTTAGTACAAACCGAACGTTTTTATTTTAATTTTTGAAAACTTTTATTATTGACATTAATTTGAATTTGAATTTTGAAACGGTTTCGAATCATCACAAGGTTAACAATAGTAACCGTGGTGACGTGGCACCATTAGCCCGGGATTACTGTAGCTTAATTATCCGGGCGTCACAATTCTCCTCCACTACAAGAAATCTCGTCCCTAGATTTAAGAGGGGTGTAAGGGGGGCGGGGCTGGTAGCGAAAACCTAACGTGTCTTCTCGGTCTTGGTTACTCTTCTCGAAGAGGTCAATCCATAGCGTTGATGCCTCCATTCCTATGCATCGATGCATCATGATGAAGTTGTCATTCTTCCTTCGGGATCTTTACCGTACTTACGAAAGGATAAGAGGGGGGAAACTCTATAAGGACGGATTCTAACAAAATTGAGCATCAGACGGTTAGCTCAGGGGAAGAAGCATAAGTATCTCTCGAATTGAAACTTAAGAAGATATCGAGAGCAAAGTAAGAAGGTGCCATGAGAAGTTTCAAGCGGGTAGGCAATCGTTCGATGCCTGAAACAAAGTGTAAAAGGGGTCCAGAGCAATGGGAATAAGTTTTGTGTCTGATACCCGAATAGATCACTTGGCAGGTGGCCCATGAGTCACATAAGAAGTCAAGCTCGAGGAATAACTTTGGAAACCGGGGGTGTACAGGAGAGTCAGGTTTCGATCCTGTGGAACTGTGGGTTATGGGCCCATCGTGTGGTTAAAAGTAGGAAGGTCGGTGACATCTTGCACGATCATGTAAGCAAGGCATGTCAGAGGGTAGTCTGTCAGTTATGTCGGCAACAACATCGATACCAAGGGCGAGGGACGAAGAGAACCATTTTTCTGCTCGTTGAACGAGGCGGACCAATAGGCAAAGTTCTCATCCATCAGTGGTTGCCGGAATATCATCAACAATAAAAACAGGGTCTTACTGACACGGTTTGTACACCAAGGTGTTCTACATATAGATCACAAGAAGGGTTAAGAAAACCCATGGAAAGGAAAATGAGATTCTCGGATTAAACAGAACAATGGAAAGGAAAATGTGTTTAAACACATATTTCAGGGGTATATCCTTCCCAAGGATAAGCAGAGCATGATATCCATGTGTCGGTGTACTAGAGTAGGGGTACCCTAGTATCCCGAACTTGTGCACGGGCAGTCACAGCACCCCGCGGCAAGGCTTGCCGGGTGACCACCAAGGTCCTCCGTGGTTCCTTTGGAGCCATTCAAGAACAAAGTATGCAAGCCAAGGAGAGAAGGCCCCGGCAAGAGGAGCTTGCCGGGAAGGCCAATCAAGGCATCTCAAGGAACTTGCCGCGACGCGCCACGCGTCCCGGCGAGGCCCGGCGAGCGACAAGCTTCCGGACGCGACAAGACAACGACCGCGGCAAGGCACTTGCCACGGCAAACTACCGCTCTGTAGCCACGCTCCAGCATATCCACCAACGTGTCGCCCTGGGGCCTTTCCAGGCGCGCGTGGCGAGAGGCCGTGCAGCCAGCGGTGCGCGGTGGCAAGCGGCGCTGACAAGATAGCCATCATGACAAGCGGTGGCGTCCCTGACTGTCCCTTTCTGCATTGTTTGGGCAACGCAGACGGGCATTTAATGCCTTTGTCCCCTGCCGTCAGGGTTAGGTAGGATACACTGTACAGGTAGCTGTACCAACTGCAATTCCTTTTCCATTTTTACCCTTGTCTACATTGCCACCTGTCGGTGACCCCTTGAGCATATAAAAGGAGGCCCATGCACAACGTAGAAGGGGGTTCGAAGGCAGAAAAACACTCACGCTCGGTCTCGTTAGCAGCTAGTGTGTACTGTAGCACTCAGCGCTCCCAAGCAAGAACTCAATACACTCAGACATGCAGCAGTAGGAGTGTTATCTCTCCGGAGAGCTCCGAAGCTGGGTAAACTGCTCGTGTGCTTCGCCTCAATCCACTCTTCGTGCAACCTCCGCCCCCCGCCGAACCGAAAGGGGCTCGGTCCGCCGGTCCCATAGGTGTTCGTGGATCAGTTTACCCCGACATCTTTGGCGCGCCAGGTAGGGGGCGTCGAGGTTGTGTGAACCAGATCCGGCGTTCACACGAGCTAGATCTTCATCTTCTTCATCGACATGCCACCGAAGAAGAAGGCTTCGGCGGCAGCTATTCCGTCCATGTCGATCCCACCACCACCGGAGCAAACAGGTGGTGGGGTAGACGCCGGCGGAAGAACGGACAACGACGAGGGAGCCCACGGTGCTGCCAGGTCCAAGGACAAGGCTGCGCAGACCTCGGCGTCCGTATATGCACCGCGCCCATCTCAGGAGGCGCAGGAACGACAGCGTCATGGTATTCGTAGTGCCATACGTTTGTTGGACCAAGATCGAGCTGGTGGATCCCGGGGTGCTCAAGACCAGCATGCACGCCAACGTGTTGGCACGAGTGAGACACGGTCGCCTGGGCGGGATACTGCTCCTTCTAACATAGTTAGAAGTCCGAGCATATCCCGCTCCTCACGCCGTTCGCCACTGCCGCCCACCACTCCAGCAGAAGCTTTGGCGCGAGCTCAACTGCTCCTGGATTACCCTCCAACGGCAGACAAGATCGATGAATGGAGGGCCACCATTCAGAGTCTCATCGGCTATGCCAACGGCGACACTCCGCAGCAGCCGAGTACATCGTTGTCGCGGCAGGATTGCCAGGCACGAGCCAATGGCGATGAAACCGGTGGGGGTGCAACCACCATGCACTCTCCACCCAAAAGGCCAAGATCGCCGACTCGCCGGATCCACCTCGACAGCGACTCCACTGCATCATCAGATCCACGAGCTCGTCGTGATCAGCACCAAGTTCTTCATGAACGACAGCAAGAAGACGCCCGAACTCGCATCGAGCGCCGAAGAGAAGCGCGGCGTCAATCGGACCAGCGCGCTGGGCCCTCTGTCGACATGCATGCACCAGGGGAACCAGGCAACTTGCCGTATGCGGTAGGCTGCCCTGCGCTCACTCGTCAGCTGTGGCAGGTCCAGTGGCCCAGCACGAAGAATTTCTAGCCAGACGTACCAGAGAAGTACGACGGCAAGTCGCATCCGTCGGAGTTCCTCAGCATCTACACCATCGCGGTGCAAGCTGTTGGGGGGGGGGGGCGGGACGACAAGATCCTAGCCAACTACTTCCCGCTGGTGCTCAAGCCCAATGTCAGATCCTGGCTCATGCACTTGCCGGACAACTCCATATCCTCCTGGGCAGATCTATGCCATCAGTTTGTCGGTGCCTTTACAGGCGGCCACAAGCCTCATGGCCAAGAGAGCGACCTTCATCTGCTCGCCCAGAAGGAAGGAGAGCCCCTGCGCAAGTATATTCAGAGATTCAGCCGCGTACAGCACAACATCCCAGATGTCCACCCTGCCGCGGTAATCAGCGCGTTCCATCAGAACGTGCAAAACCGCAGGATGCGGGAGGAGATGGCGATGTGCAAGATCAGAGACGTCAGTGAGCTATATGCCCTGGCCGACAAGTGTGCACGTGCTGAGGAAGGGAGGAAACTCCCCGGAGAGAATACAGAAGCAGGAAGATCTGATAGTGAGGATACTGCCCCGGCAAAGAAAAACCGGCGGCGTAACAACAGGAAGAAGAAAGGCAAAGATGTGCTAGTCGTTGAGCAGTCCGCCAACGAAAGTGGCGCCAAGAAAGCCAAAGCTGGTAGCTCCGGCAAGGAGATTGCTGCAGGCACCAACTACCAGGCTGTGGCGGTCGCCGACAAGCAGGATGGCACCAACAAGCAGTACTGCAAAATCCACCGCACCAAGGGCCATGACCTCCAGAGCTGCAAGAAGGTCGAGCAGCTTGTCGGGCAGCAAAAGGCTGAATACGAGCAACGCGACAAGGAGAAGGCCCAGGAAGGTGCTGGAGGAGCCGGCAAGAAACGCCCCGGCAGAGGAGGACGCCGCGGCAAGGCCAAGCAGCGGCAAGGAGACAGACCTCCCTGCGGCCGCGACAAGGATGAAGATGACGACGACGATGAAGATATGGATGATGACGAGACTGATGAGCAGGAGTTCCAGAAAGCCACAGAGGTCCTGTGCGTTGACGGTGGTGCTTCTTTGCATACTTCACACCGCCAGCTCAAGCAGTGGGTGCGGGAAGTCAATGCAGCAGAACCACCCATCGAGTCACACAAGCCTCTGAAATGGTCCATCACGCCTATCATCTTTGATATTGAGGACCACCCTGATCGCGTAACTGCGGTTGGGTGCTTGCCGATGTTGGTTTCACCAACTATCCGCAACCTCAAGGTCACTAAGATGCTACTTGACGGCGGGGCCGGCTTGAACCTGATCTCCTCCGCGGTACTCCAGAAACTACTGATCCCTGACAGCGAGCTCGAAGAGACCGGCACATTCCAAGGAATCAATTCGGGAAGGAGCAAGCCGAAGGGAAAGATCACGTTGCCGGTAACATTTGGCAGCGACTTGAACTTCAGGACTGAGAGGGTCACTTTTGACGTTGCTGACTTTCCATTGCCTTACAATGGGATACTCGGCCGTCCAGCACTCGCTAAATTCATGGCGGCCTCTCACTATGCATACAAACTCCCCGACGACAAGAAGGATGCTCTTATCTGCGCCGACAAGATCTACCGGGAAGCCGCAGCCACAACAGATCGCAAGTCACTTGCCGTTGAAGCTCCCGGAGCGAAGAAGAAGACCAAGTCCGACAAGAGTTCGGATGCCCACTCCGGCAAGCGCACCTCTTTGGAGTGCTGCGCTACCGTCGAGGACGCACCATCGAGCTCGACTAGCAAGTGTAAGAAGGCAATGGCAGCTCCACCAGAGACCAATAAGGTGTCCGCCAAGGCGGACGGCACTGGTGGTACCTTCACCATCAGTGCCACTCTTGACCCTAAATAGGAAAGCGTGCTTGTTGCTTTCCTGCGGGCGAACTTCGACGTATTTGCATGGCAACCGTCTGACATCCCCGGTGTTCCCAGGAAAGTAATCAAGCACCATCTTGCCGTCTGTCCTCATGCGCGGCCCATCAAGCAGAAAGTCAGGAAACAGGCAGTGGAGCGCCAAGAATTCATCGCAGAAGAAATCAAGAAATTGGAAGCAGCAGGCCTTGTCAGAGGAGTGCTCCATCCTACGTGGTTGGCCAATCCTGTAGTCGTGCGCAAGGCAAACGGGAAATGGAGGCTTTGTATCGACTTTACCGATGTCAATAAAGCTTGTCCCAAAGACCCATTTCCCTTGCCGCGCATCGACCAGATTGTTGACTCCACGGCCGGATGTGACTTGTTTTCATTTCTTGATGCATACTCAGGATACCATCAGATCTTCATGGCAGAAGAGGATGAGGAGAAGACCGCATTCATCACCCCATGTGGCACATACTGTTTCGTACGGATGCCTTTCGGTTTAAAGAATGCTGGTTCAACATTTGCAGAAATGTGGAAATGTGGAAGCCTACATGGATGACATAGTGGTCAAGAGCAAGGACAAGGTGACTTTGATTCAAGATTTAGACGAAACCTTTGCAAATCTTCGCAAGATCAACCTCAAGCTTAACCCCGAGAAGTGTGTGTTTGGAGTCCCCTCCGGCAAGCTTCTCGGGTTCTTCGTGTCTCAGCGGGGAATTGAAGCCAATCCTGACAAAATCAAGGCCATTGAGCAGATTGAAGCACCAAAGCGCGTCAAGGATGTATGAAGACTTGCCGGTTGCGTGGCTGCTCTCAGCAGGTTTATCTCTAGATCTGCTGAGCGCGCCCTGCCGTTTTTCAAAATATTGAAAAAGGCAGGTCCAATAAAATGGACTCCGAAAGCGGAGGCTGCACTGCAGGACTTAAAGAGATACCTGTCCTCCACTCCAATACTTGTCGCACCTAGGCCACAAGAGAAGTTGCTGCTATATATAGCGGCAACCAATCAAGTGGTTAGTGCTGCATTAGTAGCAGAGAGGGAGGCGGATGATGAGCCAGCAACCACGGCAGATGCATCCAGCGAGAAGTAGGGGACTTCACCGGCAAGCTCTGGTCCCGACAAAGATGGATCTACGTAGGCGCGTGAGAAGACGCAGAAAAGAATGGTGCAGCGCCCAGTTTACTTTGTCAGTTCCCTTCTGCAGGGGGCTAGGTCAAGGTACTCTGGTGTACAGAAATTGCTTTTCGGCCTTCTCATGGCCTCGAGAAAGCTGCGCCATTACTTCCAAGCACATGAGATCACAGTCGTCACTCATTTTCTGCTAAAGATGATACTGCAAAATCCAGAAGCAACAGGCAGGATTGTCGAGTGGGCACTGGAACTGTCAAGCTTTGGCCTCAAGTTTGAGAGCACTTCAACTATCCAAAGCAGAGCATTGGCAGAGTTCATAGCAGAACGGATGCCAATGCAAGATGAAGAAATTCCAGAAACGAGCATCCCCGTCAAGGAAGCAAGCAAAGAGTGGCTGATGTACTTTGATGGTGCCTTCTCACTGCAAGGCGCCGGTGCGGGCGTGCTACTTATTGCACCCACCGGAGAGCACCTCAAGTACGTAGTCCAGATGCACTTTCCCAAGGAGCAAGCAACGAACAATACCGCAGAGTATGAAGGTTTGCTTGCCGGTCTCAGGATCGCAGCAGACCTTGGGATCAAGAAGCTCATTGTCAGGGGTGACTCACAGCTTGTCGTCCGCCAAGTGAACAAAAATTATCAGAGTCCGTTGATGGAAGCTTACATTGATGAAGTGAGAAAGCTAGAAGAGCACTTTGACGGCCTACAGATGGAACATGTTCCGAGAGCTCAGAACGACATTGCCGATGGCCTGTCAAAGTGCGCCGCACTTAAGTTACCTATGGAACCAGGGATCTTTGTGCTCAAGCTGACTCAACCGTCTGTAACGCCATCAACTGGACAGAGCAAGAAGAGGAAGTTGATTTCTGGTGACTATTTTCCAGCAGAGCTCCCCGAAGCCGCCGCCAAGAAGGTCCCCAAGATCAACACCAAGGGTGCTGAGGAGCAGTCTGCTCCGGCAAGCCCTAGGGTTTGTTCCGTTGAAGCAGACGCTCCCGACAAGTTTTGCTCCGGCAAGCTTGCCGGGGAATGTCAAGCTCCGGCTGAGCCGCAGGTTCTCGCCGTAGAAGCGGATGTTCTCGCAGCAGCGGATGTGCCTTTAGTCCTTGTTATCGAGCCGCAAGCTCCAGCATGGGCACATCAGATTGTCCGTTTCCTTCAGACAGGAGAACTTCCCGAAGAGCAAGAAGAAGCGGAAAGAGTAGCCCGGCAGTCAAGTATGTACCAGTTTGTCGACAACACACTGTACAGAAGAAGACTCAACGGTGTGAAATTGAAGTGTATTCACCAGGAAGACGGACAAAAGCTGTTGGCAGAGATACATGGAGGCATATGTGGCCACCACATTGGCGCAAGAGCACTTGCCGGCAAAGCGTTCCGGCAAGGTTTCTTTTGGCCAACAGCCCTCCAGGATGCAACTGCACAAGTAACCAAGTGTGAAGCGTACCGGTTCCATTCCAAGCAGATACACCAGTCAGCTCAAGCTCTCCAGACGATCCCTTTATCCTGGCCATTTTCAGTCTGGGGGCTCGACATCCTCGGCCCCTTTCCCCGAGCTGTCAGGGGCTTTGAGTACTTGTACGTTGCAATCGACAAGTTCACAAAGTGGCCAGAAGTGGAACTAGTGAGGAAGGTGACAGCACAGTCAGCAGTCAAGTTCTTCAGGTCGATTGTTTGCCGTTTCGGGATCCCTAACAGGATCATCACCGACAACGGCACGCAATTCACGAGCCGCACCTTCATGCAGTACGTCCAAGATCTTGGCGCCAAGGTCTGCTTCGCTTCTGTTGCTCATCCAAGAAGTAACGGTCAAGCGGAGAGGGTGAATGCTGAAGTGCTGCGCGGGCTCAAGACCAGGACTTTCGACAGCCTGCACAAGTGCGGAAAGAACTGGATCGAGGAGCTGCCGATGGTTCTTTGGTCAATCAGGACGATGCCAAATCGAGCCACTGGCCAGACACCTTTCGCTCTAGTTTATGGAGCAGAGGCAGTTCTCCCCACGGAACTCGTATACGGGTCACCTCGAGTGCTCGCTTATGATGAGCTTGAGCAACAGCAGCTGCAACAACATGACGCGCTGCTCCTTGAGGAGGACCATCTTCAGGCTATTGTACGAGCTGCTCGATACCAGCAAGCTTTGCGCCGCTACCATAGCCGCAAAGTTAATGCCAGAAGTTTTGAGGAAGGTGACCTTGTTCTTCGGCGCGTTCAATCCGCCAAGAATCCCAACAAGTTGACACCGAAGTGGGAAGGCCCTTACCGGGTGAAACGAGTCACTAGGCCTGGCGCTGTCCGCCTTGAGACCGAAGATGGCATTCCGGTGAGCAACTCCTGGAACATTGAGCATCTTCGTAAGTTTTACCCATAGGGCGCGGTTGACGGAACCTGTTTCGGCAACCACCTTTTGTACAAAGCCGGGCGCAGACCCCGTGCATAAGTAAAGCTCATGTGCTCCGCACATCTTGTCAATTTCATGCTTTCTACTTCTTTTGCATGCGTTATCTGACACTTTGTGCAGCGCCTACCCCCGGTAAGCAATAACGAGCCATAAGGCTCCATATCTTTATTTTCTCTTCTTTCTCTTTCTCAAGGAAAGGAAGGTTCCCTCGCCCACAAGTTTGCCGGGGGGAAAGGAGAAGATAATGGTGTGGACCAGGCGTCGTTCAAGGAAGTTTCGCCTTACCGGAAAGCAAACGATAGAAGAGCTTTGTTGCCAAAGTTTGAGCAATCAGTTTTAATTTTTAAGTTATCTTCCTCGAACGACCGTGCTTTGTATGGAAAACCTGTGCGCGGAGGAACCAACTCGTAGCTAGTTGCGCCCTTACCTTGTTTCGAGTCCGCTCAACAACTTAAGTGAGCTGCGACTAGTTGCGACAAGGTTTCTTGTCGGAAGCGGCACCACCAGCAGGCTGCTGACGTCCCGCACTCAGCGCTCGTGGCCCAGGTGCCTGCGCCGACAAGTTCCCTAAAAGCGTAGGGCAAAAACATACAAAGGAAGGAATCAAGTAAAGGAAATAACACAGCAATCTCTACCCAAAATAGAGTTATATTACAAGATAGCTTGTCGCAGCTCTAACAGATTGTTCTCATGACATGACCAGCAGCGACAAAGAGAAAGAGAAAACGGGCGGCCTAATCTACGCGATCGCCCTCAACCCTCTTGATCCCGCTCAGCTTGTCCACAATGGGTGCGACAAGGGCCTTGAGCGCTTCCAGATCAGCATCCGGCGGCAGGGACCTGAGGACGTTGGTGAGGTTGAGGCCTGGGTTGCGGAAGGCCACCTTCACGAGCACCTTTTGAAGAGCTCCCGCGCAGATCTTGCGCGACTCGTCGGCCAGCTGCTTTGGGATCTTCTCCCGGAGTCGCTGGAGGGCCGTCGCCACGCCTTTGAAGAACAAGTTGAGCTTGGCGCTGGGTTGGAGATGCTCATCGGAGGAATACCCGAGATCCTCCATCCCCAGCTGCGCCAGCTCCCCGTCGATGGCTGTGGCAACATCCACGAGACCCTCGGTCCAGTGCTCCACATTCTCCCTAAAAGAGTTCTGGGCAGCAGCGGCACTCGCCAGCAGTGCCTCGTCGGCCTTGATCTTCTCCTTCAAGGCCATCTCCTGCTCCCTGGCGCCGTCCAGCGTCTTGGTCAAAGTAGTCAGCTTCAACTCAAGATCTGCGTTGGAGTCCTTGGCGGCGTTAAGCTCCTTGATCCTCTCAGCGAGACGACCCCGCAGCTCGCCATGAGCGGCGGCGTCCTTCTCGCACTCACGCTTGAGCACAGCAAGCTCCTCGCCGCTCGCCTTGAGATCGGCCTCCAGCTGCGCCACCTTCGTCTCCAGCTCCTTCTTGGCGGCCTCGGCAGCTACGGCAGCATCCTCTGCTTCCTTGAGGGCCCCGCCAAATGTTTGCTCGCGCGTGGCAAGCTCCTCCTCGTGGCTGTCAAGGTTGACCTTGCGCTGCACCAACTCGCCTTCCTGCGCAGACAGCTTCTCGGTAGCAAGCCGCTGTTGCTCTTCAACTTCAGCCTTCTCGAGGAGGAAGGCTTTACGCTCCTCGGCGAGTTCCTCCTGCTCCTCTGCCAGGGACCGGAGAGCTTCCTGGTTGAAGCCCCGGAGCTCCTCCGCACGTTTCTCGATGTCCACTCCCGCCTTCGCGACAAGCGCTTCTCAGGGTACCAGCTTGGCCTATCGGGCACGGTAGAGCGACAACAGCTTCCGCAGCAGCTGCTCCTCCTCAGGCTCGTCGCTGCTGCTGCTTGGCGCGTCGACCAGCGTCAGCCCAGCGGAGGCGAGCACCTCTCCATCCAAGATCTCTCCTTCGACCGGCGCCCTGGAGCTTGACGCCCAGGGGAGCTTGATGAAGATACCATCGCCGGCCTTCAAATAGGCGCTGGGCTGGAGCTCTTCGGAGCCTGGTGCTGTAGCAGCGGCGGAGGGATCGGCGGTCGGCATAGCGCCTGACGCTCCTGCGGCCTCGGGGCCGTCAGTGCGATCGCCGGATCCCTCGCCAGCTTCTGCGGCGGCAGCTTTGGCGGCCTCTTCACCGGCGGGATCATCAGTGCCGGCTTCTCCTTCGGTGGCAACGGCGTTGTCAGTATTGCTGCGCGCGTTCTCCTCGCCGGCGACCTCGGTTTCCATCGGCTCCGTGGCAGATGGATCTGACGAACGGAAAAAGGAGAAAAGTCAAGCAAATATCCAAAAAGAAAATCAGAAGAAGAAGAACCCAAGGGAAGTTTTCAAGCAAGAGGATTACCTGTACTAGGATCTGCAATCGTGGTCTCAACCACCGGAGGGTCGCTAGTGCTGTCCCTTGCCGGAGAACTGACCCTTGCCGGAGAATTCTCCCTTGCCGGAGAACGCTCCCTTGCCGGGGAATCCTCCCTTGGCGATGTAGTCGAAGCAGATGGCATTTCGGGAGCGGCTTCCGGGCACTCCTGGTGAGGCTGCTCTGCTCCTACACAAATCAACAGTCAGATATCAGCAAAGAAAGAGCACCCATGCGCGCTTGACAGCAGGAAGTAAACCATATACTTACGCTGAGGGCTGCGCTGGGGGCTGCTTTGAGGAATGGTTGCCGGGTCCGGCAAGGGGATCTCGGACACACCCCCTGCTGTCGCGGTGGGTTCGTCATCGATGACGATCACCGGGACCTTGGCTCTCTTTGCCGCTCTCTAGGCCAGCGTCCTGAAAAGGAATGGGTTCAGAGTGAAGCAAATCAGATACAAGACTAAGCAACAAAATTGAAGAACTACAAGTACAGCAAAGAATCTTAATCTTCTTCTTCCTCGTCGGAGCTGAGCGCGGAGAGATCGAAGTCCGGCTCGCCTTCGGTGCGACGAGGCGGAGGAGTAGGTTCCCTCGTCCGCTTGGCAGGAGTAGTAGCGGTGGACTGGGAAGACCCCGCTCCAGTTGTCGCAGCGGCGTGAGGCGCTCCCGCGGCAACAGTGCTTGCCGCGGTAGAGCATGTCGCGCGGCACGGCGGCTGTTGACTCGTCTGCCGCCCCGCTACGTCCCCGGCCTTGTGGAGACGCCTTCTTGGTGGAGCTGGGGGCTCTGCTTGCGGCGAGCTGGCTGAAAGTGGGGAGGAGGAGGAGCCGATCTTCAACGAGTCGCTCGCGCCCACGACGGGCTCGCTCGACTCAGCTTCAGGCCCGACAAGCTCTTCCTCGCCGGCAAGCTCCTCTCGCTCGAGAAGGCTTGCCGCCTCTGCTGCCTCTACCTCCTCCACGGTGAATCCGAACTCGCCCGCGGCAGCGGCTGCTGCCGCCTCTTCCAGCCTAGTGGCGATGCGCTGCATCTCCGCATCGGTGGTGTCGCGAGTAAGGCTCTTCTGTTCATCGGAGCGGACCGGCACTTCTACCAAGCCATCAAAGAAATCCTGCACGACATTGTCTGCAGGCTCTTGCCAAGTTGGGACAATTCCATGCGAATCGCACAGCGGCATCATTGCACGGATGCGGTCGAGCGAGGAATTGTTGCACAGCGGAACGACACCCCTCGGCAACATGAACGCTTCAGCATGCTGAGGATCGCGCTTGAACAGTTCCAGGATCATCGCGTCCAGTTCCAGGACAGTGAAGTTGAAGTTGAGGCCCGGGCGCAGCCTCATGATATCCGCCGCGTTCTGGAACTCCCAGGCGGGTCTCCTCCTCTCCTGCAGGGGGGCGATGCGGCGGCGAAGAAAATCTGCGCCAACAGCACCTACGGTGAGCCCGGCAAGCCTGAGGCGTAGGATCCGGGTGACGGCAATCTTCAGCCTATCGTCTTCCGGGGCCACGTTGCTCCAATCGTTGCCGCGCGCTATTGGGGCTTGGCGCTGGGCGGTAAATGGCTGCGGGTTCTCCTCGACAATCCAGCACCATTCTGCTCTCCATTCCTCCCACTTGCTGCGGAGCTCTCCCTCCAGATAAGCTTCCTTCTTGCCAGCTCTCGAGATCCAGGCGATTCCGCCGGATAAAGGCTCCCCTCTCTCAACTCGGGGCATAAAGAAGTGGCGGAGAAGAGCTACATTTGGATAGACTCCGACAAAGTTTTTGCAGAGATGTGCGAAAACTGCCATGGTCAGAACAGCAGTGGGGGTGAAGTCAAGGAGGCAGAACCCGTAGGTGTTCATGATATCGCAGAAAAATTCAGAGAAAGGCGGGCAGAGCCTGCAGTAGAAGAACAGCGCGAAGAAAGGGTATCCATTCGGAGCCAGCTCCGAAGCGGCAGCTGGGAGTACCTTCGTACGCGGATGCGCTCGCATCTCCGTCGATCAGAAGAGGTAGTAGTACTCCCTCAGCTCCTT